>NC_052149.1:47382378-47982378 GCF_902713615.1 Scyliorhinus canicula | reverse complement strand
CTGACACTGCACCGCCCCACAGTCCACACCCTCACTACCCCACCGCCTGACACTGCACCACCCCACGGTCCACACTCTCACTACCCCACCGCCTGACACTGCACCACCTCACAGTCCACACCCTCACAACCCACCGCCTGACACTGCACCACCCCACAGTCCACACCCTCACTACCCCTCCGCCTGACACTGCACCACCCCAGTCCACACCCTCACACCCCACCGCCTGATACTGCACCACCCCACAGTCCACACCTTCACCACCCCACTGCCTGACACTGCACCACCCCACAGTCCACACCCCACTGCCTGACACTGCACCACCCCACAGTCCACACCCTCACTACCCCACTGCCTGACACTGCACCACCCCACAGTCCACACCCTCACTACCCCACTGCCTGACACTGCACCACCCCACAGTCCACACCCCACTGCCTGATACTGCACCACCCCACAGTCCACACCCTCACTACCCCACCGCCTGATACTGCACCACCCCACAGTCCACACCATCACACCCCACCACCTGACACCACCACCCCACAGTCCACACCCTCACTACCCCACCGCCTGACACTGCACCACCCCACAGTCCACACTCTCACTACCCCACCGCCTGACACTGCATCACCTCACAGTCCACACCCTCACACCCCCACCGCCTGATACTGCACCACCCCACAGTCCACACCCTCACTACCCCACCGCCTGACACTGCACCACCCCACAGTCCACACCCCACTGCCTGACACTGCACCACCCCACAGTCCACACCCTCACACCCCACCGCCTGACACTGCACCACCCCACAGTCCACACCCTCACACCCCACCGCCTGACACTGCACCACCCCACAGTCCACACCCTCACTACCCCACCGCCTGACACTGCACCACCCCACAGTCCACACCCTCACTACCCCTCCGCCTGACACTGCACCACCCCACAGTCCACACCCTCACTACCTCACCGCCTGACACTGCACCGCCCCACAGTCCACACCCTCACTACCCCACCGCCTGACACTGCACCACCCCACGGTCCACACTCTCACTACCCCACCGCCTGACACTGCACCACCTCACAGTCCACACCCTCACACCCCACCGCCTGACACTGCACCACCCCACAGTCCACACCCTCACTACCCCTCCGCCTGACACTGCACCACCCCAGTCCACACCCTCACACCCCACCGCCTGATACTGCACCACCCCACAGTCCACACCCTCACCACCCCACTGCCTGACACTGCACCACCCCACAGTCCACACCCCACTGCCTGACACTGCACCACCCCACAGTCCACACCCTCACTACCCCACTGCCTGACACTGCACCACACCACAGTCCACACCCCACCGCCTGACACTGCACCACCCCACAGTCCATACCCTCACACCCCACCGCCTGACACTGCACCACCCCACAGTCCACACCATCACACCCCACCACCTGACACCACCACCCCACAGTCCACACCCTCACTACCCCACCGCCTGACACTGCACCACCCCACAGTCCACACTCTCACTACCCCACCGCCTGACACTGCATCACCTCACAGTCCACACCCTCACACCCCACCGCCTGATACTGCACCACCCCACAGTCCACACCCTCACCACCCCACCGCCTGACACTGCACCACCCCACAGTCCACACCCCACTGCCTGACACTGCACCACCCCACAGTCCACACCCTCACACCCCACCGCCTGACACTGCACCACCCCACAGTCCACACCGTCACACCCCACCGCCTGACACTGCACCACCCCACAGTCCACACCCTCACTACCCCACCGCCTGACACTGCACCACCCCACAGTCCACACCCTCACTACCCCCTCCGCCTGACACTGCACCACCCCAGTCCACACCCTCACTACCTCACCGCCTGACACTGCACCACCCCACAGTCCAGACCCTCACTACCTCACCGCCTGACATCTGACATGCACCACCCCACAGTCCACACCCCACTGCCTGACACTGTCACCACCCCACAGATCCACACCCTCACAACCCCACCAGCCTGACACGTGCATACCCCCCACAGTCTACACCCTCACTACCTCCCCGGCCTGTCACTGCACCACCCCACCACTGCCAAACCCTCACTACCCCACCGTCTGCACTTGCACCGACCCCTCACAGTCCACACCCTCCACACCCCACCGCCTGACACTGCACCATCCCACAGTCCACACCCTCACACCCCACCGCCTGATAATGCACCACCCACAGTCCCACACCCTCACCACCCCACCGCCATGACCACTTGCAGCCACCCTACAGTCCACCTCTCACACCCCACCGCCCTGTACACTGCACCACCTCACAGTCCACACCCATCAACACCCCCCACCGCCTGAGCACTGCACCATCCCACAGTCCACACCCTCACTACCCCACCACACGTGACACTGCACCACCTCACAGTCCCACCCTCACCACCCCACCGCCTGACACTGCACCACCTCACAGTCCACACCCTCACACCCCACCGCCTGACACTGCACCATCTCACAGTCCACACCCTCACTACCCCACCGCCTGACACTGCACCATCCCACAGTCCACACCCTCACTACCCCACCGCCTGACACTGCACCACCCTAGTCCACACCCTCACACCCCACCGCCTGACACTGCACCACTCCACAGTCCACACCCTCACACCCCACCGCCTGACACTGCACCACCCCAAACCCCCCTCACACCCCACCCCCTGACACTGCACCACCCCACAGTCCACACCCTCACTACCCCTCCGTCTGACACTGCACCACCTCACAGTCCACACCCTCACACCCCACCGCCTGACACTGCACCATCCCACAGTCCACACCCTCACTACCCCACCGCCTGATACTGCACCACCCCACAGTCCACACCCTCACCACCCCACTGCCTGACACTGCACCACCCCACAGTCCACACCCCACTGCCTGACACTGCACCACCCCACAGTCCACACCCTCACTACCCCACTGCCTGACACTGCACCACACCACAGTCCACACCCCACCGCCTGACACTGCACCACCCCACAGTCCATACCCTCACACCCCACCGCCTGACACTGCACCACCCCACAGTCCACACCATCACACCCCACCACCTGACACCACCACCCCACAGTCCACACCCTCACTACCCCACCGCCTGACACTGCACCACCCCACAGTCCACACTCTCACTACCCCACCGCCTGACACTGCATCACCTCACAGTCCACACCCTCACACCCCACCGCCTGATACTGCACCACCCCACAGTCCACACCCTCACCACCCCACCGCCTGACACTGCACCACCCCACAGTCCACACCCCACTGCCTGACACTGCACCACCCCACAGTCCACACCCTCACACCCCACCGCCTGACACTGCACCACCCCACAGTCCACACCGTCACACCCCACCGCCTGACACTGCACCACCCCACAGTCCACACCCTCACTACCCCACCGCCTGACACTGCACCACCCCACAGTCCACACCCTCACTACCCCTCCGCCTGACACTGCACCACCCCAGTCCACACCCTCACTACCTCACCGCCTGACACTGCACCACCCCACAGTCCAGACCCTCACTACCTCACCGCCTGACACTGCACCACCCCACAGTCCACACCCCACTGCCTGACACTGCACAACCCCACAGTCCACACCCTCACACCCCACCGCCTGACACTGCATCACCCCACAGTCTACACCCTCACTACCTCACCGCCTGTCACTGCACCACCCCACACTCCAAACCCTCACTACCCCACCGTCTGACACTGCACCACCTCACAGTCCACACCCTCACACCCCACCGCCTGACACTGCACCATCCCACAGTCCACACCCTCACACCCCACCGCCTGATAATGCACCACCCCACAGTCCACACCCTCACCACCCCACCGCCTGACACTGCACCACCCTACAGTCCACACTCTCACACCCCACCGCCTGACACTGCACCACCTCACAGTCCACACCCTCACACCCCACCGCCTGACACTGCACCATCCCACAGTCCACACCCTCACTACCCCACCACCTGACACTGCACCACCTCACAGTCCACACCCTCACACCCCACCGCCTGACACTGCACCACCTCACAGTCCACACCCTCACACCCCACCGCCTGACACTGCACCATCTCACAGTCCACACCCTCACTACCCCACCGCCTGACACTGCACCATCCCACAGTCCACACCCTCACTACCCCACCGCCTGACACTACACCACCCTAGTCCACACCCTCACACCCCACCGCCTGACACTGCACCACTCCACAGTCCACACCCTCACACCCCACCGCCTGACACTGCACCACCCCAAACCCCCCTCACACCCCACCCCCTGACACTGCACCACCCCACAGTCCACACCCTCACTACCCCTCCGTCTGACACTGCACCACCTCACAGTCCACACCCTCACACCCCACCGCCTGACACTGCACCATCCCACAGTCCACACCCTCACTACCCCACCGCCTGACACTGCACCACCCTAGTCCACACCCTCACACCCCACCGCCTGACACTGCACCACTCCACAGTCCACACCCTCACACCCCACCCGCCTGACACTGCACCACCCCAAACCCCCCTCACACCCCACCCCCTGACACTGCACCACCCCACAGTCCACACCCTCACTACCCCTCCGTCTGACACTGCACCACCCCACAGTCCACACCCTCACTACGCACCCCCTCAACCCCTAACAAACGACCACGCAAGACTAACAAGACCTGCCTTAATGTGTTGTTCAGGGCCACACGAGCACCGCTGCGGGACTGCCCGTTCACCACGCCGCCGTACAGCACCAACCTCTTCCGGCCGCAGTGTCGATCCGGACAGACGGGAAGGACCACAGGCAGGATTGGATTGGATTGGATTGGATTTGTTTATTGTCACGTGTACCGAGGTACAGTGAAAAGTATTTTTCTGCAAGCAGCTCAACAGATCATTCAGTACATGGGAAGAAAAGGGAATTGAACAGAATTCAAGAAAATACATGAGAATACATAATAGGGCAACACAAGATATACAATGTAACTACATAAGCATTGGCATCGGATGAAGCATACAGGGTGTAGTGTTAATGAGGACAGTCCATAAAAGGGTCATTTAGGAGTCTGGTGACAGTGGGGAAGAAGCTGTTTTTGAGTCTGTTCGTCCGTGTTCTCAGACTTCTGAATCTCCTGCCCGATGGAAGAAGTTGGAAAAGTGAGTAAGCCGGGTGGGAGGGATCCTTGATTATGCTGCCTGCTTTCCCCCGGCAGCGGGAGGTGTAGATGGAATCAATGGCTGGGAGGCAGGTTCGTGTGATGGACTGGGCGGTATTCACGACTCTCTGAAGTCCCTTGCGGTCCTGGGCCGAGCAGTTGCCATACCAGGCTGTGATGCAGCCCGAGAGGATGCTCTCTATAGTGCATCTATAAAAGTTGGTAAGGGTTAATGTGGACATGCCAAATTTCCTTAGTTTCCTGAGGGCCATCCTCTGAGGCCAGTACACCGAGGCCTCATGCACAGAGGATGTGTATCATGTCCAACATTGCAGATACACTCACCTCGGTTGGGTATGTTAGTGGCGACGCCTCTGGTACACATACTGGTGCACACCACACAGTCGAACCGGTACAGCAGGTGGAGGTAGGAGAAGCCGAGGGCTTGGACAGTCGGTGGGAAGGCCAGGTCCAGCACCCAGATGCTGCCAAGATGGCTCCCGCTTTCCTGGCCATTCCAGGTCCACCCACAGACCCAATGCAATTGGCACCCCAGGGACCAGACGACGGGATGACGGCTGTCTTCCGGCTACTGCAGACGCAGCTGGAATAGTCCATCTGCGTCCAAGAGCAGGGAGTGGTGCTGGTCATGGCTGCAACCCAGGCCGACACCACACGGGTGGCGTCCGCGATGGAGGCAATAGGAGAAACGGTTTCGGCCATGAGTCAGGTTCTTCAGGGCGTGGGGCTTAATGCGCACACGTCATCCGTGGCCCATGACAGGACTGCCGTCTCACAGGCAGCCATGCTCCAGAGCCACATGGACATTACCGCCATGCTCCGGGCTCTGGCCCAGTCTCAGCAGGCCATCGCTGAGAGCATCGGCGGCCTTGTCCATGTGATGGACGGCGTCGCCCAATCCCAGCGGAAGGTTGCGTTGTCCCTGACAGGGATGTCGCACTCCCTCAGCTCCATAGCCAGCAACGTTCAGACCCTGGTCGATTCCACAGCGGGCCTCCAGGACAGGCAGCGGCAGGTGTCGGTGGTGCAACGGGACATGCCTTCGCGCACACTGCCGTCCCTTAGAGAGGCCCGGGGGCCAACTGGCTCCCTGAGGGAGGAGGAGGTCCCAGTACCTGGCCCTGTAGCCACAGCAAGGGCGGAACCGGACACTTGCACTACCCCCGTCCTGTCCCTGGTGCATCTGGTGGGCAGCGGGAAGAGGAGGGTGGCACCACGCCATCCAGCACACCCGCCGAGCAGGCTGGCCCATCCAGGCCAGGCTGCCCCAGGAAGCGCGCGCCGACGGGCAGCCAAGTCGAAGGGCAGGATTCTCAGCAGTCCGCCTCCACTCTTGATGTACCGTCTGGGGGATCACCTAGACGTAGTGGTAGGGCCCGTAAGGCCAAAAAGTTAGTCACGTAGTAAGTTGGCATGGGTGCAGGGAACAGATTAGTAATAGGGGCCTGGGCATGTGTGTTTCAATGTCACTATAAAAGTTGCTACTCCAAACCTCCATGCGTCTGTCTTATTTCCGGTGCCTGGGGGGTGGGGTTGTGGGAGGAAGCAAGAGTGCCCGCTGACAGTGCTGGCCAAGGATCATCGCAAGGGTGAGGCCAGGAGTGCACACCACCCCAACACCAAACACGCCTTGCCCTACATGCGACGACGCCCGTTGCCCCACATGGACATGTGATGGAGTGTGCCTGACACACAGAGGGGGCACCGAGGTGGTGGTGTTCAGATATGGCCATGAGTCAGATGGTCAGTAGAGATCTGTAGCTCACAGCTCATCGCAGAGCGGGTTGTCATCATCCAGCATGGCAGTGTTCACACCTGCTTACGGAGGTAGTAGTCTACCGACAGTGACGAGGTGCCACAGGTGTACTGTGGCATG
Source organism: Scyliorhinus canicula (assembly GCF_902713615.1). Classification (NCBI taxonomy): domain Eukaryota; kingdom Metazoa; phylum Chordata; class Chondrichthyes; order Carcharhiniformes; family Scyliorhinidae; genus Scyliorhinus; species Scyliorhinus canicula. The sequence continues at coordinate 47,975,230 of NC_052149.1, read as the reverse complement.
ATGGTGGTGCCGTGTCTGGTATGGTTGTGCGTTGGTGTGGGTTGTGCGTTGGTGTGGGACATGGGTGAGGGGGGTGCTGGGTGGTGCCAGCGTGTGCGGTCAACGGTGCCAGTGCCCTGAACAACGATGCCCTTCCCCTCGTGAATGAACCGTGCGGTGATCAGCGCATTGCATGCCCGCTGTCCCAATCGGTTACGTCGTGCAGCCTCTCAGCCGTATCTTGTGCCCCGATGGTGTCTGTGCCCCGCCGCCCTCCCACCCTCCCCCCCCTCTTCCTCCCCCTCTTCTTCCCCCACCTCCTCCTCCTCCTGATCAGTGTCGCCGGCCTCTTCGGCCTCACGTGCATCCTCCTCCTCCATCACATCACCCCTCTGTTGGGCGATGTTGTGCAGCATGCAGCAGGCGACGCCAATCCGTCCGACCCTGACACTGGTACTGGTCTACCATTCGGTCCATTGCTCGTTGGAACACCAAAACCCCGTTAGTGACGCCGAAGGCAACCCGGAGGAAGTGGAAGAGGCGGCCATCGGCCTCGAATGCCGTGTAGTGGCGGTCCTCCGGGCGGATTGGGAGCTGGTGGTATGCAGACTTCAGATCCACCGTGGAAAATAGCCGATATTGGTCGATCTGATTAACCATGTCTGCAATTCTGGGGAGGGGATACGCGTCTAGGAGCGTAAAGCGATTTATGGTCTGGCTATAGTCGAGGACCATGCAAAATTTTTCCCCAGTCTTGACGACCACCACTTGAGCTCTCCAGGGACTATTACTGGCCTCTATGATCCCCTCACTGAGCAGCCGTCAGACCTCCGATCGGATAAAGACCCTATCCTGTAGGCTGTATCGCCTGCTGCAAGTAGCTACTGGTTTGCAACCTGGAGTGAGATTGGCGAAGAGAGGAGGGGGGGAGATGCACAGCGTGGCTAGGCTGCAGATAGTGAGTGGGGGCAGGGGCCCGCCGAAGCTGAGGGTGAGGCTCTTGAGGTTGCACTGGAAATCCAGGCCTAATAAGAGTGGCGCGCAGAAGTCGGGCAGAACATAAAGTTTAAATTTAGAATAACTAGCGCCTCGAATTGTGAGCGTAGCGACGGTGCGTCCTTGGATTTGGACTGAGTGGGAGCCCGAAGCGAGGGCGATAGTTTGGCTCACCCGAAAAATAGAAAGCGAACAGCGTCTTACCAGCTCTGGGTGTATAAAGCTCTCGGTGCTCCCGGAGTCAAAGAGGCATGGCGTGCTGTACCCGTTGATCTGGACCTCCGCCATCGAACTTCATAGGTGCTTGGGGCGGGATTGATCTAGGGTGACCGCGTTGAGTTGCGGGCCGAGTGGTGAGTGCCCGGGGAAGTCGTATTCTTCAGATAAGCTTTCTGAGCATGCCGATGCAGATGGGGCCCGTGGATCGCACGTGGTGAGCGGCGAGGAAGATGGCGGCCCCCATGAGTCGCACGTGGACGGCTGCATATGAATATAAGAACTAGGAGCAGGAGTAGGCCATCTGGCCCCTCGAGCCTGCTCCGCCATTCAATGAGATCATGGCTGATCTTTTGTGGACTCAGCTCCACTTTCCAGCCCGAACACCATAACCCTTAATCCTTTTTTTCTTCAAAAAATTATCTATCTTTACCTTAAAAACATTTAATGAAGGAGCCTCAACTGCTTCACTGGGCAAGGAATTCCATAGATTCACAACCCTTTGGGTGAAAAAGTTCCTCCTAAACTCAGTCCTAAATCTACTTCCCCTTATTTTGAGGCTATGCCCCCTAGTTCTGCTTTCACCCGCCAGTGGAAACAACCTGCCCGCATCTATCCTATCTATTCCCTTCATAAATTTAAATGTTTCGATAAGATCCCCCCTCATCCTTCTAAATTCCAACGAGTATTGTCCCAGTCTACTCAACCTCTCCTCGTAATCCAACCCTTTCAGCTCTGTGATTAACCTCGTGAATCTCCTCTGCACACCCTCCAGTGCCAGTACGTCCTTTTTCAAATAAAGAGACCAAAACTGAACACAATACTCCAGGTGTGGCCTCACTAACACCTTATACAATTGCAGCATAACCTCCCTAGTCTTAAACTCCATCCCTCTAGCAATGAAGGACAAAATTCCATTTGCCTTCTTAATCACCTTTTGCACCTGTAAACCAACTTTCTGTGACTCATGCACGAGCACACCCAGGTCTCTCTGCACAGCAGCATGCTTTAATATTTTATCGTTTAAATAATAATCCCGTTTGCTGTTATTCCTACCAAAATGGATAACCTCACATTTGTCAAAATTGTATTCCATTTGCCAGACCCTAGCCCATTCACTTAACCTATCCAAATCCCTCTGCAGACTTCCAGTATCCTCTGCACTTTCCACTTTACCACTCATCTTAGTGTCATCTGCAAACTTGGACACATTGCCCTTGGTCCCCAACTCCAAATCATCTATGTAAATTGTGAACAATTGTGGGCCCAACACGGATCCCTGAGGGACACCACTATCTACTGATCGCCAAGCAGAGAAGCACCCATTAATCCCCACTCTTTGCTTTCTATTAATTAACCAATCCTCTATCCATGCAATTTTACCCTTAATGCCATGCATCTTTATCTGATGCAGCAGCCTTTTGTGTGGCACCTTGTCAAAAGCTTTCTGGAAATCCAGATATACCACATCCATTGGCTCCCCGTTATCCACTGCACTGGTAATGTCCTCAAAAAATTCCACTAAATTAGTTAGGCACAACCTGCCCTTTATGAACCCATGCTGCGTCTGCCCAATGGGACAATTTCTATCCAGATGCCTCGCTATTTCTTCCTTGATGACAGATTCCAGCATCTTCTCTACTACCGAAGTTAAGCTCACTGGCCTATAATTTCCTGCTCTCTGCCTACCTCCTTTTTTAAACAGTGGTGTCACGTTTGCTAATTTCCAATCCACCAGGACCACCCCAGAGTCTAGTGAATTTTGATAAATCATCACTAGTGCATCTGCAATTTCCCTAGCAATCTCTTTTAGCACTCTGGGATGCATTCCATCAGGGCCAGGAGACTTGTCTACCTTTAGCCCCATTAGCTTGCCCATCACTACATCCTTAGTGATAACAATCCTCTCAAGGTCATCACCTGTCATAACCTCATTTCTATCAGTGGGGGTTTGCCAAGATGGCGGCCCCCATGGATCGAACATGGCGGGAGGGGGCGGAGTCGGGGCGTAGGCCACAGTGTTTCGGGCCCCGCGGGCCCGCTGGTGTTGGGAGCGATTTGTTCTCTCTGCAGGGGAGTTAAAAACTGGGGCCCTTTTCGCGAGGCACACTCTGGCATAGTGGCCTTTCTTCCCGCAGCTGCTGCAAGTCGCAGATCGGGCTGGGCAGTGCTGCCGCGGGTTCTGGCTTTGGCCACAGAAATGGCAGGCTGGGGCAGCTGAGTAGCTGGCTGGGGCAGCTGAGTAGCTGGCTGGGGCAGCAGAGTAACTGGCTTTGGCAGCGCGGTAGCTGGAGGGCCGTGCGGCACAGGCCTGGGGGGGATTGTTGGTCGAGGGTCCACGATGAGGTCGCAGGGTCCGTGGGAAACGACGTGAGGCTGCGGAAGGAAACTTCCATAGTGGTAGCAGCCTCCACAGTAGTGTCTAAGTCCTGGGCCCCCTTTTCTAGCAGTCTTTGGCGCACATAGTTAGACCTAAGGCCCGCTACGAAAACGTCCCACACAGCAAGCTCTCTATGTTCAGCCACGGTAATGGCTTGATAATTACAGTCATTGGAAAGATTGTTCAATTCCCATACAAACTCGGCAAGCGTTTCTGTAGGCAGCTGACGGCGGGTCGTAAACACGTGGCATGCATAAACCTCGTTAATGGGCCTAACGTACATTTTGTCCAATATCGCCAGGGCTGCGGTGTAAGACCCGGCCGGATTTAGCTGTGTGGAGATTCGGTGGCTTACCCTCGCGTGCAGTAGGCTGAGTTTTTGTTCCTCCGTTGTTCCGGCAGTGCTGGCTTCTGCCAGGTAGGCTTTAAAACATCTCAGCCAGTGGGAAAAAATTTCCTTAGCCTCTGTATCCTGTGGGTCGAGTTCCAGGCGTCCGGGCTTGAGGGCTGCTTCATGATTTTCTTCGACTGTTTCCTAAGTAACTTTCGGTGAACTGGTCGGCTGACCCTGTGGCATTGATCTTTATACAGCAGCTCCTGGGGGGAGGAGTCCTGGGCGGAGCCAAGGGAGAAGCCCAGTACAACTCTCGAACATTCCCAGCGCTACTCCCCCTGGTGGTCAGATAGTGCAACTGCACTTACAATATAGACACATATATATACAGATTATAATCCCGTGTGAATCACATTCACCACACACACCACCTGTACGTTGATCGAGTATGCTCCCTTCCTGTTCATGAAGACGTTCCTGTCCCGCGGTGGTGGACGCAGGTTGACATGAACACCATCCACGACGCCCTGTACCATCGGTATGCAGGCCACCTCGACGAATTGCGATGCCCTGGCAGCCTAGTGAGCGTGGTCTTCCAGGAACTTGATGAACCATCCCGCGACTGTATAGAGGCCATTGGTTACTGCCCGGATGCACCGGTGCACCGAGGCCTGACTAATCCCGCCCAGGTCCCCGCTCGGCGACTGGAAGGAGCCAATCACAAAAAGATTCAGGGCAACAGTTACCTTCACCCTCACTGGGAGGGCATGTCCTCCCCCTGTTCCACGTGGCTTCAGGTGCGCCAGCAGATGGCATATATGGGCGACCGTCTCACAGCTCATCCGGAGTCTCCTCCTGCATGCCGCCTCCGTCATGTCCTCGAACAAGATGCGGTCCTGGTACACTCGGTCACGCAGGGCACGCCTCTGCTGCCTTGGCACGACTACCTGACCGTGCTCATCCCCAGGTAACCCTTCAGGATCTGTGTCGTCGCCCTGTTCCCGGGTGGCGACATGGAGGTGGTCCGCACCCTTTGGCTCCTCATGGACTTGTCAGGCATGGTGACCTGCAGCAGCAGCGCCTGGCACGGGGCTCTCCGCTGCCACTCCCTCTGCAGCACCTCCATGTGCCTCCTTCCTCGCACGCGACGGTTAGCCATCTGGATGGCTGCCACCACGGCGGCAAACATCAACGGCTGCTGCGAAAACATCATGCACTTGAAGGCGGGGATTGGTATGGGTGGGAGAGGCAAGGACGTTTGTTAGTGGGGCGCTTTGACACGCGGCAGCCAGGGTCCTTTGGATGAATGGGCGCCCAGGCAGCCTGGACACTGTTCAATCAGACACGCACCGTTCCACCCGCCATGGTATCCGTTTCGCGCACCACTCAACCTGTCCCTCCCCATCGCAGGGCCAGCAGACAGACCTCTTCACTATGGCGCCGGTATGGTACGATGTCTTGCCACGCTCCTGCCATAGCACTCCATCTGGGGGTCTCCGTCCCGCGGCCAACCATTGCTTGGCACCCCCCCCCCCCCCCCACACCCCGGCAGGATGGTGGGATCATTTGCCCCGCTCCCTCCTCCATCCCCCTTCTCAAGACCAAAATACCACCCCATTCTCCTACCCCATTCCCCCCTTCCGTGTATTCCCTCACACAACCAATCCTCCTTAGCCCTGTCGTCGCCCGTCCCAGACAACCCTCCCCCCCTCCCTTCCCCACTCCCCCTTCCCCACTCCCCCCTCCCTTCCCCCTCCCAGTCCCACTCCCCCCTCCCAGCGCCACTCCGCCGCTCCCAGCGCCACTCCCCCTCACCCCATCCCTCCCTTCCCCACTCCCCCTCCCCCCTTCCCCACACCCCCTCACCCTCATCCCTCCCAGCCCCACTCCCCCCTTCCCTCACCCCATCCCTCCCTTCCCCACTCCCCCTCCCCCCTTCCCCACACCCCCTCACCCTCATCCCTCCCAGCCCCACTCCCCACTCCTCCTCTCCCCATCCCGCCCTTCCCCACTACCCCCACTGCCCCAGCCCTCCCTTCCCCAAACCTCCCCTCCCATCCCCACTCCTCACCCCCCCCCCCCCCCCCCTCCCCCAATCACCGGCTGCGGACGCTACTTCCCGGTTGCCGGGATGGGCCCGCCTACTCACCTCCCTCTTCCGCTTCGTCAGCCAGCACGACTGGTTGACAAATTTATTTTGCAGGTGTGAACGGTGACGGGACTTCGGCCCATCCGGGCCGGAGAATAGCGGGGTCCTGTGTGAAGTGCCTCGATTGCCCTCTCGGCGGATTCTCCGGTGTGCGTGGCGCAGACCCCGATGAAGCCGTTCCCGCCGATTGGGAGAATGGCGGGACGGTGTCTCGTGGAAAAATGGCGTTAACATTGATTCTCCCGGATGGCGCGGCATGGGAGAATCGCCCCCGTCGACTCTGCCCGATTACCTTAAGTTTATATAAGTGCCCGACTACAATGTCTTTAATAACAGCTTATAAGATTTTCCTTTTATTAAAAAACATTTTACGGGATGTGGGCATCACTGGCTAGACCAGCATTTACTGGCCATCCCTAGTTGCCCTTGAGAAGGAGGTGGTGAGCTGCCTTCTTGAACCGCTGCAGTCCCTGAGGGGAGGTACACCCTATGACACATTTTAAACTAACTGGCCTGTAGTTTCCTCATTTCAACAAGCATTTAAACACAAAAAGAGTATCTAAAGCAAGTATTGATCCTCTTGAGTGTGTGCCTAGTGAATTATTCATTGAAGATAAGAAAATTGCACAAAACCGAACAGAAGGGCAGCACGGTAGCATGGTGGTTAGCATAAATGCTTCACAGCTCCAGGGTCCCAGGTTCGGTTCCCGGCTGGGTCACTGTCTGTGTGGAGTCTGCACATCCTCCCCGTGCGTGCGTGGGTTTCCTCCGGGTGCTCCGGTTTCCTCCCACAGTCCAAAGATGTGCGGGTTAGGTGGATTGGCCATGCTAAATTGCCCGTAGTGTCCTAAAAAGTAAGGTTAAGGGGTGGGGGGTTGTTGGGTTACGGGTATAGGGTGGATACGTGTGTTTGAGTAGGGTGATCATGGCTCGGCACAACATCGAGGGCTGAAGGGCCTGTTCTGTGCTGTACTGTTCTATGTTCTATGTTCTATATTCTATGGCTGTCTTTGCCTTGGAAGACTGAGAAAAACCTCCCAAAGAAACTTAAAAAGAAAGGGAGGAGGGATTTAAAACAATCAGCAATGAAAATGAACCAGTAAAACAATGAGACCTAAAGAGTAACATGTAGCCAGGACCTGATGGCCTGCATTCTCAGGTCTTAAAAGAAGTGGCTATAGATCTAGTAAAGTCAGTGGTTATAATCTTTCAAAATTCCTTATATTCTGGAAGGGACTCAGTGGATTGGTAAATAGCAAATGTTCCACCTTTATTCAAGAAAGGAGGGAGGGAAAAAGCAGGAAACTAGTTATTTGAAGATGTAACAAGCAAAGTGGATAATGGGGATCATGTAGATGTAGTATATCTAGATGTCCGGAAGGCTGTACAGAAGATTAATTCACAAGGTAAAATCATGTGAGATTAGGGGTAATTTATTAGCTTGGATAGAAGATTGGCTGACAGACAGGAGACAAAGAGTTGGGATAAATGGGTCTTTTTCTGGATGGCAAGATATAACTAGTGGCATGCCACAGGATTTTGTCCTTGACCCCAGCTATTTACAATCTGTATTAATGGCTTGGATGCAGGGATAGAAGGTTCTATAGCCAAAGTCACAGATGACACTAAAATAGGTGGGACAGTAAGTTGAAATGAGGAAATAAGAGCATTACAAATGGATATAGATAGGTTAGGAGAGTGGGCCAAAATGTGCCAGATGGAGTTTAATGTGGATAAGAGTGAGGTCATGCTCTTTGGTTGAAAAATTTAGAAAGATACTTTGGAGTGCTCTGAATCAGAGGGATTTGGGTGTCCTTGTGCATGAGTCACAGAAAACCAGCATGCAGGTGCAGCAGGTAATAGGGAAAGCAAATGAAATGTTGGCATTTATAGCAAAATAAATTGAGTATAAAGGTAAGGAAGTGTTGTTGCAACTATACAAGGCATTGGTAAGACCGCACCTGGAGTGTTGTGCACAGTTCTGGTCCCCTTATATGAGAAAGGATGTAATGGCATTGGAGTTAGTTCAGAGGAGGTTCACTAGATTGATTCCAGAGCTGAAGGGTTTGTTGCATTAAGAGAGATTGAACAGTTTAGGCCTATACTCTCTAGAAAAGAATGAGGGGAGATCAAATTGAGGTGTAGAAGATGTGAAAAGCTATGGATAAAGTACTGTTAGAAGCATGAGAAGCAAGTGTAGGTCTTGTAGACCAATGCCAACATAAATCTGCAATTGACCATTCTGAGATGCAGTAATTATTATTATGGCTTTAGGAGATAGCAATGTGCCTTCACTAGAAGGGAAATGTGTCATGTGATCCAGTCTCAGTTTCAGTTTTGCCTGTGAGCAGAACACAGCACAGCTCTGGTTTCTATCCATGTATATATGTTCACATGTGCCTGGCCTCAATAACTGACCCCACAGCATGTATACCAAATGCTTCTAGGTGCCTTTATATCATTATAAAAGCATGACAGAAGTCACTATTGAAACTCTCCACACTATTCAGGCAGTCTCAGCTGAACCTGGTACTGTAGTGTTCGACTGCTCTGTCATTTGATTATATGAGCCTGTTTACAATTGATGTCCGCTGAGCTTGATTGGTTAAGCCTGGATATGAACTCAGGAAAGGTAAGCAAACTGTAAGAAGAGCTGGAAACGTATTTAAATAACACATGTTACACAGATAGAAGCTTGTGTCCTTTCTGTACAGTTCTGAGATATATACAACAGGTACCAGCTGCATTTTATAATGCTCACTCCACCTTGCTCTGAGTGCAAGATGAGCAAAGTTCCATCATCACTAGCCTTCATTATTTTAATGTAAATCAGCCCACTTCAGATTTGGTATGAACAACTAACAAGTATGAAAGGATTAGGATTGATTTAGGGGTGGAATTGACTTCAGCCCCATTTTACTGATGAGGATAATTAGACACTGAAATGATGCTGAAAATATTGCAGAAATTGCAGATAAATTGCAGAATTCCTGTTCTCAAACTAATCCTGACTAACATGTTGGACTATAAGACATGGCAAAAAGGCAACTGATACATTTACTGTTTGTGTATAACATTCCTTGAATATTAATTTCCCCTTGAACATATAATAAGTTATGACACTAATGGAAACCAATGTTAGAACATGAAGCAACAGACCCACTACTTTTCATTCCCAAATGTTGTCACTCAAACAACATGTTCCATTCATCGACATATTTCACAGCATTTCAAACCATTGAACTGTGCTACAACTAACTGTTAGCACAGAAACTACAGGAAATCATAAAATAAAATTTCAGGCTTCAGGCAAATTCTTCTGAACAGTCAAGAATACTTCCACATCCAAGACCTGAAGTAAATGAAGTAGTTGCTGCTGAATTCAACTGGAGTGGATTCCAAAATCCCATCGCGGCTGGGTTTATGCATACCAATCATGTTGTCAGGTAAGATAAGTGGTGATGGGGATAGGATAGAATAGAACAATAGAACCATATAATTCCTACAGTACAAAAGGAGGCCATTTGGCCCATCGGGTCTGCACCGACTCTCTTCAGGAGTACCCTACCTAGGCGCACTTCCCCGCTCTATCCCCATAACCCCACCTAATCTGCTAAGGGGCAATTAATCATGGCACATCCACCTAACCTGCACATCTTTGGACTGTGGGCGGAAACCGGAGCACCCAGGGGAAACCCCTGCCGACACGGGGAGAATGTTCAAACTCCACACAGTCACCCAAGGCCGGAATTGAACCCTGGTCCCTGGCACTGAGGCAACAGTGCTAACCACTGTGCCACAGTGCTGTCCATATTATCGATCGCATCATGAGGGGTGTGGTAATGGGAGTGGATGCCCCCCTCTCCTGCCAATCAACTAGTGGGTTGCACTATTACTGAGCATTGGGTGGTAAGATGGCGATGAGCTGGTAAATATCTCAATGTGTGTTTCCAATAAAGTTTGCATTTGTTTGCAACGAACCAGCTCCTGCCTCCAGTTATCACAATGGAAAAATCCAACTGATGCTACGTGCTCTGCTGTGAGTATCACACAGTTCAAAGAATAGCTATGGATACAAGTTTGGCAGCTTGAAGGGGATTCCAGCAAAAGGCAAGCGGGGGGGGGGGGGGGGGGCTGTGGAAAGTGGGAGATGAAGAAAAAACACCTGCAGTTTTATAAAGATGGAACAAGGAATTGCCCGGAAATCCATCAAATTGCTGCAGCGTTTGCTTTGAGTCAGGAAACAGTGTTGAAAGTTAAATGGAGGAAAGCAATACTGCAGAGCTGACAGCTCCCAACTTAAACCGCCTGCCGAGACTTCAAAAGCGCGGGAAGATCAAAGATTGGGAGAGCCAACAGAATTAAACATCAAAAAAGTGTTCTTTCATGAAAAGTTAGGGAAAGAAGTCTACACGATCACTGGCGAGCCCGCCTAACTCAGAAAAAAGGGGGGGAAAGCACAAAGACAGAACCGACAAGTTGCAGAGACAGCTCTTAAAGGGGCAATGCTCTTAAAGTGGCAAATACACAGAAGATGAGGAGAACACAGCCAGCACATGCAGAAGGAAATAGAAAAAAGATTTACTGATTATGCTGTTCTTCGGGAGGATTGATCTGTATGACGCTGATACTGAAGGTTGGAGTCAGTGTGTCGAGAGGCTATTTCATGGCGAATGAAATTACTAATGAAGGTAAAGGTGGAGCTATTCTTCTGAACGTGTGTGGCAGTAAACCATATAACCGTATCAGAAATTCATTGCCCAGATGCACCCAGAGCTAAATCATACAATGAGTTAGTGGAGCTTGTGAAGTCCCATTTTCAGCCCAAAACACCCGTAATTTTGCAGCACTACAAATTCAACAAGAGAGTTCATGCTTCAGGAGAATCTTTTGCTATTTTTGTGGCTAACCTGAAACAGATCAGAGTACTGTGAGTTTGGGGATATCTTGAATGATATGCTGCAGGACAGGCTGATGTACGGGGTGAACAACAATTCCAAACAGCGTCATTTGCTTGCTGAACCAGATTTTGATTTCAAACATGTTCTCGACCTTTCCCCCACCATGGAGAGTGCAGCAAGAGATCCTCAGGATTTGCAGCACGTGAACTATCACTGAGCGTAGTGCAATGGAGAGCACAGCAGGTTTTCAGTGCGATTCTCTCTCTACCAAGTAAGGAAGCCTACTTACCATGCATCAGCTGACAATATATGCATTTGCTATAGGTGTGGAGGAAATCATGGAGCGGACTCATGCAAATTTAAAGAGGCAGAGTGCTATTATGTCACAAGAGAGGGAACATGGCTCAGCAATGCAGATCAAAACATTAACCCACAACAGAGCAGAGTGAACATCTCATTGAGTTAACCAAAACTGTGGAAGCTGATGCTGTTGCACACTCTCTACAGGTGAGCTGTGCCCTTTGCAGTGACAGTGAGTGCCATGCAACTGCAGATGGAGGTGGATATTGGTGCTTCAGCTACTGTGGTTGGGAAGCATATGATCAAGTACCACAATGAAGGTAATAAGCCGTTGACATAGGAGCACACGTTCAGCCAACTGAGAACTTGCACTGGAGAGCCCATTCATCTCAAGGGTATTGCTGCTGTTCCAGTCTGCTACAAATAGCAGATTGTACAGCTTCTTGTGATGGTAATAGAAGGGGAAGGGCCAGCCTTTTGGGTCAAGATTGGCTGCAAAAAAAAACTAAACTGCTCTGAAACATTCCATTTGATGTCTGATGGAATTCTGCAGCTTTTTGAAGAAATATGACACTGTTTTTCCAGATGAATTGGGAAAACTGAAGGGCATGCAAACTAAAATACACATTGCTCCCCAGGCAGCACCATGCTTTTCTCAGGCCAGTGTCTTAATCCTTAAGAGAAAAAGTGGAAGCAGAGTTGTGGAGACTGGAAAACCTGGGAATAATTCAGCCTGTTCAGTTCTCTGAGTGGGCCGCATTAGTTCTCAAGCGAGACCAGATCATGCGGTGACTACAAACGGACCGTGAACTGAGCAGCAAAGTTGGACAAGCACTCCATGACTTGAACTCCAGGTTAGCAAAGAGGCAAGTCATCAACCAAGCTAGGTATGAGTCATGCCTCTCAACAGTTGGAATGAAGTATATGACAATCAATTGCACAGAGGCTTCTACCTGTACACCAGGTTGCCTTTTGGAATTTCGTCTGCATGTTGCCATTTTCCCGTGAATCATGAAGAGTCTCCTGCAGGGACCTCCATGTGTGGTTTGCACTTCGATGACGTCCTCGTCACTGCGCCGACTGAAGCTGAGCATTTAGCAAACCTCGAGGAAGTGCTGAATAGATTTATGGAAGCCGGTGTCTGCTTGAAATGAGAGAAATGCACATTCCAGGCATTTGAGGTAACCTATCTGGGTCACAGGGTGTACATCATGGGGTGGCATTCTGCTGAAGACAAGTTTCAAGCCATTAACGAAGCACCATCACCCTGTAATGTGACAGAACTTAAGTCATTCCTAGGAATCATATATTATTACAGCTGTTGCTTACCTTATCTGTCCACCATGCCTGCACCATTCCCCCTTGTTGCTGAGGAAGAACTACTGCTGGTCATAGGTTTCACAGCAAGAAAAAGCCTTTTTTAGCAGCAAAGAAGCTGCTGTGGTTACCATGCTTTGTGGGTACATTGTGACCCAGCTGAAGCTATAGTGCTGGTATGTGATGTGTCTGCCTATGGCAGAGGAGCCGGGCTGTCCCGTTGAATGGAGGGTGTGACAGAAAAGCGCATTAGCGATGTTTTGAGAACACCCTCCCAGGCTGAAAGGGGATACTGCCAGCTGGAAAAAGAAGCACTGTTTGTTGTGTTTGGTGTCAAGACGTTTCACCAATACCTGCACGAGCGCCATTTTACAATTGTACCGACAGGCTTGTTCAGTCAAGACAATGGACTCCACCTATAGCTTCAGTGAAAATCCAGCATTGACCCTGAAGCTATCAATTTATGAGAGCATGTTCACACACTACCCTGGCTTGCATATAGCCATTGCAAAAGCACTTAGTTGTCTTTTGTTATCTGGCAGTCCTGTCAACCTGCCTGATCCTCAAACGTTAGTGTTGTTAAATTTCTTGGACTCATTACCTTTATGTGCTAAACAGATCGAGAATTGGATGTGCAGAGACCCAGTATTGACAAAAGTTAAACACTTTGTTTTGCAAGGTTGGCTAGTTACTGTAGTTTCTGCTGATTATTCCAGAAGCATTGAACCGAGTTGCCAGGATGGTGTTTCTCTGTGGGGTTCCAGATCCTTTCCAGGACCGAGAGTCAATCTTGACAGAGCTGCGCACTGCACACCCAGGCATGTCAATGGCACGTCAGTGGTGAAGATGTTGGCACGTAGTTATGTCTGGTGGCCAGGGTTAAAGAGTGAGATCATTAAGCTTTGTTCCCTTTGCCAGCAGCACCAGAAACAATCTCTTTCAGCTCCTTTTCACCCATAGGAATGGGCTGGCCGTCCTTGGGTCAGACTGCAGTTTGATAACTATGAGGTATAAACACCAACTTCAGCCGCAATTATTGAGAAGCTGCGTCACCCCTTGAATTGCCTGAGATCATTGTTGTCTATGACAATGTGACAGCTTTCACCAGTGCTGAATTTCAGAGATTCACAGACCTGAGCAGCATCTGTCACACTCGAACATTAAGTGGTCCATTTCCCTTTGGCACAATTCACTCTCCAATGTACGGAGGCCAATCGTGCTGACATTCCAGCCTTGGCAGGGCAGGCTTCACGGCCAGTTGGCATACATACTCAGGCCCGTCGGTGCACAGAGGAACATGCATCCTCGAATACACATCCCCGCACTGGACAATGCTGTCTCTGCATTTACCCTTGTCGACCGCAGAAGATCATTGAGGCATTGAAGCCACGCACGGCACTCCACATCATGTCCACTGACATCGGCAGCAACCTCTGCCCAGGCCTTTTTGATTACATGGGTTGGCCTTTTGCTATTTCTGGCCATGGGAACTTTTCCCCTGGTATTGACCTCCCGCACCAGGATTACCAGGCACTTGCTGGAGAAACGGGGTTTGGGGCGGGGGGGGGGGGGGGGGGGGGAGGTGGAATGCTCATGCATGCAACTTGCCCTCCCACCTGCCATAAGCACCAGGGGCTGAGGCCAGCACAGGAGAACAGGGACAGTTATTGGAATCCTTCCATGCAGCTCCCTCAGACTCTCCCACAGCACCTGGTGGACTTCAGGGAGCTGTCCCTTCCATTTTTAAACCCCTGTGTCTCACGCGGTCCCCACCTCCAGCGCAAACCCAACCGGCAGACGCGGTCCACGCTCGGCGGACCTTAATTGGTCCCCCAGTGTACTATCGCGTTAACAATGCAATCTTAGCTGGGAGCGGGTAAGAATCAGGCCCCCATGTTCCCCGTGCTGATTCCGTGGGCCTGGGCGTGTGTGTGTTTGTGTGAGTATTGTTTAAACACAGGATCAGATGTGGTTGTGATACCTGATGGTCTAACAGCCTGCTAACACGGTTGAGTTTCACATCTGAATATTATCCTTTGGTGAGACATGATCGGGTGCTGATACCTATGGGACTATACTCCAAAAGGGAAGTGAATGGGAGAAAAATGGCAAGAAAAGAATCAATAATTGAACAAAGGCATTTCTAAAAATCTTGCTAATGGTGGAATTGGTTTTCAGTGTCCAGGCAGATTACACTAGCTCCTAAATGTGGCTTTAGTCCCTATTATTAAATCAGTAGCAGGCGATAAAACAGAGGCTCTGCGGTTGCTAAGTGCTGTGCAACCTTTTTACTAAATTATAATGAGTATGCATTGCAGTAGGCTATAACTTATTCATAAGCACCCTTGGGACCTAAGTAGCTCAGCAAAAAATGTAGGAAAGGTAAACCTCATTAAGAAATCAGCTGTATGAAAACCCAAGTGGCCACAATTTCATTATGGCACCTAACAGCAGCTGCAGCATTCAATGCTGTGGAGAATAAGTTCATAATAGCAGAGGAATAGCAGAATATTCTGGTCTTCCCATGGCATTACCCATTCTGTATCGCATTCTTAGACTCTATGGAGCCCTTTATCCTTGCTGTTTTTATCCCCCTTCGGGGTATATTTAACTTTCTGAGTGCTATCTTTTCTAGCGTTTACAAAGTCCAAGCACAAGGTGGTAACACAGTCGTGGACACCTGCTCAGTGGACACTTCAGTAAGTAAATAGAAACTGAATAATGGTTTTCTATGTGGGGAGAAAAGGACATATTTTACCACAGGCTTTGGGCTTCCTGATGTTGAGGTGAAATGGAAGTCCCAAGCCTTCACTTGCCAGCTGCCCTGGGCTCTTTGTCCAATAAAGGACAATGGGCGGGATCCTGATGCTACCATCCCCGTTAGAGGACTGATAGCTACAGGACCACGGCAGTCCCCCGGGGGATTGGGGGGGGGGGGGGGGGGGGGGGGGGGCAGAAGGAGGGGGCGGGAATGGGTGCTGCTGAGGCAGCTTGGTGGATTGATAGTCCAACATAATGACCAGTGATGCAGCCATAACAACAGCAAAATTGCATTTATGTTGTGTTTTTAATGTAGTAGACCATCCCATGGCTTCATAGGATTTGACACGGAGAAGTAAAAAATAGGACAGGCCAAAGCTTGATCAGTATAGCAACATTGGACTTAGGAGTAGGAGTAGGCCATTCGGCCCTTTGAACCGCGGGCACAAATCCCCGAAAGGCCACTGAATATCACGCCCAGGAAGAATGTGAACCTGATTAACATGAATTCAAATTCAGTAACATCTATTTAGAGGGGTTAACGTTGAATCTCGCGTGACGTCATGCTGGCGCGACTTGCTACAACTTTTTAAAGAGGGAGCCAACCACTATGACCTCCGAGAGGGAGACTGCAAGGGTGGAGTCAGTAGTAGAAAACCTTGGGTTAGAGGTCAGATCCATTTTGGGAGAATTCCAAAGTATGGCTCAGTCCCTGAGGACCATAGCTGAGAGCGTCAACTGTGTGGTTCAGACAACGGTGGGTGTCCAGGACTGGCATAAAGAATCATGGCCAGATCAACGGTCCGGGATACTCCGGTCCAGAACTCACTTGAGATTGGTTATCTGGATGAAGGTGTACTGGATACTCCGGTCCAGAACTCACTTGAGATTGGTTATCTGGATGAAGGTGTACTGGCTCCTCACTTTTCTCAAAGGCTCATCTCGCTTTCAGAATAGGCCCACTCCTGCTCCCCGCCCTGCAAGTCCCAGGGCTCTCCCCTCAGATGGAGTCAAGATCTTGAGCTTGGGCAGCTCATCACGCATCTTTTCTCACTCATGGTGGTGTGGGCAGACGTACCTTACATGAACACAAATGGGGATAATGGAGGTTCATATGCCAATGTTACCGTGCATGTGTGGGCACTGCGCACAAGCAGGGAGTGGTTCTGAAAAGGAGTGGCAGGAAGTGTGAGGAAGCTTGTGGGAGGTTGAATGCTGGACCCTGCGAGGTGTCAGCATGTGGGACAGAGGTGACATTACGAGGGGTGAAGTGCAGAGAGGAGATAAGGAGCACTTACCCTGACAGAATGGAATAGGCCATTCATCTTCTTGTGGCATTGCACCCCTGCTCTCTTGTGCAGGCTGCTGGCACTGAGCAGTTCTGCGACCTTCTCCCAGCCGGTGTTCGTTATCTTGCTGGAGAGTGCCCTGCCAGCTCGAGGATATATTGCTGCCTGTCTCTCCTCCAAGGCATCCAGCACACGGGTGAGGGCCCTCTCTATGAATCAAGGAGCAGGCTTCCTCTCTGCCATCCTCCTGGCTTGGGTGAGAGCAAGTGCTGTGGAGCTGTTTATATGCAGCACCCTCATGACTGAAGTGCTCAGATGACCCCCTGGAGAGGGTTAAACAGGTGCGTCATGTCTTAGTCACAGAGTTCCTTTATGTGGGGATTAAAACTTTTTTCTGAGTACCTAAAAAATGTGGTCTGGATTGTGCCACCAGGCCCGACGGAAATCTCACCGGTTTTCATGCCGAAAATGACACTTTGTCTTTTTTTTTATTCCACCCCACAGATGAATTGGATGTGGTCTCAACCCCACCTTCTTGTCTTCCCTCCAATACCCCTGACTTCCTTGTCTATCTAAAATCCATCTCAATCAGCCTTGAATATATTCAATGACCCAGCCTCCACTGCTCTCTGGGAAGGAGAATTCAGCAGACTAATGACCATCTGAGAAAATGTTTTTTAATCCTCTCTGTCTTAAATTTTTCTTGTCTCCCCTAGTTCTCATCTCGCCTACAAGAGGAACGTCCACCCAATTAATTCTTCTCAGGATCTTAGTGTTTCAATAAGATCATCTCTCATTTTTCAAACTCCAGTCGGTACAGGTCCAACTTGTTCAAACTTTCTTCATAAGATAAGCTCTTCATCCCAGGAATGAGTCGGGTGAATTTTCTCTGAACTGCTTCTAACAGTTACATCCATTTTCAAATAAGGAGACTAAAACTGTACACAATATCCAGATATGGTCTCACAAAGGCCATGTGCAGCTACAGTAAAATCTCCTCACTTTTATATTCCATTCCCCTTGCAATAAATGCCAACATTTTATTTGCCTTCCTAGTCACTTGCAAACTAACGTTTTGAGACTTGTGTACCAAGACACCCAGCCAAAGTGGGCAAGTTCACATTTTTGCACATTATACTCCATCTGCCAAATATTTGCCAATTTCCTTAATCTATCTGTGCACCTTTGTGGACTCTTTACCTACACTTGCCAACTTGCTGTCCTACCTATCTTGGGGTCATTGGCAAATTTAGCTAAAATACATTGTCCTCTTCATCTAAGACATTGATATAAATTGTAAATAGGAGAGGCCCCAATATGCCTGAGGCACTCCTCTAGTTACAGCTTGCCATCCTGAAAAAGATTGCTTTACCCTACTCTCTGCTTCCTATTAGCTAACCAATTCTTGATCCATTCTAATACGTGAGCCCCTTCACCAAGAGCTCTTGTTTTGTGTAGTAACCTTTAATGTGGCATCTTGACAAATACTTTTTGGAAATCCAAGTATACTACATCTATAGGTTCCCCTTTATCCACATTGTCTGGTACTTCCTCAAAGAACTCTAATAAATTAGTAAAACATGCTTTCCTTTTCACAAAACTATATTGTCTTTGCCTGATGCCATTATGATTTTCTAAGTATCCTGCTATAACCTCCTTAATGAAGGATTTGAGCAGTTTCCTTATGACAGCTGTTAGGCTAATTGACCTATAGGGCGCAATCTACCGGCTGTTCATGCCGGCAGGATATTCTGGTCCCATACCGGTGCACAGGTTTCCCGGTGACAAGACGTGCAGGCACCAGGAAATCCTGCTGACAATGGCGGGGTCAGAAATCCCCATTGTGGGCCGCCTCCACCACTGAAAAATATGCGGCGGGATATTCGGTAAATCCCGCCCATAGTTCATACGTTCATAAGATACAGGAGCAGAATTAGGCCATTTGGCCCAATGAGTCTGCTCTGTCATTCGATCATGACTGATATGTTCCTCATCTTACATAGATAAGCTGCAGAACTGGGCTGACATGTGGCAAATGGAGTTTAATGCAGAAAAGTGTGAGGTGATTCATTTCGGAAGGAATAACAGAGTACTGGGATAATGGTAAGATTCTTGGTAGTGTGGATAAGCAGAGAGATCTCGGTGTCCATGTCCATAGATCCCTGAAAGTTGCCACCCAGGTTGAGAGGGTTGTTAAGAAGGCGTACGGTGTGTCAGCTTTTATTGATAGAGGAATTGAGTTTTGGAGCCATGAGGTCATGTTGCAGTTGTACAAAACTCTGGTGCGGCTGCATTTGGAGTATTGCGTGCAGTTCTGGTCGCCACATTATAGGAAGAATGTGGAAGCATTGGAAAGGGTACAGAGGAGATTTACAAGGATGTTGCCTGGTATGGAGGGAAGATCATATGAGGAAAGGCTGAAGGACTTGAGGCTGTTTTCGTTAGAGAGAAGAAGGTTAAGAGGTGACTTAATTGAGGCATACAAGATGATCAGAGGATTAGATAGGGTGGACATTGAGAGCCTTTGTCCTCGGATGGTGATGTCCAGCACGAGGGGACATAGCTTTAAATTGAGGGGAGATATAGGACAGATGTCAGAGGTAGGTTCTTTACTCAGAGAGTAGTAAGGGCGTGGAATGCCCTGCCTGCAACAGTAGTGGACTCACCAACACTAAATGCATTCAAATGGTCATTGGATAGGCATATGGACAATAAGGGAATAGTGCAGAGGGACTTTAGAGGGGTTTCACAGGACGGCTCAACATCGAGGGCCAAAGGGCCTGTACTGCGCTGTAATGTTAGGTTAGGTGGATTGGCCATGCTAAATTGCCCGTAGTGTAAGGTTAATGGGGGGGATTGTTGGGTTACAGGTATACGGGTTACGTGGGTTTAAGTAGGGTGATCATTGCTCGGCACAACATCGAGGGCCGAAGGGCCTGTTCTGTGCTGTACTGTTCTATATTCTAATGTTCTAAGTTCATCTGTTACCTACAATGCTACAGACCAAGAGCTGGATTGCAGAATCAGCCAGAGCATCTCCTCCCTAGCACACATGACCTAGGAGCAGGAGTAGGCAACGTAGCCTCCCGAGCCTAAACACCTTCAATGTGATCATGGCTGATCCCATCCTGGCCTCAACTCCACCCTCCTGCTTGTTGACCATAATCCTTCAATCCATTACCAGTTAAAAATCTGTCCAACTCTCCCTTAAATTTACTCACTGTCCCTGCATCCACCCCACTCTGGGGTAGCGAATTCCACAGATTCACAACCCTTTGGGTGAAGTAGTTTATCCTCAAATCAATTTAAATTTGCTAAGATTATTCTAAGATTATGACCTCTTGTTCTAGAATGCCTCACAAAAGGAAGTATGTGCTCCATGTCTGAGGCTACTTGGAGGCTTACACTAATCACACCTTACAATTCTTAGCAGCAGAAATGGTATTCTCAATCAACGCACCCACGTGCACCATTATCACAGAGGAGGTCAGTAAAGGATGAAGCACAGGAGAGTCTGGCAGAATTTAAAGAGATTAGACTTGACTTGACCAGATCCTTGCCTCTACCGAATACACAGACAACCCAGGCCATATAAACTGAGCAGAGTGCTTCATCAAAAGATGTAAAATGGGAGCACTGTTATCCAGTGAATGAAAATGAATACTACTAGTTATCTACCTGCACTGCTATCTCTGTGGCTGTAGACCGAGTGGTCACTTCATGACAAGCTGACACTGCAACAAAAAGGGTCAGATGTCAGGAGCTTGGATAGACAGAGTCCAAGCATGAAGGTGCTGGTGAATAAAGTATTGTTTGTTACAAGTCCCTGTTGTCAGTGTTTGGGAACCCAACATATACAATGGCTGCGAAAGTAATGACAGCATTCAACATTCATAGCTCAGGGTTCTCTCAGATCCCGGGTAAGGCTCGCTGCTGTCCAGTTAAGAGTCTGATTAGCACTTAATTAAGTAGGCCTTCCCAAAAGGAGGTATGTGGAGCTCTTGCCAGCTCTCCAGCCAGCAGACAAGTCCACATAACCTCCATGAAATACTGCTTAATGTCTCAGGGCTACACACCTTGCATCTCCACTCATTCCTCTCTGCAAGAACCTCCCATCCTTTTCTGAGCAGCAAATACTCACACTCACCTTCAGACTATTGTCCTTTTAAACCCACATCTTACAGGCAGGTTACGCAAATGTCAGGGGGAATTTCACCCCCTTTGCAGTAAGTGTGGGAGTGGGCATGAAAAACAGCATTCTACCTGACTGGGTTCACCCTGCCACCATCTCGCCAGTTCCTCGCTCCTGGCACCATATTTAACATGCAGCCACAGACAGCCTTCTCAATGTCGGAAGCTCAGGAATGCTCCATTGGAGACATGGCCCTGAAACCCAGAAGGACAGCTGCCCCCAAATTCAGTGACACCTCACTAGAGGGCCTGCTGGGTGCAGTTGAGGCAGGCTGCGATATCCTTTACCCCCATTCTCGGTCCAGGGGCCCAGCGAGATGACCAATTCAGCTTGGGAGGTGATGGTTGGTGCCAACATGGCACAGAAGAAGTCAGGTACCCAATGCAGGAAGAGGATGAATGATCTCCTCTGTGCCCCAAGGTAAGTCAACCATCTCAATACTCTGAACCCACTCAGAAGCCCATCATATATTCACATCGATGTTAAACACTGCCAGCTCAAGGGACATCACCACTCACTCTCACACACACATCGCCCGGCCTAATCTGCTCTGGAACATGTGCCCTAATCCCGTCCATGACTCCACTCAACACCCACACATGCCAGACATCCTTGTCATCTGCCCTGGCATGTGTCTTGCTCACACACTCTCCATCTATCTTTATTCTGGACATGATTGCACACAATCACATGGAGAAATCCCAGCCTGGGGGTTGTAGGATCGAAATCGCCTCCAACTGTACTTTTATTAAATATAAACCCCAAAAGCCTCATTGCATCAACATGCAAACAATCAGGCTAAATCTCAATCCATACAGACAAGCTGCGCTGTAAGGAGTGAATCTTCAAACTATGTTAATATTGAAACCAAGTTGATAGTGTCCGTAAAGGCACTGGGATATCACCATTTCAAAGACAAATCAATGGCCATCACACAATCCAATTAAATATACTGGGAGGCCATCAGAGTTGATGGCCCCAGACAACAGATATTATACAAATAAACAGCAATAACATCAACTTGAGAGCCAGAGACATCGCACCTGAATGGGGTCCATTGTTTCAGTCGTGGAAATAACATCGCGATGAATGGGTTTGCCTGGACCGAGGCAGGGACCATGCTAAAGAAATTAAAAGGTCAAACAGAATGTCTCCGAGAAATATGCTTTGATATTTTTGATAATGTTTTGTAATAAAAAGGCCAAGACAGTCAGATCTGACACTGTATTCACCAGGGAGAATGGTCAACCTGATTCGCAGACCTACAGCTCACACCGGAAAGGCCAATCATGTGGAGGGTAGTAAGTATCAGCCAGATCAGAGGGATATTGGGGCAAATGTTTAAGAACAGTTTACGGGTAGCAGCTAAATCCTGAGTGGTTTAAGTTGAACCAGTTAAGGCTTAGGCAGAAATGTTGGATTTTGCCTCTGGTTTTTTGTGGAGATTTTTATTAATAAGTCGTGGTTTTTAGTGTTGTGCGGCATCATTAGACTGGTTTAAAGCACTTGTATTAGGGCATTAGGAGTCATATTTGTTTTGTTAATAAACACGTTTGTGGTTAAGTATGTTTGTCCTTTATAAAATCCTAAAGTCAAGAATTGTCAGTGAGGGTAAATGGGAGCATGCACCTCTTACAGGGTGAAGTGTTTAAAATCATCCATCAGTTCAAAAACCTAGCGATTAAACTGTCCAGAGAGGACATCAACCGTGCCTGCGCTAATGGCAAGGTGGGTAGTACACACTCAAGTGAGGATCCTGTGCAAGCTCATGTCTCAGGAAACCATTGCTTTTTCCTGTTTTAGAGTGAAGACATCCACAAGCCAGGCCCTCACCTCAGGTGAAGAACCAATGTAAGTCCAGCAGAAGACTCGGCACAGTACTCAACCGCACCCTTCACCAGCACAGAGACACACAGCTCGGTGAGAACTATTTCGAGATCAGGCTGGTGAGCACAGCACATAATCTGGTCCACAGCAGGTAGAGACAGGGCCACCAGAGGATACCGGCACCCAGAGGCCATGATACTACTGAATCCAATTCAGATGATGAGCCTCAGGTCTCGTTCCTAAATGATGGAGGTAGCAGTGACAATCACAGGGATCTCAGGACAGGATGTCAACGGCATTCCTCAGATTGCCACAATTGATGGAGGAATCTGTCTGCCTCCAGTCTGAGGTGATGGCGTCAGCATACCAAAGCACCAAGGTCTACACTGGCAGAATGGTATCCACCAGGACACTTTTGTCCAGGACATTGGTCCTGTGCTGGTGCAGAGGCTGCGCTCCATCACAGTAGCCCTAGGTGGCATCCATCAGTGGCAATGCGAGAGAGGGGTGACGCACTTGGATTTCATACCAGATGCCCCGATGCTCAAGGAGTCAGCTAGGGGCCCTTGAGCATTCCTAATGAGGAGGATCAGCAGCTGGATACCCCAGGGCCATCCACCCAGGTGAATTCAGGACTCTCTGACGGATACAAATCATCTCTACCTACCACTCCATTGCCAAAGCAGGCTAGGGCCTTCCCAATCTCAGCCGTGCAGAGGATTCCCAACAAAGTCATCATTGACAGGGTATAGCAGTGAGCAGGACGCCTCCATGTCCACTACGGACGCTGAGGAAGCACCAAGATATAGTGATACAGTTAGGAAGGTTAAAAAAGATTTAGGAGTACAATGGTGGCAACAGATGTTCACAACATGTATAAACATGTCCAAAAATGTAAATAAAATCAAACCCAGTTCATATCTCCATTTGTGTATGCTACCTTATGATGAGTTGTGTTGCTGCCAATCAGTTGTAACAGCATGGTCCTTTCTTGCACTTATCGTAAATATAGCTATCATCAGCCTCTCGTCAATGCAGTGTGTTTCGAGATCACCACAGTATATGGCCCTTTGCCAGATAATGTTTCATGTCACTGATGCCTCCACCTTAATGTTAAGTGTACCTGTGCAACAAACCTCATTCAGATGCTTGGCAGGGTCATGTCAAGTCTATTCTTGGCTGTGTTAGATTGAGGCAGAGGTGTTCTCCTAATTCATGAGCATTCTCAAAAGGTGAAGGTGTTGCGTACAAGGAGAGATGTAATCACGCATGGAGAAGGGTCATATATCACGCAACTCCATGTGCTCGCTGTCTCTTGGCAGAGTTTTTATGCTATGAGCCCATATTCAGAGCTCATGTGTGCTGTGGTCAACTAACCATATTTTTAACTTTGAGCATGTACCTCTGCTAAGCTCACCAATAAGTGGGGCCACCACTCAGCCACATTATTGTGCCGGGGCCAATTGTCCAACCTTGAGCCTCTCTCCCTGTAGTTGCGGGGCCAAGACTCCATAAGACCATAAGACATAGGAGCAGAATTAGGCCACTCAGCCCATCGAGTCTGCTCCGCCATTCAATCATGACTGATATTTTTCTCATTCCCATTCTTCTGCCTTCTCCCCATAACCCCTGATCCCTTTATTATTCAAGAATCTATCTATCTCTGTCTTAAAGACAATCAGTGATTTGGCCTCCACAGCCTTCTGCGGCAAAATGTTCCACAGATTCACCACTCTCTGGCTGAAGAAATTCCTCCTCATCTCTGTTTTAAAGGATCATCCCTTTAGTTTGAGATGGTGTCCTCTGGTTCTAGTTTCATTCCAGGGATCATTCTTGTGAACCTCCTGTGGACCTTTCCAAGGCCAGCAGATCCTTCCTTAGATACGGGGCCCAAAACTGCCCACAATACTCCAAATGATCTGACCAGAGCCTTATACAGCCTCAGAATTACATCCATGGTCTTGTATTCTAGCCCTCTTGACATGAATGCTAACATTGAATTTGCCTGCTTAACTGCTGACTGAACCTGCACGTTAACCTTAAGAGAATCATGAACAAGGACTCCCAAGTTCCTTTGTACTTCTGATTTCCTAAGCATTTCCCCATTTAGAAAATGGTCCATGCCTAAATTCCTCCTTCCAAAATGCATAACCTCACACTTTTCCACATTGTTTTTCATTTACCACTTCATTACCCACTCTCCTAGCCTGTCCAAGTCCTTCTGCAGCCTCATTGCTTCCTCAATACTAGCTGTCCCTCTACAGATCTTTGTGTCATCTGCAAACTTAACAACAGTGCCTTCAGTTCCTTCTTCCAGATCATTAATGTATGTTGTGAAAAGTTCTGGTCCCAGCACCGACTCCTGAGGTACACTAGTCACTGGCTGCCATCCTAAAAAAGACCCCTTTATCCCCACTGTCTGCCTTCTGCCAGTCAGCCAATCGTCTATCCATGCCAGGATCTTACCCTTAACACCATGGGCTCTTAATTTATTTAACAGTCTCCTATGCGGCACCTTGTCAAAGGCCGACTGGAAATCTAAATAAATCACGTCCACTGGTTCTCCTTTGTCTAACTTTCTTGTTACCTCCTCAAAGAACTCTAACAGATTTGTCAGACATGACCTCCCTTTGACAAAGCCGTGCTGACTTAGTCCTATTTTACCATGCACTTCCAAGTACCATGACTCTTGTCATAAACGAGGGACACAGTGCTATGCATCCCCTCACCTGAGCACTCACTGAGGTCACTGATGCTAATTCCAAATGGTGATATCTGGTGAGCAGTACAGCCTCTGAGGAGGCTCTGGAAATGAACATTGTTACTTTAGACAATGTGGAAGGGAACAAGGGGATAGGAGTAGGATGTACAGAAGCTGGGACGGTTCCTTGTTAACATGTGCCCTTGAGGGCTTCATGATGTTTGAGCATTTTGAACTTGGCAGTGGCCAGGACTTGTCATGGGGTCACAATGTCTGTGTTTAATGTCTGGCAGGCAAGTGTTTGACATCGAAAGGGAAAATGCTGGAAAATCTCAGCAAGTCTGGCAGCATCTGTAGGGTGAGAAAAGAGCTAACGTTTCAAGTCCAATGACTCTTTGTCAAAGCTGCAGTGTTTGACATCGCCATGCTCAAGTGGTCCACATCCATATAAAACAGGATAAATGCAGCCCAGCCTCCCAAACTGAGTGTTCTGCATATCAGTGTGATTTTTAAGTGGCATCACAGACAACTGAGTCATCACTAAATGGATTCACAGCAGTGGGAGGTTATAGGCTGCCTTGTCCCAAATGAGAATTATCTGATTCACCATCGATGTCACACAGAGTGTGTTGCTCATTGCTTCTGATGGATCTCCTTGAGGAGCCTTCTCAGATTGAAGGCAGACAGCTACAAGCCCACTGAGGATTGTGCAACAGCTCCTGACTCTTGTGGGGTGTCACTGCGACTGGGATGCTGGAGAGATGATTGAAGATGCAGCACCTTCTGACACCTGATACCAGGACTCCCTCCTCCGGTTAGTACCTCATCTCAGCAAGAACACATGCTCCCGAGGCTTCCTCATCCTTCAAAGGATCAGGAAACTGTCAGCCTGATGTGTGACTATTCACTCTTATATTGAAATGCATGGATGAAATGAGAGGAATAGCAACGCTGGTGCCCATGCTGACCCATGATGGAGGGCCCTTGTATAAGAGAATACTCAACTGCAATTCGTCATCCTCTTGGCTTGATAGCTCAGGCAAACGAGTGCACCAAAAAAGTTGCTACTGAGCTCCAAAGCATGTCTCAAGGGGAGGTCAACTAAGTATGGGATGGTATGGCCACGAGGTTGTCGGCAGGATCAACAGGCGCAGCAGAGAACCAGACACGGTCATTGGGACGGGACCAAAGTCAAAGGACCAGGAAGAAGATGGGGCGTCAATCCAAGTCAGAGGTGGACTACTATTGTTGTGGGGGAGACCATGTCCAAGAGACCTGTCATGTTCGGCAGTTTGTGTGTTTCCGAGGCAACTGAAGGGATACATTCAAGCATGTTGCCATGCTCGGCAAAGCACGCCAATGCAAAAAAAAACCAGCAGCAGTCCACAACACCAGTGAACATAATGGAGAAGAGCTCTGAAGAAGAGCATGCAATCTATCAGTTGAATGCATTCCAATTGAATAAGAAGGCCCCGTGTGAAAATGACTTAAGGGTAAAAGGTAAATCCCTAAAGCTGGAAGTTGACACCGTAGCTTCGGTGGCAGACTTTCCAATATCTTCATGATGGAACTCAGCCTTTAAATTTGAGCAGTACTACAGCCACGTTTTCCACTTACACCGGGGAATCTTTGAAGGTTCTTAGAACCACCAATGCACCAGTGGCCGAAAAAGGACAGTCTGCCCTTGGTTGTCATGGAAGGGCATAGACCCCGTCTAATGGGAAGTGACTGGTTACAGAAAATTGGGCTCAATTGGCTGGAAATTTTAAAAGTATCCAATGGCATCCTCCAAGATGTCCTGAGGAGGTATGAAGACATTTTTCACAAGGAACTAGGCCAGATCAAAGGCATCAAAGTCAAAATCTATGTCAATCCAGATTCAATGCCCAAGTTCTTCAGAAATACCAGTGCCAAGCACTGCATCAGAATGTTGACGCAGAGCTCTTCAGATTGGAATAGCTGGGCACAATCAAGCCCATCTGGTTCACCAAGTGGGCAGCACCAATACCCCTGTTCCTAAACCAGATTATTCAATAAGATTTTTTTAGGGACTACAAAGTAACCATAAATCAGTTTGTCCAGGTTGATAGGTTCCTAATTCCCCAGATCGATGGCAGAGGAGGGGGTGGAGTGCAGGGTTCTTACCTATTCAGAATTGGACCATAATCACACATATCTGCAACTAGAATTAGATGAAGACGCTCAAGGTTTTCCACAATAAATACCCACACGGTGTCTTTCAGTACACAAGATTACCTTTCGGCTTCAATTCAGCATGTTCTATTTTCCAGCATAAAATCTCCTCCAGGGAATTCCCATGGTGATGGTCTACCGTGACGATGTGATAGTCACGGCAACACACCAGTGGAACACATATCTAGCATGGAGGAATTATTAAAGAAGTTTTGGGACACAGGGGTCCGCCTCAAACATTAAAAGTATACTTTCCAGGCCTCAGAATTGAGGTGCCTAGGTTTTCAAATCAATGCGACAGGGTTGCATCCCCTGGAAGAAAAGATCATGACTATACGCAAGTCCTTGCACCCAAAAATGTCAATGAGCTCAAATCCTTCCTCGATAAGGTAAATTATTACGGAAGGTTAATTTCGAATTTAACCACGACATTTGGCACCATTACACCAGGTACAAAAGAAGCATCAGTGGTTGCAAGGAGCAAGCCCCAAGAGGAAGCCTTTTGAGTCATGAAGCAAGCATTACAGTCCTCAAACCTCCTAGTGCATTTTGACCTGGAGATACCAATTGTGCGGACATGTGATACCTCTCCTTGCAATATAGGCACCGTTTTATCCCAGTAGCCTTTGCCACGAGGGCCTTTTAGAAGCAAAACAGAACTATGCCCAGATCGAGAAGAGACTAAATTGGTTAGCATTATATTCATTGGTGTTTAGAAGAGGGAGAAGCGTTCCCATAGAAACCTAAAAAATTCTATCAGGATTAGACAGGGTAGATTCAGAAAGAATTTTCCCGATGGTGGGGGAGTCCAGAACCAGGGGTCATAGTTTGAGGATAAGGGGTAAACCTTTTAGGACTGAGGTGAGGAGAAATTTCTTCACCCAGAGAGTGGTGAATCTGTGGAATGCGCTACCACATAAAGTAGTTGAGGCCAAAATGTGTAATTTCAAGAAGGAATTAGATATTGTTCTTGGGGCGAAAGGGAGCAAGGGAAATGGGGGGATGGCGGGATCAGGGTATTGAATTTTATGATCAGCCATGATCATAATGAATGGCAGAGCAGGCTCGAAGGGCTGAATGGCCTCCTCCTGCTTCTATTTTCTATGTTTCTATGAGAAGAAGGGTTTCACAGTAATATATGATGTTAAGAAATTCCATCAATATGTGGATGGACGGCATTTTGACATAGTGACCGATCTTAAGCCATTACTGGGTCTTTTAAGGGAAGAAAGCCCATACCACCTATAGCTTCAGCAAGGTACAACATTGGGCCTTGCTGCAGCCAGTCAGCAATTATGCTTTCCAGCACCGGCCCAGCACGTAACTTGCTAATGTAGATTCATTAAGTTGCCTACCCTTGACGAAGAGCATTCCTCTGCGACCAGTACCCCAGGAGATCATAATGGCTTTGAACTTCTGAGACACTCTGCCAGTGTCTGATGGACACATTCGCAACTAAATCCAGGGAGACCCCGTATTGCCAAAGGTGAAAAGAATGATACAGACTGGGTGTCACTATGAGAAATTTGACCAACTAAAGCCCTACTTCACCTGTCAGGGGAAGTTGATCTGCAAGGATGGCATGATCCTGTGGGGGTCACAGTTAGTCGTTCCACCTCCAGCTGGGAGACTGTCCTACAGGAGTTACATAGTGTCCACCTAGGGCAGAACAAAGATGAAGATGCTGGCTCACAACTATGTCTGGTGGCCAGGAATAGATAAAGCCACTGAAGAATAATGCAACAGTGCTACCCTTGCCAGATGCAGCAATCTCTGCCTCTATCCATCACTTTTAATCCTTGTTGATGGCCAAGTCACCCATGGACCCAGGTCCACGTTGACTATATGGGCCTTTTATGGGCAAGATGTTTTTAGTCCTAGTGGATTCCCACTCTAAGTGGCCATCAGTTCACGAGGGGCCACAGTGGATGCCTTGCGTCGAATGTTTGCCTTTCATGGATTAACTGAATCTATCATTTTGGACAATGGCACCTCTTTTACTGACAATGACTTCCAGGTTTTTGTACGAGCAAATGGCATACAACACTCAAGGATGGCCCCCTACCCCCGGTGTCTCACAGATTTTTGAGAGCATTATTCAAACCTTCAAGAATACAATGAGAAAACAATCTGATAAATAACTTCACCAGTTATCATGTTCATGTGCACTGGCCAATAGGAACATCGAGGGCGGGATTCTGTGATCCTGAGGTTAAGTGTTGACGCCGTCGGAAATGCCGTCATATTTCTCGATGGCGTCAATCTGGCCTCAGGAGCAGCAATTCTGACCCCTACAGAGGACTAGCGTGGTGCTGGAGCGGTTCACGCTGCTCCAGCTGCTGATCCTGGCGTGAACTGGGCGCTGCGGGATGTGCGCATGCGCAGTGGCACCGGCGCCAACGCACGCATGCGCAATGGCTTCCTTCAACGTGCCGGCCCCGACGCAACGTGGCGCAGGACTACAGGGGCCGGCGCGGAAGAAAGGAAGCCACCGGCAAGAGAGACTGGCCCATCGATCGTGGGCCAGGCCACGTCGGAGACCCCCCCAGGGTCGGACCCCCCCCCCCCCCCCCCTACAGGCCGCGCCCCCGACCCCTCCACGCCGAGTTCCCGCCGGCTGAGAGCAGGTGTGGACGGCACCAGCGGGACTCGCGTTTTTACGACGGCCGCTCAGCCCATCCCGGGCTGAGAATCGGTGGGCTGGCCGAGTCGAGCGGCCCCTGACCGCGCCGCGACAACCACGCCGGCGCCAGTGGCGCAGATTCTCCGCTCTGCAGAGAATCATGTGCCGGCGTGGCGCAATTCGCACCAGTCGCAGGTATTCTCCGGCCCGGCCCCAGGCTGAGAGAATCCTGCCCCATGTTCTGGACTAGTTATAAAATGAATGTGTGGCAAAGATAACTAGAGTAAATATATTACAAACTACTAACAGTAACTAATGATTCTTGAGCTACTGCAAAATACATCTATCCACCAGCACAACTTACTCCTAACTCCCGGAGGCACAGAGTCACATGGTAGGTTTACACTGTCACCTGCTGGTCGGAGGTTGTGTACATTATTATTTTCAAGATTGCTTATGCATGTCATCACACCACTGTTTGGCTCATCTTTGTGGTCACACCCGCTGAGCTGCTCATGGGCCGTTGGCTGAGAACCCGGTTGGATTTTGTGTTTGCAAATTTGGCAGGGAAGGTGGAAGCACGTCAGACAGCCAGAGGAGTCAACGGTCATAGCAGAGAGCCGACAGGTCGTTCCGGGTGGGAGACCCAGTTTTGGTCCACAATTTTGCTTCAGGTCTGCTTTGGTTAGCGGAATGGGTTGTTGCCCAAGTCAGGCTCGGTGTCTTATGTCAATGGGAAGACTATCAAAAAGCATGTTGACCATTTGAGGAGTCAGGGCTGGTGACACCAGGTTGGAGTCATAGGGCTGGATTCTCTGCCGTCGGGATGCTGCGTTTTTCCGGTGGCCCGGGGGTTTCCCGATGGTGTGGGGCTGCCCCACAATGGGAAACCCCGGCGGGCTGAACCAGAAATCTGGCGCGGCAGGATGGAGAAACCCGCCCATAGAGCCTATAGCATAGAAAAGGCCCTTCAGCCCATCATTTCTATGACTACCAAACTATTCTAATCCCATTTTCCAGCACTTGGCCCATAGCCTTGTAAGCCTTGGCATCGCAAGTGAGCATCTAAATATTTCCTAAATGTTATAAGGATCTCTGCCTCCACGACTTTTTCAGGCAGTGAGTTCCAGACTCTCACCAGACTCTGGGTGAAAATGTTTTTCCTTACAAACCCTCTAAATTTCCTGTCCTTTACCTTAAATCTTTGCACTGATAATTGATCCCTCCAAGGGGAAACGTTTCTTCCTGTCTACTCTAACTATGCCCCTCATAATTTATATATCCCAATCATGTGCCCCCTCTATCTCCTTTTCTCCAAGGAAAACAATGCAAGTCTATCCAATCTCTCATCATAACTAAACCTATCCACCCCAGGCAACATCCTGGTAAATCTTTTCTGCACCCTTTCCAGTGCTATCACATCCCTCCTGTATTCTGGATTCCAGAACTGGACACAATACTCTAGCTGTGGCTTAACCAATGTTTTACACAGTTCCAGCATAACCTCTTTGCTCTTAAACTCTATGCCTCAGCAAGTGAACAATATGCCTTCTTAACCACTTTATCCATCTGCCCTGCTATTTAAGGGACCAGTGTACATGCACACAAAGGTTCCTCTGACCCTCAGTGCTTCCTAGGGCCTTTCCGTTCATCATTGAGTTCCCTTACCTTGTTTGTCCAGCCCACATTCATCTCCTCACACTTATCGGGATTACATTCCATTTGCCACTGATCCGCCCAGCTGACCAGCCCGTCTATATCCTTCTGTTACCTAAGGCTATCCTCCTCACTATTTACCACCCCACCATCCTCAAACTTACTGATCAACCCTTCTACATTCATGTCTAAAACATTTATATAAACCACAAACATCTAGGGCCCGAACACTGATCCCTGTGGGAGCCACTGAACACAGGCTGCCAGCCAGAAAAACACCTCTTGATCAAAACCCTCTGCTTCCTGCCACTCAGCCAATTCTAGATCCAGTTTGCCAAATTTCCTTAGATCCCATGGGCTCTTGCCTTCGCTATCAATCTCCCACGTGGGACCTTATCAAAAGCCTTGCTGAAGTCCAAGTAGACTACATCAAATTCATTGCCCTCATCTATGCACCTGGTCACCTCTTTGAAAAATTCATGAAGTTGGTCAGACATGACCCCCCCTTAACAAGTCCCACCAGTATTGCGAACACTCCTATAATGCCATCTGGCCAAGGGGAGCCAGGGCCTCCTAAACCTGTTCAACCAGCTGCACCTGTCGAGGCAGATGAGGCCAGTTTGCCTGTCATTCAGGTGATACCTCCTGAGGTTTCTCAGACTCTTGACAATTCGATTACCCAGAAGGATGCTGATCCTGTGCTAGAACTATGGAGGACTGGGAGGACCTGGAGGTCTCTGGACTGATTGACCTTTTGATGGTTTCTCTTTTCCCTGTTGCCTTTAATAACATTTTTAAACTCTGTATATAGTGGTAATGAGGGACTTAAGGGGGGGGCGGGGGGGATGTGGTAGCACAGCCCCTTTAATAGGGTAGGCTCAACGAACCACGTGACCAGCCCGAGGTCAATGGCGCACGAGCACGCAATTCCTAGCCAATAGGGAGTTTATACAGGGCCTGGAAGCTGTACCCCGGCAGTGTCGTCCAGGGAGCTGAAGTGTTCAGACCTGTTGTTTGGGGTTCTGTGTCTGTTACTTACCTGTCTTTAATAAATCCCTTTGTTAACAACTGGAAGCCTCCAGTGTCTGCCTCGAGCCACCACACAAGTCTTCCCCCATTGTGGTGCATGCAGCAAATCACGATGATCTGCGAGACCCTCTGGGGACTGGACTGAAGTATACCGCCAGATCTCTCCAGACGTTGGAATCACAGCTTTGCTGCTCTAATGCCTGGCTGACGGCATGAGCTTGGTTGTATCTTCTCTCTGCAGGAGTCTGAGTCCACCACAGAGTCATCATTAGCCACGTCTGATATGGGCACCCTCTGTCACGGAGGAACCTGCCCTGGATCCAGAGACATCCGGGTTCTGCATTCTACTCAAGATGTGTGAGTCGTGGACATTTCCTGGTGCAAACCTGCATGATCAGTTTCTTATAGACGCAGATCGCTATACATTGAATGAGTGATAACGTTTCCTGTTTTTGTATTGGATGCCTGTTGCCGTGGAGCTTTTATAACCAGTTGATGGGCACCCTGCACCTGTGGGAATCTGGAACTCTCAGCAAAGCCCAGTGCTCTGGCATCCTGGTTCGCTTGATCTCTGTCCAGGTTGATGTAATTGTGGTGGCAAAAAGGGCGTCGGTGCCCACATGAACACATTTGTGTGTGGACATGTGACATATCCCACTGAGGGCCTCAGTGGAGTCCTGGAAAGAACCACTGACGTAGAAGTTCAGAGCAGCAATTTATGTTCACAATCACTAGCAATGGATGCCTTCCCAGCTCCCATGGTTCCAATTCCTGGAGAATATGGCAAATGTGAATCACCACATCCCTGGATATGTGGAACTTCAGTGACTGATTCTCATTCATAAGACATGTGAGTTCTGTAGACTGTTATGGGCCAGGGTTTAGAGAACCCCAAAGTGTATCATGGAGTTCACCTGACCCACAACCTTTAATAGATTGTGGTATGGGGAGCACAAGGCCCACTCTACAGGCGTGGTACAGCAGAAATGGAAAAGTATTCTTTAAAGCAAAATTATGTTTATTCTATGAACTCAAGTTAACCTTTTGAAACATGCAGTGAACATCTTAGCAACCATTAATTCAAATACAACCTCCAAAGAATACAACATTAAGTAATCCTTTAAGCTTTCCTTTTAACATCCATAAGACTTAAAACACCTTTTACCAGAAACACATCAGGTTAAAGTCGCTACTGTTATTAGTTGTAAATCACCAGGATCGATTTACAGTTTTTAGATTACAGAGATAGATTCATACACCTTCTGGCTGTGACTGCAGCTATCCAGCTCTGAAAACAAAACTAAAACACACCCTGCAGTCTGCTCAAAAACAAAAGTAAAAAGCTGACAGACCACCCAGCTTCACTACAGTGGTAAACACCCATTTCTTAAAGGTACTCTCACTACAGATATTTATATACATACCCATTTCTAAACACCCATTTCTTAAAGGTACTCTCACATGACAAGACCCTGGGTGTTGCAAGTCACCCACGCAAGACATCTCTGTGAGTTTCATCCTATGCATCTGGCGGAGGCCCTGCTGGCCCTTCATCTTGAGGATTTTGCTCCTCCCTTTGGCAATCCAGGTGCCTCTCTCACAATCTTCTCCTTCTTCTTTGCTGTCTGCAAGTGATGATGCAGAAGTGATAAATCCAACCTCCATCTTCCTGATGGCGGTTGATATGTCATCTCGACAACAAAGGCTCCTACATCAGACTCCTATTCATTGACTACAGCTCCACCTTCAATACCAGAATCCCAGCCGAGCTCATTTCAAAGCTCCAAATCTAGGACTTTGCTCCTCACTCTGCAACTGGATCCTCAATTTCCTGATCCATAGACCACAATCAGAAAGAATAAACAATAACACCTCCTCCACGATAGTCCCCAATACCGGGGCCCCACAAGGCTGCGTACTTAGCCCTCTGCTATACTCCCTTTATCGCACGATTGTGTGGCAAGATTTGACTACTATTCCATCTACATATTTGGTGATGACACGACCATAATGGGTTGGATATCGAACAACAATGAATCGGAGTACAGGAGGGTGATAGAGAACCTAGTGGCATGGTGACACGATAACATTCTCTCCTTCAATGTCTGCAAGACTAAAGAGCTGGTCATTGACTTCAGGAAGCAAAGTATCGTACACATCCCTGTCAGCATCACTAGTGCCGAGGTGGAGATAGTTGACAGCTTCAAATTCCTAGGTGTGCACATTACTAATAATCTATCGTGGTCCACCCATATCGACGTTACGACCAAGAAAGCACAATAGTGCCTATACTTTCTCAGGAAACAAAGGAAATAAGGCATGTCCACATTGACTCTTACTCATTTTTACAGATGCACCATAGAAAGCATCCTATCTGGCTTCATCATAGCCTGGTATGGCAACTGCTCGACCCAAGACAGTAAGAAATTCCAGAGAGTCGTGAACACAGACCAGTCCATCATGCGAACCCACCTCCCAGCCATTAACTCTGTCTACACCTTCTGCTGCCTGTGAATGTGGGCAGCATAATCAAAGACCCCTCCCACGCAGGTTATTCACTCTTCCAACTTCTTCCATCGGGCAGGAGATATAAAAGTCCGAAAAAACGCACTAACAGATTCAAAAATAGCTTCTTCCCTGCTATTACCAGGCTCCTGAATGACCCTCTTATGAACTGAACTGATCTTTTCACACATCTTCTTTACTGAGTAGTACTATACTCCTGTATGTTCCACCTGATGCATGTGTCTATATATTTACATTGTGTATTTATGTATGCCCTATGTTTTTTTTTAAGGAATGATATGTCTGGACTATACGCAGAACAATACTTTTCACTGTACCTCGGTACATGTGACAATAAAACAAATCCAAATCCAATCCAATATTAATGAGAAACAGACAAGAGTCAGCATTAGTCTCCAAAGATTCTCTTTCTGCCAATGACTCTCATCAGTAAATGTTGGTTCAAGGTTTTGTTCTGATGTGTGAGAATACTCCCCCAATATGATGATCAATGTGGAGTATGTATCAAGCACGGAGATCCCCTTTCCAATGTGACCAAGTGCTATGGCATTGCTTTGGCCAGCTGCTTGGATGTGCTGCTTACAGTTCAGACACTGCAATTCTCATTCACTGCACACTCTTTGGAATAAACATGGATGTAAATATTTTGTCAGGAAATTAGATTATTTAAGGTGTCCTGAGATTTCTCTTCAGTGAACCATTCAGCGCCAACTTTCCGACAGGCGTCTGGAACTTGTCAAGTCGCCTAGTTGCTTTGGAGTTTGTTATCCCTCTGGGGGATTTCCATGGTGTGAACAAGGTGTTAAAACAAGGAGATATATTTCTTGATTAATGAGGGGATCAGGGGTTATGGGGAGAAGGCAGGAGGATGGGGATGAAAAATATCAGCCATGATTGAATGGCGGAGCAAACTCGATGGGCCGAGTGGCCTAATTCTGCTCCTATGTCTTATGGTCATATATTAGTGCCAGTTTGTGGGACTAGTCTCGCATGAATGAGAATCGTTGCTTCACTTTCCTGATTCCCTGCATTGTCATTGAAAGATTCGTAACATGTCTCAGCTGTGCCTCTCTCCTCATTTGGAAATGCACAATTCAGTTCGGTACCCCTTTAATCACACCCCTCCGCTCCGCCACGGTGCATGAACCTACCATCCAATCGGCCCACAGGGCCCTCACCAGCAGAGCATCTCCTCACTTTAAGTTTGTACTGCAGCATCACTGCAAGTTGGAAGGTGGCGGTGCAGAAGTCTCACTGCCAGACCAGCTTGGACCCACCCTGTGAATATGGAAACCCCTCCCATCATCCCGGAGAAGCTTAATGTTCAGGTTTCCCTCCCTAACAGACCACTCTATCCTCCCCGTTTCCCTTGATCCCACCGTGTTTGTGGTGGATATCCGCTTGTTAGTACTTGAATATTTTGAAGTGGATGTGGCTATCCGTCCTATGGATCTCACCCCTCCCCACCTTAAGGCCAGTTACACAGTTAAACATATACTCTCGAATACCCCCGCAACATATTTTCTCCAACTATAGACTGCAGATGTCTCCCATGACACAGTGTGCCATCTGCTTCAAAACTGAGATGAGAGAGAATTTCTTCAGCCAGAGGGCGGTGAATCTGTGGAACACATTGCCGTAGAACGCTGAGGGGGGCAAGTCTTTGGATGTCTTTAAGATAGAGATAGATAGGTTCTTGATCAGGGGTTACGGTGAGAAAGCAGTAGAATGGAGATGAAAAACGTATGACCCATGATCGAATGGCAGAGCAGATTTAATGGGCCAAATGGCCTCATTTGTCTCCTACGTCTTGTGGTCTTATGATGAGCATTGCAAATGATAACAGGTCGATTCCAGTAGTTGACTTCTGCTGGTGAATAGTTAATTCTTCGAGTCAAGTGTTCTCTGGTATGGTGGAGAGATTTCAGTTTTCCTTCTAGTTCCGATCTTTTTGCTGACTTCTACAGTCAGAGAGATATCTTTGGATGTCCCTGCAAAAGGTTGCTATATTGCAGGGCCCTGCTTCAGTCCCTGTATCACCTTCAGTGTGGCAAAACTTCCAGCTGCTGTTTCTCACAGCTCACACTCACAGACCAACAGACAGACACATACAGACCATTAGCAAGAAGGCCTTTAACCTCCACCTATGTACATTCCACCTGGACCGCAATGCCCTAGTCTCATAAGGAAATTATACCCAGGGCCTTTGGACGGGATGATTTTCACTTGTTCAGAAATGATAATCAGTTGTTGGATTATTTTCAACATACCTTGTCTGGAACTATCTGGAGGAGTTCCATTGTCACATCGCGAATCACACGGCAGCCATTCCTGTCAGTGGCTAACTGCACATTTTCAGCCATCTTCAGGGTTTGTGCCCATTTTAAAATATAAAAGTCATGTCTTTTTAAAGTCGAATTTTTCTGTGTATAATTACAGGGTTTTTTTTCTATATCATCATAACAGTCTTTCCGGTGCTAAAGTTCCAAGATGGGAAGAGGCATGTAGAGGGAGCAAGTCTTGGAGGCATAAGTTCCAAGTTTCCAGCAGTTTGCAGTTTAGATGATGTCCAGAGATCTTTCTGCTGCCATTTACTTGACAGTAGACAGCACAGGTTTATTGCCTGGAGTTCTGCTCTCATCGGAGGTCCAACAGTGACTGACTATAAGGTCCGAGGGCTGTCTAATTAAAGGAAGTCAGCTGATCCAAATCTCAGTCATATAATATTAGTTTTGGGTTGTTAAACAAGGACCTTGTGTTGAAACATTTGTGTCAAAACAGTTAATGCTTAGGCCATGTGCACCATTATTGGAGATTAGGAGTTGCAAATGGCTGCCTTTGCCCGTACCTGGCTTGAGCAGACAGACCATCTGCTGGGCCAATGTGTTAGCTTGGCTGGAGTGTTAATGTGATGCAAAGAGCGTAACATTCCAAACATTTGAGGGGGTTCATCACTTTGAAATGGCTCAGAATATTCTGGAAGCCAGAATGTGACCAGCTGGAGCCATCTTGTCAGCTCAGCAATTGTCCATTTTGTAAAGCACAAAAAAATATTCCATTATAAAGTAGTCCAGCTGACAAGTAAATATATATGTATGTGTTTCTGTACGCCTCGACTGTGACACTGGCCTGACATGTCCTTCCACTCCCTGGACTGGGACAAGGGCATTCTTTGGGAGTTCAGCAATGTAAACTGAAGCGCTTCTTTACTCAGCATTCCTCCCATTCTGGCCCCAAGTGGCTCATGTCAATCTGTAACATTCTCTCTCCCCCTCCTGGCACGGAGAACACTAACCCCTCCTGGCACGGAGAACACTAACCCCTCCTGCACCCCACTGGCACGGAGAACACTAATCCCTCCTGGCACGGAGCACACTAACCCCTCCTGGCACGGAGAACACTAACCCCTCCAGCACCCTCCTGGCACGAAGGACACTAACCCCTCCTGGCACGGAGGATACTAACCCCTCCTGGCACGGAGAACACTAACCCCTCCAGCACCATCCTGGCATGGAGGATTCTAACCCCTCCAGCACCCTCCTGGCACGGAGAACATTAACCCCTCCAGCACCCTCCTGGCACGGAGAACACTAACCCATCCTGCACCATCCTGGCACGGAGGATTCTAACCCCTCCAGCACCCTCCTGGCACGGAGAACATTAACCCCTCCAACACCCTCCTGGCACGGAGAACACTAACCCATCCTGCACCATCCTGGCACGGAGGATTCTAACCCCTCCAGCACCCTCCTGGGACGGAGAACACTAACCCCTCCTGGCACGGAGAACACTAACCCATCCTGCACCATCCTGGCACGGAGAACACTAACCCCTCCTGGCACGGAGGACACTAACCCCTCCAGCACCATCCTGGCACAGAGGACACTAACCCCTCCAGCACCCTCCTGGCACGGAGAACACTGACCCCTCCTGCACCATCCTGGGACGGAGAACACTAACCCCTCCTGGGACGGAGAACACTAACCCATCCTGCACCATCCTGGGACAGAGGACACTAACCCATCCTGCACCGTCCTTCCAGTCATGTATCTGCTGAGTGCAACCTTTTCCACTCATACCTCCGAGTACAGCCCTAGCCCAGCTCTGTCCCTTCTCCTGCCTGCGGCCAGCTGCGCACCACCTCCCCCACCCCTTCCCTAGTACAGCCTTGGCCCTGAAGCCCCTTCCCATGTCTGAGGCCAGTTGCTCCCTCTTTCCTCAATAAAGCTTTGCCCCCCCAGCCTCCTCCCTGGTCAGTTTTGCCCCTTCCTCAGCGCAACCTATTAAAAACCACCCTGCTCTGGTAGGTAGAGACTTGCCTGTGACACCCCGCTGAAGTGATGTGGTTCTGCCTGTGAAGTCTGGTGCTGAATACTGTGAACACTGCCCACCGGAAACCAGAGTGGAAAATCCCAGCTGTTGTTTTCACTCCTCTGAAGACAAGCCCTTCCGAATACTCTATACTCCCTGCTTTTTCTCTTTCCAAGAGAATAGATCACACGACTTGGCGAGAGTCTGGGATACAGGGTTGTGGTAAGCTGGGTGGGTTGGCCTCTGCTGATGGACACCTCATTGGAAGGGCGGTTTGGCACCACGACGATGCAGATGTCAGCAGCAAGCTCCCATTAGAGCATGAGACACCGGAGGCTCAGGCACTCACACATGTCAGGGTAGCTGGTCCATTGCCTTTCGACTCTCTGGTGGGGGATCTGGCCTCCTTCCACCTGCACTTCAGTTCCCATCCATTCTGCCCTGTGGAGGGGCATTTGGCTGCATAGAAAACAGCTGGTGCTACTGTTGGTGCCACTCCAGCTGAGGCTGGTGCTTGATGCAGTGGGAAGCCCCCTGCCAAAGACCCTCAGCAGAAGGGGAGTGTGTAGCTGCAAGCTGTTACCATGCCAATCTGAAGGCTGGCAGCATGGCAGTGCAGCTGGGGGTGGGTGATGTGCTTTCCAGGCCATTGGCACTGACCTGTCAAGCAGTGACAGCACTCTCTGGCAGGATCAGTGCTGAGCAAGGCAGGCTCGCAGCCTGTCCATTTCTGTAGCTGTTCAGTGTGACGGATCAAAGTCTTCACACCTGGTCACTTTCACTGAGGCTATCCCTCTTTGCTGTTTTCTTACCTTCCCCTCTCAACTAAGCTACAGACACAGCATGAGAATGCTGCGCAGTTGGGAAAGAGAGATTTTAAATTAAAAAATACCTCAGTGAATTGGCGTCTTAACAGGCTCAGCTTCCCATCACAACCGGATGCATGGTCCGCAAGGCAAGCAAACCACCCCTTGGAAAATCGTGAGGAAGTGGGAACGTTTTGGGATATTTGTCCGCCAGCATTTCATTTTCCTGCCTCCAAAATGGCCTCCATGGTCCTGGGAAGAATCTCCTCATTGAGTCAAGCCCTGTTCCACATGCTGCTCCCCAGCATGCTGCTGCAATCTTCAGCCAGAATATGCTTACAACCGCTTCAGTCTAATTTCCATGCACCCCACAACATCACTCTTGGTTAAACAAGTTTTACAGAAGTCACTAATGACCATGTAATTGAACTGACCTACAAAGTTCTGGTATGAATATCTGGCCAGACCAACAGTGGGTGGAGCTCAGTGCCCATTAGCATAACTCAGCATGTGGAATTTCTAGGTCTTTGTACAGAACTCATTTGAGAGGGGACCGATTGCCACTGGCATCACATTATTACTGGAGCCATTCAAGCCTCAAATTTCTTTATTAATGATCAAGCAATTAGAGGAGGGCGCTGAAAAAAATTCAGATCAGGTACTGAAATAAAACCTGAGTAATATGGCTGTCTAGTGAATCGGTTTTTAATGTTCTTACCTTTTTACATCAGCATTGGCTGAACGGTAGCAACCTTGCCTGTAAGTGAGTAGGTGGTGGAATCAAGTTTGAAAACCTGAGTATGCAATCTCGACTGACACTTCAGAGCTTGGCTGGCAGAGGAGCTGTCATTCATTCACGCCATTCGTTTTAATTGAGTTCGGAACTGCCTCCTCAGATGAATGTAAATGATCAGATGCACAGTTTGTAGAAGTTTCGGGGGTTCTCCCTAATTTCAAGACCAATATTTATTTCTCAATATGTGCAACAAATACATTGTTAACCAGTCATTTATCTGGTTTTGGAACCTTGAATTTGCTAATGCATTTACCTGAATTGCAACGGCGACTATACTTCGAAAGCATTTCATTTTTTGTGAGGCATTCTGGATGATATGCAAAACCCTTAGAGAGAAGAAAATTATTTGTACAAAATACTGACAACTTCCTCTCCCAAAAGTGGATGCACAAGTGCTCATGTTGGTGCAGCTGATATTTATATAGGAAATATAGATAGGTAAAACATTGCTCCTTGCTTCATGCTGTTTTTACGATCAGATGGTCTGTCAATACTGATTCTAAAGGCAGATATTAAATCTTAGGTATTCCTCACTCTTTAAGGCTCACCAATTTCATAAATTCAAGAACTGCGCTATCAATTTATTTTTCGGAAGAAGATTTGAGTTAAATACCACAGCCAAATTTTCAGCTCTTCACGTCATTTAATTTCAGCTCATTGTCATCCTTCAGTCACTTGGATGGACCACAGGAAACCTTTATTAGTGTCACAGTAGGCTTACGTTTAAAAATAAACATGGGCCGGGATTCCCCCCTACCCGGCGGGGCGGGGGGTCCCAGCGTGTCGGAGTGGCGTGAACCACTCCAGCGTTGGGCCGCCCCAAAGGTGCGGAATTCTCCGCACCTTTAGGGGCCAAGCCCTCACATTGAGGGGCTAGGCCCACGCCGGAGTGGTTTCCACTCCGCCGGCTGGCTTAAACGGCCTTTGGCGCCACGCCAGACAGGGCCGAAAGGACTTCGCCGGCCGGCGTAGGTCCGCGCATGCGCCGGAGAGTCAGCGGCTGCTGACGTCATACCAGCGCATGCACAGGGGAGGGGGTCTCTTCCGCCTCCGCCATGGTGAAGGCCATGGGGGAGGCGGAAGAAAAAGAGTGCCCCCACGGCACAGGCCCACCTGCCCCCACCCAGGACCCCGGAGCCCGCCCGCGCCACCAATCCCGCCGGTCAGGTAGGTGGTTTAATCCATGCCGGCGGGAAAGGCCTGTCAGCGGCGGGACTTCGGCCCATCGCTGGCCGGAGAATCGACGCGGAGGGCCCGCCGACTGGCGCGGCGTGATTCCTGCCCCCACTGAATCTTGGGGGGCGGAGAATTCGGGACACGGCGGGGGCGGGATTGATGCCGGCCCCGGGCGATTCTCCGACCCCCTGGGGGGGGGGGGGGGGGGGGGGTCGGAGAATCTCACCCATGGTTTTCTTTATGTGTGGAGCTAATATTTCTATGCTTTTATTTTCTTTTAATTCTGAATGTTTGCTCTAACTTCTTGGTGAGGGAGAAGGAGCATCATAAGGTATAACCAATCAACCAAAAGGGTGTTTCCTGACATGAGATGGATTCCTTTTCACATCTCACCTCTCCAAAATTACTACTTTGATTTGTTCTCCAGGTTAATGTGCTACAATAATGAAATATGTTTTTAAAGTTAAAGCATTAGTATGTTGATGCTGTTAACAACACCACCTCCAGGTTAAAAATGATCAATGGAAAATAGCCCATTGCACCTCAGGCAACATTTGTGGTTTTATGAATAAACTGGCTGCAATATAAAACAATTAACGCAAACCCAAACCTTGAACGTTAGGAATACTTGATTTAGTAGGACAGTTGATAATGGCTGCACACACTGCTTCAATAGTATTATGAAATCAGAATGTTTAGTCAGTGAATCCACAATGGACCTCTTTTGCAGGTAACGTTTGTAACCAATGATCTTTTAGCAAATCAAAGTTAAACTCTGAAAAATGAAGATGAATAATGACGATGTTAAAGAACTCTTCACATAAAATAGAAAAGATTGCTCTGATTGGAGAAAAGGTCAGTTATGGAGCATAATCTATGTCTACTAAATCTGTCTTGCGAATAAGAACCAAATTTTAACTCTCAAAAATGGGTGGTTAGGGTTATATCAGGTTAACATTTTGGAAATCTGGAATAGGAATTGAAAGCACCTTGTACCTCTCCCATTCCTGTTTGAAATGGAAGCTGGATGAAAGGTGACCAATCCACTTGAGAGGAGGAGGTTGGGCATTTAAACCTCAGCAGGAGTACAGAAATGACCTGGCTGCTGGGAAACATGGGTTCTTATACTCCGCCTCGTAGGCGGAGCTACCTTCCTCTCGACCAATGAGAAGACAACACTTGGGCCAATGGACAGCAAGCCTTCTGCACCAATAGCAGCTCACACTCCCAGGTACCGTAATACCCCTAGTCATACTACCACATTCACCCCTTGTTGAGAAAGGAACCCGGGGGGGGGGGGGGAGGGGGGGGGAGGGTGCGTGTGCCTCTTGAGAAGATGGGGAATGAGGGGGAAGGGGGGTTGCCCTGTGCGAGTGGGATAAGAGACTGGTAGTATGACTAGTGATGTGGGATCATACCTCTCTAACGGTGGCTGCCCACTGGTCCGTAACTATATACAGGGACGTGTTAGAACACGGTAACTATTTACAGAGTTGTAAAAACGAGAGAACAAGCAACAAGGTCCATTAACAGTTCACATAGACACGATCAGCCGATCGGGGGCCTTGGACGTCCTCTGCGACCTGCGGAGCTTCGTCGGAGACGTTGGAGTTGCGGGCGTCCATGACTCCGGGAGCGATGATCCGGTCCTTGTGGCTGCGTCCATACCCCTAGGCGGAGCTGGTGAGGGCTGGGCCGGGGGAGGGGAGTCTGGTCCTCTAGGCGGCGTGGGTAAGGGTGTTGGCGGGCCAGGGAGGGGAGCGCCTGCCGGAAGCAGCTGCGGGTGGAGGGGGGGTGGGGGGGCTGGCGCCGGGGGCGATAGCGGGGATCCGACGGGTGCCAGGTCCTGTAGGGAGACCGTGTCCTGTCGGCCGTCGGGATACTCCACATACGCATGTTGCGGGTTCACGTGGAGCAGCTGGACCTTCTCGACCAACGGGTCCGACTTGTGCACCCACACGTGTTTCCGGACCAGGATGGGCCCGGGGGCAGCTAGCCAGGTCGGGAGCGTTCATGAGGCGTTTGGTTAGTGGATGTGCAAAGCAGTGACCGGATTGAGTGGAGGGCGTCTGGGAGGACCTCTTGCCAGCGGGAGACTGTGAGACCTCTGGACCATAGGGCCAGCAGGACGGTCTTCCCGACCGTACCATTCTCCCTCTCGACCTGTCCATTACCCCGGGGGTTATAACTGGTCGTCCTGCTTGAGGCAATGCCCTTGCTGAGCAGGAATTGATGCAGTTGTCGTTCATAAAGGAGGACCCCCTATCGCTGTGAATGTACGCGGGGAATCCGAACAGGGGGAAAATGGTGTGGAGGGCTTTAATGATGGTGGGTGTGGTCATGTCGGGGCAGGGGATGGCGAACGGGAA
This sequence comes from Scyliorhinus canicula, assembly GCF_902713615.1. Classification (NCBI taxonomy): domain Eukaryota; kingdom Metazoa; phylum Chordata; class Chondrichthyes; order Carcharhiniformes; family Scyliorhinidae; genus Scyliorhinus; species Scyliorhinus canicula. Next base: position 47,930,404 of record NC_052149.1, on the reverse strand, counting down.
GCGGGAGTACTCGTCAATCATGTTGAGAAAGTACGTGTTGCGGATGGTAGAGGGGAGGGACCTTTGAAATCCATGCTGAGGCGTTCAAAGGGGCGGGAAGCCTTTATCAGATGCGCTTTTTCGGGGCGGCAGAAGTGCGTCTTACACTCCGCGCAGATGTGGCAGTCCCTAGTGACTGTCCTGACCTCCTCGATGGAGTAAGCCAGGTTGCGGGTCTTTACAAAGTGAAAGGAGTGGGTGACCCCCGGGTGGCAGAGGTCTGCGTGGAGGGTTCGAAGGCGGTCCGCTTGTGCATTGGCACAGATGCCGCGGGTGTTGTAGTTGTAGGTGGACAATTCGATCCTCCACCGCAAGATCTTGTCGTTCTTTATAGAATTTACAGTGCAGAAGGAGGCCATTCAGCCCATCGAGTCTGCACCTGCTCTTGGAAAGAGCACCCTACCCAAGGTCAACAACTCCACCCTATCCCCATAACCCAGTAACCCCACCCAACACTAAGGGCAATTTTGGACACTAAGGGCAATTTATCATGGCCAATCCACCTAACCCGCACATCTTTGGACTGTGGGAGGAAACCGGAGCACCCGGAGGAAACCCACGCACACACGGGGAGGATGTGCAGACTCCGCACAGTCAGTGACCCAAGCCGGAATCGAACCTGGGACCCTGGAGCTGTGAAGCGATTGTGCTATCCACAATGCTACCATGCTTCAAACTTCTATCTTGCCCGTCTGTGCACTGTCAAACATGTAGGCCACCGACCATTGGTCTGTGAGGAGGGTGAACCTCCTGCCGGCCAGATAGTGCCTCCAGTGTTGCACAGCTTCTACTATGGCCTGTGATTCCTTCTCGGCTGAGGAGTGGCGAATTTCGGAAGCATGGAGGGTACGAGAGAAGAAGGCCACGGGTCTGCCTGCTTGGTTGAAGGTGGCTGCCAGAGCTACATCGGAAGCGTCGCTCTCGACTTGGAAGGGGAGGAACTCATCGGTAGCACGCATCGTGGCCTTTGCGATATTTCGCTTTGATGCAGCTGAAGGCCTGGCAGGCCTCCATCGACAGGGGGAACGTGGCTGATTGGATGAGAGGACGGGCTTTGTCGGCATAATTGGGGACCCACTGGGCGTAATATGAGAAATACCCGAGGCAGCGCTTGAGGGCTTTGGGGCAGTGGGGGAGGGGGAGCTCCATCAGGGGGTGCATGCGTTCCGGGTCGGGATCTATCACTCCATTACGCACTACATAGCCGAAGATGGCTAGATGGTTGATGCTAAACACGCATTTGTCCTTGTTGTAAGTCAGATTCAGGAGCTTTGCGGTTTGGAGGAATTTGCGGAGATTGGTGTCGTGGTCCAGCTGATCGTGGCCGCAGATGGTGACATTATCGAGATACGGGAAGGTTGCCCGTAAACCGTATTGGTCGACCATTCGGTTCATCTCCCTTTGGAAGACCGAGACCCCGTTTGTGACACCAAAGGGAACCCTTAAAAAGTGGTAGAGCCGCTCGTCCGCTTCAAATGCAGTGTACTTGCGATCGCTTGCGCGGATGGGGAGCTGGTGGTAGGCAGACCTGAGGTCCACCGTGGAGACAACTTTGTACTGCGCAATCCTGTTGACCAGATTGGATATACGGGGGAGAGGGTACGCGTCCAGCTGCGTAAACCTGTTGATGGTCTGACTGTAGTCTATGACCATCCTATTCTTCCCTCCGGTCTTTACCACCAGAACTTGTGCTCACCAGGGGCTGTTACTAGCCTCGATGACCCCTTCCTTCAGAAGCCATTGGACCTCGGACCTGATGAAAGTCTGGTCCTGGGCACTGTACCGTCGGCGCCTGGTGGCGACAGGTTTGCAATCTGGGGTGAGGTTTGCAAACAAGGACAGGGGATTGACTTTGAAGGTTGCGAGGCTGCAGACAGTGAGGGGAGGCATGGGGCCGCCGAATTTAGATGTTAGACTCTGGAGGTTACACTGGAAGTCTAACCCCAGGAATCCAGCCGCGCAGAGGTGGGGGAGGACGTAGAGTCTGTAATTTTTAAACTCCCTCCCCTAGATCGTGAGGTCTGCTATACAACACCCCATGATCTGTACTGAATGGGAGCCAGAGGCCAGGGCGATTTTTTTGCTTGAACGGGTAGACAGGGAGAGTGCAGCGCCTTACCGTGGTGGGGTGGATGAAACTCTCCGTGCTCCCGGAGTCCAGCAGGCAGTTTGCTTCGTAGCCGTTGCGCAATATCTTTGTTGTTGCTGTAGAGAGGGTGCGGGGTCGAGACTGGTCCAGAGTGACTGAAGCGAGTCGTGGCAGATAGTTGGAGTCTTCATCGGGCAGTGAGTAGTCACCCGCGGGGACCTCGGAGCCGATCCAAGATGGCGGCACCCGTCGGTCGCACATGTTGGGTTGTGGACAAAATGGCGGCGCCCGTCCCCCGCACATGGCGTCGGAAGCACAAAATGGCGGTGCCTGGGGGTCGCACGTGGCGTCGGGGGCGTATAATGGCAACTCCCGGAGCTCGCACGTGGCGTTTGGGGATGGGGCCAGCGAGGTTCGCGGGCCGCACGGGGCCCTTGGAGAGAGAGAAGAGGAAGTCCCGTGGTCGCTGTCTGGGACCGCAGCGACCGCCTTGGCCTGGCAGGCGGCCACAAAGTGGCCTTTCTTCACGCAACCCTTGCAGGTTGCAGAACGGGTTGGGCAACATTGTCGGGGGTGCTTCGCCTGGCCGCAAATATAGCAGCGCGGCCCCGCGGGTTTTTCGGGGTGCCCTGCGGCACAGGCCTGGGGGGAGTCCGAGTCCTTGGTGGAGAGAGACGCTGAGTTCCACGCTGCCCAGGGGGCCGCCGTGCGGTCAGGGGCGTACGAGCGTGCGTTTCTGTTCGCGACATCTAGGGAGGTAGCGAGGGCCCGTGCCTCTGTGAGGCTCAAGGTTTCTCTTTCTAATAGTCTCTGGCGGATCTGTGGGGACTGCATGCCTGCAACAAAGTCGTCTCAGATGAGGAGTTCCATGTGCTCATTAGCAGACACTTGTGGGCAGCCGCAGTTCCTCCCCAGCACAAGGAGGGCACGGTAAAAATCGTCCAGTGACTCACCAGAGATCTGCTGCCTTGTGGCTAATAAGTGCCGAGCATAGACTTGATTTACCGGCCGTATGAAGTGTCCTTTGAGTAGGTCCATAGCCACGTCGTTGTCTGTCGTGTCCTCGATGAGTGTGTATATGGCGGTGCCGGCGCACGAGTGGAGGATGTGTCATTTCTGCTCCTTCGTCGGGACGTTTTCCGCCATACTAAGGTAGCTGTTGAAACAAGCCAGCCAGTGCTTAAATGTGGCTGTTGTGTTCGCTGTGTGGGGGCTGAGTCGTAGACACTTGATGTGGACACTTGCGGAGCTCCATCCTTTAAAATCTTGTAGATTAAATTGATGCACAATCAACGGACACGGAAACAAAGGAATAGTCCGAATCGAAGGCTTTAATCTACAAGAAGTGTGCCCAGCAGCAGGAGTATAGAAATATCCTGGCTGCTGGGAAACACGGGTTCTTATACACCGCCTCATAGGCGGAGCTACCTTCCTCTCGACCAATGAGAAGACAACACTTGAGCCAATGGGCAGCGAGCCTTCTGCACCAATAGCAGCTCACACTCCCAGGTACCATAATACCCCTAGTCATACTACCACACTTGGGAACCCCGCCACCTGTATGTTCCCCTCCAAGTCACTCACCATCCTGATTTGGAAATATATCGCCGTTCCTTCACTTGCGCTGGGTCAAAATACTGGAACTCCCTTCCTTACAGCACTGTGGGTATACCTACACCTCAGGGACTGCAGCGGTACAAGAAGGCAGCTCACCAGCACCTTCTGAAGGGCATCTAGGGATGGGAAATAAATGCTGGTCTAACCAGCGACACACACATCCCTTAAATAATTTTTTAAATTCCTAATGAGACTATGTGCCTTCATTTTAACAGCCATTAATTTTTTAACCACATGCCGCAGGAAAACAGGCAGCCTAAAGAAGGAAAGAGGGTCTGAATTCATGAGATAAGTACATTTACATTGCTCGTGAACCAAGAGCAACAGATGTATTTCAGTCGGGCCCTACAAACCACATCTCTTTTAACCGGCCTGCTTCCTATTATCTGATCACCTGACCACTGTTCAACTAATCTTGTTCCCACTATCAGCAGCCCTCCACCCCCACCCACCCCTGCCACAGTCAGGAGCCCCTGGACCACCATTCAATTATCAAGAGCCCCTGCACAACCTGCCAGGATCCGAACTGCCCTGTGACCACCCTGTCTCCCGCCCTGATCACTTCAGTGGGCCCCATTATCAATCGAGATAGCCACCTCTCTGCGATTGGGAGACTCCATTGACCCCAGCTCCACCCCCCCCCCCCCCCCCCCCCCCCCCCCCCACCCCTCCCACACATACAGTAACTCGGTCCAAGATATTCTAACTCCCCCAACTAGGCTTCCTGCGTGAGAGATCAGTGAGACTGCCTATTAGTGGAACCCCACTAAAATGCACCTGCAGGGCATTCTGTGGAGCATTCTGATTTCTCATATTAAGATCAGTGCCTCCCACACTGACATCTTATAGAACTCATCTCCAGGTTAGAATCTGAGCCCAGGTGACAGAGATAACATTTTAAAATATTCCCCCAAAAAAAAAAAACAAAAAAAGGACTTGCATTTACGCAGCGTTGTTCACCACCCTACAGTGCTTCCAACCAATGTAGTATTTTTGAAGTATAAACAGAAAATGCTGGAAATGGTTAGCAGGTCAGGCAATATGTGTGGACACAAACCGGGTGGTAATAGGCGGAATTTAATACACTCTCTTTTCAAGATATTTGTGTTTATCAAGGAATTTTGAAACAGAGAAAAATAACATGCATATTTCAAGCATCCAGCTTTGGTACAACAGTGATCAAAAAGAGCTTTCTCAAATCTGGCTCAACATCTGCATCCGAATCTTTGTGCTGGGTGACACCAGTGTGGCATTTTTCATCTCCCACATGAACCACCGTGGGTCCCTAACTGAGATTCCACATTCTGTGGAAAAATTCATTCTTTTCATGTGTTTGAGAGTATATATATCAGTCGTGCTGGTAAATGTCTTTTTTAAATATATGTATGTAAACCACTTTTGGCAGTGAGACTGTCCAGGGGCATAGGTGATTTGCATCTATTGATACAAATGCCAAAATTGCGAACACGACTAATAAATGTTCGAACAAAATATTAAAGGAAAATAAGGCAGAACTCTGCAATAGAAACACTTTTGTATAAGGTTGCCGGGTAGGTAACGGGTTTATAATATAGTGAACAAAAAGGCATGTGTATATTGGGCTTGTCTGATGCCAAAGATTATTTCAGTACTCAGCTACACCTTGAGCCAAGACAAACATCTGCATAGTAAAAATCCCAATAAAGGTACACCTTCTCATTCATTACTTCCATTAAGATCTGATACTTCATTCAGTGGTCTGTCAACAAAGATCAATTAAAATGAAAAGAGCTCTAGCCACAGAACAAAACAATTTTCAGCTGGGTTTAAATGTTGAAATGAAAGGTAGTCACACCAGCAAGGCCGAAATGTTTGTGCGATGGTGCTTGTAAGGTTGGGGAGGGGTATGCAATTCCCCGTTTATGTTTTACATTGCTGTGATGGCCTGCCTGCAAAGTGCCAAGGGATCTGATTGATAATCTTTCCTGTGGATGAAATGGTTACCATAACAGCACATTCCAGGAGAAGTCTACCATGTACTGTCCCCTAATAACATGCACTCCATAGTAAATAGTCTGCTTTGCCACCTCCTGGGTGTAACTTAAATTTCAGTAGCCTAAGGTTAATTAGGCCCCTGAAGTCAAGTCCCTGCAGCCAACGCCTAGCTGCCTCAGAACACTACCTCTGTGTTAAAATGAATACATGAAAATACAACCTCGCTCACAAAAATCAAAATAATTTCTTTTTAAAAAACCTTCAAAGAATGACCATTAAAGTTCAAGCGACGGTTGTTGGTGAGTGAGAAGTTAAACTAGACAACTTCTAAAATAGTCTCACTCACTGTGAGGTGAATAACTGCTAATATTTTTTCAGGCAATTTCTCTGATCAAGTTCCAGAGCTTCCTGCCATTTTTGCTTTGCCAGGATACGTGATCATTTCCAGTCATTCTCCAGCAGCCTGCCTGCTGAGGAGGGGTAAAGTTTGGATGCACGCTCGTCTCATCAGGGAGAATGGGAAACGGTGAACAACATTGGGAAAGAACACGAACCATCGTCTTTTGAAAAGGGAAATAAGATTTTTTTTTTTAAAAAGGAAATGATAAATTGATGATCAAAATTCAATACATTTTCCATAACCAAAGGACAGAAAGAGGAAAAGATAGAATAATGCAAAACAATGGGTCTCTTAAAAATGGCCTTTTTTTCTGAAATGGAAAATGCAGCCTAATAGGATATTAAGTCAACCAAGAAAACCAGAGAGTCATGACAAGATGATTAATGAACAAACTCCAATGTCTGAATTGCCTTCCACATGGTGAAGCTTCTCAGTTTATCCAGCAAGACAGAGTCTTACAACACCTCCTGTATCCGAGTAATTTTCTCTGTAAGATGGTGATGAATACAATTATTGTAGGTTATTGTGGAATCTATAGAAATAGTTACTAATTCTACTGTCAGCTCAAAACTACAAAGGCATAATTAATATTAAAGAAATGAATAGTAACGTTGAGTCCAGCATGGCCAACAGTGATATAATTAAGAAATGATGGCGCTAGTTTTTGACAAGTACACGTGCCTCTGTGAATAAAATAATCTGTTCATTTGATATTGTACGAGAATCAAGTGTGAAATTGGTAGTCTTGTGGTGCACTGGGTAACATCCCTGCCTCTGAGTCAGAACTTCCAGGTTCGAGTCCCGCCCCAGGATTGATGGCCAAGAAAGGTGTGTTCATAATGTGGCCAAAACAAGTTGAGTATCAACCAGCAAAAATTCCTCCAATCTGCCAATGGCAGGTGGCAAGAGTGGGAGAAACTCTTAGTCAGCCATGCTTGATTCAGAGTAATGCCCCTCAAGGGCTAAGTCTCCGGTGACAGACTAGCGACCTGTTCCAGGAATAACTAGCTATGGAAATAGATGAAGTTTTGCCTCAGTGGACCACTAGGTGTGGGAAGAAAATTGGAATGAGAGTCTGAAATCAAATGACAAAGTTATCCAAATAATCCCTTATTTTTATTGAAGCTTATTATGGATGACCACATTGACATCATGGCCTTAGTGGAATCTAGCTGAGGTTGATGACACCTTTCCCCTTCTGGTTATGCCTTGCCCTGCCAAGACCAATACAGTAGCAGCATGGTGCTGTTGGTGCTTTTCGGGCCCACCCAACAGCGTCGCCAATACTGTGGGTATTTCTATTTAACTTAGTGAACCACAAGCCTTCCCTTATATCGATCAAATGACCACACAACCAGTTAGTTAGTTCAAAAGATGGTTTATTTACACACACAAGAGTTATCTCAACATGCAAACACAATATCGACTACGGGTTAAACTACACCTATCAGCTACAATAACCTATACTTAACTTCCGGACGACCGGCACTGTGCAAATGGATAAGGCCTTTATCTGGAGCTCACTTGGCTGGTTTGAAGAAAGTGGCTCTGTCTCTGCTGGGCTCATCCATCAGGTAGCGATCGTTGGTCTTGAACTTGGCTGGCTGTTCCTGCTACAATTGGGTTGGCACAGGCCGGATCCAAAAGAGACAGAACACATGGCTGTGTCCTCTTTTATTCCTCTGGGATTTCGCGCTCTTTGGGGCGGTCCTTAACCTTGGACCCAATAGTTCAACAGGGCTCTGATCACTGTCTTCGATTTCGGCCAATAAAGTGGCGTGTGTCTTGTTGGCTGGGTGGGTCCTTAGCGGTCATTAACCTCGGTAGTTGTGCTTTCTGAGTAACGGAAGTGGCGCTGATCAGTCTGTGGCTGTACAGGTTGCTTGATTGGAGTTCTATTGTCCTGGGAAAATGGGCCATTAAAATGCAAACGAGCTGGAGTTTCGGTCAGGTCTGGTTGCCTGTGTTTCAGATACACATAGGCTCTGTATCTGTCTGAGTCCTGGATTGGACATACCGTATATACTCACGTAACATGCGACTTTTGAGCACCTAATTTGAAGCCTAAATTTCGGGGGTCGCGTGACACGCCAGGTACCAAAATCGCGGGTGTGAAATGCTGGCCAAGATAAGTCACATAGCATCCAGCTGGCTTTACTAGCGTCGTTCAGCCACTTGCCGTTTCCATTCATAAAAACATGAATGGAAACGTCAAGTGGCTGAACATCTTCCCATCAGAATGCTGTGGTCAAAATCTGAAGAGTAGTATTCTGATGGGAAGATGGGAAGAGTGGATTCTGCTGTGAAAGCTGTTCGCGATTCGAACAGCTTTCCAGCTGGCTTTACTAGCGTCGTTCAGCCACTTGCCGTTTCCATTCATAAAAACATGAATGGAAACGTCAAGTGGCTGAACATCTTCCCATCAGAATACTACTCTTCAGATTTTGACCATAGCATTCTGATGGGAAGATGTTCAGCCACTTGACGTTTCCATTCATGTTTTTATGAATGGAAACGGCAAGTGGCTGAACAACGCGAGTAAAGCCAGCTTGAAAGCTGTTCGAATCGCGAACAGCTTCCACAACAGAATCCACTCTTCCCATCTTCCCATCAGAATACTACTGATTGTGACCACGGCATTCTGATGGGAAGATGTTCAGTCACTTGATGTTTCCATTCATGTTTTTATGAATGGAAACGGCAAGTGGCTGAATGACGCTAGTAAAGCCAGCTGGAAAGCTGTTCGAATCGCGAACAGCTTTCACAGCAGAATCCACTCTGCAGAAACCACACACAATGATACCATTTGGAAGTTTTAGTTTCCAAAATTAATTTCCAAAAAAGTCACTCGCATGATACATGAGGTATACCATAAAATCATGTTTTGGGGACGCAAATTTAGGGGTTGCATGATACGCGAGATCGAAGGATACGCGAGTATATACGGTAATTCCCATGGTCCTTTGCAGGTGGCCATCTTAGATGACTACAGTGCTAATCACAAGGTCACACCTTGGCCTGAATCTTTATTCCTCTGACACTTTCTCTTCCTTGAGCATCTTCACCTTGTTCCATCCCTCTCACCTTTCTTTCAAATTCATTATTCTCTACCATCCTTCCAAACGTGATAAAGATGTCCTCACCCACATATCGTCCTTCTGCGGCCTCTGCATTGAACATCTGTTTCTCCTGCATTCACTGCCCTTTTAGCCTCTCTCAATCTTTCACTCCAGATAAACACCCGAGCCCATGATCACAGCCATCCCCTTGACCTTGCCATTCCTCATGGTCTTGCCAGTCTTATCATTTACCTATAAGGCCATTTATGATCAATTCCTTGTCTCGTCCACTATCCACATACCCCTTCCATGCCCCAACAGTACATCCTTCTATATCCATCCCTGAAAGGGAGGTTCCCCTCCAAGTCACTCACCACCCTGACTTGGAAATATATCGCTGTTCCTTCACTGCCGCTGGGGCAACATCCTGGAACTCCCTCACTAACAGCACAGTGGGTGCACCTATACCTCAAAGACCGCAGCGGTTCAAGAAGGCCACTCACCACCAGCTTCTGAAGGGTAACTAGGGTTGGGTAATAAATACTTGGCGAACCAGTGATACCCACATCCTGTAAACAAATAAAAAATGAAAAAATAACTTCCCCAATTCACTTTCAAAATTCCAACCAACTAGCCCCTTACCCAGCATTTATCCCAACATTTCTGCAGCTACTGATTTGTTCAACCATACCCTCAGTTCGTTAATCCCCATTACTCTGTCACACCCTGATCATTCCCTGGTACAGTCTTCCTCTCCACTCCCTGGTTTTGCCATCCGTCACTAGATCTGGCTCGACCATTTCAAACACGATCAACGTCCTGCACACATCTTCTAAAACTGTTCACTTTTCCGGGGTCACCTTGGAATATAAGGATAATGCCCATATTTTTCTCTCTGCTGCAAACAGCGTTCTTAAACAACTCTCCTTTCCACCCTCACCTCTGACAATAAGTGCAAGGAGCTGCTGAACTTCTTTGTCACTAAGATAGAGATCATCTGATAGTTATCTCTGCTGTGTTCCTCCCTCCCTTCCACTAGCCAACCTGGTCAAACATCCCCCAGTCCTATCCATGAAAATATGACTTTTTTCTATTTCTCTCCGATCTCCACTCATGTGCTCTTTGGGCTCATCTCGGCGATTAGATCCACCTCTGACCCTTCACCCTAACCTACCACTAACCTACTGAAGATCCAACTTTCCCTCCTGGCTCCATGTTACCTCATATTCTTAATGGTTCCCTCTTCAGGTTTTGTTCTTCTCTCCTTCAAATCTGCCATCATCACCCTCCTCCCCCAAAAACAACCTTTGGCCCCATCATCATTGCAAACGTCCATCCAATCAAAAAACTCCCTTTCAGCGTTGAAAATGTTGGATCCCAATTCTGTTCCCATCTTTCCCGGAACTCCATGTTTAAATCTCTCTCAAATCTGCCCCGGTACCAGAACAGCTTTTATCCTATCTTCTTAAAAAGGTAAAGTTTCCTTTAGTGTAAGGATCTGGCATTTATATGGTTAATGTGGGACAGAATACATTACCACCCATACAGCGATGTAAGATAATACATGACCACATCTAGACGTCAGTGTTGTGTTGGATAGAGCAGTGTGCACAGGCAAGCACGGAGATAGCTGCTATCTTGAACCATTTACTGTATACATTTACATCTGGCATGTGAGAGTAACTTTATGTCATGTGAGAGTACCTTTAAGAAATGGGTGCTTAAGAAATGTACCTTTAAGAAATGGGTGCTTAAGAAATGTACCTTTAAGAAATGGGTGCTTAAGAAATGTACCTTTAAGAAATGAGTGCTTAAGAAATGTACCTTTAAGAAATGGGTGCTTAAGAAATGTACCTTTAAGAAATGGGTGTTTATTACTGCAGTGATGTCTGAGAGTGGGTGGAGCTGGGCTGTCTGTCAGCTTTTTACTTTCGTTTTAGGCTGTTTGCTGTAGGGTGTGTTTTAGTTTCGTTTTCAGAGCTGGATAGCTGCAGTCACAGCCAGAAGGTCTATTAGAGTCTCTCTATATAATCTAAAGACTGTAAATCGATCCTGGTGATTTAAAATTAATAACAGTAGTTACTTTAACCTGATGTGCTTCTGGTAAAAGAGGTTTTAAGTCTTATGGATGTTAAAAGGTAAGCTTAAAGGATTACTTAGTGTTGTATTCTTTGGGGGTTGTATTTGAATTGATGGTTGCTAAGATGTTCACTGTATGTTTTAAAAAGGTTAACTTAAGTTCATAGAATAAACATTGTTTTGCTTAAAAAATACTTTTCCATTTCTGCTGTACCACACCTGTAGAGTGGCCATGTGCTCCCCATACCACAATCTATTAAACGTTGTGGGTCAGGTGAACTCCATGATACACTTTGGGGTTCTCTAAACCCCGGCCCATAACACATCCTTCTTGTAGTTAATAAATACATCCAGTTAGTGCTGCAGTAGTTAGCACTGCTGCCTCATGACGCTGAGGACCTGGGTTCGATCCCAGCCCTGGATCATTGTCTGTGTGGAGTTTGCACATTCTCCCGTGTCATAGATCATAAAACTTACAATGCAGAAGGGTCTGTGTGGGTCTCACCCCACAACCCAATATTTGCAGGGTAGGCGGATTGACCACACAAAATTGCCCCTTAATTTGAAAATAAATAAATGCATACAGTTGAGCTACTTACAAGGACAAAGACTTCATTAAGTCCTACCGAATGGTATCCAACACATTACAACACATTACAGCAATGAATGAAAAAAAACAAAGGCTCACAAAAAATGCAGAGAAAACTAAAATCCTGAATGACTCAAGAATCATTCAAAAACATATTCTGGCCTGAAGAAAAGCTTGAGAAACAGACAAGCTGTGGAAAATTCTGAGGGAAAGGCTTGGAAGCTGAAGGTAGAAATTTAAAATTCCTCGCTGCTGCAGAAGACGCCATAGAATCCCTTGGAATTGCAGGTTCAATTCCCAGAATTCAGAGTCAGACCACCCAATCGACTGACTGCTACTACTCCCTTTCAGCGTGACTTTTTAAGGTCACAAAAGTATCAAATCCTGGCCTTTGCTGTTCTTTAAAGATATTTCTTTAGTCACAATTCTTCTCAATTATTTTTTCTCCTCATTGCGTGTTCAGGTGCTGCCTTGGGATGCTGACTTTTCTGGCGTAGTTTTTAAATGGCAATTTCTGACCACTGACCTATTTCACTTCTCACGACTTGATTTATCCTGGAATTTAAAAGTTTTAGCTCACCCCAGTCAATCCAAGCAGCAGCTGTTTTACATTTTTTAAAGGCTGAGCATGAGCACCATTATAGCGGGAACCTTTCAAAACTGTAAGCGCCGTAAACCTCTGAATGAATGGTGGCATCTTGAAATCTAGGAACTTCTTAAAGCTTATCCTACATGTTAAAATTTTTTTAACCATGAATCCTAAATCCATTCTTTCAGATCTATTTGTCCAAAGATGCGCAGGTTAGGTGGATTGGCTATGCTAAATTGTCCCTATGTATCCAAAGATTGGGTGGAGTTACGGGAATAGGGCTGGAGATTGGGCCTAGGTAGAGTGCTCTTTCAAAGGGGCGGTGCTGACTTGGTGAGCTAAATAACCTCCTTCGGCACTGTGGAGATTCTATGATTTTGGACTTATCCAGGGCCCACATCAATTACGTAATTGGGAAATCTGGATGTTCATCAGGGGTTGTGGGCGTTACTGTCCGGGCCAGCGTTTATTGCCCATCCCTATTTGCCCTTGTACTGAGTGGTTCCATTTCAGAGGGCATTTAAGAATGGTGGGATTCAAACATGGGTCCCCAGAGCATTGCCCTGGGTCTCTGGATTACTAGTCCAGTGACAATACCTCTCGCCAACGACTCCCATTAGATACATAATTACTTCAGATTGGGATAAAAAGAATGAAGTTGAACAAGTTAACACACTATTTTATTTGGTAGGCCCAATAGCAGATGTCATTATCTTTAGACAAGGAATCAACAATTTGCCTGCTGAATTTGAAGAAGTGCAAAACTTATTCCATGTCTGTGTTAACCTAAGAAGCATCAAAATCCTTGAAACTACTGAACTTAGTAAGCATGTCCAGCAGCCAGGAGAACCTGTCAACTCATTCATCAATGATTCTGATCTGCGAATATTGAGACCTAAAGTGCATTCTACAGAAAAATTTTGACGTGCCATTTTGAGTGTGTTTTGTAGGGTGTCCCTCGATGGCGGCATTGGTGAGATCGCAGTCCATATTCAAAGGCACTTAATGCCGAAAATGAGCCCACACATGAGTTTCGTCGTTACTGGCTGTCTCTCCGTCTGATTCGCCACACTTGTGCGTTTGCATCTTGCCGCTAACAAGATGGAGCTGCTTTTAAACACTTGCTCACCCCTCACTCCCAGTCAACGCACAAGCGTGGCAGTGCGCAGACTTGTTCCTTGCTTGGGGATGCCGCCCTGCCCAGGCTTCTTGATGCTATAGATGCAAAACGGGACATCCTGTTCCCCCAAGGCAGTCGGGGGTCCACTCACTGACCACATGTCCATTGTCTCGCAAGATTTCCGTCTGATGAGACCATTACCCCACACCACCCAAGAGGCCATCTCTGAGGAGAGCTCCGAGGAAAACACGATTGAGGCATCACAGTCATCACCCTCACCTTCCACCAGCGCAGGGGCAAACACCTCGGTGGATGACATTAGTGGACAGGCTTCTGGGGTACAATGTGTTGAGAACCACACATTTGCTGATGTACATCAGGTGGAGGCAGGAACATCCAAGGGTGACAGCAGTCGGAGGTGTGCTGGATCCCAGGACTCAGCTGGGTCCCAGTTCGATGCTGAGCCTCTGGACAAGGTTCTCCTAGAGCAGATGCAAATGATAGGGCACAGCCATGACATGAAGGAGGGAATGCCAGGGCCGATGCTGGCCTCGCACTTTGGGATCCCCCTCAATCTGATGGACGGCCGGGTCTTCAGTGTGCAGCAGTCCCCTACACATGGGGTGCTGCCTCCAGCCTGTGTGGTCACTGCTGCTGCCTTTTCCAGAATCTGCTTGCCTCGGCTGCCACAAGCAATGTGAGGGCAGCCTTTGCGGGATTCACACGAGCAAACATTCTTAAACCTGGAAGGAATTGGGGAAGGAGAGAGACCCACAATTCGTGAGGGCTTCCATCCTAAGACCCTCAAAACACACAGGCCCCCTTTCTAACCCTAACCACGACTCTCCCGCCTTCTCTCAGAATGGCGTCCAGCGAGCCAGTTTTGCTGGGAAAAGTTGCTCTGCACATTTACTTCTGGCCACATCAGGAGCCCCTAGACCCCAGACCTCTGCCGGGAACATGGGGAAGATCGTGAACAAGTGCCATCCGCTCATCCACACACTTAGCCTTTGGATTGTTGCTAATTGTGTTCTCTCTTTAATTGGCTCGGTTTATGACGGTTAAATGGTCACCTTAATTCTAATTACGTTTGCTCAAGAGTATCTTTCGATACCGCTACAAGGTTCAAAACCGAATACTGATCAAAGACTCGATACACCAGTTAGTAAGTTCGAAATCACTGCTCATGTATTTACACACACAGTCAATTATACTCATGCACAAACTCTACCAACTAAACTATCACTACTACTAAAGCCTATACTTAGCTTCGGGCGCCCACTCAGTCAGAGGAACAATGGCCGTTGTCCTGTTCTGAGGCTGCTGGGGCCGAGCTGGTACAGAATAGCAGCAAAGAGCGTCTGTCTCATAGCGTGCGTTGACTTTGGACTTCCTTGTTCTGGTGCAGCTGCTAGGCAGGTCTCTCCTCGCTGAGAGCCAAGGCCAAGAGAGCGAGTCAAGGGGGATCCTTCTTATACTCAAAAGGGACTTTGCTCCAATTAATTGGGCCGTTTCTCGATCGTTCCTATCGATTTCCTTCAATAAAGGGGTGGGTGCCCTGATTGCTGGGCGTGTCCTAGGTGGCCGTTGTCCTGCTTTGTTCTAGTCTCCTCTGGCACCGGGGTGTCTGCCTTGGTATTGTTTACTTAAATGTTACCCTTTTGTCCCCGGAGATGGCTCATTAGTATGGTAATGGCTTTGCAGTATTGGTCTTGTCTGGGAGCTACGGCTCCTATCAACAGACAAACTTTGCACCTGCTTGCTTTCTCAGCATTGTCCATTTTCCCTGCATTCTTTGCAAAGTGTTCATTTTCTAATCGGGACATGGCCATCCCAGATGGCTATAGGATCCCCAGTGTTGAAGTCCAGCTCTTTTGTGTTTGATTGTAGGCAGCTGCCTCTATGGTGCTGATGCTCCTAGAGCTAAAGAACAGTGTTCAGGCTTAAGATTTTCCTTGAGATATTATGAACTAATCATACTCTGAGGCATGATTGTGTACCCTGGAGTAGGCACTTGTGAGTTGAGGAGTGTGAAGTGCTATCATAACTAACTAATTTGTCATCTGTAATAGCCTTCAGTAATGCAGCGGCTGCTCACAGTCAAAAGGAGTGAAATTGAATTTCAGCATCAAAGGCACAACAAGGCTACATCCTGGGGGTCTTTGGTGGGACTGACAGGCTGCAGCGTGTCCCTGTTATGGGTCTCCACAATATTTAAAGATGGCTTGAAGGCTTCACAGATGCAAAAACCCTTTACCACGCCCCCCACCCTGGCCCATGGGCAATCTCAGACCTCAAACACTTTGGCCCCCCTGACCAAGCCCAGCCCCCTGACTGGTCCCCCCCCCCCCCCCCCCCCCAGTACTGGGGAAGCAGCTCCAGTGCCCTTGAGCTGCATGCCAGTCGGAAAAAGGAAATGGCTACTCAACTCCTCACTTCCCCTCATTTGCCATTGTGCCAGCTTCACATTTTTAAAAAGGAGTCATGCATGACACCCATATGATTTCTCATGGGAGAGTCCGGTCATTTCCGGGAGCCCACTGCATTCGACTTCAATCTCGTTAATGAGATTCAAATGAACGGAAATGAGGGTTAACGATTGCTTGCCAGTTTTTGACGTGATCCAGAACTTACCATCGGGAACGGAACAGGTGAATTGCAAACTGGTTAGTGTCCAGCGTGAACCTTGACATTGGCCTTTCCTGCTCTTTACCTAGTATGCCCAGATCTGTACCTGGGGCAACACGATGGTTGAATCGCGCTCCTAAGAGTAGCGGATGCTGCCCTCTCAGACATGCTGCAAGTCAAGAAAGCCATCCAGATTGTTAGGCTGAACTCCATGTACAACACAGGTTCACCTTAAGTGAAGACAGTAAACCATGGTATGATGGAAACCCCACAATCCGGTCAGCTAAACAGTGCAGAAACAGGCACACACCAGGCCATGGGAAGCAACACCCTAACTGACCAGCAGAGCGACCATCCCAGCGCTGTGGAGCAAACTTCCTCTGCATGTGAGATCAACATCCTGCAATTTCAGCCTAATGCTTTCAATGTAACAGAATCAGACACTTGGGAAAACTGTGCAAGCCCAGAACATTTAAATGCAGAGAAGATAGAAAGACGATACATAAGGTTGAGACGGCACACGAAGGGAACACACTGCCATGCTTCTTAGGTGAGGTCAAATCCTGGATCTTTGTATTGGTATGTGGACTTCCAGAGCCGAGGTGAGAGCAGCTGCCCTTGATTTCAAGGTAGCATTTGACCAACTGTGGATTCAAGGACCCCTGGGCAAAACTGAAGTAAAGAGGAATTATTGGAAATACTCTCCATTAGTCGAAGTCATGTCGAGCTTAAACTCTTTATTGTATATATGTACAAAATTCTTGTAGTTAAGGAATAAATACAGTTAACCTACTTAAGACTACAAAACCTTCATGAAGACTACAAAACCTTCATGAATACCTTCTGAATGGTGTCCAACACGTTACAATATTTCCATTCTCATTTTTCTCGCTCTGTCTGTAGCCTTTGGCATGGTTGATAACATCATCCCCTGTCACATGTATGTGATGATAGTCAGCTCTGCCTCACCCACCATCGCTTTCAGCTCCGCCAGCATTGTGAAATTATCAGAATGCTGATGTGGCATCTGGAGCTAAATTAGCAGAAATGTTCTCCAAATAAATATTGGGAGACTGAAGTGATTGTTTCAGTTCCTGTTCCAAAATTGATCCCTAGCTACAGACTCTATTCCTCTCCCTGGCAACAGCCTGAAATTAAACAAATCTGCCCACTGCCTTGGTGTAACATCTGACCCCATATTCGTACCACCAATAAGACCGTCTATTTCATCATCCATACATTACCCAGCTTCACCTCTATCTCAGCTCACGTGTTGCTCAAACCCTCGATCTCCCTTTGTTACCTCTAGACTCGACTATTCCAAAGAATTACTGGCTGTTCTACCAAATTCTTCCTTCCATATACTTGGCGATCCAAAACACTGTTCCTGTTGTCTTAAATAGTACCAACTCCCGTTCCCCTAACTTGGATAAGGCTTGAATAATGGAACTTGGATCACATTACCCATTGCATTCGGGTAGCAGACAAACACTGTGTGGCCTGCTATCATGGAATACAATGCTTACAGCACATAAGGAGGCCATTCAGCCCATTTACTCCATGCTGGCTCAATGCAAGATCAATTTGGTTAGTCCCACTCCCTAACCTTCTCCTGTAGCCCTGAAAAGATTTTCTTTTTCGTTACTTATCCAATTCCCTTTCGTAAACCCTGATCGAACCTGTTAATTTAAATGACTGTTACGATCAGCTAGTCTTTAGCACCCGTTTGGTGGCCGCATCTTTGATCAGGGTGTGCAAGATCACAAGAGGCTACCAAGAGTTAAAGCCAGCATGAAATTCTTAAAGAAGTCATGCATTGTGGCTGGAGCAGATGATGAAGTAATTGTGAGAATGGTTTTGGAGTATGAAAAACTTACTAATGGCACAACACATAAAAGAGCTGGCTCCAAGATTTTTGACTTCCATTAGAGGCCTTGGTGCAAGTGATGGAAAGGAGGAGAGGTACCAGAAGGCTCCCAGGCAAAATTTGTGAAGGCAGTGGCTGTAGATAGCCATGGCAGTCAATAACAGGAGTCTAGTCCCAAGGACTTAGATGCAGTGCCACAAAATTTCCAATAACTTCACACAGAGTCACAGCAGGTCTGACAGCATCGCTGGAGAGAGAAGGGAGCTAATGTTTCGAGTCTGGATGGCTCTTTGTCAAAACCTCTAAACTATTTTGTTGCGCATGGTCGGTTTATTTCAATGTGCAATACCTTTACACTTTTATGTATAGCTATCATTCACACATGGCATCTTAAACGGGACAACTAAGCATTAGCTTCTGAGTTACTATGCAACAACAGGGGGCAGCACGGTAGTATTGTGGATAGCACAATTGCTTTACAGCTCCAGAATCCCAGGTTCAATTCCCGGCTTGGGTCACTGTCTGTGCGGAGTTTGCACATCCTCCCCATGTGTGCGTGGGTTTCCTCCGGGTGCTCCGATTTCCTCCCACAGTCCAAACAAGTGCAGGTTAGGAGGATTGGCCATGATAAATTGCCCTTAGTGTCCAAAATTTCCCTTAGTGTTGGTGGGGTTACTGGGTTATGGGGATAGGGTGGAGGTGCTGACCTTGGATAGGGTGCTCTTTCCAGGAGCCTGTGCAGACACGATGGGCCGAATGGCCTCCTTCTGCACTGTAAATTCTATGTAAACAGATAGGCATAGCTTCGTGGGAGCACTGCATACAATCCTTAAGAAGCTGCGTGCTTGCTTGGCTATCTTTTATTTAATAAGGGGGAAGTTAAATGTATTCAACTTACTTGGAACACAGAATCTCAGTTGCCTTGCTTTTGAAGTGGGTGATAAACAGGGAGATCTTGGAAATATTACCTGTTCCAACTGGGAAGACGTCAGGATAAATGTTCACAATCACTGGCAGTGGCTGCTATTGTGACTGCAGCAAGTGACAAACTTCAGTGAGGACCGTTTCAGTAAAGCAGAGGATTCTGGTGCACTGTTTCTTGCTGATATCCAGGTAGGAGAAGTGCTCCCCCACAACCCTGGGCAGATATGACCTTCTGCTGCGAGCACTTCACCCCCCACCTCCTCTTTCTACAGTTAAGGTTGCCAATCCTCCAGGGTTGGCCTGGAGTCTTTAGGAATTGAAGACCAGTCTACAGACACTGCTATGTGCAACCCTGGAAAACAAATTCATCCAGACATTGAAAAGAATAGGTTTTTTTAAAACTTGGGCTGGATTCTCCGCTCCCCGATGCCAAATTCATGTTTGGCGACGGGTGGAGAATCCTTTTTGGTGCTGAAATCGGAAACGGCGGCAGTTTTCAAATTCTCAGCCCCCTGAAAATCATGGAGTACGCTGCGTCAAGTATCCACCACCTCAGGCCATTGCCTGAGGTCCGCCCCACGATGCTCCGTTGCCGACCAGCCGAATTCCCAACGCCGTGGTTCTCTCATGGTCCCAGCCATACAGGATCCTCACGTGGCGATTGCGGACTCAGTCCGGGGCCGCCACAATCAGGGGAGGGCTGATCGACAGGCAAGGGGGGCTTCATTTGGGGCTGGGGACAATGCGTGTGGGTGGTGCAGGGCGCGCGAGCGGCCGATGCGGGGCACTATTTTGCCGGTCCACGGGCTGAGTCCGCCATGGAGCACGGCACGGCAGCTGGAGGTCGCTGCCGTGCGACCCCCAGGCTGGTTTAGCTCACTCAGCTAAATCGCTGGCTTTTAAAGCAGACCAAGCAGGCCAGCAGCATGGTTCGATTCCTGTACCAGCCTCCCCAGACAGGCGCCGGAATGTGGCGACTAGGGGCTTTTCACAGTAACTTCATTGAAGCCTACTCGTGACAATAAGCGATTTTCATTTTTTCATTTTCATGTGCAGCCTCTGACCTGGAAGTACTGGGACCGTATCGGCAGCAAGGGCTGCGAGCTCTACGACAGCAGCCTGTTGGCCCCCAGCAAAACGATGAAACTGTGGCCTTTTGACACCAGTTTTTCTGGCGTAAAAGACCACAGTTTTCACCACAGCATGGGGACTTAGTCCCGAAAACGGAGAATCCAGACCCTTTTCTTTGAACATTTTGCCAGATATGGAAATGTTGAAGATGGAATGAAAAGGCTGTTTGGCTGACAGTCACGCATCATCCAATTAGGTAATGAGCTTTGACAAAGAGTCATCAGACTCGAAACGTTAGCTGTTTTCTCTCCCAACAGATGCTGCCAGACTTGCTGAGATTTTCCAGCATTTTCCCTTTTGTTTCAGATTCCAGCATCCGCAGTAATTTGCTTTTCTCCAGGTAATGAGTCTTTTGGCTTTCCAATTGGTTTGTGAAGGCAGTACGTCAGAAGATGGATGTGTTAGCCGATGAATGCCTGGAACATGTGAGCAGGTCGTATGGTGGGACCTCCAGGAATGCATTTAATCAAATTTGGTAAGCCTAGCTGTTGCATTTTTGCCCATGTTATATATCCGCATGGTCATGCTCCAAATAACAGTGCAAAACTGCTTCTTTGGGAAGCCTGACTTTAACCTACCCACTCCATTTTACATTGGCTCTGGGTACTACTTACTATGACAAAGTGTGACTAATGACAGCTGGACTCCACCCTGGTCTCCTTATGTTATTCTGACGATCCTTGCTACAAACGGTCAAATTTCTCATCAACTTGGCCAGTAATGTTTTTCACAACTTTCTGCTGCACAGGCTGGAACTCCAGCACGGGAATGAATACTGGTCTGGTCTAATCATGATGCTTGCCTTGAAGTTTTGAAAATAAACAGCTTCTAAAGCTTTGACAACTTCCCCATCCCGACTCTGAGAAAAAAAAGACAGTCAGCCTGATAAAATATATTGCTGCAAACATTGGAATTATATCAATGTATCTGTCATATGATGCTGTAGTCCTTCAGGGCAAGCCTCAAAATTGTCTGTAATTCTCTTTGTTCTACATCATTCAACATGACTTTCAAGTTTCCCTGCAGGTCCTCTGGCTGTCAAAGAAATAGCATGTCAAAGGAGCTGATTGTCACAGATCAAAGGGTCAGGTTAAAAGGTTGAATGTTTACAGCTTCCACTCACTTTTTTTTTATTCAGAACTGTTCTATATTTCACATTCCCCAGTATGAAAATGAATAATTAAATAACTTTCATCTTCATTCTCTACAGAGAGCAATCACAGCCAGCAGCAACAGCTCCAATTCTGACAAGAAGAAAATAGGTCTGAATTTAATTAGTTGCAAAATTTATTTGGGGGGTTTTTGTGCTCATCAAGTTAAGAGAAACTAATGAATGGAGACTGGAACATTTCTCGCATTAGGAACCCAGCATCATCATTGAGCATTCCTAGGTATAACGTGTAAGAAGAACAAGGCAAATTAAGCTCCTTCCTCCACTGCACAACCTCAGAAGAGCAAACTATTTTCAGCAGGAAAATGTTCCCATTTCTATTTCCTGCTCTGATTGTTGCTGGGAATTTTAAGGCTGTAAGAAAAGTCACAGACTTAAGATCATTGGGTTCACTGAAACCTATCCCTCTCATATCTGTGGGGAGAGGGATGGCAAACTGGTGAGGGCATTGGAGAGAGACTTGACAAGGCCCCATATCAACCAGATTTATCCTGTTTCACCTGATCCCATCAAAAACAAAAGTGCTTTGATATTTCCCGGGCCATTTTGCGATCGACCTTCAATGCCATTTGAACTTCTTGCATTTTGATTAAGCTGCTTAATTGGCAGAAAGTTAAAATTGATCTTCGCTTTCCTGGCACTACCTTTTTCTTTCAGTCCTGATGAAGACAACCAATGGCAAACATGCAATTTATCACAGAGCCAAAATTAAATGCCCAGAAAACCCAAAGGGGGAAAAGCCTGAAAGTAGAGGTTCATTGACTAAATCAGAGGCGTCTCGGGGCTCGAGGGTGGAGAAAATGGTGGAGGCAATCTTTGTGACTCTAGTCACTCCATTAACGGCCTAGATACTTACTAACACCTTGGCAGCAGAAATTGACAAACGCTGGCTGGTTGTGACGGGGGATCTGCGCAAATCGTTGGAAGAGGCCTTGGCTCCCATTCATTTGGCATTGGAGAGGACCAATAAACTGGTAAAAACACATAGTGACAAGATACAAGGCATGGAGGTGGCATTTCTGAGGCATAGATATCTATGATGGCCAATGTGAATAAAGCACTAAAGGCCAAAGTGAATGATTTGGAGAATCGTTTCAGGAGGTAAAATAACCAAATTGTTGGGTTGTCAGAGGGGATGAAAGGCCCAACTCCCACAGATTGTTTTGTGAAGATTTTTGGGAAGATGGTAGACTTACATCCCTTCCTGAGCTGAACTGAGCCCACTGGACACTCCGACAGACAACCTGTCCCAACGAACCACCACTAGCAATAATCGTTAAGTTGCACAACTTTAAAGAAAAGAGCGGCTCCTGAGATGGGCAAAGGAGCATTGTGACTACAAATGGGAAGGCCACGCCATCAGGTTTTATCAGGATGTGTGAGTGGAGCTGGCAAAGAAGAAGGCTGCATTCAACAAGGCCAAAGCCAACCTGCATAAAAGTGGAGTCCGGTTTGGGGTTACGTACCCGGAGTGGTTAAGAGTGACTTTTAAGGACTTCCGGTGGTAGATATGAAGGAATAAGTTGCACATTTGGTGGCTCATGCTCGGGTCGGACTTTTGAACCTTTTCCCCCGATTTTCAACCAGACTTGAACTGTGAAACTGAAGACAGAGGCAATTGTGTACTGAATTCCCACATCAGTGCATGGAGAGAAGGACTAGAAGTGCTAGTAAAGGCAGAAACAGAAAGACAGAGAAGGCTTGGGCTGAAGCTGCAGCGGGAGACAGCATGGCGGAGGACCGGACTTCTGGTTTGTCGACGCAGCGGTCAATGGAGCAGCTAATGCAAGTCATTCAGGAAGGCTTTGCTAAGCAGAAATGGGACTGATTGGACCTGATAAAAGAGTCGATTGAGTGGCTGGAGCTTAGATTGGACACCCAAGATCTGGAGATCCAGAAGGTGGAGAAGGCGCTGGCTGAGCAGGAGGAACATCAAACTGTGGTGGAGTTGGAGGTGGGGATGCTGAGAAACCAGCAGAAGAAGTTCCTGGAGAAGATGGAGGACATAGAGAATAGGCCCTGCCGGCTTAACTTGAGAATCGTTGGGCTCCCGGAGGGATCCGAAGGAGCGGACGCTGGGGCATACATCGCAGATATGTTTGAGAAGCTGCTGGGGGATGGGACATTCTCTCGACCCTTGGAGGTGGGCAGGGCTCACAGAGCACTCACGAGGAAGCCGCAAATGAGAGACCCCGCCGAGGGCAACGGTGGTGAGATTCCACAGGTATTTGGCTAAGGAGCGCATTCTGCAATGGGCTAAGCAGGCATGGAGCTGTAAGTGGGACAATAGTATCCTGCGGGTCTACCAAGACCTGAGTGTGGAGGTGGCCAGGAGAAGAGCAGGCTTCAACCATCCTTTTTAAGAAAAAGGTGAAGTTCGGACTGTTGTATACGGCCCATCTCTGGGTCACGTATGAGGAACAGTACTTTTATTTTGAGTCGCCTGAGGACACGCTGGACTTCGTGAAAAGGAAAGGACTGGTGGTGGGCTGAGAACTTTTGAGTTTTGTTTTCATTTGCACTGTTGGGGGATGGAGGTGTGCTTGTTTAGATTTTGGTGTTTTTCTGTCGGGCAATTGTGTGGGGATTGTTTGATGTTGGAGTATGTTTGTATGAGTGGAGGGTGGGGGGAGGAACAATAGGTGGGAGACTATCCGGCGCCAAGGATGGGGCCACCAAGCTAGCTGGGCGGGCTAGCTCATGGAAGCGCAGTGGGGGGTGTGCATATGTTCGGTTTATCAACGGGGTTGGGTTACAGTGTTGTTACTGGGTGGGGGCTAGGGGGGGTTGTTCTGCTGACGAGGGAGGGACTTGGGCCAAGGGACAGAGAGGAGGCGGGGGGGCAGAGGCTGCCTGGGGGCGGGCTGGTGGAGGCGCGGAGCATGGGCTGGAGGTGGGGCCAAAAAGGGGATAGCTTATCGGCAAAGGCGGGGGGGGCAATGAGCTCCCCAACTAGGCTGATCATCTGGAATGTTTGAGAGTGAAATGGGCCGGTCAAGAGGGCACGTGTGTTTGTGCATCTTAGGGGATTGAAGGCGGACGTGGTTATGTTGCAGGAGATGCACCTTGGAGTAACTGACCAGATTAGATTGAGGAAAGGCTGGGTCAGTCAGGTCTTTCACTTGGGACTGGATTCAAAGAGTAGAGGGGTCGCGGTCCTGATCAATAAGCGGGTGGTGTTTGAGGGGGGTAGAATAGTTTTGGATGTGGGAGGTCGGTACATTATGGTCAGTGGGAAACTGAAGGGGGTGCAGGTGGTATTAGTAAATGTGTATGCGCCAAATTGGGATGTTGTGGAGTTTATAAGGAGGATGCTGGGGAAGATACCGGACCTGGACTCGCACAGGTTGGTCATGGGGAGGGACTTCAAAACAATTATTAGCCCCAGCGTCCACTCCTTCAGACCCCTCCTGGCTTGGACTGGTCAAGTTTGAAAATGGGCAGGGTGCCAGCAATGGCAAAGGAACTAAAAGGGTTCATGGAGCAGATCAGGGGTGTGGATCCATGGAGATTTGGGCAGCCAAGGGTGAAGGAGTTCTCCTTCTACTCACAAGTGCATAAAGTGCACTCCCCGATCTATTTTTTTATTTTGAGCAGGGCCTTACTGGCAGGGGTAGTGGACACAGGGCACTCGGCGTTCACAATCTCAGACCATGCTCCGCATTGGGTTGACCAGCAGGTTAGTAAAGACAGTAACCAGCGCCCGCAATGGAGATTAGATGTGGGACTTTAGGCTGACGAAGCGGCTGAGGAAATGTTTTCAGAATTACCTGCAGGTCAATGGGGGAAATTTCAGCAGCGATGGTCTGGGAAGCACTGAAGGCGATGGTCAGAGGGGAGCTGATCTTGATACGGGCCCATAGGGAGAAGGTGGACAGGGCAGAGACGGACCGACTGGTTAAGGAGATACTACAGATCGATAGGAGGTATACGGAGACCCCAGAGGCAGGGCTTTTAAGGGAACGGAGGAGGCTACAGGCAGAATTTGGCTTGTTAACCACAGGGAGGGCGGTGGAGCACCTGAGAAAAGCAAGGGAGGCATTCTATGAGTATGGAGAGAAGGCCAGCAGAATGCTTGCACAGCAGCTTAGAAAGAGGGAGGCAGCCAGGGAGATAGGGAAAGTAAATGACGGAGGTGGGAACCTGGTTGGAGATTCTGCAGGCGTGAATAAGGAGTTTAGGGATTTCTACAGTAGGTTGTATAGGTCGGAACCCCCTACATCCCAGAGAGGATGAGGCACTTCTTGGGGGGGGGGTGGCTGAATTTCCCAAAGGTGGACAGGGAGCTGGTAGAAGGGCTGGGGGCTGGATGGGTACCCAGTGGAGTTTTATAAAAAGTTCACTGGGGTATTGGGGTTGATGAGGATGTTCAATGAGGCAGGGAAAGAGGGATGCTGCCCCCGATGCTGTCACAGGTCACGATTTCGCTGATTCTGAAGCGTGACAAGAACCCAGAGCTGTGTGGGCCCCACAGGCCGATATCCCTGTTAAATGTGGACGCCAAACTGCTGGCCAAAATTTTGTCCTCCAGGATTGAGGATTGTGTTCCGGACATTATTGGGGCGGACCAGACGGGGTTTGTTAACGGTAGGCAATTGGTGGCCAATGTAAGAAGGTTGTTAAATGTAATCATTTTGCCCCCAGAACGTAGGGAGGTGGAGGTAGTGATCACAATGGATGCAGAAAACGCTTTTGATCGGGTAGAATGGGATTATCTGTGGGAGGTACTGGGCGGGGCTTTATTGACTGGGTCAGGTTGCTGTATCAGGCTCCTGGGGCAAATGTACGGACGAATAGGACAACATCGGACTATTTTAGACTGTACCTGGGGACGAGACAGGGATGCCCCCTCTCCCCACTGTTGTTCGCACTAGCTGTAGAACTGTTGGCAATTCCTCTGAGAGCCTCAAGGGGATGGAAGGGGCTGGTCCGGGGAGGGGTGGAGCACAGAGTCTCGCTCTATGCAGATGACCTGCTTCTGTATGTATCGGACCCATTAGAGGGATGGAAGGAATGATGAGGATTCCGGGGCAATTTGGCCGGTTTTCAGGGTATAAGCTAAATATGGGGAAAAGTGAGATGTTAGCGGTCCAGGCGAGGGGTCAGGAGAGGTGATTGGGGGAGCTGCCGTTTAGATCAGTAGGGGGAAGCTTTAGGTACCTAGGCATTCAAGTGGCGCGGGAATGGGACCGGCTGCATAAATTAAATCTGGCCCGGCTAGTAGACCAAATGAAGGACGATTTTCGGAGATGGGACGCGCTCCCGTTGTCATTAGCTGGGAGGATGCAGACGGTGAAGATGACAGTCCTCCCGAGATTCCTGTTCATGTTTCAATGTCTACCCATCTTTATTCCGCGGTCCTTTTTCAAACAGGTCATCAAAGTGATCTCTGGCTTTGTTTGGACGAGCAAGACTCCGCGAGTAAGGAAGGTAATGCTTGAGCGGAGTCGGGGAGAGGGCGGGCTATTACTGTAACTATTACTGAGCCGCGAATATAGCCATGATCAGGAAGAGGGTGGTGGGGAAGGGGTCGGCATGGGAGCGTATGGAGGCGGCTTCATGCAGTTTGGGGGCGTTGGTAACTGTACTTCTGCCGTTCCCGCCGGCAGGGTACTCCACCAGCCCCGTGGTGGTGGCGGCCCTGAAGGGGCAATGAAGGAGGCATGTGGGAGCAGAGGGAGCATCGGTCTGGTCCCCGATCTGTAATAATCACCGGTTTGCCCCTGGAAGTATGGATGGGGGTTCCGGATATGGTGGAGAGCAGGGATTGAGAGGATAGGAGAATATGTTTACAGAGGGGAGCTTTCCGAGTGTGAGGGCACTGGAGGAGAAGTTTGGGTTGGTGAGGGGAAACAAATTCAGGTATCTGCAGGTGTGGGACTTCCTACGCAAACAGGTGTCAACCTTCCAACTCTTACCGTTAAGGGGGACTCAGGACAGGGTAGTTTCCAGAGGGTGAGTAGGAGAAGGGAGCGTCTTGGACATTTACAAGGAACTTATGGGGTCAGAGGAGACGCAGACCGAGGAGCTAAAGCGTAAGTGGGAGGAGGAGCTGGGAGGAGAGATAGAGGATGGTCTATGGGCGGACACGTTGAGTAGAGTCAACGCGTCCGCAACATGTGCCAGGCTTAGCCTGATACAATTTAAGGTTGTTCACCAGGCTCACATGACAGTGGCCCAGCTGAGCAGATTCTTTGGGGTGGAAAATGTGTGGGAGGACCAGCGAACCATGTCCAGATGTTCTGGGCATGTCCAAAGCTCAGGGGATTTTGGCAGGGGTTCGCAGATGTCAATGCCACGGTGTTAAATACAAGGGTGGCGCTGAGTCCAGGAGTAGCGATTTTCAGGATGTCAGAAGACCCGGGAATCCAGGAGGAGAAAGAGGCAGATGTTCTGGCCTTTGCTTCCCTGGTAGCCCGGAGACGGATACTATTAGCTTGGAGGGACTCAAAGCCCCCGAAGTCGGAAACCTGGCTATCGGACATGGCTAGCTTTCTCTGTTTGGAGAAAATCAAGTTCGCCCTGAGAGGGTCACTGTTAGGGTTCGCGCGGATGTGGCAATCGGAAAATTAATCGTCAGCAGAATGGGGGGTGGGGGGGCGGTTAGTTTAGCTTAGAGTAGAGGGTTTATAAAGGTGGGACCCGTAAGGGAGGGAGACGGCTTTTGCACTATGTTTATAGTTTCATGTCCATTGTTTATTGTGTTTTGTTATAATACCAAAAAATACCTCAATAAAATATTTATTAAAAAAGTGACTTTTAAGGGAAAAGACTATATTTTGATGCACCAGAGGAGGTGGGTCCTTTGTGAAGAATATGGGCTGGGTGTGGGATGATTGAGGTTTTTGAGGTCTTTGGATATTGGGGATGGGCATGTTTATATGTGAAATTGTTGGGGTTCCTTGTTCATTTTTAAAAAATTTAGAGTACCCAATTATTTTTTCCAATTAAGACTCAATTTAGCTTGACCTACCCTGCATTTCTTTGGGTCGTAGGGGTGAGACCCACACAGACACTGGGAGAATGTGCAAACTCCACACGGACAGTGACCCGGGGCCAGGATTGAACCCTGGTCCTCAGCGCCATGAGGCAGCAGTGCTACCACTGCGCCACCATGCCGCCGCGGGGTTCCTTATTCACGTTTGCATTTTTCTGTTCTTGTTTGGGTCGAATGTTTTTCAAGTTAGACTTAGGTAGGGGGTTTAATTTTACGAGGTTTTTAGCTCCATTTATTCTACCTTATGTGAAAATATATAGCTCCCTGTTAGAGTACTACGTTTTAAGGGGGTTTGTTTTACACTTAGCGTCTTTTTTCTGTTCGCATTTTTCTTCACTCTGGATGGGTGCTGCCCTGCTAGCCAAAACGTTAGCAAATGGGAGTGGCACTGTGTGGTTGACTGCAGCTCATTATATTATGATGTGGAGATGCCACCATTGGACTGGGGAGAGGACAGTAAGAAGTCTTACAGCACCAGGTTAAAGTCCAACAGGTTTGTTTCATATCACTAGCTTTCAGACCCCTGCTCCTTCACCTGAGAAAGATACAAGACTCAAGTGACAGCCTGGTTTCCGCCCCGCTTCAGATCAATGTGGATTTTGAAACATTTTATAATGATCCCCATAATCGGAGCCCCCGGCCAAGAGTTTGGTCATGACGGATTTTTTTGATGGGCTACCCATCCCAGTGGCGGAGAGGGAGAGATGGGGAAGAGTTGGAATCCCCATTAGACCCAGAGGAAATTAGGAAATGCATTGTGTTGATGCAGGCGGGTAAAGCTCCCGGCCCTGATGGCTTCCCCATTGAGTTTCTAAGAGGTTTGCTATAATTGTTATAAGAGAATAATTGGTCCCTCTAATTTTAGGTATGTTCAACGACACCTTGTCATGGGGCCATTGCCGATTACACTTGTGCAGGCCCCTTTTTCTCTGATCCTTAAGAGAAAGACAAGGACCCTACAAAAAATGGATCGTATCGACCTATTGCGCTTTTAAATGCAGACACTGAGTTACTTGCAAAAGTGCTGGCACTGTGGTTGGAGCTCTGCCTCCCAGAGGTAATTTAGGAAGACCAGACCGACTTCCTCAGGGTTGGTAATTGTCTGCTAATATACGCCGTCTATTAAATGTTGTCCTCTCCCTCTCTTCAGTGCCAAAGGATGATTGTTTCCCTAGATGCTGAAAAAGCATTTGATAGGGTGTGTTTAATAAATTTTGTTATTTTGTTGAGACTTTAGATAAGTCATATATAAGTATTAAAGGAGTTAGTATCACGATGGTAACAGTTTTCCTGGCTGGTCTCCCATCGTCTGACCTCCATAAACTTGAACTCAACCAGCATACTTTGCCCCCTACTATACTCCCTGTACATACACGACTGCGTGGCAAAATTTGATTCCAACTCCATCTACAAGTTTGCTGACGATACGACCATAGTGGGATCTCGAATAACAAGTCAGAAGACAGGAGTGAGATAGAGAACCTAGTGGAGTGGTGTAACGATAACAATTTATTCCTCAATGCCAGCAAAACTAAAGAGCTGGTCATTGACTTCAGGAAGCAAAGTACTGTACACACCCTTGTCAGCATCAATGGGGCCGAGGTGGAGATGGTTAGCAGTTTCAAATTCCTAGAGGTACACATCTCCAAAAATCTGTCCTGGTCCACCCATGTCGATACTACCACCAAGAAAGCACAACAGCGCCTATAGGTCCTCAGGAAACTACGGAAATTCGGCATGTCCACATTAACTCTTACCAACTTTTACAGATGCACCATAGAAAGCATCCTATCTGGCTGCATCACAGCCTGGTATGGCAACTGCTCGGCCCAAGACCGCAAGAAACTGCAGAGAGTCGTGAACACAGTCCAGTCTATCACACAAACCTGCCTCCTATCCATTGACTCCATCTACACCTCCTGCTGCCTGGGGAAAGTGGGCAGCATAATCACAGACCCCTCCCACCCGGCTTACTCATATTTCCAACTTCTTCCATCGGGTAGGAAAAACTAAATTCTGAGAACACGCACGGACAGACTCAAAAACAGCTTCTTCCCCGCTGTTACCAGACTCCTAAACGACCCTCTTATGGATTGGCACTGACCTCATTAACATTACTGTATGCTTCACCCGATGTCAGTTGTTATGTAGTTACATTGTGTACCTTGTGTTTCCCTATTATGTACTTTCTTTTATTTCCTTATCTTTTCATGTACTTAATGATCTGTTGAGCTGCTTGCAGAAAAATATTTTTCACTGTACCTCGGTACACGTGACAAAAAGCAAAATCCAAATGCAAATCCAAAGCTCTGCTGCTCATGTCCTAACTCACACCAAGTCCCATTCACCCAATATTGTGTGTTCACTGATCTACATTGGTTTCCTGGCCCTGCAAAGCCTGAATTTTGAAATTTTCATCTTTGTTTTTTAATCCCTCTATGGCCTCAGCCACCACTATCTTTGTTACTTGCCCAAGAGCCAAGCCCCCCACAAGATCTCTACACCCCTTCAGTTTTGGCATCTTCATGCATCTCTAATTTTAATAGCTGCACCATTGCTGATTAGGCCCTGACACTTCCACCTCTCTACTTCTCTCTCCACCTTCAATACGCTCCTTAAAAATGTAATTCATCTGCCGTAATTGTTTTTTAAAAAATATGTTTAGTGAAAGTTTTTCATTGTGAACAAAATAATATAAAATAATAATTCAAGTTACAATGACAAAGACCACGGCAAACAATCAAAGGCACAAATTAACCTAACCCCCCCAAATTTAAACTAAACCCCTCAATAAACAATAATCAGTAACGAATGTAATGTCAATTCCCATATCAATAACAACAATCCAATCCTCCCACAAAACCCCAGACATTAGCCCGCATGTTAACACAAACAAATGACAAAAAGGAATCAGGAATCGTCCATAGTCACCATTAACACGTACAGTCCCTCTCCCCCCAATCAACATGTCCCAAGTTAGTAAGCTTTTGGGTCTCTTTCTTCAACACCATGACAGAGATGCTTAATGTTGATCTGGAGCCATGTCTGCTGGTAGCCATTTTCAAAGTTTCCTGCTTGCCGATGCTGCAGACGTGAGTGAAGGCGAATAACCTTGCCTTTGCCTCGTTAATAGCCTGGAGACAAGTTCTGCTTGGGTAGAGGTCTCCTACTCTGTCCAGTGCCTCGGCCTGGTTGGGTGACCTCATGTTGACATTTGGAGAAGGTCAAGTAAACCATTAAGGGGTCCATAGAAGGGTTCTATCCAAGATGGCAGCCATTTAGTCACTGTCAGTTGTTGAGGGGTTTAGTTTAAATTTGGGGGGGTTAGGTTAATTTGTGCCTTTGATTGTTTGCCGTGGTCTTTGTCATTCAATAATTCAAGTTACAGCACAGGATGTTGGAGCCCTTATTCAATCATTTATTCACTTTCTTACTTCTCTCTAGTTCAACATTCCTGATTTTCGGTGCGAGGATAAGGGTGGTGGGTAAATTGGAGGCCCTTTTTATGACTCTGCTCTTGGGCCTAACATTTATAAATGTAGGAGGATACTGCTGGGGAGGTTTGAGGGGGGTGGGGGGGGGGGGTCCTCAAGCGGGCGGGGCATTACTCTGACCATCTGCCTCCTTTTTGGGGGTTATTTCTGCACACTAGTGACCCTGGAGAAGGAAGATGTGGTATATGTTCAAGGCCTTCTGAAATCGGTGGACTCCATTGGGGCTGTATTATTGCTTGGACCCCAGTAATGTCTTGATTTGAGTTTGTAAAGTTTCCTCTGTTTAGTCAAGAAAAAGAAAAGGGTAGATAAAAACAGAGTTAGCATTTCAGGTTGCGAACCGTTATCAGAAGTTCTCTTCCCACATATGCTGACATGAAGACCTGCTGAGTATTTCCCGGCGTTTTCTGTTTTAATTTCGGATTTCCAGTATCTGAGGTATTTTACTTTTGGATTGCTGTTTTTGATGTACAATGGATCGTCACAGTCAGACTGCATTTCACCATTTTCATGTGCACAGTCACAATTGCATTCAGAGTTGTTTGCCTGACCCTACAACTAACAAAGACGAACACAAGCAGCCAAGTAGAAATGGCAGCAGGAAATTAAAAGTGGAAATATTCTGAGTAACAATTTGAAAAAGGAATAGTGTGTACATTTTTATGCGATCATTTTGAAATATAACCTCAATAAATGTGAGAAAAAATAGATGCACTCCCTTCAATATTTCTGTGAAACTATGTAATTAAACAAGCTGCTGCAGAGCAGTTTCATTATAGCTGAGAGTTTTTTTTCTTCGTAAGCTGTAAAATTTCAATGCCGGTCACTTTGAGTTAATTTGCCTGTCTGCAGTATTTGGAGATTGCATTCCACATCATTAATCTGCTGCTGAGGTCCACATCTACTGCACCCTGCAGATCACTGCAGCTTCACCAAGGAGAAATGCAATATCAATCAGATAGAGCTCTCTTCAATCCACAGCTATGGTTGTTTGTATCTAACAGGAGGATCTAAAGTTTCCTTAATTGACCTCTGTTAGGTCTGAAAGTGACATTTGTTGCTCAGCCATTCATTCTGATCGAGGTAACATTTTGCATTCCAGACCGTGTTGTCATCTCTGGTTTGCTGCCAGTGCCACGTGCTAGCGAGGTGACGAACAGGGAAAGAGTGCAGTTAAACACATGGCTACAGGGATGGTGTAGGAGGGAGGGTTTCAGTTACTTGGATAATTGGAGCACAATCTGGGTCAAGTGTTAGATTTGGTTGTGGTAGAGCACTTTGGAGATAGTGACCACAATTCGGTGACTTTCACTTTAGCAATGGAGAGGGATAGGACCATACGGCAGGGCAAGGTTTATAATTGGGGGAAGGGTAATTACGATGCAATTAGGCAAGAATTGGGGAGCATAAGATGGAAACAGGAACTGTCAGAGACAGGCACAATTGAAATGTGGAGCTTGTTCAAGGAGCAAATACTGTGTGTCCTTGATATCTATGTCCCTGTCAGGCAGGGAGGAAATTATCGAGTGAGGGAACCATGGTTTACAAAAGAGATTGAATGTCTTGTCAAGAGGAAGAAGGGGGCTTATGTAAGGATGAGAAAACAAGGTTCATTTAGGGCACTTGAGGGATACAAGATAGCTAGGAAGGAGCTCAAGAAATGGCTTAGGAGAGCTAGGAGGGGGCATGAGAAGTCCTTGGCGGGTAGGATCAAGGAAAATCCCAAGGCTTTTTACACTTATGTGAGGAATAAAAGAATGACCAAGGTGAAGTTAGGGCCGGTCAAGGACAGTAGTGGGAACGTGTGCATGGAGTCTGAAGATATAGGAGAGGCTCTAAATGAATACTTTTCTTTAGTGTTCACAAAGGAGAGAGGCCATGTTATTGAGGAGGATAGTGTGATATAGGCTGGTAGGCTGGACGAGGTAGATATTCTGAAGGAAGATGTGTTAGAAATTTTGAGAAGCCTGAGCATAGATAAGTCCCCTGGGCCTGATGCAGTTCTGGTCACCTCATTATAGGAAGGATGTGGAAGCATTGGAAAGGGTGCAAAGGAGATTTACCAGGATGCTGCCTGGATTGGAGTGTAGGTCTTATGAGGAAAGGTTGAGGGAGCTAGGGCTTTTCTTATTGGAGCGAAGGAGGATGAGAGGTGACATAATTGAGGTGTATAAGATGAGAGGGATAGATAGAGTGGACGTTCAGCGACTTTTTCCTCGGGTGGATGTAGCTGTTACAATGAGGCATAACTATAAGGTTCATGGTGGAAGATATAGGAGGGATGTCAGAGGTAGGTTCTTTACTCAGAGAGTGGTTGGGGCGTGGAAAGCACTCCCAGCTATGGTAGTGGAGTCGGACACTTTAGGAACTTTCAAGCGGTTATTGGATAGGCATATGGAGTGCACTAGAATGATTGGGAGTAGGTTGATTTGATCTTAGCTTCAGACTAGTTCGGCAAAACATCGTTGGCTGAAGGGCCTGTATTGTGCTGCACAGTTCTATATTCTATGTTCTTAAAGCCATGAGGGATGCCAAGAGACAATATCAGACTAAACTAGACTCACAGACTAACGACACGGACTGTCGTCAGCTGTGGTAAGGCTTAAACAACATAACGCTACAAAGCAAAGCCGAGTAGAATCTCTCGCATCCCTTCCCGATGAACTTAATGCATTCTATGCTTGGTTCATACAGGAAACCAACAAACCGCTGTCAACTGCCCCAACAGTCTCAGACACAGCCATACCTACCATCTCAGCTTCCAAAGTTAGATAGACCTTCTTTAAAGTGAACTCTCAGAAAGCAACGGGTCCTGACAGACTCCCTAGCCGTGCACTCAGATCCTGCGTGGTCAAATTGATGGGTATGTTCGCAGATATCTTCAACCTCTCCCCACTCCGTTCTGAAGTTCCGACCTGCTTCAAGAAGACCACCATCATACCGGTGCCAAAGAAGAAACAGGCAACGTGCCTCAATGACTACCGTCCAGTAGCCTTGACATCTATCATCATAAAGTGCTTCAAGAGGTAGGTCATGAGACACATCAACTCCATACTCCCAGAATGCCTTGATCCACTGCAAGTCGCATACCACCATAACCGGTGCACAACGGGCGCCATCTCCTTGGCACTACACTCATCCCTGCAGCTTGACAACAAGGACTCCTACGTCAGACTCCTATTCATTGACTACAGCTCCACCTTCAACACCATAATCCCAGCCAAGCTCATATCAAAACTCCAAAACCGAGGACTTGGCTCCTCACTCTGCAACTGGATCCTCAACTTCCTGGCCCATAGACCACAATCAGGAAACTAAGGAAATTCGGAATGTTCACATTGACTCTGACCAATTTTTACAGTTGCACCATAGAAAGCTATCTGGCTGCATCACAGCCTGAAATGTCAACTGCTCGGTCCAAGACTGTAAGAAACTATAGACAATCGTGAACACAGGCCAGTCTATCACGCAAATCTGCCTCCCATCCATTGACTCTGTAGACACCACCCGCTGCCTTTGGAAAGTGGGCAGCACAAGCAAAGACCCCCTTACCCAGGTTATTCTCTCTTCCATCGGGCAGAAGATACAAAAGTCTGAGAACAAATTCAAAAACAGCTTCTTCCCCACTGTTACCAGACTCCTAAATGACTCTCTTATGGACTGAACTGATCTCTTCACGCATCTTTTCTATTTAGTAGTCTACATTTCGTATGCTCACCTGATGCCTGTGCCTATGTATTTACAGTATGTATTTATGCATGTCCTATGTTTTCTCATGTTGGAACAATCTGTACGCAGAACAATACTTTTCACTTTACCTCGGTACACGTGACAATAAATCAAATTCAATTCATTGCAATTCAATTCAAGTCTATTCAAGTCTTTAAAATGTTACAAGAATAGGTTCTACAATATTCTTCCCTTTGCCACCAATCTCAGAACATCCTTACATCTTGCTTTACTTGTCCTTGATCAGTGCCTCCCCATGGTGGGGTATGGCCTCTGTCTCAAGAACTGTGGAACCACAAATAATGAGTAAATTAGATCATTTCATGTGCAGCAGTCCTTAAACACTTTCTTAACCAAATAACCATTCAGCTCCTTTTTAAAGAGCATGCACTGCCGCAGCAGGATGTCCATTCTGTTTATCCACAGCTAAGGAGAAACAATTTGTTTTAATCTGATGCACTGTGAAGTGAGTGTATTTGTATTGATGCCTTCTTGTATTCAGCATAATTTGTTTGTGTCTATATTACCCCAATCCACTCAACAGGTTGTCTGATCTCCTTCGCACTTTCTCTAATGAAATCAAGCTGAAGGCTTTTGTGTCTTTTCAGATTTTGTTTCCACAATTTAAGGTAGTTGAAAAGCTGAATAGTAATCCTCATAACAAAAGATACCAGTTTCAAATGCCAATCTGCCCTTTTGTTGGCAAGGAGATGGCAAACAGCATCACATGCAGACAAAGGAAAACTGGTTGACCGGCAATGCCCAGGAAGGGTCACAGAGTTGAAAACAGTAGTTGATGCATTAAAATGTTTCAAAATATGCAGTGTTTTAACGTTACATCCAAGTATTCAGTCTTTATTACATTTTTTACAAAAACAACAGCCATCATTGTCAATGTCAATTGCCAATGCACAAGATGAAGCTGATTATGCCCACACACCAGAAATAACAATTGGGATTTATTTTTTAATTCATTTGAGGGATATGTGCATCACTGCTTAGTCCAGCATTTATTGCCCATTCCTAATTGCCCTTCAGAAGGTGGCAATGAGCTGCCTTCTTGAACCGCTGCAGTCCCTGAAATGTAGGTACACCCGCAATGCTTTTAAGGGGGTGAGTGGCAGGCTTTCGACCCTGCAACAGTGAAGAAACCACAATAATTTCCACGCCAAACGTTGAGTGGCTTGGAGGGGAACTTTCAGGTGGTGGCGTTTCCATGTTCTTCTAGTTGGTACTGGTCATTGATTTGGAAGATGCTGCCGAAGGAGTCTTGGTGAGTTCCTACCTCACATCTTGTTGATGGTACACATGGCTGCCAATGTTTGTCAGTGGTGGAAGGAGTGAATGTTTGTAGATGGGGTAGCAATCAAGCGGCTGCTTTGTCCTGGATGGTGTCGAGCTTCTTAAGTGTTGTTGGAGCTGCACTCATTCAGGCAAGGGGAGAATATTCCATCACACTCCCTGACTTCTTCCTTGTAGATGGTGAACTGGCTTTAGGGAGTCAGGAGGTGTTACTCACCACAGGATTCCAAGCCCCTGACCTGCTCTTGAAGCCACAGTATTTATCTTGCTAGTCTAGTTAAGTTTCTAGTCAATGGTAACTCCCAGGATATGGATAGTGGGGATTCAATGATGGCAATGTCATTGAATGACAAGGGGTGATTATTAGATTCTTTCTGGTTTCATATGGGCATTGTCAGTCACTTGTGTAGTGCAAATATTACTTGCCACTTGTCAGCCCAACCCAGATATTCTCATGGTCTTGCTGCATCTGGACATGGATTGCGTCAGTATCTGAAGAGTCACCACTGTTACTGAACATTGTGCAGTCAACTGAATTGTCAATCTACATTATATGTGTTATGTTTTAGTTGTTCTGCTCTATCTTCACAGTAGAAACAAAGGATTAAAAGGTTTACACACCGTAGGTTACTTAACCAGATTGTCAGACATTATTAGCAAGGTGTTACTTGCTCGCAGTCTAAGGTTTGTGATGTCTCTGATCGTGTTTTTGGGATCCTTAAGGGGGAGGGGGAGCAGCCCCAAGTCGTGGTCCACATAGGTACCAACGACATAGGTAGGAAGAGAGTTGGGGATTTGAGACAGGAATTCAGGGAGCTAGGGTGGAAGCTGAGAGCTAGAACAAACAGAGTTGTTATCTCTGGGTTGTTACCCGTGCCACGTGCTGGCGAAGTGAGAAATAAGGAGAAAGAGGAGTTGAACACGTGGCTACAGGGATGGTGCAGGAGGGAGGGTTTTGGTTTCCTGGATAATTGGGGCTCATTCTGGGGTAGGTGGGACCTCTACAAACAGGATGGTCTTCACCTGAACCAGAGGGGTACCAATATCCTGGGGGGGAGATTTGCTAGTGCTCTTCGGGGGGGTTTAAACTAATTCAGCAGGGGGATGGGAACCTAAATTGTAGTCCCAGTGTACAGGATGTTGAGAGTAGTGAGGTCAGGGATAGGGTTAAAAGTTCGAAAGAGGGCACCGGCAAGCAAGACGCTGGTTTGAAGTGTGTTTACTTCAACGCCAGGAGCATCCGGAATAAGGTGGGTGAGCTTGCAGCATGGGTTGGTACCTGGGATCTCGATGTTGTGGCAATTTCGGAGACATGGGTAGAGCAGGGACAGGAATGGTTGTTGCAGGTTCCAGGATTTAGATGTTTCTGTAAGAACAGAGAAGATGGTAAAAGAGGGGGGGGGTGTGGCATTGTTAATCAAGGAAAGTATTACGCCGGTAGAAAGGACGTTTGAGGACTCGTCTACTGAGGTAGTATGGGCCGAGGTTAGGAACAGGAGAGGAGAGGTCACCCTGTTGGGAGTTGTCTATAGACCTCCGAATAGTTCCAGAGATGTAGAGGAAAGGATTGCAAAGATGATTCTCGACAGGAGCGAGAGTAACAGGGTAGTTGTTATGGGGGACTTTAACTTTCCAAATATTGACTGGAAATACTATAGTTCGAGTACTATAGATGGGTCAGTTTTTGTACAGTGTGTGCAGGAGGGTTTTCTGACACAGTATGTAGACAGGCCAACAAGGGGCGAGGCCACATTGGATTTGGTACTGGGTAATGAACCCGGCCAGGTGTTAGATTTCGATGTAGGTGAGCATTTTGGTGATAGTGATCACAACTCGGTTATGTTTACTTTAGCAATGGGCAGGGATAGGTATATACCGCAAGGCAAGAATTATAGCTGGGGGAAAGGCAATTATGATGCTATTCGGCAAGATTTAGGATGTATAGGATGGGGAAGGAAACTGCAGGGGATGGGTACAATCGAAATGTGGAGCTTTTTAAAGGAACAGCTACTGCGTGTCCTTTAAGTATGTACCTGTCAGGCAGGGAGGAAGTTGTCGAGCAAGAGAACCGTGGTTTACTAAGGAAGTTGAAGCACTTGTCAAGAGGAAGAAGAAGGCTTATGTTAGGATGAGACATGAAGGCTCAGTTAGGGCACTTGAGAGTTACAAGTTAGCCAGGAAGGACCTAAAGGGAGAGTTAAGAAGAGCGAGGTGAGGACACGAAAAGTCATTGGCGGATAGGATCAAGGAAAACCCTAAGGCTTTCTATAGGTATATCAGGAACAAAAGAATGACTAGAGTAAGATTAGGGCCAATCAAGGATAGTAGTGGAAAGTTGTGTGTGGAATCAGAGGAGATAGGGGAAGCGTTAAATGGATATTTTTCGTCAGTGTTTACACTGGAGAAAGACAATGTTGTCGAGGAGAACACTCAGGTTCAGTCGACCAGGCTAGATGGAATTGAGGTTCAAAAGGAGGAGGTGTTAGCAATTTTGGAAAATGTCAAAATAGATAAGTCCCCTGGGCCAGATGGGATTTATCCTAGGATTCTCTGGGAAGCCAGGGAGGAGATTGCAGAGCCTTTGTCCTTGATCTTTATGTCGTCTTTGTCGACAGGAATAGTGCCGGAAGACTGGAGGATAGCAAATGTTGTCCCCTTGTTCAAGAAGGGGAGTAGAGACAACCCTGGTAATTATAGACCTGTGAGCCTTACTTCGGTTGTGGGTAAAATGTTGGAAAAGGTTATAAGAGATAGTGTTTATAATCATCTTGAAAAGAACAAGTTGATTAGTGATAGTCAACATGGTTTTGTGAAGGGTAGGTCATGCCTCACAAACCTTATTGAGTTTTTTGAGAAGGTGACCAAACAGGTGGATCAGGGTAAAGCGGTTGATGTGGTGTATATGGATTTCAGTAAGGCGTTTGATAAGGTTCCCCACAGTAGGCTATTGCAGAAAATAAGGAAGTATGGGATTGAAGGTGATTTAGCGGTTTGGATCAGTAATTGGCTAGCTGAAAGAAGACAGAGGGTGGTGGTTGATGGCAAATGTTCATCCTGGAGTTCAGTTACTAGTGGTGTACCGCAATGGTCTGTTTTGGGGCCACTGCTGTTTGTCATTTTTATAAATGACCTGGAAGAGGGTGTAGAAGGATGGGTTAGTAAATTTGCAGATGACACGAAGGTCGGTGGAGTTGTGGATAGTGCTGAAGGATGTTATAGGATACAGAGGGACATAGATAAGCTGCAGAGCTGGGCTGAGAGGTGGCAGATGGAGTTTAATGCGGAAAAGTGTGAGGTGGTTCACTTTGGAAGGAGTAACAGGAATGCAGAGTACTGGGCTAATGGCAAGATTCTTGATAGTGTAGATGAACAGTGAGATCTCGGCATCCAGGTACATAAATCCCTGAAAGTTGCCACCCAGGTTAATAGGGCTGTTAAGAAGGCATATGTGCTAGGTGTGCTAGCCTTTATCAGTAGGGGGATTGAGTTTCGGAGCCACAAGGTCATGCTGCAGCTGTACATAACTCTGGTGCGGCCGCTCCTGGAGTACTGCGTGCAGTTCTGGTCACCACATTATAGGAAGGATGTGGAAGCTTTGGAAAGGGTTCAGAGGAGATTTACTAGGATGTTGCCTGGTATGGAGGGAAGGTCTTACGAGGAAAGGCTCAGGGACTTGAGGTTGTTTTCGTTAGAGAGGAGAAGGCTGAGAGGTGACTTAATAGAGACATATAAGATAGTCAGAGGGTTAGATAGGGTGGACAGTGAGAGTCTTTTTCCTCGGATGGTGATGACCAACACGAGGGGACATAGCTTTAAATTGAGGGGTGGTAGATATAGGACAGATGTCAGAGGCAGTTTCTTTACTCAGAGAGTAGTGGGGGTGTGGAACGCCCTACCTGCAACAGTAGTAGACTCGCCAACTTTAAGGGCATTTAAGTGGTCACTGGATAGACATATGGATGAAAATGGAATAGTGTAGGTCAGATAGGCTTCAGATGGTTTCACAGGTCGGCGCAACATCGAGGGCCGAAGGGCCCGTACTGCGCTGTAGTGTTCTATGTTCTATGATAGGAAATCTTCCAAATGCCTCTGATGTCACAAGGTAATCATGTGACACACTACACAGTTTATAATACATAACATCCCTCTGCATTTACCTCAGTATTACGGCAACTAACATTAACTTTAATTCTTACTCACTATGAACAATAATTATTTTAGCCAGTATCATTGAACAGGTTTAACCTCCGCCCCTTTACAAACTCCATATGGTTTTTTCCCCACCACCTGCAGGAGACAAAGCTCCAGTCTTAATTCCAACACCTTAGCTAGAAGCTTTGCATCCACATTTAACAGGGAGATCGGACGATATGACCTCCAGTCTGCAGGTTCTTTGTCTTTCTTCAGGAGCAGGTAAATCAACGCCTGCCCCAGCATCTGTGGCAGAGCACCACTCTCCAAGGAGTCCCTGAACATCCCCGACAATAAAGTGGCCAGCTAGTCTACAAATTATTTATAGAATTCCATCAAGAACCCATCGCCCCCCCTCCCCCCCCATGCCTTCCCCGACTGCATCAATTTCAGCACCTCCTTGATCTCTTCTAACTACAGCTGAGCCCATAACTCCTTCCCCACCTTGAGAAACTCCAACTCCCCCAGGAACTCCACCATATCCCTCACATCGGTTCGAGCCTGCAGAAATTTTTGTTGAAGGCCCTAAATACCTCATTCACCTTTTTTCTGAGCCGCAACCAGACCTCCACCCCACGCCCAAATTTGGACAATCTCCCTCATTGCCTCCCATTTCCTCAGTTGATATGCCAGGGGCTGGCTTGCCTTCTCCCATACTCGTAGATTGCCCCTTTAGCTCGATCGACTGTCGCTCCGCCCCATCCATAGAGATCAGATCACACTGCATTTGCAGTTTTTTTTCTCTCCGTTAATAGCTCTGGGGGAAAGCA
This sequence comes from Scyliorhinus canicula, assembly GCF_902713615.1. Lineage (NCBI taxonomy): Eukaryota > Metazoa > Chordata > Chondrichthyes > Carcharhiniformes > Scyliorhinidae > Scyliorhinus > Scyliorhinus canicula. The sequence goes on along the minus strand of NC_052149.1, from coordinate 47,888,645 downwards.
AATCAAATTTGGTTCACAACTTTCTTTTTAAAAACAATATTGCCCCCTAGGTTGCCGGGATACACCCTGCTGGAGAAACTGCTGCTCCCAGATGTGGAAGGGGAGGGAAGAATTGGGGATATTTACAATTGGCTGAGGAGCAGGGAGGTGAGCAGGTGGCGAAGATCAAGGAGAAATGGGAAGCGGAGTAGGGAGGGGAGATCAATTGGGGAGCATGGAGTGAGACACTGCGGAAGGTAAGTGGGACCTCCTCATGGACAAGGATGAGCCTGATACAGTTTAAGGTGGTGCACAGGGTGCATACAACTCGGGCGAGAATGAGTGGGTTCTTTCAGGGGACAGCAGACGAGTGTGAGAGGTGTGAGCGGGGCCAGCAAATCACGCACACATGTTTTGGGATTGTGAAAAATTGGGAAGATTCTGATTGGGAGTATTCGCGGTCTTAGCCAGGATAGTGGAGGAGGAGGTGGACCTGCACCCTTTGGTGGTGATATTTGGGCTTTCAGAGAAGCCGGAGCTCATGGAGAGGAGGAAGGCCGATGTCATGGCCTTCGCCTCTCTGATTGCGCGGCAGCGAATTTTGCTGGGGGTAGCGGCTTGGTTGGGTGACCTGTACGACTTCCTGCGATTAAAGAAGATAAAGTATGAGTTAAGGGGCTCCTCAGAGGGGTTTGAGGAAAGGTGGGGGATGTTTGTGATTGTGTTTGAAGAGCTGTTCGTCGTGGGGGAGGGTGGGTAAAAAAGGGGAAAATCTGTGCAGACTGTAAAGTTCATTGTTGGGAAGCATGTTTCCTGGGTTGTTTGTTCGCTGTAACCTGTTTTGATACATGTTTGTAATACAATACATTTTTAAAAAACAATATTGCCAGCGAGTTTTAGATTGTCGCTTGGACAGTGTTTCTGTAGGATATGAGAAAATTGTATTCCTCTCAGCTAATGTTCCTTCATCCTTTGATGTTTTAATGACATTCTTCAATGACTGTACAAACCTCTCCGCCAATCCATTGGTGGAAGGGTGATAAGGCACAGATTTTATATGCTTTATGCCATTGTTTCGAATCATGACAAAGTACCTTGTCATGAACTGAGTCCAATAATCGCTGACTAATTGTTCCAATTTGCCAAACCATGCAAATAATTCATCCAGACGGTCAATTGTCTTTTTCATAGTCATCGATTTCATCATCATTATTTCGGGCCGTGTGGAATGTGCGCCCAATGGGATGAGAAACATATATCCTTCAATTGGTCCTGCAGAATCAATATGTATCCTTTGCCACGGATGTTTTGGCCATTCCGAAGTGTGAAGTGAATAAAGAGGTGGAGTGGTTAATGTCCTAGCACAAGACTGGCACTGACCTACTCTTTCTTCAATCTGTGAGTCTAGTCCAGACCACCAGAAATAAATCCTTGCAAGTTCTATCATATGTATGATTCCTGGATGTCCTTCCTGGAGCTGATCCAGAATATGACTCCGCAAGCATGGAAGAATGATAACCCTGGCTCTTCGTAGAAGTACTCCGTTTTGTCCAAGAATTCAAGTTTCATTGTTTGGTAAAGGTTGAATTCTGGATTCATCTCCTGTTTATCTAGTGGTATGCCTTTCAAGATCATGTCCATGACCTTCCCCATCACCGGATCTGACCTTGTGTGACTTTGCACTTGAGAGGCAGTAATAGGTACACCATCCACCTGGGAAATTTTTTATAGTTCTCCTGTGATTTAGCTTTGTCCCACATTGGTATACATGATAGAGTATCGACATTCACAGGTTGCTCTGATCTTCTGTATTTAATCTCATAATTATGCGCTGATAAGATGAGGGACAATCGCTACAAATGATTCGCAGCTGGAGACAGTTTTCCTTTGTATGAACCAAAGCTCTTTGTTAAAGCCCTATGGCCGGTTAACAAGGTCAAATGTGTTCCATGCAGGTAGTGATGAAATCATTTGATTCCAAAATTTATATTCAAAGCTTCCTTTTCCAATTGAGCATAATTCTGCTCAGCGCTTGTCAATGTTCTTGAAGCAAAAGCTATTGGTTTTTCATCTCCATTTGGCATTATATGAGACATAGCTGGCACCCACCCCACAGGGCGATGTATCGCATGCGAGTTGCATTTTTAAATTAGGGTCGAAGTGAAGTTTTGATTTCTCAAACTCATTTCTGACTTCATTATGTGCCTCCTAGTAGTCTTTTGTCCAGGTCCATTGTTGATTCGCATATAATAATGGTTGTGAGATTTGTAATAAATTTTCCACAGTAATTGATGAGTCCTAAAAAAGACTTCAGTTGTGATTTATTCTGCAATCTAGGCACATCTAAAATCACAGTTATTTTCTTAGGCTCTTTGTGGAACCCATCCTTGTCAATTACACAGCCTAGATAGCTTATTGATGACTGGAAAAATGTGCATTTCTCTCTTGACGCGAAGATTGTGGGCAAGATTCTCCATCAATTGATGGCAAAGGAGGAAGGCGGGCGGGAGGCAGCCGCACATTCGTGGGCTCCCACTCGGGAACGGCATTTTCGGGGTCTAATGCCAGGCTCCCAGGGGTAACAGAGAAGAAGGATGTCGAGAACAAGTAAAAAAACGGCCGTGAAAAAAACAACTGAAAGTCTGGCGGGGAGTGGAAAGGTCACCGCGGGGACGGCTAGGAAAATGGAGGCTGGGGCACCAGGGGAGGCCGCATTGCCCATGGCTGAAGAAATGACTAAGGTGATGGGCACGGAACTCGAAAGGCAGTTAACAAAACACATGGAGGCGATGAGGAAGGAGATGGGGGCAGTATTAAAAGTGCTGGTAGAGGAGGTGATTGCCCTGGTGAGGGCGGCGGTATTGAACGCAGTCGCGGAGGTGCGGGAGCAAGGCGAGGAGCTGAAGGAATTGGAAGAGACATTGTTGCAGCACAGCGATCAACTACCTCCATGGGGAAGGAGATGCGGAAGGTGATAAGAGATCAACAAGCTTCTGCGAGCCAAAATGGACAATTTGGAAAACAGATCCAGGCGACAGAATCTGAAGATTGTGGGTCTTCCCGAAGGAGTGGAAGGCCCGAGGCGGACTGAGTATTTTGCCACGATGTTGCAAAGCTATTGGGGGAGGGGGATGATCCCTCCCGATATGAACTGGTTCGGGCTCATCGGTCGTGGAGGCCTGTACCAAAGGAGAGTGAGCCGCCAAGAGTAGTGATTCTGCGATTTCGTAGGTACAGTGTGAAGGAGAAGGTCCTGTGCTGGGCAAAACAGAAGCGGGTGGTGCAGTGGGCTGGAGCTGGTATACGCATATATCAGGACTTTACGGTGGAGCTGGCGAGAAGGCGGGCTGCCTTCAGCCGGGTGAAGAAGGCGCTGTATATCAGTACGGTGCGGTGCGGCATAGTATACCCAGCTAAATTGAGGGTGATCTACAAATCCAAGGACTTTTATTTTGGGACAGCAGAAGCAGCGGAGGAGTTTGTGAAGGCAGAAGGACTGTGGCTGAATTGAGACGTGGTCATGTACCGATGTAGCCTCATGTAACTGTATTTTTTCACTGCGGCTGGTGTATGTGCTAAATGAGCTAACGTTGTATATATTTGGACAAGGGAAGAGATGGGAGTTTCACTTGCAATGAGGGTTCTTTGGAGCTTGGGTGTGTATGCGGGGTTTGTGTGCTAAAGGGGATTTCTTGGTTTTCCTGGAGCCAGGCAAGGGGGAGGGGTGGGGGGGTGGAGCACAGGGTCTCGCTCTACGCGGACAATTTACTTCTTATATTACAGACCCGTTGGGGGGGGATGGCGGAATCATGGAGACACTGGAAGAATTTGGGCGGTTTTCATGCTACAAATTAAATATGGGAAAGAGCGAGGTGTTTGCGATTCAGGCACAGGGGCAGGAAAGAGACTGAGGGAGTTACCTTTTAAAGTGGTGGGGAAGAGCTTCAGGTATCTGGAGATTCAGGTGGCTAAGGATTGGGGGCAGCTCCACAAGTTAAATCTGGATAAAGTGGTCGATCAGATGAAAAGGGATTTCTCGGGCAGCATGGTGGCACAGTGGTTAGCACTGTTGCATCATGGCGCTGAGGTCCCAGGTTCGATCCTGGCCCTGGGTCACTACCTGTGTGGACTTTGCACATTCTTCCCGTGTTTGCCTGGGTTTCACCCCCACAACTCAAAGATGTGCAGGGTAGATGGATTGGCCACACTAAATTGCCCCTTAATTGGAAAAAATGAATTGGGTACTCTAATAAGAAAAAAAAAGAAGAGATTTCTGCAGGTGGGACATGCACACGCTGACACTGGCGGGGAGGGTGCAGACGGTGAAGATGAGAGTCTTCCCGAAGCTGCTGTTCTTTTTTCAATGTCTCCCGATTTTTGCCCCAAAGGCCTTTTTTAGGGAAATTAATGCGGTAATCTCAGGTTTTGTGTGGACTGGTAAAACTCCGAGGGTGAAGGAGGCACTCCTGGAACGGGGTCGCGGGGAGGGGGGGGACTTGGCCCTCCTGAGTTTTATTACTATTACTGGGCGGCCAACATGTTGATGGTCAGGAAATGGGTAGTGGGGGAGGGCCAGTTTGGGAGCGAGTAGAGGCGGCATCCTGTAAGCTTACGAGCTTGGTGGCTTTATTCTCCCTGCCGTTCTCGCCTGCTCGGTACTCCACAAGGCCAGTGGTGGTGGCAACCCTGAGGGTGTGGGGGCAATGGAGATAGCACAAGAGATTGGAGGGGGCATCATTGTGGTCACCAATCTGTGACAATCACCGTTTTGTTCTGGGGGGCTGAATAGGGGCTTTAGGAGGAGGCAGCGGGCAGAGATTGAGATATTTGAGGATCTCTTCATTCAGGATGGTTTCTAGAGCCTGGAGACTTTAGAGGAAGAGCTTGAATTGCTGGGTGGAAATGGGTTTCGATACCTACAGGTACGGGATTTAGTCTGGAGGCAGGTTCAAGCTTTCCTCGCCCCTCCCTGAGGGGACTACAGGATAAGGTAATGTCAAAAACGGGGGTTGGGGAAGGGAGGGTCTCGGAGATGTACAAGGAGTTGATGGAGTGGGAAGGGGTCCCAATCGGGGACTGTAGCCCGGATGAGTAGGTATTTTGAGGAAGTGGAGGATAGGTGTGAACACTGTAGAGGAAGCCTGGCAAATGATGTGCATATGTTCTGGGCGTGTCCGAAGTTGAGAGGATTCTGGCAGGGTTTTGCGGACATCATGTCAGAGGTCCTGGAAGGGAGGGTGACTCCGAGTCCAGAATTGGCAATATTTGGGGGATCGGAAGATCCGGGTGCCCAGTGGGGGAGGGAGACCAATGTTCTGGCCTTCTCCTCCCTGGTAGCCCGGAGACGGATTTTGCTGGGATGGAGGGACTCGGAGCCTCCAGAGTCAGGAGTGTGGGTCAGTGACATGGCAGGGTTTCTCAGGCTGGAAAAGATTAAGTTCGCCTTGAGGGGCTCAATACAGGGGTTCGCCCAGAGTTGGCAGCCGTTCATCGACTTCTTCAAGGAAAATGGAATGTCAGCAGTAAGGGGGGGTGGAAAATGGGAGGCATGGTAGTGTGAGACAAGGAAAGGGAACTTTGTATATGGGTAATTAGGAAATAGGCGGGGGTAGTAGGCGATGTTATTGTTTATGTTTTTTGCTGTGCCAGCCCGCTCGGTTGTTTAAGAAATGTTAAAGTGTTAAAACTGTGAAAATTACAAATGCTTCAATAAAATATTTTCTAAAAAAAAAATGAACCAGGCCACTCTGATTTTCTCTTTCTCTCTCGCGCATGCTCTCTCGCGTTCTCTCTCGCTCAGGAGCACCTTTCACCTCAGCCCAATAATTTTCATCATCCGACTTTCAGAAGCCTGGGTGAGGTCAGAAACTGATAGGTGGGCACTATCAGTTGGTGATGTGATGCACAAACCATAAGAATACACTGCACCTCTGTTCTGTTGGTCTCCAAAGTGCATCCACTGTATGTTTATAAGGAATAAGAAGTGATGTATTGTATTTATATCTCAGTCTGTGGCACTGTGGACTTTTTCCCATTTATGTTGCAGCTTGTATCACATAGCATCACATAATATTTACACTTTTGATTTCTTGCTCCCAGATCTTCCCCAATGGCTGATTGTTCATGAGTCCATTTCCTTCTCCAACCCCCCCCCCCCCCCTCCCCCCCCCAGGTCATGCCTATGTTGAATATTTTAAAATATTTTGGTTGTTGAAAAATGCTATACGAAATATGGGTATCGTTAATGTCAGTAAAAATAAATCCACTTTGGAGCATTTTTAAAAATGCATATATAATCTGCTTTCTTCACAAAGAAAATGTTAGTGATGGATTCGATGGTAATTCCTGAAACGTTATGATAAAATTCCTTTTGTCTGTCCCAAGACAATCAGTGTTATCGAAATCACTGAAACTAGCCTGGTTTTCAACTGTAACATTATCCCCTGGTTAATGTAAGACAACAGTGTGTTTTCTATGAATAATAAGTGCAATACTTCCCTGTTCTCTCCCCAAAAGCTGTTACAAACTTCAGCCGAAGAAGAACAGATGGAAAAAGAGAACACCTGAAAACAACTTCTCCAATACCAATGTGCACTGGAATTGGGAGAGGATGTCTAGATGCAAGCTGCACAGACCCATGGTGAGTGACACGTAAACATAAAAGTTAATGATGGGGTTGGTTTGGATGAAACCCAAATGCAGTATTTCATGGTTGAACATGATGAATGAAAATATACCACAAATATCAGTAGGCACCTGAGCCACACTGGTCACAGCTGCCATTATGATACCAACCATAGCTAAAAGCCTTGGCAAGCCGACCTGCCAAAGACTTGAGGACAAATGCATCTGCAGGCTCTGGATTATCAGGCAACTAGTTGTGGAGATTTTCTTTATTCTGCCATCTGCTGCAGGAGTACCGACAACAAACCTGTGACATTGATACAGCGCTATCAATGGCAGGCAAGGTCACCATGAACATCCTCAACTTTTTTGTCACCAGCTTATTTCAGGCTACATTGGCTACTTGCTGTCACACATGCATCAAATATGTGACTGAAGCTTTTTCATCTTTCCTATTGAACGTGATGTGGATATCCAATGTCCGCAGACAAATTAGTGCCCAGAGACATGGAGGTAATCTATTGGCATCGTAGTGAATTGGATGGGATGAGAGGGAGGAGACAAAGAGTTGGGATAATGGGTATGTACTCAAATTGACAGGATATGTCTAGTGGCGTCCCCCAGCACTCTGTACCAGGGTTGTAGCTTTTTGCTATATTAATAAATGACTGAACTGGATGAAGGAACAGAGAGTCATATCTGTCAGTTTGCTGATGACACTCAGTTAGGCAGCAGAGTAATTAGAGTAGATAGAAACAGAAAGTTGCAATGGGGCATTAATCGATTGAGTGGGTAGGCAAAACTATGGCAGATGGAGCTCAATATGGTCATCCACTTTTGATCTGAGAAAGATAGATCATAATATTTTCTTTTTTTAAAAATATTTTATTAAGCCATTTATAATTTTTAACAATAATTTTCAAGAGGAAAAACAACAAAGTAAATAACACACCCCCACCCAACAACCCAGCCGACGTGGCTTATAAACACAATTTCCCAATCCCCCCTTCCCACTAACTATTTCCCACCTCAACCAACCCCCCCCTCCACCTCCCTCTTTCCCTTAACCACCCCCACCGTGTATCTGCTGACAGCGTAATTTTCCCCAAAGAAGTCAATAAACGGTTGCCACCTGTGGGCGAACCCTAGCATCGATCCTTTCAGGGCGAACTTGATCTTCTCAAGCCTGAGAAACCCAGCCATGTCACCCTCGGTTTTTGGGGTTCCGAGTCCCTCCACACCAATAAGATCAGTCTTCGGGCTACCAGAGAGGCAAAGGCCAACACATCAGCCTCTCTAGAACCCTGGACTCCCAGATCTTCTGAATCACCAAAAATTGCCACCTCTGGACTCGGAACAACCTACACCTTTAATACTGTGATCATGACATCGGTAAATCCTTGCCAGAATCCCCTAAGCTTCGGACATGAACAAAACATGTGGACATGATTCGCAGGCCCTCCCGCACACTGCCTACACTTATCCTCCACCCCTTCAAAGAACCTGCTCATACGGGCCACAGTTATATGTGCCCTGTGAAACACCTTGAATTGTATCAGGCTAAGCCTGGCACACGGTGAGGATGTGTTAACCCTACTCAAGGCATCCTCCCACAATCCCGCCTCTAATTCCTTGCCCAACTCTTCCTCCCATTTTGGTTTTACCTCCCATATCAGGGTTCCCTCCCATTCCATGAGCTCTTTATAGATTTCCGATACCTTCCCCTCCCCCACTCCCATTTTCGACACTGCCTTGTCCTGTATCCCCTGGGGCGGTAGGTGCGGAAAGGTCCAATCCTGCCGCCATGCAAAGTCCCTCACCTGCAGGTAGTGGAACCCATTCCCACCGGGCAGCTCAAACTCCTCCTCCAAGTCCTCCAAGAACGGAAAGCTGCCGTCAATAAACAGGACCCTAACCGCTGGATCCCAGCTCGCTGCCACCTCCAAAAGCCCCCCATCCAGCCCCCGGGTGATTGGCACAAATTGGTGGCCATGCCGACGCTCTTTCCACTCCCATATGCTTCCGCCACATCAGAATAATTCTAAATAGTGATAAGCTAGAAACTGTAATGAAGAGAGAGATTTTTGGTTATAAATATAAAAATCACTTAAGTATAGGCACAGAAATAACTCCAAAAGGTAATGGAATATTGACCTTTATCACAAAAGGTGCTGGAGTACAAAGGAGCGACAGTTATGCTACAGTTGTAAAAGGCTCTAGTTTGACTTTGGACGGAAAATACTCTGGGCACTCCACATCAGGAAGGATATTGACCTTGAAAGTTGTGCAGTGCAGTTTCACCAGAATGATAGCAGTGCCATTAGGGTTACGTTATGGGGGCAGTTAGCTTGGACTAGACCTGAATTCCCCATATCAGGGAAGATTAAGGGGTGATCTGAGTGAGGTATTTAAGGTGATTAAAGGAGTTGATAGGGTAGATAGAGAGAAATTATTTCCTCTGGTGGGGGAGTTCAGAACAAGGGGACATAACCTTAAAATTGGAGATAAGTTATTCAGGGTTGATTTCAGGAGGCGCATGTCTACACAAAGAGCAATGGAAATATGGAACTCACTATCTCCAAACAGTGCTGAGGCGAATGGTTTAAAATTTAAAACCTGAGATTTATAGATTTTTGTTAAGGCAAAAGTATTAAGAGTTCACAGAATCACAGAATCACAGGATAATACAGTGCAGAAGAGGCTCATCGAGCCTGCACCGACACATGAAAGATACCAGATCTGCCTACCGAGTTCCATTTTCCAGCACTTGGCCCATAGCCTTGTTACAGAACAAAGATAGGTTGGTGGAGTTAAGCTACAGATCAGCCATGATATAACTGAATAGTGTGACGCAAATCAGTTCTTAATATTTTTTGCAACACGAGTGTGACATGCTAGGAAACAAGCTTGTGTGTGAACATGGGTGCGACTGATTTAATTAAATTGGACGGAGTTCGACTACAAAGATCAAAACATAAATAAAGGAGGTGTGAAGGAAAGTGGTGGTAATCAATAGACCAGGTAAGCCGCTTGACCAGGAATTTGCATTAGGCAGGTAAGAGAAATGATTTTAAAGTTGATTGTTGGATTTCAAAAGAAACATATTCCATTAGAAGATCATAAATGTGAGTCAAAATAGTAAATTGGCTTTACAAATATAGTAGTCATAAGTTTATTTTTTTAAAAGTAGCGTTGGACAACCTCGGCTAGTGAGTGGGCCACATGGCAGCACGGTAGCATTGTGGTTAGCATAAATGCTTCACAGCTCCAGGGTCCCAGGTTCGGTTCCTGGCTGGGTCACTGTCTGTGCGGAGTCTGCACGTCCTCCCCGTGTGTGCGTGGGTTTCCTCCGGGTGCTCCGGTTTCCTCCCACAGTCCAAAGATGTGCAGGTTAGGTGGATTGGCCATGTTAAATTGCCCGTAGTGTCCTAAAAAAAAAGTACGGTTGGGGGGGAGTTGTTGGGCTACGGGTATAGGGTGGATACGTGGGTTTGAGTAGGGTGATCATTGCTCGGCACAACATTGAGGGCCGAAGGGCCTGTTATGTGCTGTACTGTTCTATGTTCTATGAGTGGCCCTCCATTATTTCCGTGGGCCATAAGATTGAAGTCGAGCATGTTCACTAACCATAAGCCCACAAATATGATTGAATACATTTAACGTATGCTGAATATTTCATAACAAGCTATAGAAAATGTTTAATCATTCATATCTTAATTGATCTGTTGTCCACTTCAAATGGTTAAAAACAAAATAAATATTTATGCTTTGATTGGACATGGAGGGAGCGTGTGGCTCTCAAAGTTAATGTTGTGTGCAATGAGCACACACTTCACTTCACATGCCCTTGCTTTACGTGTGGATCATTTTAGCCATACCAATCAGAAAAAAAAACACGACACCAACAGAAACAAGCAGAATCTGGCAATCCTGCACCTGGGCAACGGTCAACAAAATGTCTCATGGGCCGCACTCAGCACCCAGGTGAGTTGCATTTGGCCCCCAGGCCACAGGTTGCCCACCACTGTTCTAAAGGATTGTAGAAACAATAGAGTGGATGATCAAAGTGAAGGCACATATCTAAAGTGAGACTAAAGGTTGCTGTGTTTGGCTTTGAGGAGACAATGTGTGCTGAAGCCAAACCTGTGAACAGCTGTTTTGCCGCAACCCTCAGAGAGGAGAGCCTGTGAGATTTCTCCTGGAGCAGCAGGACATTGTGTAGTAATAGTATTAAAAGTTTAAAGAGTAGAAAATCGATAAGGACTGCTGCCATCAAAAGGGCATTTTAGCACTGAGTTTATTTAATCTGATATATTTTAAGAAGTGTTTATAAAGTACTGTTAATGGTGCAAAGGGGCTATTGTGCCTTTAAGTGTTATTTTCTTTTTTCCATATTTTTAATAAATATTTAAATTTAATATTTAAAATCATCCCGTGACCTGGAATTTAATTATCTCAACCTCCAATATCGCCTCATAATATACAAATTGCAAACCATTGTGGCAGCTTGTTCCAAGTTTCTCTTTGGGATTTGGGCATGTTTGCCCCCATGGTGTGCAAAGTCCCTTGAAAGATCTTGACTTCTAACGTGTCTTTACTGCTAAATGCAAGTTGCAACTCCAATGCATGTCCTGTTTGCCCATTGGCATAGATGACATACTACAAAGACATGTAATGATACATGAGGACTTCTACTGGACCACCAATTGCAGTTCCAGGCTATATACCCGAACTGAGGTGGAGTTATCTCCCAGAATACCTTAAATTACATCACCTTCTCCAGAGTCTGTTGCTGCGTTTCACAAAGCCGGCCCACTGCCTCCTGCATGCCCAGAATGCCAGGCATAGCTTCACCTTTTTGTACCCACTTCATGCAACTGAATGTCCACATCAGCTTCCAAAGGGCGAGATGGATGCTGCATCACTCTGCCACTTCCCTCTGATTCCTTTCCCAACCTTTCCATTCAGCCAGCCTTCCTTTGTTTTTGTCATACCAGTTCCTTCCACCAATATAATCTTTGGCAAGACTAAACGGATATTTAAAAGCTATTTTGAACTTTCTAAAGGATCGAGGAGTGGATGATCCTCTCCGCATCCCATTTATCTTTAAGTGGCTGTAGCATTTTTACTGAGAAAGGGTGGCATCATAATACAAAACAAACTGTTCTGAGACTTTTAGTGATATCATGAAGAGTGCTGCTGTTTGCAAGAAAGCTCATTTTGTTCCAAATGTACTCCAGCAGAAAATAAAATAGAAGAGTGAGCCAGCAAAATATCAGCAAGGTCATGGAACACATGCATGCCAACAAAAAAATAACATAAAGAAAGCAAATGTTTCAGGGCCCAGCTTGGAGATTGAGATCGATCGGATACTGAAAACAGATGCTGTAACTTTTGAGCTCCAGGGCAGTGTAACTGGGAGGTACCCCAAAGATCCACTGGAGAACCTACTAGCACTGCAGCCCCCCCACCAGCTCCGACTCCCCCCCACCACTCCTAATAACCCAGGTAATTGTCCAGGAAGTGCAAACTTCCGATGAGCAGTTGCCCCACCCTGGGAGTAATCCGGAAATGCTATTTCAATCATAAAATTTGAATGGTTCCGATAGGATTATAGCAATAATTACCCAGAAAAGGTTAGAAGAATTAAATCCAATTCTAGTTGCTGGGTAACTATTGTACAGACGCACACCGCCTCCCCATGGGACTCCCCCAGCTACCTCCTCCAGAGGACTCCCCCACTCCCCAAATACTCCCCAGTGGACCCTCCAAGGGGACTCCCACAACCCTCATGGAACTCCCCCATCCACCGATTACCACACGCATGTGTGGAACAGCCATGTGGTCCCATTCATGAGGTCAGAAAATGAAATGATACTTACAAAAATATTTTCAATACAATGATTACAAAAATCCACATCCCAACACTGAACCGAGCACCACATATACATATTGAAAGCCAGACCGGACGCAGGCCTGAACAATTCCATGGATATTGGAACCCAAATGATCAATCTACCATACAGAGACCAGCAGGTGACGACCTCGACAGCTGGCGATGCTGCAAAGTCAACTGAATCTTACAAATATATTTTAAAAAGGACAGGAAAAGACCCGTCAATCTGGACATCACCTCCCTGATGTCATTAGACAATTACACAGGAGAGGCAAAAGAAAAAGAAAAACTAAAACCAATTTAGAACAAATTATGATATATTCCTCTCCAGTCCCTGAAGGTATCCAGGCAAGTAACAGGAAAGCCTCGAGTAATGAATGAGGGACCACTAATCCCAGCTACCCTAAACCTGGTTTCCGTAACTCAAGATATCCTCCTCTCTCAGTACTCCCTCAGGACATGAAAAAAAATGTACCTCCCCCCCCCCCCCCCATCCAGGACATCTTATGATCCATACTGGATTTCTGTTTTGGAAACTGCCTGGGCCGAACACTGAATAATGCCCACCAAGCACTTTTCCCCATATCTTTTATTCAAAATGCCACAGAGCAATTGTATTCACAACTTCAAAGCCAAAAAAAAATCATCATGGCTTAGGCAAGGGGAAAACAATCAATAATGTTTCCCTTGAATCATAGAATCCTTACAGAGCGGAAGGAGGCCATTCGGCCCATGGGGTCTGTACGAACCCCGGGAAGATCACCCTACCAAGGCCCGTGTCCCGGCCCTGTCCCTGTAACCCAGTAACCCCACCTAGCCCTTTGAACACTCAGGGGCAGTTTAGCATGGCCAATCCACCTAACCTGCACATCTTTGGTCGGTGGGAGGAAACTGGAGCACCCAGAGAAAACCCACACAGTCACAGGGTCAGAATCAAACCTGAGTCCTTGGCGCTGTGAGGCAGATGTGCTAACCACTGTGCCACCTTGCTGCCCATGAAGGGAGGTGTCTCAATGCATTTCCCTTCAGGGTCCGTTTAGGTGTTCGCACCCAATTTCAATTTTAAACTAGCACTGTTGCAGTTATTTTATTTTCACACTAGTGCTAATATTATACAGTGGGAACACACAGTATGGGCAGTGGAATTCAACCTCCTCCGGGATGCAAAGTGGACAGTCAGAGATATACTCCCATGATTTACCTTGCATCAAAGTCAATGAAAAAGAAAAAACAGCAGGGGTATATAACGGGCAACAGATTCATGAATCGTCACTGCCATGGTCTCATGGGCCAACTGGAAGGCTGTCAGCTCTATGGTCACTCTGAATTGGCAGCTTCCCTAATTGAGAAATGGGAGGCAATGCCGCCATTGCTGACAGCATTTAAAGAAATGTGCACTTCTTAAAGGAAAGGTGCACTTTGGATGCCAGCAACTGTAACTGAATATTGTAAATAATGCCAGGCAGAGGAGACGCTGTACGGTGGAGGTTGAATTAAATGCCCCACAAAGATTGGAGGAGAATACTCCTCATGGGCGAAAGGGGGAATTGTAAGTGTAGCTTTAAGAATTGGAGAAAATTAGGGTTACAAAATGAAATTGGGATAAAATAAAAAGGGGAATTAATATGGGTAGCATACCAGTGAGAAAAGCAAGCGTTTGCCTCTGTGACTGAGGGACAAAAATGGGAGGGGGTGTATAAGAGGTAACTTCAAAGTGGGAGATAAGGAAACTGGTACTTATATGCTAAATGTTGGGTCCACAGGGTGGGTAACATCAAAGGGAAAGAATGATATATCCATAGCATAACTGGAGAAGATACACAATTCTAGCATCTGCTGCGCCCAGCTGCAGAAAACAGTCCCCCTGAAAACAAGTTATTGCTAAAAGAGCAGCCAGTTATAATCCAAACGCAAACCGAGAAAATTACAACTTCACTGAAACTGATAACATTTTCTCCAAACATTGACAGATAACCTGTGTGTGGTAATTACCTGCTGGATTTAGTCCAAGGAGTTATATAATATGAGTGTTGTTTGAGAACAAGGGGCATCTCAGAGTTTAGGAAATGTAGGTAGTTGGGAACAAAGGAATAAATTCAAGTAATAATGTGTGTATAGCCATCAGTGTAGTTAAGTGTCCAGTTGTCGTGTTTTATTGTCCTTCTTGTCATGTGTTTTTCTTTTAAGTTAATAAATATTCTTTATTAATTGATCACAAATGACTCGACAATTCCTTCCCGGTTTGCATATCCTTTCTCATGGTATCCCAAATTGAAAACATACACCACTAAGAACCGGTGTTCCAAGTTACCCTTTTGGGATACCCTCACATTTAACCGTGGCGGGGTTCTTAATAGTAGCAACAGATAGTACAAGCATAAGCAGCGAGCAATCAGGAGTATATTAGGCTTATCTTGGCTAACCTTGTGAGATAATTGATTTTTATTTTCCTACATTGCACCCATGTCCTGGAGGTAATACTTCTCGTATTGACATATTCTGCCACCTTTACCCAGGTGTGCCAGAAAGCTGACTCAGCACCTTCCAGCTGCTTGGTGGATAGACGTGATCACTCCTCCTACAAAACCTCCAATACACCATCAGAAAAACAGGATCGTCAGTGTGAGGGCGGTGCTTTCAGCCTCTCCACCACCTGCCATTTTCCACAATCTCTGGTTACAGTTGTTGTCACCAAAGTGCAGCTCACTTTTAAGAATTGCAGTTTTAATTAGAGTCCATTATTAAGGATTAAGGATGTGATTGCCGAGTGCACGGTAAAATAGGACAGAGTCAGTAGGGCTTCAGAAAGGGGAGGTCATGCCTGACAAATCTATTAGAATACTTTGAGGAGGCAATGAGGAAATTATACAAAGAAGAGCCAGTAGATGTGATCTAATTGGATTTCCAAAAGGCCTTGGACGTGCCATGTAGGAGGTTGCTAAATAAGACAATAGCCCATGGTGTTTGGGGCAAGATACTAGCATGGATAAAGAATTGGCTGACCGGCTGAAAGCAGAGTCTATGTTTGGTCATGGGTGGGTTTAGTGGGCTGTTTCTCGGTGGCTGCAGCGCCAAGATTCACCCTGCTATTCACCGTTTCTTTGGGGCCTCAGAGAGCTTCTCTCCACTGAGGCCACACTTTCGTCAGTTATGCCTTCTCGCAGATCAGGGACCATTTTGATCAGCAGCCCTGGGCCGGGATTCTCCCCTACCCGGTGGAGCGGGGGGTCCCGGCGTAGCGGAGTGGCGCCAACCAGTCCACATCGGGCCCCTCCAAAGGTGCGGAATTCTCCGCACCTTTGGGGGCTAGGCCTGCACCGGTGTGGTTGGCGCCACGCAGACTGGCACCAAAACTGGCGCCAGTGGCCTTTGACACCCGCCGCCCGCCGCCGGGGCTGGCCGAAAGGCCTTCCCAGTTCGCGCAAGCGCCAGCGCGTCAGCTGCTGCTGGCGTCACCACCGGCACATGCTCGCTGGGGGATTCTCTTCCACCTCCTCCATGGTGGAGGCCGTGGGGGCGGCAGAAGGAAAAGAATGCCCCCACGGCACTGGCCCGCCCGCCGATCAGTGTGCCCCGAACGCGGGCCTGGCCACCGTGGGGGCACGCCCCGCGCACCCCCCCCCCCAGGACCCCGGGGGCCCGCTCGCACCGCCAATACTGCCGCCACCAGAGGTGGTTGAAACCACAGTGGCGGAATAGGCCTCTCAGCGGCGGGACTTCGGCCCATCTCGGGCCAGAGAATCGCCGCGGGGGGCTCACCAATCAGCGCGGAGGGCACGATTCCCGGGTGACGGAGAATTTCTGCCACGGCGGGGGCGGGATTTTCGCCGGTCCCGAACGATTCTCCTACCCTGCAGGGAGTCGGAGAATTTCGCCCCTGATCTCTGAAGCTTTCTGGACACCCCCCCCCACCTCCCACGTCCTAACCTTCTAGTGGCCCCAGGAACTCCCCCTCACCCTGTCCTCTAATTGGCAAGGCCCCCCCCTCTTCCGGGCTTGGGCCCAACCCACTGGTAGTGCCAACTGGCCCTATCCTCCACAACCCGGGGTTCGCTAAAGGGCTGAAAGACCTCCAGTCACGCCTGGTCCACGTTTGAGATCTCGCTGGTGCGGCTATTGACTCCAGGATGCCAGGTGAATGTGGCACCTGGATATTTAAATGAGGCGTTAAATATCATTACCTGGGTCATGGCCAGCGAGGGCGTGATCCAGATTGTGTCGGATGGAGCGAGTCGGGTGACTCACAATTGGTCCAGCGCGGATCCCGATTTGTAGCTCTCGTGGGATTCAGCACATTCAGCGGTGGCTCAATCGCACCCAGAATCTTCGCCATGCTAGCTGATTCTATTCCTTTGTAAAAATGATCCAAGGAAATAAACCACCCAATAAAACTAACAATAAATACTCTACATTTCATACAACATATCGTATTGACAATACTGACACCACCGCGCCCCACCCCCCCACCCCCCACTCCAATTAGTCAAGCTGCCAATGAACAGTACAAGTAGTGTGCACAGCTCACCTATTATATTTACTTTAGTTGTGTCCATATGACTGGGTCCAATTCCTATCCCCTGATACATTCTGATCCAGCCCTAACCTGCAGCCATCAAATCACCCAACTTCAAGCTCTATATATGGTCAAGGTCTGAGTTGAAAGTCTCCTTATGACATCATGTTATCAATTATTGTTAAAAATACTTTGATGGTGTACTAAGGCAAACAAACTTTCCTGCGGTTCCCTGCATGACCACTTTTAATAATAAACTTTCCCAATCAGCAGGAAGGGTATGGAAATGATGTAACATCTCCCTTACTGTAACTAGTCAATGGACACTAGGACTGTGCTGCTGGAAGTTGAACCAAATCCATTTATAGCTATTACAGATTAATACTGACCTCTACTGGAATCATTTAACAAACAGCATTTCCCACAGGACAGTCGCCACCTTCATCGTCTGCAAAGTATTAATGAGATTTATAATTATTGTAAAATTAATGCCATTACTTCATTTGCAAGATTAAATCAATTTGGTCTGAATATAAGCTATGGCAAGTTATAAAAACACTAGATTCAAAACTATTATTTATTTTGTTTTGAAATGCAATAGTACGCTCTAAATTGCCCAGAGGAGAACAAAATTATAGAGTAAACCGAGAGTGACGTTTACCATATGACATCTCTGTGGGAATAATTAGGCGCAGATTCTTAATCTTTTCTTTGCAGCTTAACCTCAGATGGCATTTCCTACACACAGAAACATTTGCACTGTGGCATAAGGGATTGTTTTGCTACAGGAAATCACAGCCAAACATATTGTCCATGGTATGTTATGTTACTTTGTCATACAAGTTTATTTCTCTTTATTTGCTTTTTATATCAGGGAATACGAGATTGAAGGACACCATCTGCTGTATTAATTTCTGTAATCACTTTCCCTCCAACAATTTTTCTTTTGAACCTCTTCTGCTGCAAGCTCAGGAACTCCTGGGGGAGCAGAATTTTCTTGGAACTGGCCTGAAATTGAC
The DNA here is from genome assembly GCF_902713615.1 of Scyliorhinus canicula. Classification (NCBI taxonomy): domain Eukaryota; kingdom Metazoa; phylum Chordata; class Chondrichthyes; order Carcharhiniformes; family Scyliorhinidae; genus Scyliorhinus; species Scyliorhinus canicula. The sequence goes on along the minus strand of NC_052149.1, from coordinate 47,870,614 downwards.
AGATAGGTTGAGAGGAGAGGAGATGCAGTATTGACAACCTTAAAAATGATGTGTCCATGCAATGTGAACGGTCTTTCGCATTGGAAGCTTTTACTGTTTCTTTCACCCGAATAGGAATAGGCCATTCAGCCCCTTGAGACTGTTCCACCATTCAATTAGATAATGGTTTTCAGGAACCTCAGGGAACAACCAAGGGCCTACTTATAGTCATTTTGAAAATCACTTTTATGGGCTAAAGATCTATTTTAATTACTATACCCAAGGCTTCACTGATAGGGATTGTGCAACCTCTCCATATATGGTGCCTGGAATGTATCCCCCGGGGAGACATTGAGAGTCTACTTACTACAAACCCATGATATTACAATGCAATAAATCGGAGCATCCGCTTGTAGCACTCAGAAATATTTAAAATTCTGCTTCCTTTCCCACTTTTTTTCTCTCTTTCCGTTAGTTATTAACAAGCAATTCCATTTTTGGGAGTTCATTGATTAAAAAGGTCTGTCAGTTAGAATTAGAATATCTATTGTGTGAAGTTAGCATTGCTCAGCGAGACGTCCATTTAGATTCCCCTACCTCAATAGCCAGTGGGCACCTGCATTATGGGAAGTACCATTAAACCATTCAAAGCAGATATATCCTAGGTTCAACTCTAGATTTGTTTTGAGTTACCCTATTTCAACACGATAAAGCTATGATGGCCTCAAGACTCCATCACTGTACTCAGGTCCTTAGGCTACTTCAAGACAATAGATTAGTTTTATAAACATTGTTGCACCACTTTTCTATTATTGATTTTGCCCGAAGATATTCAATTCTATCATCCAGAATGTTTAAAACATACTAAACCTCCCCCTCATTAAAAAAAATTAAACTATAACATTGACAGACTAAGATCCTCCTGTATGGGACAATGAACAGCAAGGCTCCACCGCTGGCCCATCGCAATCTCTTGCTTTCCAGCCCAGGTGGTGTTCCGCTCTTTAAGGTCCTCCTTAAATGTACTTCTCCGGGTCTTCTTTGACCGGATCCTCCTCCTTCTTCCAGCTGATGGTGTCCATTTTACTGCCAACCTGGCAGGGCGTTAATCTGCCAGGTGAAGGACGTGTCCTGCCAGTATGAGTCTTCCCTCCGTCACGAACCGCAGGCATCTCTGATCGGTTCTCTGTAGCATTTCTTCATTGTTGATGTTGTTCCTCGATGTGACGCTCAGGAACTTATGTAGGCACCTTTCGCATGCGAAACACCTTTGCTGTTTTGTTCCATGTCTCAAAGGCATTGATTGTGTTTGGCACCCCGAGGAACATATCGAATTGCAGTTTCATGGCCGCGTTAATGGTGTTGGATGCCCAAACCATGCAGAGTTACTGGAAGACCAATGCTGCTTTGCTGATTCTTGTATGGCCATCCATCACCCTCCCTGGAGATGATGTTTCCTCGACAGGGGGAGTAGTCAACATCCTAAATTATAGAATCACTACAGTGCAGAAGGAGGTCATATGGCCCATTGAGTCTGCACTGACCCTCTGAAAGGTCACCCCGCCATATCTCCATAACCAGCCCCCCCCCCCCCTCCCCCCCACCCCCAGGGCAATTTAGCAAAGCCAATCCGCCTAACCAATGTTCTGTTCCCCAATGGTGATGAGGGCGTCTTGTTGCAGTTCAGCTGTCATTGTCCTGGTTTCTCACCGCTGATACCAACCTTGGCGCCGCTACTCTCAAACCTTGTGGTCATGTCTTGGAGCGAGAGCGATTCTTTGACTAGCAAGGCAATGTCAATCTGTGAAATCCAGATTTGTCAATGGGTGGTGTTGCCATGGGATGCCAAAGTCTGAATCCACCATTGCCTTCTTCATGGTGAAATCAATAACGAATAGGAAAAGTAATGGGGAAAGTTTGCAGCCTTGCGTACTCCGGTGATGATGTTGAAGGAGTCTGTGGTGTGGGTGCTGGTCTTGACACAGCAGCTGGTATCACAACATGAGGCTTTGAAGCTGTTAATATATTGCCCCCCCCCCCCAAACCGGGATGCCATACTGTCTTGCAATGTGACTGCCAATGGATTCAATCGAAAACCTATTTGAAATCAATTAAGTTGATAACAAGAGGCTGCTGATATTCTTTTTTTTAATGTATTTTACTCTAAACATGTGTGAAAAAGAACAGTAACATAAAAACACAGTCCACAAACTCACAGTCCACAGTTTATACAATTTCTCCCCTTTTACTCCCTCTCAAACATTCTCATGAAAACCCGCACCATGTATCAAGGCCCTCTGCTGACCTCTATATTCAACTCAAATTTTAAAAAAAAAAAATTTAGAGTGCCCAATTCATTTTTTCCAATTAAGGGGCAATTTAGCAAGGCCAGTCCACCTACCCTGCACATATTTGGGTTATGGAGGCGAAACCCACGCAAACACGGGGCGAATGTGCAAACTCCACACAGACAGTGACCCAGAGCCGGGATCGAACCTGGGACTTTGGCGCCGTGAGGCAGCAATGCTAACCACTGCACCACCGTGCTGCCCCTCAACTCACATTTAATCTTTTCAAACCGGAGAAAGTTTTACACGTCCCCCAGCCGGACCGCCACCCCCGGCGGCGTATCCGACCTCCAATTTAGCAAGATTCTTCGCCAGGGAGGTGGGGGTTTGGGGGGGGGGGGGGGGTTGCGGAGTGGGTCAGGATGGAGGAGGAGTCGTGTAGGGGCTCCGCTGCCATTAGCCCTGGGGAAGTATACAGGGTGCCCAGTGGTACTGATGACGGTGTCGTTATACACGGATGACCTGTTGCTGTTTGTGTCGGTCTTGCTAGAGAGTATGGGTAGGATCATGGGAATATTGGAGAGGTTTGGGGGCTTCTCTGGGTATAAGTTGAATGTCAGGAAGCGTGAGATGTTTCCGGTGATTGTGGAAGAACTGGGAGCCAACTTAGGGTGTTGCCATTCATGATAGCGAGGGAAAGTTTCAGGTATTTGGGGATTCAGGTCACGAGGGAATGGGCTATGATGCACAGGTGGAATTTGGTAAGAAGTCTTACAACACCAGGTTAAAGTCCAACAGGTTTGTTTCAAACACGAGCTTTCAGAGCGCAGCTCCTTCCTGCTCCTTCTTACCGTGCTCAGCCCAGTCCAACGCCGGCATCTCCACATCACAGGTGGAATTTGACAACGTTGGTGGAGGAGATTTGGGGGGATTTTAAGAGATGGGATACATTACACCTGACACTGTCAGGGAGGGGGTAGGTGGTAAAGATGAATGTGCTGCCAAGGTTCCTGTTTGTTTTGCAGACCCTCCCGATCTTTCTCCCGAAGGCCTTTTTCCGGAGGGTGTAGACAGTGATTTTGGAGTTTATATAGGCAGGGAAGGTGCTGAGGGTGAAGAGAGCCCAGCTACAGAGGCAGAAAGGGGAGTTGGTGCTCCTGTACCTGCTGCACTATTATTGGGCGGCAAATGTGGAGAAGGTGAGGTGATGTTGATGGCGGGCGGTTGGCAAATGGGTGAGGATGGAGACGTTGTCCTCTAAGGGATCCAGTCTGAGGGCCATGGTGACCGCTCCGCTGCCATTAGCTCCGGGGAAGTATACAGGGTGCCCAGTGGTACAGTCGACGGTCAGAGTGTGGAATCAGCTGCGGAGACACTTTAAGTTGGAGGTGATGTCAGTGTTGATACCCCCGTGCTGTAATCATAGGTTTAAGCCGGGGGGGAATGGATGGGATGTATGGGAAGTGGAGGGAAGTGGGGCTGGAGAGGGCAATTAGAGAGATAAAGGCCACAACATGTGCTCCCTTCCCCTCCAGCAGCCCCCACATTTCCGATACCCCAAAACCACCACCATTGGGTAGGTCTGACCTCCAGCCCCACGATTTTAGATCTTTCTACTCGGAAGGGAAGTTTGCAGGTCTGCATGAGTTGCAGGAGAAGTTTGAGTTGCCGAGGGGGAGTGAATTTAGATATATGCAGGTGTGCCCCAAACCTCTCCAATATTCCCATGATTTTACCCATACTCTCCAGCAGGTCTGACACAAACAACAACAGGTCATCGGTGTGCAATGACACCCGATGCTTCCTGCTCCCCCACAATCTCCTGTCACTCCACCGACCTCCTAAGGGTCATTGCCAAGGGCTCAATCACCAGCTTGACCAATAACGACGACAGCGGGCACCCTGGGCTGGATTCTCCACTTTTGAGGCAATATCCCTGATGCACGATCAATAACTCTCGAAGCGAGATTGGAGTACAATTGAAGGCTTTATTGCACTAGATGTTTCCCCCAGCAGGGCAGGTACAGAATGCAGCCGCTAGGGAGACACAGACTCTTATACTCCACCTTACTGGGTGGAACCAGCAGGCAGGCTTCACCAATGATCTTACTGTCTCAGGTACCTCCCACACCAATGGTCTTACAGCCTCAACCTGGGTACCGTAATAACCCTAATACCGACTACCACATTCACCCCCTGTTAAAAAAAGAGAGTCCGGCGGGGTGGTGGTTTCGCGTTAAACAGTAGTGGAGGTTATGGTGGTACCTGTCGGTGGTAGTGTTTTGCCTTATTACATGTCACAACTATTTACATTATTCATTTACATGCACATTTCAAAATGAAGCAATTAGTCGATCGGGGGCCCTGGTCGTCCTCTGTGATGGTCGCAGTTTCGGTGGTGATGCAGGTGCCGGCTCGGGCATCTGTGACTCCAGGAGCATGTCTTTGGCTTCTTCAGTAGCTTCATCACCCCTGGGTGGGACCAGTGGAAGAACCAATCTACCTGGGAAGGGGTGGCTGTGGGGTGCACCGGTGGGAGGGAGGGTGGGGTTGGTGGGGGGGTGTGTGGGTGGGGATCCAGCGGGTGCCAGGTCCCGTAGGGAGACCGTATCCTGTCAGCCGTCGGGGTGTACCACATAGGCGTATTGAGGGTCAGCGTGAAGGAGGTGGACCCTCTCGACCAATGGGTCCGACTTGTGCGCCTGTACGTGTTTGCGGAGCAGAATGGGTCCAGGAGTTGCCAGCCAGGTTGGGAGCGAGGTCCCGGAGGAGGACTTCCTAGGGAAGACAAGGAGACGTTTGTGAGGTGTTTCGCTGGTCGTGCTACACAGCAGTAATCGGATGGAGTGGAGAGCATCGGGAAGGACCTCCTGCCAGCGGGAGACTGGGAGGTTCCTGGACCATAGGGCCAGCAGGACGGTCTTCCAGACCGTTCCGTTCTCCCTCTCTACCTGTCCGTTTCCCCAGGGGTTATAACTGGTCGTCCTGCTCAAGGCTATGCCCTTGCTGAGCAGGAATTGACGCAGTTCGTCGCTCATGAAGGAGGACCCCCCCTATCGCTGTGTATGTAGGCGGGGAAACCGAACAGGGTAAAGATACTGTGGAGGGCTTTTATGACGGTGGCTGCAGTCATGTCGGGGCAGGGGATGGCGAATGGGGTGGCGCCCTTTGTAAGGCCTACGGGAAGAAGGGGCACTTCGCCATGGTGTGCCAGGTCAGTCGCCGCTATTGTCCCGACGCCCCCTCCCCCCCCCCCCCGTGTACGGACAGTGGGCGCCGCCATCTTCCCCTCCTCGGACCACGTGCGGCCCATGGGCGCCGCCATCTTGTCCACCTCAGGATCTTCAGGCGCCGCCATCTTGTCTCCCCCACGGCACATGGGCGCCACCATCGTACCAGGACCCGTGCCCCCTGGGCACCCCATCGCCCGACACCAGCAACGACCAGCCGCGACTCGCTTCGGTCACGATTGACCAGTCTCGCCCGCACAATCTAGCCACTGCCTCGACAAGCGTGATGATCGATGGGCATGAGATCTCCTGTCTGCTGGACTCTGGGAGCACTGAAAGATTCATCCATCCCGATAGGGTAAGGTACTGCTCCCTCGCGGTACACCCCGCCAATCAGAGAATCTCCCTGGCCTCCGGATCCCACTCCGTGGCGATCCGGGTGTACTGTATAGCCACGCTCATGATCCAGGGCGTAGAATTCAGCGGCTTCCGGCTCTACATCCTCCCCAACCTCTGCGCTGCCCTGCTACTCGGCCTGGACATCCAGTGTAACCTCCAGAGCCTAACATTGAAATTCGGCGGGCCCCTACCACCCCTTACTGTGTGCGGTCTCTTGACCCTAAAGGTCGACCCACCTTCCCTATTCGCAAACCTAACCCCGGCTTGTAAACCCGTCGCCACCAGGAGCAGACGGTACAGCACCCAGGACAGGACCTTCATCAGGTCCGAGATCCAGCGACTGCTTCGGGAAGGCATCATTGAGGCCAACAACAGTTCCTGGAGAGCCCAAGTGGTAGTGGTGAAAACTGGGGAGAAACACCGAATGGTCGTGGACTACAGCCAGACCATTAATCGATACACGCAGCTTGACGCGTACCCCCTCCCATGCATATCTGATATGGTCAATCAGATTGCACAGTACCGGGTCTTCTCAACGGTAGACCTCAAATCCGCCTACCACCAGCTCCCCATCCGTAAGGCGGACCACCCATACACTGCCTTCGAGGCAGATGGCAGCCTCTACCATTTTCTTAGGGTTCCCTTCAGCGTAACCAACGGGGTCTCGGTCTTCCAAAGGGAGATGGACCGAATGGTCAACCAGTACAGGCTGCGGGCCACTTTTCCGTACCTAGACAATGTCTCCATCTGTGGCCACGATCAGCAGGATCACCAACCTTGCCAAATTTCTCCACACAGCCACTCTCCTATTCAGCACGAACTGCTTAGCCATCCTCGGCTATGTAGTCGAGAACCGGGTTCTGGGGCCCGACCCCAACCTCATGCGCCCCTTCATGGAACTCCCCCTCCCCCACTGCTCTAAGGCCCTCAAACGCTGCCTGGGGTTCTTTTCTTACTATGCCCAGTGGGTCCCAAACTATGCGGACAAGGCCCGCCCACTCATTCAGACCACTGTTTTCCCCCTGACGGCCGAGGCTCAACAGGCCTTCAACCGTATTAGGGCTGACGTCGCCAAGGCCGTGATGCACGCAGTCGACGAAACATCATCCTTTCAAGTGGAGAGCGACGCATCAGACGTCGCTCCAGCCGCCATCCTCAACAAGGCAGGCAGGCCCGTGGCATTCTTTTCACGAACCCTTCATGCCTCTGAAATTCGACACTCCTCCGTGGAAAAAGAGGCCCAGGCCAGCGTTGAAGCTGTGCGGCATTGGAGGCATTACCTGACCAGCAGGAGATTCACTCTGCTCACTGACCAACGGTCGGTAGCCTTCACGTTTAACAACACACGGCGGGGCAAGATCAAAAACGATAAAATCTTGCGGTGGAGGATCGAGCTCACCACCTACAACTACGAGATTTTGTATCGCCCCGGTAAGCTCAACGAGCCCCCCCATGCCCTATCCCGAGGTACATGTGTCAGCTCACATTTGGACAGTCTCCGGACTCTGCATGACAACCTTTGTCACCCCGGAGTCACACGGTTGTACCACTTCATCAAGGCCCGCAATCCGCCCTACTCCGTCGAGGAAGTAAGGACAATCACCAGGGACTGCCAGGTCTGTGCCAAGTGCAAACTGCACTTCTACCAGCCGGACCGTGCACGCCTGTGAAGGCCTCCCGCCCCTTTGAACGCCTCAGCGTGGATTTCAAAGGGCCCCTCCCCTCCTCCGACCGTAACACGTATTTCCTCAGTGTGATCTATGAGTACTCCAGATTCCCCTTCGCCATCCCATGCCCCGACATGACTTCTGCCACCGTCATCAAAGCCCTCAACACCATCTTCGCTCTGTTCGGCTTCCCCGCCTACATCCACAGCGACAGGGGATCCTCATTCATGAGTGATGAGCTGCGTCAGTTCCTGCTCAGCAGGGGTATCGCCTCCAGCAGGACAACCAGCTACAACCCCCGGGGAAACGGACAGGTGGAGAGGGAGAACGGGACGGTCTGGAGGGCCGTCCAGCTGGCCCTACGGTCCAGAAAGTTCCCGGCCTCCCGCTAGCAGGGGGTCCTCCCCAGTGCACTGCACTCCATTTGGTCGCTCCTATGCACTGCGACAGACGACACACTCATGAACATCTCTTTGCCTTCCCCAGGAAGGCCACATCCAGGGTGTCGCTCCTGACTTGGTTCGCAGCTCCAGGACCCATACTCCTCCATAAGCACGCATGACTCCACAAGGCGGACCCGTTGGTTGAAATGGTGCAGTTACTCCACGCTAATCCCCAGTATGCCTACGTAGTGTACCCCGACGGCCGCCAGGATACTGTCTTCCTCAGGGACCTGGCACCAGCAGGTTCCCCACACACACACCCCTCTGGCCCGGCGTCACCCTCCCCTCCCCCGGCGCACCCAGCAGCAACCCCCCCCGGGACCATCAGTCCTCCCGCTGCCCACGCCCGGGGAGAGGAGGATTTTGGCACGCTCTCAGAGTCACCGAGGACCAGGCCGACACCGGAACCGCCGCCACTACTGCGTCACTCCCAACGTCAGATGAAGGCCCCGGACCGGCTAAACCTGTAATTGGTTCGGGACTGTTAAAGCACCTTGTGCTGGACTCCAACATTTTTTTGCCTCTGTATATTGAAACTTGTTCTATTTCTAGTTCTCCGCCTCCCCCGCCAGACTCAATTTTAACAGGGGGTGAATGTGGTAATCACCACTTGTATATATTAGGAGAGGTGTGGTAAGGCCCTGTACTACAGGTACGGGGGTAGTCCCTGCCTACTGGCTCTGCCCAGTAGGCGGAGTATAAATATGTGTGCTCCCCGTACAGCAGCCATTTCGCCAGCTGCTGTAGGAGGCCACACATCTTAGTGGAATATGGCCTCAGTTGTCTTCAACTCTCGTCTTTGTGCAATTGATCGTGCATCACTTCACACAATTAAAATCTCCACCCATAATCAACTTGTGCATATCCAAGCCCTTCACAAACCCCATCTCATCCCAATTCGGCACATACACGTTGACTAGCGACCCATCCAGCACACCGCTCACTATACCTGCCCCGGGTCTCGCAATTCTTTGGCCCCACAAACCCCATTGTTTTGTTCAACAAAATAGCCACCCCCGTGACTTCAAATCAAACCTCAAGTGAAATACTTGTCCCATCCATCCCTTCCTCAACCTAATCTGATCTTTCACCTGGAGGTGCGTCCCTGTAAAAACATCACCTCCGCCTTCAAACTCCTCAGATGTGCAAAAAATCGAGACCTCTTAATCGGTCCGTTTAACCCATGGACATTCCACATTACAATTCTTACCGGAGGCTTACGCCTCCACTCCCCTCTACCGTCCGCCATCATCTCCCTCCAATTCTACCTCCTCTAATACTACCCTAAACCAGGCCCATCCAAGATGGCTCCCTCTCTCTGCCCATGACCACGCTCAGGGCTGGTTTAGCTCAGTGGGCTAGACAGCTAGGTTGTGATGCAGAACAAGGCCAGCAGCGCGAGTTCAATTCCCGTACCAGCTTACCCGAACAGGCGCCGGAACATGGCGACTAGGGGCTTTTCCACAGTAACTTCATACTTGTGACAATAAAAGATTATTATTTATTATTATTAGTCTCCAACTCTGCTATGTCGTGATAGCCCCTCTCCCTCCCTACCCCTCCCTTCTCCCCTTCCCCACCCCCATTTCTACCCCACCCCCCAATCTGGCCACCTCTCGCAGCTTCCTCCCCCCACCTCACTTCCGTTCACCAACTTTATCTGCCAACATGGCAGCTCCCGCTCAAAGGACCCCCCTTGATACCCTTCCCTCCAAGTCCCTCCTTATCCTGTGCACACGGGCCCCCCACCCACCTGAATGCCCCTGTTGGCAACACGCCCCACCATACACACCCCTGACCCGTAAAGAAAAAACACCAAACATCACAAATCGCCCCTTCCAAAAAGAAAAACACCACATATGGCAGGTGGGGAGGTGATTAACTGTCCGGCCGCTGATGAAGGGGCTGGTTTAGCTCACAAGGCTAAATCGCTGGCTTTTAAAGCAGACCAAGCAGGCCAGCAGCACGGTTTGATTCCCGTACCAGCCTCCCCGGACAGGCGCCGGAATGTGGCGACTAGGGGCTTTTCACAGTAACTTCATTGAAGCCTACTCGTGACAATAAGCGATTTTCATTTTTCATATTCTAGGCTCTGCACCATGATGTTCTTGAGCACAACAGACTGTGATAAAGACCATCCCTTCTATCTCGCTGAGATAGCCATGCATTCTAACCCACTTTGGTAAATATTTCTGTATTAATGCACCCAGCAAATAACATATTACCTTCGATTCAAACTCATGTTCCATTTAACTGGATATTTTCTACCCAACCTTCTGATACAGGGCACAAACTTTAGTCTCTTTTCATCGGCATGTTTAATCACTTCCGTCACTTAGGAAAATAAAAAGCAAATTTAAAAGTAATGTTTTTTTAAAAATAACATATAAATAAACATCTAACATCAAAATAAAAATCAGGATAAATACCTGTGTATCACAATGAATTGCACCTCATAAAAATCAGTGTCCAGAATGATTATTCCTGGAGGTACAATTATAGATGGATCCATGCAAAATGAAAATGACTCAAAATTAGCTTCCAGGTGGTAACTTATTAATGATGAACAATCTTTCAAAATCTGAATTTTCTAATTAGTTCCCAGGGTATTCTTTATGGAGAATATCAGTCTGTGTTTAAGATCAAACTATCCAAAATATAATGTGTGCATGTCGAGAGAGGCATATGCACGAACACATATGCAGGCACATGCATATAGCATGTATATATTAAAGATTTACTCATGTAGTACTTTGAAATCACTACTAGTTTCTCTGTAATTCATTCTTCATAAGACTGTCAAAGAAGTGGAAACACAAACTACTGTTTGCCCAAGGACAAATGCAAGATTCAAATCCATATTTTACAACTCTGTAGGGTGTTACTACAATCATGCATATTGATGAAGATTAAAATATTGGTGAATTTCTGCCTTTAATGCTCAACCAATGTTTGTCACATATAGCGGTAGTAGTGTCAACATTTTTGATGAAGTATGACCATGATGGGTACAATAATGTAACAGTTGTCATATTAAACTGCAACCCAGGGTTCTGTTCAAATACTTCCATGGAAAATGGTGAAACTGATCTCGTAATTTGTGGGCTGGCACAGAAACATCTGACCATGAAATCACCATAAGAAGTTAACTAGTTTACTTATGCCCTTGAGGGCAGAGACCTGTTCCTCCTCCACATCTGGTCTGCACGTGTTACCAATCCCTGACTCTGCAGTTGACACTTGATGCTGTCTGGAATAGCTCGGCAACCCTACAGTTGTGAGCATCACTACAAAGTTCACTGACAAAATGTATATCACGTTAAGACAAGACACAGTCTCAGCCCAGTCAAATATAAAAAGTCTGCCTTACTGGTGCCAACATTGGGTCAGTTGTCCACAAACTAGTCAAAGAGCAGCTTAATAGATGCATAATTACTCAGAATTGGGGCTCCCCTCACGACCGCGGATATATAAAATCTGATGAACATAATAGATGAGAGCACAGTGGCATACAGTCAGGTGGAAGAGGCTCTGGGTGTCTGTTACGGATGCCTGGTCAGCTCTCAACAGTGGCTAAGAGACTGGACCAGAGCCATAATTTTTTTAAGCTTGAAGACGGTGCAGAAAGATTGATTTGTTCCAGGAGTGATAAAAGAAATAGGGTTTAGTTATTTTATAAACAAACTTTCTTGAAACGAAAGGAAATGAAACTTTTAAACTTCAACTCTAACACTGATAGATTGCATATAGTTTCTTAACCTTAACACACTAGTTCACATTAAACAACACTTTAAATAAACATGCAGCTCTCATGTCACTTACACAGACAGACAAATGCAATACCTGCATTTATCAAGCAATTTTTTCTTCTGTTCGGGACATTCATTCAGAACCCTTTTCCAAAGCCTGCCACGGTGGCAATTTGACCTCTCTCAGTCGATTTCCAAAGTCTTTTCCGCTCCCTGTTCAAAGCAGAATAATGTTTGGCTCTCTCTCTAAGCTCCACCTAGCCCCTCAAATAAAGGTTCTCTGGGGTTTCCAGACTTGAGCCGATCATTGTTAGCTTGGCTGTTTGATGGCCCGTTCCGTTTATTCAAAAGAACAGAGCCATGCTATTGATATGCAACTAACCTTCCATTGACGGACAATGGGTCTATCAGACTCTGTAATGGGACTAATGAATGGTCACCTAAAGGACAATGGATCTGGGCCATTCTGTGTATTCCCCCTAATGAGTTTAAGTCTGAATGAGAAAATGTAATTCAACTAGGTGTGGGCGTATCCATCTGACTTTGTGCTAGCAGGTTTTTTTCCCTCGGTCTGTTTAACCCATGCATTTCCGGCCACATCAGCAATCTCGTATCTGTACTCAAGTTCCGAATATATCCCTCACGTGACAGCGTACTCTTCACTGACTCAGATGTTTTAAGGCTTCGGGTCAGCCAAAGCTAATCATTATTTAAATTCCTTGCTCCTGAACTAATGGTTCAGTGCTCTCAATTAATGGTAGCAAATATATAGAATGGATTTTAAGTGGAACACTTTAATGGACATTTCGATTGACACCATTGCTGACTGAGTCCTGAAAAATATAATTGTTAGACTAGAGATGTGTCAAGTGAGGAAGGAATTAATACGATTAGAAAGAATGACCACACAATCCTTGTGAGGGCAAATTCAGATCAGATCTAATAATTTAAAACTAGGAAATCATTAACTGTTTTTTAAATACCATCGACTGGATTCTCCATTCCTGAGACCAAGTGGTGATGCCGGGGCAGGATTCGTGGACTTCTACAACAGCAAAACTTAAAAAAAAAAAATTTAGCGTACTAATTTACCTTTTCCAATTAAGGAGCAATTTAGCATGGCCAATCCACCTACCCTGCACATCTTTGGGTTGTGGGGGCGAAACCCATGCAAACACAGGGAAAATGTGCAAACTCCACATGGCCAGTGACCCAGAGCCAGGATCGAACCTGGGACCTCGGCCAGACCCGAGCCCATTCACTTAACCTATCCAAATCCCTCTGCAGACTTCCAGTATCCTCTGCACTTTTCGCTTTACCACTCATCTTAGTGTCATCTGCAAACTTGGACACATTGCCCTTGGTCCCCAACTCCAAATCATCAATGTAAATTGTGAACAATTGTGGGCCCAACACGGATCCCTGAGGGACACCACTAGCTACTGATTGCCAACCAGAGAAACACCCATTTATCCCAACTCTTTGCTTTCTATTAATTAACCAATCCTCTATCCATGCTACTACTTTACCCTTAATGCCATGCATCTTTATCTTATGCAGCAACCTTTTGTGTGGCACCTTGTCAAAGGGGCTTTCTGGAAATCCAGATATACCACATCCATCGGCTCCCCGTTATCTACTGCACTGGTAATGTCCTCAAAAAATTCCACTAAATTAGTTAGGCATGACCTGCCTTTAACGAACCCATGCTGCGTCTACCCAATGGGACAATTTCTATCCAGATGCCTCGCAATTTCTTCCTTGATGATAGATTCCAGCATCTTCCCTATTACCGAAGTTAAACTCACTGGCCTATAATTTCCTGCTTTCTGCCTACCTCCTTTTTTAAACAGTGGCGTCACGTTTGCTAATTTCCAATCCACCGGGACCACCCCAGAGTCTAGTGAATTTCGGTAAATTATCACTAGTGCATCTGCAATTTCCCTAGCCATCTCTTTTAGCACTCTGGGATGCATTCCATCAGGGCCAGGAGACTTGTCTACCTTTAGCCCCATTAGCTTGCCCATCACTCCCTCCTTAGTGATAACAATCCTCTCAAGGTCCTCACCTGTCATAGCCTCATTTCTATCAGTCGCTGGCATGTTATTTGTGTCTTCCACTGTGAAGACCGACCCAAAAAACCTGTTCAGTTCCTCAGCCATTTCCTCATTTCCCATTATTAAAACTCCCTTCTCATCCTCTAAAGGACCAATATTTACCTTAGCCACTCTTTTTTGTCTTATATATTTGTAAAAACTTTTACTGTCTGTTTTTATATTCTGAGCAAGTTTACTCTCATACTCTATCTTACTCTTCTTTATAGCTTTTTTAGTAGCTTTCTGTTGCCCCCTAAAGATTTCCCAGTCCTCTAATCTCCCAGCAATCTTTGCCACTTTATATGCTTTTTCCTTCAATTTGATACTCTCCCTTATTTCCTTAGATATCCACGGTCTATTTTCCCTCTTTCTTCCGTCCTTCCTTTTTGTTGGTATAAACCTTTGCTGAGCACTGTGAAAAATCGCTTGGAAGGTTCTCCACTGTTCCTCAACTGTTCCACCATAAAGTCTTAGCTCCCAGTCTACCTTAGCTAGTTCTTCTCTCATCCCCTTGTAATCTCCTTTGTTTAAACACAAAACACTAGTATTTGATTTTACTTTCTCACCCTCCATCTGTATTTTAAATTCCACCATATTGTGATCGCTCCTTCCGAGAGGATCCCTAACTATGAGATCATGAATCAATCCTGTCTCATTACACAGGACAAGATCTAGGACCGCTTGTTCCCTCGTAGGTTCCATTACATACTGTTCTAGGAAACTATCGCGGATACATTCTATAAACTCCTCCTCACGGTTGCCTTGACCGACCTGGTTAAACCAATCGACATGTAGATTAAAATCCCCCATGATAACTGCTGTACCATTTCTACATGCATCAGTTATTTCTTTGTTTATTGCCTGCCTCACCATCTCGTTACTATTTGGTGGCCGATAGACTACTCCCATCAGTGACTTTTTCGCCTTACTATTCCTGATTTCCACCCAAATAGATTCAACCTTATCCTCCATAGCACCGATGTCATCCCTTACTATTGCCCGGATGTCATCCTTAAATAACAGAGCAACACCACCTCCCTTACCATCCACTCTGTCCTTCCGAATAGTTTGATACCCTTGGATATTTAACTCCCAGTCGTGACCATCCTTTAACCATGTTTCAGTAATGGCCACTAAATCATAGTCAAATGGCTGGACAACACACTATAGAAGCGTACAACTCATTCCACTTTGAGAATTAAGTTGAAAAAAACAACTTTGATGTGGTCATTGAAAAAGTTGATCACTATTGTGAGCTTAAAATAAATGAAAACCTGTGTTAATGACTGCAAAAGCACTCTGGAAGATTCAATTAAAATGTCCCATGCGACTAAAGAATCTAAAAAGTGTCAAAATATTAAATCGGCAAAGTAAAAAATCTTTTTGGCTCCGTTCAAGCTATGCTGCAGTTAAAAGTTCATCGTGTTGGAAAAGAAGACGAACCTGCGCATGCGCACCAAACAAAAAAACCCCAAAAAAAACACGCGCTTCAGAAGTTGGCCATTTCAGACATGTGCAGTTAAAGGAAAAAACATGCAATTCAGAATTTGAATGTTCTGCCCATGTGCAGGTGCAGTTCGTACATGTGCACATTGAAAAATGACAGGAGGAATACCGTTCTTGGGGCAGCAGGGTAGCATGGTGGTTAGCATAAATGCTTCACAGCTCCAGGGTCCCAGGTTCGATTCCCGGCTGGGTCACTGTCTGTGTGGAGTCTGCACGTCCTCCCCGTGTGTGCGTGGGTTTCCTCCAGGTGCTCCGGTTTCCTCCCACAGTCCAAAGATGTGCGGGTTAGGTGGATTGGCCATGCTAAATTGCCCGTAGTGTCCTGAAAAGTAAGGTTCGGGGGGGGGGGGGTTGTTGGGTTACGGGTATGGGGTGGATACGTGGGTTTGAGTAGGGTGATCATGGCTCGGCACAACATTGAGGGCCGAAGGGCCTGTTCTGTGCTGTACTGTTCTATGTTCTATGTTCTATATGCACAGATGATTGCGCATGCGCACTTGAAGAAAGAGCGCACTCCGGACGAGGATCGATTTGCGCGTGCGTGATCGAAGTTTGCGCATGACGTCACATACATGATGACGTCAGAACATTGTGGCCACTCCCACTTAAAGAAATCGAAAAAACAAGTCTTAACGGCACCGAACAGAAGTTTTTTTTACCTTGCAAGGCAGAACATTGCCTGAATTTGAAGAAACAGCTGAAGAAGACTTTTACAGCACCATGGAACAAAATGTTTGCAGCATGCAACAAGAAGAAAATGTTAACAAATCTAAAACTAAAGAAAATAAATCCTAGAATATTACTCAGGTATGGCATAGATATTCGGGTTCAATGATTATTCTGTTAGTAACAAGATTGAAAATCTAAATAGCAGTCTACTAACTGCTGGAGGGCAGCACGGTAGCATAGTGGTTAGCACAGTTGCTTCACAGCTCCAGGGTCCCAGGTTCGATTCCCGGCTGGGTCACTGTCTGTGCGGAGTAGGCTTGAGTAGGTGCTCTTTGTAAAGACCGGTACAGACCCGATGGGTCAAATGGCCTCCTTCTGCACTGTAAATTCTATGATCTTTGATAATGGTAGACGAATTCAACACATTGATGGAATTGCATATTGTTTCTATATCGGATAGCAGTAACCGGACAAATGAACAACCAGAAGAAAAAGACTTCAGAGAGAGAGCAATGAAAGACTCCAGAAACAGAGCAATGAAAGAAGAAGACTATGAAGGTCTTTTTTGTTTATTCGATCAATAAAAAGAAGACTGAGAAGGTCTATCCACTGTATTTGTGAATAGTGACAATGTGATCACAAGTAACATACAAGCTGTGCAGGACAAAAGCGAGACTGACAGATCTCAGCTAGACTGTACAACAAAACATGACAATCAGAGTGCAACAATGAATGAATCAAATCAGAGCACATCAATTGTGAACCACCTACAAGAAAATGACATCTTGGAGAAGTTGACTCCACAAGAGGAGCACCAAGAGATCAATGATATATTAGATCATCCAGAAGGGACTGATGTAACAAACCTCAACGATGCATCAGATCATCCACATGAACCTGAGATCATAAAGTGCAACGAAACACCGGTTAATACAAGGGGCATTGATACAAACAAGTTTGAAAATGAATCAAACAATCCAGAAGGAACAGATCTTGAGCACAAAAAGAGAAACTACGGAACATTCATAGATACATAGAAGATAGGAGCAGTAGGAGGCCTTTTGGCCCTTCGAGCCTGCTCTGCCATTCATCATGTTCATGGCTGATCATCAAACTCAATAGACTAATCCTGCTTTCTCCCCATAGCCTTTGATCCCATTCTCCCCAAGTCCTATATCCAGCAGCCTCTTGAATATATTCAAAGTTTTAGCAGCAACTACTTCCAGTGGTAATGATTTCCACAGACTCACCACTCTTTGTGTGAAGAAATGTCTCCTTATCTCAGTCCAAAATGGTTTACCCTGAATCCTCAGACTGTGACCCCTGGTTCTGGACACACCCATCATTGGTAACATCTTCCCTGCATCCATCCTGTCTAGTCCTGTTAGAATTTTATACGTCTCTATGAGATCCCGCCTCATTCTCTGAACACCAATGAGAACAATCCCAACCTAGTCAATCTCTCCTCATAAGACAGTCCCGCCATCCCTGGAATCAGTCTGGTAAACGTTCGCTGCACTCTCTCGAGAGCAAGAACAACCTTCCTCAGAGAAGGATACCAAAACTGGACACAATACTTCAGGTATGGCCTCACCAAGGCCCTGTACAATTGCAGCAACACATCCTTGCTTCTATACTCAAAACGTCTTGCAATAAAGGCCAACATACCATTTGCCATCTTCACCGTCTGCTGCACCTGCATGCTTACCTTCAGCGAATGGTGCACAAGGACACCCAGGTCCCGCTGCACACTCCCCTCTCCCAATTTACAACCATTCAAATAGTAATCAGCCTTTATTTTGCTTTCAAAATGAATAACCTCACACTTATCCAAATTATGCTGCATCTGCCATTGGTTTGCCCACTCGCCCAACCTGTCCAGATCTTGGTGTTGGATCGCTGCATCCTCATCACAATTCACCCTCCCACCTAATTTGGTATCATCTGCAAACTTTGAGATGTTACATTTTGTTCCCTCATTCAAATCATTAATATATATTGTGAATAGCTGGGGTCCCAGCACCGATCCCAGTGGAAGCCCCCTAGTTACTGCCTGCCAATTTGAAAAGGACCCATTAATCCCTACTCTTTGTTTCCTCTCTGCCGACCAGTTTTCTATCCACCTCAATACATTTCCCCCAATCCCATGCGTTTGAATTTTGCACAATAATCTCTTATGCGGGACTTTGTCAAACGCCTTCTGAAAGTCCAAATATATCACATCGACTGGCTCCCCCTTGTCGACTGTACTGGTTACCTCTTCAAAGAATTCCAACAGATTTGTCAAACATGGTTTTCCCTTCATAAATCCATGCTGTCTCTGACTAATCCTGCCACTGCTTTCTAAATGTTCCGCTATGAAGTCCTTGATGATGGATTTTCCCCACTACCGATGTTAGGCTTACTGGTCTACAATTCCCTGCTTTCTCTCTACCTCCCTTTTTGACTATCGGAGTGACGTGAGCTACACTCCAATCTGCAGGCACAGTTCCAGAGTTTATAGAATCCTGGAAGATGACCACCAATGCATCCACTATTTCCAGAGCCACCTCCTTAAGCACTCTGGGATGCAGATTCTCAGACCCTGGGGATTTATACGCCTTCAATCCCATCAGTTTTCCAACAGACTGTGCACAATGGTACGACTCTGAAACCGAATGACATATGCCGAATGCAATGGCAAGAAAATGTTGAAACTTGCTGTCACACTTGACAGACCATACAGTCTGGAAGGAAATCCAGAAGGCAACCGAGCAAGGGACTGCAGGACAGTGTGTGAAACACAGCTACAGGTAGAGGTCGAACAAACAAATGTGTGTGTGGACAATACAAAACTCATGCATAATGGCACCAATGCCAGGAAGAACAAGACATTGTTTAGACGAATTTAATGAGTTTGTATTTGCTCAAAGACCAAAAAGCAAACCATTTTTTAGGGGCAAGGACACACAAAATCAACACCACAAACACAGAAAAAAGACCAGATCAGACAACAAAAGTGGTTCAACCAGTCAAACACCTGATCGATTTGAGCTGACTTGTTGGTACTTCCACACAATATCCCAGTGAAGACTGAGTACAGATTCAATTTGTGGACTATAAAAAGTTTCTTTTTTTAATTATTAAATACTGTACAATTTCAGTACTCAATTGCATGTAAAGAACATAGAATGCTTCTTACTCTACATATGTTTGTAGAAATATCCAAACATTTTTGAAAAAAAGGGTATGTAATGATATGTATATTGACTGGGATGTAATGAGTTAACAAGTTAATAATAATGCTTCTTACCAGTAGAGGGAACCACAGAACAGTCATATATATCATGTGACTTCAGGGATTCTGGGATTAGATGATTAGGAGTTAAGAGTAAGGAGAGAGCTGGAAGAGTGTCAGGCATAGAAAGCAGTTGTATACTTGAGAGTTCTGTAAGTTAGAGATAGCATTGTTTTATGCAATAACCTTCTACTTTAGTAATGTGAACAAATTCAGTTAGTAGTGTAATAAATTTATAGTTTTGTTCGTTAACAAAGCTTTGTCTTCTTTATTCAACAATACACATCCAAGCCATCCAGGTAAAGCAGAATAGAGAGTATAATAGTCAGCACTGTGGACAACACCATCCAGACCGGCCTGAAGTGCCGGGAAAAATTGCACAACCTCCTCAGGGCAGCCAGGGTGAGTAGGAAGCACTGTGCCCCTAGCACCAACCCCTGTCCCACATTCCCACATACCCATTACACCAACCCCCCCTCTCCCAAAAGACGACAGGAGAACCCCCACTCTGCACCACATGCTGGTGCCCATACCAGCCACCGTGGCCGGGTGGCCTGGCCACTGAAGCCACCAGCTACCCACCCACTGGGTTGCATGCATCAGACTGTCTAACACTGTACATTTTCTGTTCTCCACCCCCACCCCCCAATCCCACCAGGAGTAGGCCGTTCATAACTGCCGGGACCGGGAGAAAACTGGGGGGGACCGCAGAACCTGCGGCCCCTCACCGCAACAGAGCAGAGGGCAGTGGTCACGGTCAGCGGCCCCGAAGAAAGTGCATCGCCAGGGTAGAGGTCGGCATCAGGCGAGGAAGTGAGACTCCGTTGAGTTGAGGATCCCCATGGCAGGTGGATCACCCACCCATTCCCCCCACCCCCACCCCCCCGAAACCACCCTCACACAAACTCCACATCCACACAACCACCACACCACCCCCACACAAACACCACTCCCACACAAACACCACCCCCACACAAACACCACCAACCCCACACCCACCACCACACCTTACCACCCCAGACCACACCCCCCCACACCTTCCACCATCCCCATACAAACACACCCTCCACACCACCCCTACACAAACACCACATAAACACCACCCCCACACCCATACCCACTCCACAAACACACCACCCCCACATCACCCCACACCCACCACCACCCCCACACCCACCACCACTTCCACAACACCCTCACACCACCCGCATGCTCCACCTCCACCACTCCTGCACCACCCTCCCACTCCCCAACACACCCTCACCCCCTCCCCAACACACGCTTACCACCCCCACTCCCCCCCCCCCAAGCCCACGATGCAATCATGCGTCTTGACTTGTTTCTTGCAGGAGCTGCTGGTGATGGACGAGCCCTTCTGGTGTCATCAGCCCCGATCCCAGACACAGCTACAGCCGGAACCCCAGGTGCCAACCGGTGACGAGGATGACACTGACATAACAGTCAGCACTGTGGACAACACCATCCAGACCGGCCTGAAGTGCCGGGAAAAATTGCACAACCTCCTCAGGGCAGCCAGGGTGAGTAGGCAGCACTGTGCCCCCCCCCTCCCCCGAGGGGGCAGATAGTTGGAGGGTGGGCCGACCCAGGCACTAGCTGCTGTCCAAATGGGTTTTGGTCTTCTGGTATGGACGGTCCCATTGATCGTGGAGAAGCAGTCACAGAGCCAGGGAATATATGTGGGGATGTCAGCGAGTATCTAGCACCTGTAGGTGTAGTTGGAGGAGTCCGACCGCCTGCAGGAGCAGGGGGTAGCGCCACCATGTGTGCCACCCAGGCCAACATTGCACGGGTGGCATCCACAGTGGAGGCCTTGGGGGGAAAGAATTCAGGCATGGATCAACATGTCCAAAGACTTGGGCACTGTGCAGGAGGTGGCTGAGGCCCAGGACAGGACTGCCCTCTCACAAGCAGCCATCTGCCAGGGCCACATGGATATTACAGCTGCACTTCTGAGCATGGCCCAGTCACAGCGGGCTGAGAGCATTGGCGGCATTTCACAGGCGCTGGCCAACGTGGAAGGTGGTGGCACAGTTACAGCGTCATGTGGCGCAGTCCCAGCCGGATCTGGTCCACTCCCTGTACTCCATAGCCGCGAGCATGCAGAACCTGGTCTCAGCGGCAGCGGGCCTCCAGGACTGGCAGCGGCAGTCCTGGAGGTTATTGTATTAAACAATGCTATCTCTAACTACAGAACTATCAAGTCCAACTACTCCTCCTGTGCCTGACCATCTTCCAACTCCTTCTAACGCCCAGAATCCCCAAAGTCACATGGTATATATATGACTGTTCTGTGGTTCCCTCGAGTGGAAAGAAGCATTATCATTAACTTGCTAACTCTTTACATCCCAGTCAATATACATTTCACTACATCCCCCTGCCACATCTCTCCACCTTGTTGGCTGAGATATTGTGTGGGGGAGTGAAGTGTGCATATGCAGCTGTAGCTTGTCAGCCTCCTGAGTGTCAATCATGAATCCAGAAAATCCCGCACTGTTTCTGATTGGAATCAATTGTTTTCCATGTTGCGCTAGTGCTAGCCATTTAACAGTCATTGAATTGGTCCAGATACAGCACCAGCTTTTCTATCATAGATCTCCATGACTTCTGCCCCAGCATCAACACTTAGACTCAGGAACAGAGAATTCCGCCGCTTACCTTTTTCAGACGCGGAGGAACAGTCACAGGACCACAAAATAGTTTTAACAACAAGGAAATGACTTGTATTAAACATGAAAAATTGGATTATAATACTGTACAATGCTCCTTAACTCCCCCTTTAGTTTAACAAATACGCACAGGTTTTAGGATTAAAACAGATTGCAAAGTACATCCTAAACCGAAATGGTCTCATTCACACAAAGTCCCTTTTAAGCACACAAGGTGACTGTGGTAAACACAAGTCCTCTCTGACCTCAAGTGAATGTATGTGGATTTCTTCCCAAAATACCCCAAGGTGATTCTTATAATGTGAGCCATCTTGTCTCACTGAACTCTGGCTTCCACACGAGTAATTTCAAATTCCACTTTCAAAAGTCACACTTTCAAATCTTCTTTTAAATTATGCTTTCACTATATTGCTTCCATCATGGTTTCGCTTTCAGTTTTACACCTCTCCTTTCAGGTTTCCTTTGTCTGAAAGGCTCTTACACAAACTCCAAGATCAAACCACCGACTTCCACAATTATTTCAAATAATTTCTCCCAAACTGCAGTAATTTTTCACAAACCTGAGCACATCTGTAGATATCTTCCTGGCCTCTCACAATCCAATGGCTTTTCAATGCTTCTTGAGTTTACTGAACAGTAATCTGTTCTGGTTCCCAGTTTTTTCTGTTCTGTTAACCACAGAGTTCATGGAAACTTCTCTTCATTTCTCTATTTCCTTAACTAGCTGGACTTTAGATTCCTGGCATCTGTTTTTTTAACCATTACTACATAGTATGGCTTTTCCTTTAGCAAGGCTGAGAGAGTTGTTCCCTCTTTAGCTTTCTAAAACCAACATCTTCCAGCAGAGCTTTGAGAGCTGCCTTCTCTCTCACACCTATCTCCAGCTGCAATCAAATTAGCCAAACTAAAACGTAAAAACTTCTCTACCCTTAAGATCCCCGTTGCTAAGCAACCATAGCTGGTTTGTTTACTCTTCACGCTGTAGCCTCTCTAAGCATAATATAATCACTGTTGGAATTGAAACTAACACCCACACATACAAACACCTTTGTCCAGCAAGAATCTAACCGCAGGTTTTAACCTTCCAGGCATAAAAACCTTTAATTAACCTCACTTGAGACCATTCCTTATTTCTAATGTTTACGAATACAAATAGAAATCCCTTAAAACTATGTTTATTTTCCCAAAAGTTGGACAGCGCGAGGTTCCGGAATGCCACCATCCCTCCTAATTACATGTAGTATGCATCTCCAAGCGCACCATGAGCTTGGGCAGAAGATTCCACTCAGAGAATTTCTCTGACAGCCAGGCTGTTGCTGATACCAATAGAAGGGGTGAGCCATGCAAACGACAAACACCCCAATATTTCTACTCTCTTTAAAATTAAGCAAGTTGTGTTATGTAATTTATTTACTTCTATTTACCTGTTTAGCTATTGTATTTATTTAACCCCAGTTCCTCATACTAATGCTGATAGACGTGTTTTGATTCTTTTACATTTTCCTATTATAAGCAATGTATTGCAGTTGAGTTTCCTTTACTGAACAATTAGTTCCTGAAGCGTGGTAATCTGTCTCTACATTGATATTTTGCTGTAAAACTTGAAACAGAAACCAATATGAAAACATCCCTTCAGATTTAAATGATATACAGGATAGATATCTCGGAATATTATTCTTCAGCAAACATAAGAAACTCAAGTACAATATAAATTGCATTAACAAATGTCACACAGCTTTACCACATCATCTCAAACTTTCAGGGTGTGAATACCTTTTTTTTCATGTTTTATAACAAATACATTAGCCCATCCATATGGATTCTGCTTGATTTAACCCTGCAGGAGTCAGGCAGAGACCATCACGAAATGAAGGGACCTAGATTTTCATGGCCGATATTTAGAATATCAAAGAGACTCTAAGAACATTATGGATTTAGATGGAGAAGGTCTTGAAACCAAATAAATGCAGGGCTGAGAATAGAATTTGATGAGGAGGTGGTCAAAAAATAGAAGAAAGAGAGATGTATAAAGGTCAGACTGAAGGGACGGTGGGAGGGGATTTGTTAAGTAGGAATGTGCAGGATTCATGCTGTTTTTCATCAGTATAAATGAACTAGACATCAAAGCTAAATGTAAGCCTTTAAAATTTGCCAGTGGCAGTAAATAAAGAGGCAAAGTGGATGTAGGGAAGTTAAATTACTCACCTAATATAGATAGATGAGTGACTGCTGGAAGGAGCAGGCAGCCAGTGCAAGAATCCCGTGTGACTGTCCCCTTTTGTAACAAGTATACCGTTTTTGATACTGTTGGGAGGAATGGCCTATCCAGAGAAAACAACAACAGCAGCCAGAGCAGTGGCACCACAGCTGGCTCTGTTGTTCCGCAGGGAGGGTCAAAGCACAGACAAGTAGTAGTTATAGGGGACTCTATAGTCAGGGGCACAAATAGGTGCTTCTGAGCACATGAAAGTGACTCCAGGATGGTATGTTGCCTCCCTGGTGCCAGGGTCAAGGATGTCTTTGAACGGGCAAGGAGCAATCTAAAGGGGAGGGTGATAAGGCAGAGTTCATGGCACACACTGGTACCAATGACATAGATAGAAAGAGGGATGAGGTCTTGCATCAAGAATTCAGGGAGTTAGGTAGTAGAATAAAAATCAGGACCGCTCGAGTTGTAGTCTCTGGATTACTTCCAGTGCCACGTGCTAGCGAGTACAGAAATAGGAGAGTAGTGCAGATGAATGCGTGCCTTAAGAGTTGGTGTAGGAGGGAGGGTTTTAGATTCCTGGAACACTGGGACAATTTATGGGGAAGGACCTGTAAAAGCGGGATGGTCTACATCTGAGCCAGAGCGGGAATAACATTGTTGCTGGCGGGTTTGCTAATGCAGTTGGGAGGAGTTTAAAATAATTCAGCTGGGGGAGGAGATGCAAACTGTTAGCAGAATAGGGACACAGCATAACACAGAAAAGCAATCAAGTCAGAGGGAATACAGTGGTAGTATGTTTCAAGGGAGTAAGAAAAGGCTGGATGGCCTCTGCTTTAATGCCAGGAGTATTACAGGTAAAACGGATGAGTTAAGGGCAAGGATTGACACATGGAATTGTGATGCAGTAGCCATCATGGAGAAGTGGTTGAGGGAGGCGCAGGGTTGGCAGCTCAGCATCCCAGGATATGGAATCTTCAGGAAAGACAGAGGAGAGGGTAAAAGAGAAGGAGACACTGTATTATTAGTTTGTTACTAATTATTGTTATTACAATTACTGTTATTATTACTCCCTGCTATTCTTTGAATTTGTGTCATGTGATCTTTTACGTCCAGCTGGGAGAGCAGACAAAGGCCTAACCTTAACAACACATCCAAAATACAGCCCTCCAACAGTGTAGCATTCCCTAGTACCTCACTGAAGTGCCAGTCTTGATTTTAGCACTCAATCCGTGAGTGGGGCTTGAACCGGCAACTTTTTTGACTCAGAGGTAAAAGTGCTAGAGCAGCAAGGGATTAAGTCAGGTTCTAAATATACCAAGTCCTGACCTATACTCATGTCTACCTCCACTTACCCAGTCAATGAAGCAGCAAGAGAAGAGTTGGGGCTATGATACCTTACCCTCGGAGAGCCTGATTGCTGGCAATATTGAGAGCCGCCATATGTCTAGAGGGTGGTACACCTGTTGTGATAGTGTGTTTGCTAATCTATAAAGTTTACTCACTTAAATATGTGATTATGTAAATAGCTGTGACATCACAGGAAGTAATGTACCATGTGATACAGCAGCCATATTAGTATGTTAGTTTGCTCATTAAGCAGCACCAGTAGCAGCATTGATAAGAAGCCTCCATTAAAGAACTGCTTTCAACTTCTATGCCCTTCTTCAGCTTTGTTTTTATTAGTCTCGAAAGAGATAATATAACAACAAGCAGTGCGACAATGCAAGTCAGCCTCGAGAAGGGCACAAAACATCCCCAGCTCATTAAAGTGGACTCTCCATGCTGAGGAAATTTTAAAATATATCAGTAGTATTAGTCTTCATCCTATGCTGGTATAATGGCCAAAGTGTGGCCTAAGGTTTTCCATTATGAATTAAAGTAGCTCAGGAAGACTATGAAGGTAATGTGCAAATATTAATAATAATAATTTGGTACGCACTCAGCGCCTAGACCAAGTGACAAAGCACCACAGACTCCTGAAATATTGACGGGATAGTAGAATATATTCCTTGGGAGGTCATGCTAAGTCTTTACTATGTGTTGGTTAGATCAAATTTAAGAATAGTGTTCAATTCAAATAGTTGTAGGATTTTCAAAATGAAATTAATTGGTAAGGTGGGAGATTTAAGATATTGTAGTACAATCTTAATTGATTCAAATAACCTATTCACACCTTGACTTTTCTTATATTCTTGCTGTCTTACTTCATTTATTATTTTTTATAAGTGCCTTTTTGCCATTACTGTTGAAATAGTGTAAAAAGTATGAAAAAATATTTACACGATACAGAATAATAAATGCAACATAACCTACGGAATAGAAGCAGAAGTAGGTTATCCGGCCCCTCCATGCAATACGATCTTGGCAGATCTGTTTTGTGTTTCAAATTCCACATTCCCATCTACCTCCAATGACCGATTCTCTTGCCGAGCAGGAATATATCTACCACCGCCTTAAAAATATTCAATCGCCCCGCCTCCAACTCCTTCTGAGGCAGAGTGTCCCAAAGTCGCATAACCACTCGGAGAAAGCACTTCTCGTCATCTCTATCCTAAAAAGATGACCACTAATTTTAAAATAGTGCCTCCTCATTCTGGACTTACCCACAAGAGAAAGCGTACTTTCCACATCGACCTTGTCAGGATTATATACAATATAAAACAAAAACAGAAATGCTGGATAAACTCAGCAGGTCTGACATCATCTGTGGTGAGAGAAACAGAGTTAACATTTGAAGTCCATATGACCCTTCTCCAGGATCTTACATACTTCAATCAAGTCACCCCTCGCTCTTCTAAATTCTACTGGAAATAAGTCCAGTCTGCCCAGCCCTTCCTCATAAGACAACCTTCTCATTCCAGGTATAAATCCTGATGGTAAACCTACTCTGAACTGCAGTTACATCCTTTCTTAAATAAGGAGACCAAAATTCCACACAGTAGTCCAGATGTAGGGCATGATATTACGCCCATGTTGTGCCCAAAAAGCAGCTCGCCGTGGTGCAGTGTGCCCGATGGACGCCGTGAGACCCCGCTCCCGGGATCTACTCGATTCACAATGCCTTGCAAGATCCAACGCTGCCATTTGTTATGCGGTGGTGATCTAGCGAGGGGTGGCCTGACCGGGTGTTGGGGGGGTAGGCCTGGGGACCCTCCCATAGTGCATTGGGTCTTGGGGGGCTTCGCGGTTGCTTCAGGGTCTCCAGAAAGCAGGACGCCATTTTCTCTCGCTACACTGAGGAGTTCCAGCGAGCGGAGCTCCTCAGTGCACAAAACAGGCTTGTGTGCGCACTCAGCTACGCATTCCCCACTGAAACCCCCTATCTAACGCAAATGCCGTTTTATAGCGTGTTTCTTGGCGCTGTGAGCTATGGGACTTTGTTCCCTTTTCGCTAAATCCCGCCCATAGTCTCACCAATGTCCTGTACGACTGAAGAAAAACATCCTTATCTTTATGCATATAAATTATAATAAATGAGAAAATATTGAATGTGTAACATGCAGAATAGTCGAATACCATCAAAACAACAAGAGATATAAACCAGCTTTGTTCTTGGAGATTAACTTAGTTGAGTAAATTCAGTACAGGCCATATTGTACATGGTCAGCAGAAAGAACCAGCCTGATGGATCAAATGATCTTTTATTGTTTCCTGCCTCTTAATTGTCTTGTGTTTAAAGAAGGCAATTAGGCTATTGACATGGAATTGAATTTGACAGTTATTGATTAAAAGTCAAATGTGCCTACAACATGTCACTAAAATGTTGATTCTAAATCCAAAGAAAGTACTCAATAAGAAACCTAGTGTTAAGTTGTTCAATCAATGGTACTAATTTCACATTCATTATTGACTGATGTGGAATAGCAATATCAGAAAGATTGGAACAAGAATCGTATATGTCATATAGGCAATAATGTTGATAATACAAATATTTGGCACACACTGTCTCAGTGTTCATTGCACAACTGGAAAACTTTGGGACTGGGTCTCAGAATACCCTTGAAATGTTCCAGACATTTTTATGACTTTAGACTTCATCAAGGTCAATTTTATGAGATGTTTGTCCTTGTTCTCTATGTCCTTATGCTATTTTTCTGCTTCTTCTTCTTGAACTTCATACAAGTTCATAGAATCCCGACAGTGCAGAAGGAGGCATTTAGACTGCACCAACCCTTCAAAAGAGTACTCTACCCATGGCCACTCGCCCATCCCAGCCAATCCTATTCCCGTAACCCCATAACCTAATCTGCACATCCCTGGAAACTGTTGAGCAATTTATCATGGTCAATCCAACTAACCTGTATATCTTTGGACTGTGGCAGGAAACCGGAGCACCCGGAGGATCCCACGAAGACATGGGGAGAACGTGCAAACTTCACAGAGTGA
Organism: Scyliorhinus canicula; assembly: GCF_902713615.1. Lineage (NCBI taxonomy): Eukaryota > Metazoa > Chordata > Chondrichthyes > Carcharhiniformes > Scyliorhinidae > Scyliorhinus > Scyliorhinus canicula. The sequence continues at coordinate 47,842,029 of NC_052149.1, read as the reverse complement.
CCAAGGCCGGAATTGAACCAGGGCCCCTGGTGCTGTGAGGCAGCAGTGCTAACCACTGTGCCACTTCCTAAGAACAAAGAATATCCAACCAGCAGGGGGCGTCGGTACAGACACACCATGCGGTCTCTGGACCAAGATCATGTGACCTGTGACTCAGATATAAAGGGAGACACATCTGGCCATTTGGGGACAGAAGATTGAGAGAGTAATAAAATGTATATGTGTATACATCGTGGCTTCTCTCCCCGTGTCAGCGTGGGTTTCCTCCTACAGTCCAAAGACGTGCAGGTTAGGTGGATTGGGCATGATAAATTGCCCTTTGTTACCAAAAAGGTTAGGAGAGGTTATTGGGTTACGGGGATAGGGTGGAAGTGACGGCTTAAGTGCCTACTCGATGGGTCGAATGTCCTCCTTCTGCACTGTATGTTCTATGTACATCCTGTAAATTAATTTTTAAAAAGAAAAGCCTTTAGTACATGCATTGTGTGTCATCTGTAGTTCTCTGTGTCCAGGCACAGTGATGTCACCCTCTGAACTTCCTTTACTACCATCTTTATTGTAAAGGACAAGGTTAAAAAGTTCCTCGAGATGTCTGTGAATTTCCTTTGTCTGGATATCTATTAAAACAAATGGGATTTTCAGAACACTTTACAGGTCATTATAAACCTATCTTTCAACAATCTTGACTATTAGATTAGTGGAGATTTTTTTTCCTATCTCCTCCAATTATCAGTAAATGCCATTTACTTTTTAAGCATGGTCAATAGTAATGAAGTTTGAAAAATGCAGCCAGCAAAACATATTGCAAACATCATTGAAAAACAAATGGAAAGACTCAACGTTGCAGGAAAGCTGCCAACAGAGAAGTAAAAGAGAATGAATAACTGGTTAAATTTTACTGCATGTTAGAATATGCTGACTGAATACTAACAAGGTATTCTGTACCACCAGAGTCCCAAATATACATTTACATTTGCTTAATTTATAAATAAGCAGTGAGGAATTCTGACCTCCAGGAATTCCCAATAATGAGCCTCTTCATCCACTGAGTGTCAATACCTAATTAAATCAAGTCTATAAACATGATAGAAAGCCAATGTAATGTCTTCTATTGGCGTGCAACACCAGATCATCACTCTAGTTTATTACCGTAGACAGATGTTGCACTTGTATTGAACTTTAGTGCAATGTCCAGCAATGGGAACAACATAATGTACAGCATTGAACACTCTGCACAAATTTAGCTATCGATTACTTTCAAACATAATTTGTCCCAGTGTTAATCACTGGAAATCAAAATGGATTTGCTCGCCTCTTCCATCAAGTTTCCAACGGCAGAATAAGAAAAACACCTGAGGAAATTCTTGGCAGATTTTTTTTTTGTCTGCCGCAAGGAAAGGACAGATTTGTTCCAAGGTCATGTTAATGAGCACAAAAACTTGTGCAAAATAATTAAATTCCTTATATAAAAATGCCATTGTTGCATCCAAGGAGCAACTGTCTTTATGACAGGTTAGCGTTTGTAATATCAATGCTGTCTATATGTTCGTTGAGAATTGAAAGAACCACATGTACGTCTTTACGGTCCTTTTAAATATAGTACAGATACATTCCAGAAAATGATTAACACTTATATTGATCACATCTACTACATAGGTGAAGGCCGAAAATCCATGCCAGCTTTAACAAGCTAGGAGCTTCATGCCATCGCATTAGGAATTTTTGGGTGAACCTAATCTGGCAAAATCACACTTGTTTCCTTCCTACTGAAATTTCTGGTTCGGTGAAAAGGCCGATTTCTTGAATTCATTAAAGTTACTGGCCCCAGAACTGGTTTCCATGGCATTCTAGTAGTCATACCTTGCATATTGACAGCAGCATTCACTTTTTAAAAATAAATATTTTTATTCTCCTCTTATTTCACATTTTCTCCCACATTTACACCCACCAACAATAAACAATAATCAGAACAAATATGTCAATCCCCATATCAATAACAATGATCCCATCCTCCCACCAAACCCCAAACATTAGCCCGCATGTTCACATAAACAAATGACAAAAAGGAATCAGGAATCAACCATTGTCACCATTAACACACACTGTCCCCCTCCCCCCAACCCTCCCACCCACCCCCCCAACTAATGTTCAATGTTATCCAGTTCTTGAAAGCACATAATGAATAATGCCCATTAATTGTAGGACCCCTCCATCCTTCCCCTCAGTTCAAACCTTCTCAAGAGTCAATAATTCCAACATCCTCCCCCCGCCATGTCAGGGCACATGTTGGAGAGGTTGCTCTCCAACCGATCAGGATCCACCTTCGGGCGATTAACGAGGCAAAGGCTACAACATCTGCCTCCACACCCGTTTCCAACCCTGGCTGGTCTGATACTACGAATATGGCCTCCCGGGGGCCCGGGTCCAGTTCCACGTGCACCACTTTAGACATTACCCTAAAAACCACCTTCCAGTAATCCTCCAGTTTTGGACAGGACCAAAACATATGAACATGATTAGCGGGACGCACCCCCCCCCCCCCCCCCCCCCCCCCCCCCGCCCGCCACGCAATGTTCACACACATCTTCTACTCCTTCAAAGAATCGGTTCATCCTCACCCTCGTGAGGTGTGCTGTGTATACCACCTTCAGCTGTATCAGCCCCAACCTCACGCACGAGGTGGAGGCGTTCACTCTCCGGTGCACCTCACACCAGAACTCCTCCTCCACATCCTCTCCCAACTCTTCCTCCCACTTTGCTTTGATCCCTTCCAGTGGTGCCTTCTCCGCTTCCAAAATAGCTCCGTAAACTGCCAACACTACCCCCTTCTCCAGTCCCCCTGTCGTTAGCACTTCCTCCAACAAATTGGAGGCCAGCTCCACCGGGAAGCTCTATATCCCCTTTTTGGCAAAATCTTGAACCTGCATGTATCTAATCATTTCCTCCTGCTCCAGCCCATATTTTGCTTCCAGCTCCTTCAATTCTGCAAACCGACCCCTAAGAAACAAATCTTTTACTGTCCCCTTCACCTCCCATTTCCGAAAATTTCCATTTAGAATCGGTATTTCCCTTGACCCTGCCCCCAACCCAAAGTGTTGGCGAAACCGCCTCCAAATTCTCAATGAAGCTATTATTACTGGACTCCCTGAGTATTTCTCCGGGGCCATCGGGAGCGGCGCTGTTGCTAGTGTTTTCAATCCCAACCCCCTGCACAAACACTCCTCCTTTCTGGACAGCAGCATTCACAACGATCTTCTGCTTTCTCTACTTCAGCCCATTTCCAATCCAGTTACCTTCTACTCTGTGCCTTTTGGCTGATGAAGCAACCGCCTGTGTAGCACAATACCAAAACCATGTTGAAACCAACATATATGACACCTACAGAATTTCTGATACCACACTCCATCATTTCTTTGAAAAAAATTCCGTTCAATTTGTTAGGCCGCACCTGCTTCATATAAAGCAAGGCTGACTCCTTGTTACTCCACTAGGCCATTCCCAGGCAGGTATTTCATTGTGTCCGCTTTTGTGATTCCTTCTTAGATTTTACCCATAACTATTAGACTCCTTAGCCTGAGGTTTCCTGGGTTAGCAAAGCCTTATGATTTTGGTCGAGGCAAGTAACTTTATTTTATATAAAAGAAGAATTCCGAAATCCTAATTATTTACTGAAAGAATAAAGATTTCACTGCTTAAACAAAATAATTCTTACAGTACAAAAGTCAAACAAAGCAACCACAAAATACTGAGTGGGATTTCCAGGCCTACCCGCCAGCAGGATCTTCTAGCCCCACCCAAGGCAACCCCTGCAGACGCTTCCCTGACGCAGGGATGGGCGAAGCATGCAAAACATCATAGCAGGACAGGACTGGAAGATCCCGCCATTGAAAATCACAGACACTATCTTAACTAACCCCCATAACTCTAATACCCAGAATCAACACAAATGAAACATAAATTACACAGTAAATTGCAGATACTAGGACGGATCTTACGGAATAGCTCAGCAGTCCATCCAGCATATATGTAATCAATCTCAGTCACAAAGTCCTTCAGAACTCTGTCTTCCTCACAAGGTATTTTAGCTCTTCCTCGTCTATGATTTAATCTGATCCTTGGCCAACAGCGCACAAAACCAACCCAAATCGAATGGGCATGGTCTTTCTCAAAAATGGTACATGTCTGCAGCCTCCTCAACTCTGCTTACAGTAGTCTGATGACACAGGAACAGCTGCAGCAAATGTATATTTGCGGCTTCTTGATCTAGCATTTGTCTTCTTCAGCCTGCCTGTACTGCACCATTGAACTCTTAACATTTGCTGAGCTCCAATGGCTCTGTCCCCTTTTATATAGATACAACCAAACGTTTTGGTTTAAAATCTCAGTTTTAGCCTTGATTTCTCTAGGGGGAGTCAGTTTCCTTTCTCAGTTTCCCCTTTCAGTTGCCCTTTTTGTTTCCCCTTTCAATTAGAATCTGCATCAAAAAATAGAAGCTTTGAAACTACAGATCCCATCACAAAAGATTCATCTAATGTTACCGCCTTTTTGATCGTTTGATCATTTTGATCGCAGACCGCTGATGTTCAGCTTCTAGTGGTTCACTGAAGATAAGTTCAGAACCCTGGTGTATCTTTAGGGATTCATTCGAATCTCATCTTCAATTCAGGCAGCTTGAAAGGTTTAAAATGTTCATGACCGAAACATTATATCAGTTCCTCTGTCCATAGATGCTGTCAGACCAGCTGAATATTTCCAGCATTTTCTGCTGTTTTTATTTCAGATTTCCAACATCTGCAGTATTTTGCTTTTGGTTAAAGCGTTACTGTCCTGACTGTGTGCATCCTAAGTGAAGTGTATTTTGGCAGCCTCAACCTAGTTCTTAAAAATCAATAGTCTAAAGCACAAAACTGGCACCAACTGCCACTAAAATAGCATTCTCACACATAAAGGTCATAGAAACTGCTGGTGTGGCAAATAAAAAATGTCACTCTTGTGTAGTCAGAGTGCTTTTCAGCAATTTACTTTAGGGACTATTATTAGCACATTGCAGGAAAGAATTACCTTGTGCTTTTATATATTAGATATAATTTGGAAGTCTGTACTTGACCCTCCTCACACTCAAACAAAGGACATAGTGGCTGTAATGTGAGAATTTCTACATTTGCCGTTGATTAATTTATTTAAGATGGAGGAAGTTCTTATTCACAATGCATTCATACAGTGTCTCTTCATCTAAATTCCTTGGCTTGTTCCCTTTGCCAAGTGTTGACATTGGTTGAAAAAACAAACAAGGAAATGATGTCAGCAAAATACTCATTAAGCAACTATTTGGAGTTCCTCAGGGTTGTATCCTCGGCCCAACCATCTTCAGCTGCATTCGTGGGTTGTATCTGTTCAGCTAACATATCATATTTAAACTGTTGCTATTTAATAAACTACCTTAAAAACATTCATGAATTCTTGGCTGCCTATTGTAAGGAATCTGTGACTGACAGCAGAGGAAATTTGACAGGTGTTCAAAATCATGAGGAGTCTGGACAGAGTAGAAAGGGGATAAAATTGCTCTAATTGGCAGAAGGATCAAAGACCAGTGATTCAACGTGAATAGCAAAATAACAGATGGTGATATGAGAAAAAGCTTTCTAATGCAGCGAGTGGGTAGGATGTACGATGTGGTGGTTGCAGCAGGTTCAATGTAACTTTCAGAATGGAATTGGATAATTGAAATCTAGGGCTGTCGTAAAAAGCTGGAAAGTGCGACTATCTGAGTTGTTATTACAAGATTTTTATAAATGACCTGGAAGAGGGTGTAGAAGGATGGGTTAGTAAATTTGCAGATGACACGAAGGTCGGTGGAGTTGTGGATAGTGCTGAAGGATGTTATAGGATACAGAGGGACATAGATAAGCTGCAGAGCTGGGCTGAGAGGTGGCAGATGGAGTTTAATGTGGAAAAGTGTGAAGTGGTTCACTTTGGAAGGAGTAACAGGAATGCAGAGTACTGGGCTAATGGCAAGGTTCTTGGTAGTGTAGATGAACAGAGAGATCTCGGAATCCAGGTACATAAATCCCTGAAAGTTGCCACCCAGGTTAATAGGGCTGTTAAGAAGGCATATGGTGTGCTAGCCTTTATCAGTAGGGGGATTGAGTTTCGGAACCACAAGGTCATGCTGCAGCTGTACATAACTCTGGTGCGGCCGCTCCTGGAGTACTGCGTGCAATTCTGGTCACCACATTATAGGAAGGATGTGGAAGCTTTAGAAAGGGTTCAGAGGAGATTTACTAGGATGTTGCCTGGTATGGAGGGAAGGTCTTACGAGGAAAGGCTCAGGGAATTGAGGTTGTTTTTGTTAGACAGGAGAAGGCTGAGAGGTGACTTAATAGAGACATATAAGATAGTCAGAGGGTTAGATAGGATGGACAGTGAGAGTCTCTTTCCTCGGATGGTGATGACCAACACGAGGGGACATAGCTTTAAATTGAGGGGTAGTAGATATAGGACAGATGTCAGAGGCGGTTTCTTTACTCAGAGAGTAGTAGGGGTGTGGAACGCCCTGCCTGCAACAGTAGTAGACTCGCCAACTTTAAGGGCATTTAAGTGGTTGCTGGATAGACATATGGATGAAAATGGAATAGTGTAGGTCAAATAGGCTTCAGATGGTTTCACAGGTCGGCGCAACATCGAGGGCCGAAGGGCCCGTACTGCGCTGTAATGTTCTATGTTCTATGTTCTAAGATGGAATGGACATAATAGCCAAATGGCCTCTTTCTGTACATTAACCATTCTATGATTCTATAAGGTCAGAAGTGCGGATGTTCGTTGATGATTGCACAGGGTTCAAACACCATTCATGACTCCTCAGATACTGAAGCAGGCTGTGTCTGTATGCAGCAAGTCCTGGACAACATTCAGTCTGGGGCTGACAAGTGGCAAATAATATTCTCGCCACACAAGTGCCAGGCAAAACCATCTTGAACAAGAGAGAATCTAACCATCTCTAAGGGGAAAGAGAGCAGCATACTGTTGAGTAACACAGGTAAGGTCAGCTCCAGTGTCAAATAGAAATTTGATATGAATACCTCACACTCTTAGTGAAATAAATAGTCTATCACTTCTCTGTTCCAAAAGTGCATGTAGAGAAAAATGGAGTGAATCATCAAGAGTGAGGTTTAGTAATTTTTTGAATGATCAAACATAGCATGACTTTGAGCTGCAGTACAGCCGTTTAACATTTCGTTCATAGCTTTGTCGCATCGTGTGCGTCTCTACGTGGGTATGGCTCGTCCCTACGTGAGAACGGCTGGGAGGGTCTAGAATCTCTGTACGCAAGTCTGGGTGTGTCTTGTTGAAACGTAACCCCAGGTGCTTCTTGTCTGTGCGCGTTACGTGATTGTCCACGAGGTGGATACGTATTGTAGTGATCTCTTGACTCGATCCGTTGTTTATGATAGCATGTTGCCATCCTACTTTACCGCGGAAAAGACATGGTGGTATTTTCTTACATGATTTTAATGGAGCTAGGGTACATGTTTGCCCTGACGCTTCTGGTGAAATTGTAGTTCCTGCTGATATTCCTGCAGGCACTGCAACAGCTGCTGCTGGAGCAGCGGGTAACACAGGTTGAATTTGAGCAAAGGGTAACACAGGTTGAATTTGAGCAGGTAACATAGGCTGCATTTGAGCAGCTGCAGTGTTATAGTTTGTCTGGTTATGCATACCGCGAACTATCTGAATGCATCGGCCAACTGTGTCGCAATATGTACCAGCTGTGGCCCAAGTTGGTAAAATCAAATTCAAGGCATTAGAAATTTCAGGTTTAATGTCGGCTATAAAAGTCATTTTAATTGGACCTAAAATGCTTGTGTCCCAAGTGTCAGTTTCATTTTCGAGTGTCATTCCTGAGTATTCTATCCAGACATGTAAAAATCTTTCTTCAAAATCCTGAATATCTTCAGTATATTTTTGAATGCAAGATGTGATTTTAGACCAATCGGTTCTCGGAGGGTGAAATTTTAATAGCAAATTCTTGACTGCTAGCCAACCAGCTTCTAAATTTTGCAAATCATCTCCCAGGGCAACTTCTACCTCTGTTCCAAGAGTTACACTGGCACGAGTGCTTACCATAATCGTCAGAATTTGTACTCCATCAAATGGGTGGAGATGGTAAATGGATTGTAATCTGTGAAGTTGATCCCATGAGGTCATACTACCCTTTTTAGGGTGTTGAAGATCTTTGGACCAACCGGCAATTTTTTCAGGGTCCGCTGGTTCATGAATCCAATAGTGCTCGAATATGGTTTTAGTGATAGTTTCACCTCTCTCCTCTATTTTTTTGCTTCCAACTCAAACCCGTTTGCATTTTAAAGGGACTAGTCGAATTAATTTAGTATTTTGCATTGCAGGAAAACTTGCTGCATCACTGTCAACTGGCAAATGAATTTTAGATTTTAATTTAGTCCTGACACTTGATCTCGGCTGTGCAATTGCCAATTGTGCCACTGGGGCTGCTTGCTGAATTTGAGCTGTTTGTTCAACTGAAGCTGCTTGTTGAATCTGAGCTGTTTGTGGTACAAGAATTGTTTGTGAAACTGAATTTGGAACTTTGTTACTTTAGAGTACTACTGGTGAAAACTCACCACCATTCTTAGAAGTCCCCCTATGCCAAAAAGGGCCGACATTCTAAATGGTGAACAGGGATTCTCACTCCCCGACTCCGATGCAGGCTTCAGTGGGTGCTATTCAGGTCAAATTATATTTTCAAGTTATCCTCCGGTATAACCCATACCTTCACCGAAGATTTCATCTACTTATCACTTAGTAGCATCGATCCTGGGTCCCGGATTGCTAAGTAAGCAAAGTAGACTTTAGGAATAAACCACTGTTTCAGGTTAAATTAAGTTATTTTATTATTGTACTTTTTCTTTTAAAAGCTGCAATCACTTTCTTCACAGAAAGGTAAAAAGATCTTGCTTCTGGATCCTTCTGGTTGGTTGAAGGGACCTTCAGGCCAAACTTGGCCATCAATCTTCTTTAAAGTCTGTTCTTCTTTAGATGTATTCGCTGGTTAGCTCGGTTGCTATGTCTTGTCGATCCCATGTACTGAGCTATGAGAGCTAGCTCTGCTAGCTATTTCTGAGCTGACTCTGACTCCTCTTTAAATTCTAGTCTTCCTGTTTTAGCTCGGCTGCTTGTCTTATCTTTTCCATCACCGAGCTGGCTGTAAGCTGAATATGCTTGCTTCTCTTGTTCCTTCTCTCTTTCTCCCTGAGTTCTGGTTCTGGTTCTGCTAGTTCCTGCTCTGGTCTCTGGGTTTATATTCTCTTTCTAACAGTTATTAAGTTTTTATTACCTTATTGTAAAGTAACTATTGTTTTGCTTTAATTGTAAAAAGTATCTTTGATCTAAACATTCTAATACAACTAAGTATTCATTTTGGGCATGGCATTTCTGTCATTTCTATAGTTTTATTTTCCAATTGTGTCCCTAGCTCATAACTTTGATTTTGGCTTTAAATTATGTTTCTTGTAGACTGATAATCTCCTATTTTCTTTAATTTACTTGGTGTTAGTAGAATTTCACATCCAGAATTTTCACCAAATTCAACTGAACCTCATCCTTTCCTTTCCAGCTGTTTACTACGAGAGGTAATTTCAAATAAGGTGTGAAACATTGCTTTTAGCTGTATGCTAAAAATCCACTTTGTTATAACTTGAAAGACCTGCCTGTTTTAAACATTCGTCACTTAATTCAACTGAAACTCTCATCCATGCTTTTCCAGATGCTTACTAAGATAGTTACTTTCAATGAAGGTGTGAGCCATTGTTTTTAGCTTCATACAAAAATCCTGTGTGTTTGCTAAGCCTGCTTGAGAGAAAGAATCTGCATTTTATAATCCTGCTCTTTGCAGCTGCTATTAACCTTTCGTGGGATCTTTCCCTGTATCCTCTCATGTTTCTCTCAGACCAGATATTGCCAGACTTCCATGTTTCAAATGACACATCTTTCCATATTATGAATTACAGTACTTACCCCAGCATCAGAACTGACATTCACATTTGTGCTTCGGTTTAAATTATGAGCTGCGAGACTGTCTGCCAGGATTTTGCAGTGTCCTTTAAAATTGTTCATTTCTCTTTCTAAAACACATCTTTCTTCGATTAACCTGCAATTTTCAATTTCAACTCGCGCGGTTTTTGTTTGCAACTGTTGGTATTTTGATTCCATTTCAAGAACTTTACGTTGTAATTCCCCAATTTGAAAAGTCTGCTGCTGGACTTTAAAGGATTTGTTTTCCAATCCTGTTCTAATTTCATCATAATGCTCAAGTTTGGATTTTGCATCTCGTAATTCCTCAACAACTGCAGTTAGTTGATCTTTAGTGGACTTAAGCTCATGATGACTTTTATTTTAAATAGTTACTTCTTGCTGTCTGTGTAGCTGTCCCATTATTGCAAGGGACCATTTTGCACGTTCATCACCGTGCAATCGTGTGTATTTTCCCAAAACACTCTTGATATTATCGAGGGACACTGTCCTCTGGGGATATCATATTTTGATTCAGTTTTTCTTGAGATTTCACATAGTCCAAATTGTCTACAAATGAAAGATTCAAAATCACCCAATATATCTTCAATAGAGACATCCGGTACAGCACTACATCCCTTGGATGTTGTGGGGAGTAGTTCTCTGCCATTTGAAGGTCCTGAATCTATTTTAGGAGTCATGTCCGCCATAAACTCAGCCTTACACCCAATTCTTTGGTCGTCAACTACGTTTGTGTATCTGTGTACACTACCGTGACTATTTTCTCAGTCCTGTTTTATTTTAGTTTCAACGACCGGCACCCAATTGAATTAACACAGTCTATAAAAAGGTCCTTTCTAAGGGGGTCGAAGCACTGCTCGATACAGCTTTAAGACTTGTAATGGGTGAAAAATATATTTCTTACCCCAGCCGAGCCGTTTCTTCCGTCCTTCTGGTTTTTCTTTGGTTTTCTGATTTCTTCCTGGCTGGCTCCTCTGACTCTCCCCGAAGGTTTCCGAACCTCTCCGATTTCGTCTCAGAGCTCCTCCCCTTTTTCCGATTCTACGCCAAGTTGTAAGATCTAATTTAGCCTAGCTAATGATAACTTCAAACTGAAAACCAGTGCTAGTGCCATACACTTTATATTGGTGTGTTGTGCTTTATACAGAACAATATAAGGCTAGCAAACAATACAGTGGTGTAAAAGAAAATGATGGATAGAGTGTGTTAGAAAGGCACTGGAGAGAAAAGTGGTATGACAAGCTATGAAATATCTGGCAGAATACCACCAATGCAAAGAAGCAGGATAAATGAGAGGCCTGTAGTCTTTGACATAAAAAAAAGGAGAAAATGAAACAATATACTTTGCAGAAAAAGACATTTTAAACCAAACATTTCTTACTGCAGCTGATGATGCACAAGTCTTTTTTTTATAAGATTCAAAGTTCAACATGCTTATTATTAAACCCACACCATTTAAATTCTAGCATTAAGCAAATGATAATGAAATTTGACTAACCAATCTTAAATTGAGGCCAGTTAAGGTGATGGAAATTACTTTGATAATGCTTGGGAAACAGGAGGGAAATTCGGTATGAATCCATATTATCAGAGTTACAAATAAGCAAATCCAATTCATGCGATTTACTTAAACACAGGGATGGATTCTCTGCCGGTGGGATTCTCCATTCCACTGCCAATGCAGTCCCGCCTGTGGATTTCCCGGCAACGTGGGGTGGCTACAATGGGAAATCCCATTGGCCAGCAGAAAGAACGGAGGGAGAATGCAGCTGCCAGCTATGGCACACTGCCAAGAAAGACATGGCTGGGGAGGCGGAAAATTCACCACCTAGTGTCCCAGAATTACTGAATTAACAACAAATTTCAGACAACTATTACACAATGCAATGTCTGCTTTTACGTTATGCTGATTGATTTCCTGAGATATCGCACTTCAGAAGGAAAACTAAATGTAGCCTTCAGGTGAACAGAAACGAGACAATGGGGCATAATTAGAGATCAGAGACATCACTTGGACATCTGTCCCTATTTTTAGAAAATCTTTTAGAACCTATTACAATTTGGGAAACAGAGTTAGCTGCTAAAACAAGCTAAAGAGCCAGAAGTGGCAAAACTGAAATGGGAGTGTCATTACTGGCAGGAGTGGCATATTTACAGAGGCAGTTTTTGGAGAGAGGAATATATAATAGCAAAACCTAACACAGCAATGGCACATTAGCAAACTTTTCAATATATTATGTATGTAAGACAAATTCTTAGCACCTACCTATTTGTGTCTCCTAGGGTATTAAAACAGTGATGGATTTTGTTAGCCACTGTTGTCTGTAAAACCTGAGACACTTCAAAGAGTTTACCCAGATCCCTTTCTTTACAAGATGAACAAAGGAGAAATACAAGTGTATGATTCAACCAAATGTATTACTTAACATAGTAAAACAGTAGCCCTCCCCCCCTTAAATTATCCCAAATAATAATCATTCCAAGATTCTTTATACTATACTAATACTTTATTAACTCAATCTAACTGCGGGTCCAATTCTCTGAGCCTCGGTTGTCTCAGACTCTTCATCCGCAAAGGTGGGTCCCACACATTGCTTCCTTCCATCACTGGTCTGTTATCAAATCCTCTCTGTTACCTCTGCGTGGAGTCATCGCTGAGGAAGGTCTTTGTGCCTTTCCAGGAGGTTCTCTGGCCCTCATCCAATGAGGTCTTGGGGAGGGGGATCACAACATCCAATGGAGTTGCCGATTGCAACTCTGCAGGACACCATGAACCCAACCCCAGGTGTCCATCTTGAGGTGTATTGTTTGTACGTAACCTCTGTCCATACATGGTAATGGTGGTAAAACTGAGTGCCAGAATGTCTAGCTTTATCTGGGCAAACCAAAACAATCAATCCATATGAATTGGACCGATTACCTCCTGATGTGTGCTTGACAGGGCAGATCCAGACATGTCCTGGCAGTTTGTCTGTGTTCAGCGCATTCAAACTTTGCCACGTTCAAATTCCCATCACGTCAGACCTGGAGCTCTGTCATTTGAAGTAAAATGCCCAACTCTTAATTTAAAGTGTCTGATTTCATTTTGGGTCTAAAGTTCAGGCCGCTGTTCATTTTACCCCACCACAATGCTTTAAATTACATTATTTTCAAAGAATTGTCGAAAATTTGAAACTGAATAAATAAAAGGTGGCATTGTAATTGTATTCTGGTCAGCATCTCGGGCAAAATTGCAAATATATTCAAATTATATAGAGCACGGCAACCTGGTTAGAAATACTACCCAGCCAAAATCTTCATAAATACATTTGTATATTCTAAGTGACCAGAGCATTCTTCTTGCACTATTACCTCATGTAGGAAATAGGCATTGGGGCTGGTTTAGCACAGGGCTAAATAGCTGGCTTTTAAAGCAGACCAAGGCAGGCCAACAGCACGGTTCAATTCCCATACCAGCCTCCCCGAACAGCACAGGGCTAAATAGCTGGCTTTTAAAGCAGACCAAGGCAGGCCAACAGCATGGTTCAATTCCCGTACCAGCCTCCCCGAACAGGCGCCGGAATGTGGCGACTAGGGGCTTTTCACAGTAACTTCATTTGAAGCCTACGTGTAACAATAAACGATTTTCATTTCATTTCATAACTGACTTAATTGATGGATCTAAAGATAAATTCAGTTATAGTTGGCCATTTAGACCATTTGTTCTCATCCTTCCAGTATATTAACTCTACCACCATCTCATTATAGTACCTAACTGTTTCTTAAATGAGCCTAGTAGCCTGGCCTCAATTATTCACCTTGACAACAAATCCAATTAATTGATCACCCTCTGTATAAACAAATGCTTCATGGACTGTCTTTGCAAACCCCGAAATATTCTCTGTGATCTGCCGCTTGATTAATCTGAAAGGATTGTTCCGAGTTTATTCTTTCTATACCATGAATATGGCCATAGATATTTATGTGTTTCCCATCTGAGATTGAAAGAAAGAAAGTTTATGAAGTAATTCCTCATCTTTTTAATATTGGTGATTTGAGTTTTTGCTGTTGTTAACACCATCTCTGCATTCTCTGATTTTGATGGATTCTACCAGTGCCGAGTGCCAATTTGACGCCAAATCGCAATTCTGCGCCACCTCGACAGCGGCCTCCATGCGGTCTGAAACACAAGTACAGTAAACACTGTTTGCATATCATTAGCAGGCCTGACCCGGTATTATATATTCTGTTGTCGCAATGCTTGAAGGACGCTGCTTGGACGCCATGAAGCAGCCTTGTATAAGTTGCAAGCAAGTTTTTAACAATGCAGAACTACATACATATTTACAGTAGGTATGGAGAGGATTATTATTTGAATGGGTATAAATTGAGAGAGGTGGATACTCAGTGAGATCTTGGTGTCCTCATGCATCAGTCACTGAAAGTAAGCATGCAGGAACAGCAGCCAGTAAAGAAGGCAAATGGGATGTTGGCCTTCATAGCGAGTGGATTTGAGTCCATGAATAGAGATGTTTTATGCTACCAAAAAGAAAATGCTGGAAAATCTCAGCAGGTCTGGCAGCATCTGAAGGGAGAGAAAAGAGCTAACGTTTTGAGTCCAGATTACCCTTTGTGACAAAGGGTCACCTGGACTCAAAATGTTAGCTCTTTTCTCTCCCTACAGATGCTGCCAGACCTGCTGAGATTTTCCAGCATTTTTCTTTTTGGTTTCAGATTCCTGCATCCGCAGCAATTTGTTTTTATCCCATGTTTTATTGCAATTGTATGGGGCATTGGTGAGGCCACACCTGAAGTATTGTGTGCAGTTTTGGTGCCCTTACCTGAGGAAGCATGTTCTGGCTATGGAGGGAGTGCAGCAAAGGTTTACCAGGCTGATTCCTGGGATGGCGGGACTGTCATATGAGGTGAGACTAATTCGGTTAGGATTATATTCATTGGAGTTTAGAAGAGGGGATCTCATAGAAACTTACAAAATTATAACAGGATTAGACAGGGTAGATTCAGAAAGAATGTTCCCAATGGCGGGGGAGCCCAGAACTAGGGGGTCATAGTTTGATGATAAGGGTTAAAACGTTTAGGACTGAGGTGAGGAGAAATTTCATCACCCAAATAGCGGTTAATCAGTGGAATTTATTATGACAGAAAGTAGTCGAGGCCAAAACGTTGTGTAATTTCAAGAAGGAATTAGATGTAACTCTTGGGACCAAAGGGATCAAGGGATTTGGGGAGAAAGCAGGATCAGGGTATTGAACTTTATGATCAGCCATGATCATAATGAATAGCGGATCAGACTCAAAGGGCCAAATGGTCTCCTCCTGCTTCTATTTTCTGTGTATGTTTCTATATATGATTCCATACTAGCTCCTTACACACTGCTACTCATCTCTAGACTGACCCTAGCTCTAGGCCATGTGACTAGTGGACAGTACTGTACTCAGTCCCATGTTAACCCTTTAAGTACCAGGGGTGGGATTCTCCATTGGCTGACGCCAAAATTGCGAAACCCGGTTGGGCGGAGAATAGGTTCTGATGCCAAAATCACGGCGAGTGCCGATTTGACGCCAAATCGCAATTCACTGTCACCTCGACAGCGGCGTCAATGCTTTCCGGAACGCACGTAGAGTAATCACCATTTGCATATCATTAGCAGATCCGACCCAGTATTCTCCGGGGCCTCCGCAATTCTCCACCTCCGATGGGCCGAGTTCCCGATGGCATAGTTCACTTGTGCTTTTAAAAATTGTGAAACTGGCGTCATGGCTGCTGAGGGAGAGGGGGCACAGAAAGTGTCCAACATTGCCATAATTTGTTGACAGTTAAGTCGCTGGCTGGGGGGCTTCTGCAGGGCTGGGTGGAGTAGCGGGGGGGGGTGGCCAGAAGGTGGGCTGTGTGGTCAGGGTGGACAGGCACGGAACACCATTGCCTCAGCCGGAAAGGCAACAATGCAGCTGCGCACGCCGCTGACAGCCCACTGTGAACTTAGGGCCACCATGAATCATATAGGCGTCCCCCCAGCCACCCCTCTGGCCCCAGCTGACCCATCAGCTGTATGGGCGCGTTCCACTGCAACTAGTGTCATTTTGTGTGCTGGGATGAGTGTGTGTGGGGAGTGTAATGTGTATATGCGGCTGCCTTGTCAGCCTCTGAGTGCCAATCACGGACCCGGCGAATCCCGCACCGTTTTTCATTGGAATTGATTATGTTCCACATGGCGCCATTGCTAGTCCCTCCACAGTTGCTGAATTGGTCAAGTTCGGCGCCACTTTTGCTGCTGTGAAAGTCCATGAATCCTGCCCCGGGGTCAACACTTAGTCTCAGGAATAGGGAACCCAGCCCTTGATCTTTCTACATCAGGTTTAACTTCCTAACTTATAGTAGCTAAACTGTATTGTAGGTGTGGCTTACAAATCGGAAAGTACAGCTTCAGATGGCAACATTAGCTTAATTGATTTGGCCGTGTAACCTGTTTGCTGTGAAAGAGCACAACCTGAAATAGGGGGCATTATTCTCCGGTCTCCAACTCCGAAATCGCATTCGCTGATAGGCCGGAGAATCCCCGTTTGCGCCTAAATCGGGGGCGGTGCTGCTTCTGCTTTGCTCCGCCCCCTCAGAAACAGTGGAGTACAGCGCGTGCCGTTGGGATGGCGACAGGACATCACCTTCTCTCCGCCCCCAGTGGGCCAAGTTCCCAACGGCATGGAACACTTCTGGTATTTTCTTCCGTGGACCCCCCCCCCCCCCCCCCCACCGTGGCGGCTGCGGACTGTGTCCAGCGCCGCCACAGTCGGGGTGGGGGGGTGCCGTGCCACCGGCCGGGGGTGGTTTCAGCGTGGGCTGGGGGGGACTGGTGGGGGATGGTCACGGGGTGGCGAGGGGGGTTACTGGGGACATTATTTGGCAGGCCGGGCCTGTGTTGCACGGCGCAGCTGCCACAGGCGGCCGCCGTGCACATGCGCGGCCATGGACCCGGCCATATCCGCAGGTAAAGCCGGGGCTTATGCTGCACTGCTGCTAGCCCCCCACCAGATGGAGGGTCGGTGCAGCTGTTGTGCCATTTTTTCTGGCATAAATCACTACTGTTCCCACGCTGGTGTCAGCATTTAGTCTGGAAATCGGAGAATCCAGCCTGTTAACTCTGCGTCTCTCTCTACGTGCTGCTTGTTGTTTTTGAGAATTTACAGCAATTTCAGCTTTTATCCTGTTTGCTTTGCTTATTCACACTTTGCAAACTATTAGAATTAATCATATCAACAAGTAAGGATCATATCAACATTTAAGGACAGTTTAAATAGGTAATTGAAGAAAAGAAGAATAATTACTTTTTTCTGGGGTTGTGAATCTCAAACTTTTATTTGCACCATTTGCCCCAGCAGCTACCTCTCGAGTATTTTTGCCATCTCGAAGCTCGACAACTAATATTTACTGTTTTGAAGTTACAACATTCATGGTTTACCCTAGTTTGAAAAACAGTCATACTGGAAGGGAAAATTATAATTTCAACAGAAAAGTGCATCTTTTCTGCTGAAGATCTACGTTTATTTATGTTTGAGGGTGTATTCTTTCCCTACTTTTGGTGATGAATAATGCTTTAAATTACGTGAAACATGATACAGATGGAGAATGGGGTGGAGTATACAGTTCTATGTCACCTTGAACAGAAACGGATTCTCCATTCCTGAGACGCCGAGGCAGGATGACGCGACCATCAATCTACACCAGACAGAGTTGAAGTGAACAGTAGCTTTAATCTACTGGACCAGTGCCTGCCTGCGACTTGCTTGCACTGAGAGCCGCCTACAGGGCAGCTGCTCTTTATATCTCCCCTCAAGGGGGAGGAGCCAGGGGCGGAGCCCACAAGGGCACCAACAAGGTACAAACAGTGTAGTACAGTACAATGGTCCATAGGTGGAGCCCATATGGGCAACAGCGTGATACAATGTGGTACAGTGGTGAATGGTTACTATAATACGTTCACCACACAGGATTCGTGGACTTCTACGACAGCAAAATTGGTGCCGGACCTGGACCAATTCACCGGCTGTTAATGGGCGAGCACCGGCGCCACGTGGAACACAATCGACTCCAATGAGAAACGATGCCAGATTCGCTGGATTCGGGATAGACACATAGGAGGCTGACAAGCTGCAGCCGCATGTACACACTTCACTCCCGACACACACCATCACAAAAAGATGGCAACATGACGCGAGGCACCAAGGTTTACAGGTGCCTGAGCTTAGCTTCCTTAGCTTATGGAGTTAAATAGCTGCTAACATATCCAGGAAGTTATTGATCCATTTTTTATGTTTATTAAATATTACCTCCTTATATAAGTTATGCTGCTGTTCTTTGTTAGCCTCAGTGAAGGAGCCAGCAATGAACAGCATGCTTAGCCATATCCACTCCTCTTAAAAGGAAGAAGTTTTTGGTTGCTTTCTCTTTGTTTAAATTTATTATTGCAAATGTGTTGGTTTGGTTCTAAGGCGAGAAGTGCTCTTTCCAAGGGCCGGTGCAGACTCGATGGGTTGAATGGCCTCCTTCTGCACTGTAAATTCTATGATTCTATGCCAAACTGGAGGCCCTGCTGGGCGCCGTGGAGGAGAGGCAGGCAACCCTGTACCCTGGGGTGGGAAGGAGGCTGCCAGCTGCCGCCATTTGCCAGGCCTGGACACAGGTGGCAGAGGTCAACGACACCATGGGCAACATCACGAGGACCGGCCAGCAGTGCCGAAAAAACTGCACAATCTCCTCAGGGGGACCAGGGTGACTAGGCACCAAGCACCAACCCCATCCCACACACCCATAACCCCACCCCCACCTGGAGGGCGGCCAAAAGCCCACCTTGCACTACATGCTGGCACCCATATCAGCCACCATGCCACTTAAGCCGCCAGCTACCCACCCCCTGGGCTGGCTCCCCCGCACTCCCACAGAAGAAGGCCGCACACAACCATCGAGGATGAAGACTGGAAGGGGACCTCCAAACTTGCCCCCCTCCCCTCAGCTGAACAGAGGGCCTAAAGAAAGGGCAGTCGCCAGGGCAGAGGTTGGCATTGGGTGAGGAAGTGATGCCCCACTGAGTTGCGGTTCATAATGGCACGTATGACAACCCCCCCAACACCCTCTCCACCACCATCACACCCACCACCACCCCCAATCCCCTCTCCACCAACACTCCCCTAGGGACTACATGAGGGGTGTTGGCGAACATCCAGCACCTGTAAATGTAGTAGGAGGAGCCCAAATGCCTGCAGGAGCAGGAGGTGGCATTGACCATGCATGCCACCCAAACCAATACCGCACAGATGGTGGGGGCCTTGGGGGCAAGGTTTTAGCCATGGGTCACCTTGACGGTCACCGGGAGCAGGTGTCCTCCCCCATTCCCCCGCACCGCCAGGTGCGCCATGATCTGGCAGATATGTCGCACTGTCTCCTTGCTAAGCCGGAGTCTTCGCTATTGTGGAGGATGCAGCAGGCCAACACAGTGTGGGAGACTCTCCCAGCTCTATATTGGAGGGCCCCTCCAGAGTGGCCAAAGCACCTAAACCATATCTTCAGGATGCCGAAGCACCGCTTCAGGTCCTCGAATGACAGGCGCTGCCAGCACACACGAGGCACTCTCATGCGGCAGCTTCTTTGCACCTCCACCTCAGCCAGCTGTGCAATGGGATCTCCATCCTCACCGGCTGCCCCTGTCCCTCTGAGCCATGCTCGTACAGCCGCAGGGCATCCCCCAGGTGCAGCAACTAGGAGGAAGGTCACCATTGTTGGTTAAATTCCAATATCCATTGTTTGCAGCTGGTCGAAGGCCGACATGTTAGCATGGTGTGTACCCCAACCAGGTCCAATAGGCTACACAATGGCCCCAGTTGGAACTGCTGACCCTGCCCTTGTAGGCCCGCCTTCCCCTCCTCCCCCATCTCTGCACTCCGGGTCCCAGCACCGTGGGAGCAGCTGGCCCTGGCTGCCAGGGGTACCGTGGCTGGAGCTGCCCATGCCAGCGGTACGCTCCTCGGTTCCTGTTCGGCGCCCCCCACTATGGACTACTGTGGACGTTGCCCTTGGGTGTGCTGCTTGATGCCCCGTCGGTGGGTGGCGGCCTGTGGCGGGGGTGGTATGGCGGAGGCTGGGCTGCAGGGGTGGTAGGGTGGAGGGTGAAGGCTGGGGTGCAGGTGGTGGGGGCACCCATACGGTCACTCTGCAGAACCAAGTGCCTAGGTGGGTGGTCAATAGGGTGCACAGCAAGGTGGCTGTCCGTGGCTCAACATCCAGTCCCGTGGGGGGGGGTGAGGAGGAGGGGGAAAGGGTGTGGGAGGGTGAGAGGGATGTGGGGGAGTGCAGGTTGAGGGTGAGGGAGGGTGTGGGGGTGTGGGGTGAGGGTGAGGGGTGTGGGGGGGAAGGAGTGAGGGTGAGCCTGCCCCGGTTCATAAGGGACAATTTAGCATGGCTAATCTACCTACCTTGCACATCTTTGGGTTGTGAGGGCGAGACCCATGTGGACACTGGGAGAACGTGCGAACTGCACACGGGCAGTGACCCGGGGCTGGGATTGAACCTGGGTCCTCAGTTCCGTGAGGCAGCAGTGCTAACCACTATGCCACCATGCCGTCCATTCCAGTTCATCTTTGGGGTAACCCTCAAATATGACGCCCTAGAGCTCAGAATTTGCCGCCCAGTTTTTTAGATCGAAAAACGAGGAGTGCGATTCTCCGTTCCGCGATGCCGATTTCGTAATCGGCGATCGGGCGGAGAATCCCTTTTGATACCGAGATCAGGGGTGGCGCCCGTTTGACGCAGGTTTCGTATGCTCCACCCCCTCCAAAACGGTCACATCGCGGCAGGTGCCGCATGCCATTGCGATGGCCTCAGCGCTTCACCTGAAGGCCCTCCCCCAATGCTCCGCCCCCGATGGGCCGCGTTCACGATGGCGCAGTTCACTCATGGTCTCAGCCGTGCGGGAACCCAGGGTGGCGGCTGCGGACTGTGTCCAGCGTCGCCACAGTTGGGCGGTAGCCGCGCTGCTGGCCGAGGGCGCTTCCTCCAGGGCTAGCGGCACTGGGTGGGGTGGCCAAGGGATGTCCAGGGGGGCACTATCTGGCAGGTCGGGTCCGCGCACGGCCGCCTCCATGTTTTACGGCGCGACTGCTGCAGGTCATCGCTGTGCGCATGCGCGGCCACGGACCCGGCCATTCTCCAGCCTTTTATTTTGTGGAGGCTGGGAGTTTTATGTGGCGCAGAGATAGCCCCTCACCGGTCACAGGATCTGTGCGGGCACTGCACCAATTCTTTCCACGATAAACACCACAGATCTTCCACACTTAGCCTCAGAATCGGACAATCTGGTCCATGGTCTTTTGAACCAAGCACATACATTCTTTATAAGTAGACTGTCAAAACCTTCAAAGGGAAATCAGGTTAAAGAGGAAATCACATGAAATAGGAACAGAATAATTATGGCAAGAGATATAGAGATTGAACTGAAAACCGGTACACTGACTGTAATGTAGATGTGAAGAAAGAAAAATAAGATTGGAGCAAGAATCATCACAGGGACTACCACTGGCATGTCCGTCCACAAACAGAGCCATAGGGCCACAATGAGACAGGACCCATTTCAGGTTGCTGTACTTCCTGTCTTTGATGAATTATGCTGTCTGATTTTATCAATATTGGTCATTCATATGTAGCAGAAGTGAAGTTAAAGAAGCCACCACTGTCAAACTAGCTGTACAGACAGTCCTCATCAAAACCCCTTAAAGTAAGGTTCTACAGAAATAGACAGCGCCATCCATCAAAGGCGGACAATGATTGAAGTGGAAAGCATTTTTTTTCCTGCAAGCATAATCGTTCTTACAAAGATAAATGTGACTTATGGAGTGGCCCCTGGGCCCAGGCAAGATTGTCGCAATCAATCCTGTCTTACGATTTGATCATTCCATTTCAACTTCACACATATTCAACATATTTCTCTGTCACTGTTATAGTGATCTAACTTTAGTTGATTGTTTTTGGTGCAGCCATTACCAAGAAACTGGATTTTGAATCTCTACCTCTGACATCCATGTCCTCAGTTAGCTGAAACATGAAGTAGATTTCAGAACACTATAGCTGCAGAGAAGATTAGATTAGTCTGAAGACAGGTAAAATTGAGAAAACAGACAGGGATTATAGGGTTTAGTAAGTATACATTGCTAACTATGCCCATCAACTCCAAACCATGTCATAAATTGCATATTCTATCCAATTTGAAACTCCAAAGAAAGATAAGTGAGCGGTAACCAATGAAGTATTGATGAACCTCACTAGAACACGGGTTCTGCTACAACTGGGATGTTGTGTCCAATTCTGGGTGTTGCACTTTGGGGACAATGGCTTTGGAGACAGTGCAAGAAAGATTTACAAAAATAGTTCGAGGGACTTCATTTTTGTGATTAAGTTGGAGGAGCTGGAGAATACCTTCTTAGAAAAGAGAAGGTTGAGTGGAGATTTGATCGAGGTTTTCACAATCTTCCCGTTGGCGGAAGACTCATGAAAGGGAGGAGATTGCTTCTTTTGCCAATGGCTTTAAGTCCAAGGCAAAATGAGAAAAAATATTTTTATGCAGTGGTTCGGATCTGGAATGCGCTACTCAATGAAATGAAATGAAAAACGAAAATCGCTTATTGTCACGAGTAGGCTTCAATGAAGTTACTGTGAAAAGCCCCTAGTCGCCACATTCCGGCGCCTGTGCGGGGAGGCTGGTACGGGAATCGAACCGTGCTGCTAGCCCTCCTTGGTCTGCTTTAAAAGCCAACGATTTAGCCCAGTGTGCTGAACCAGCCCCTGAGCCTCAAAAGTGTCATCAAAAGGGATTTAGAGGTATCCATTTTGTCACAGTCCCCTGCTCTTCCCCACAGCCTTGGAAATATATCCGATTCTCTTTTGAAAGAGAGGAACTTAGGAGGAACTTAGGAGGAACTTCTTCACCCAAAGGGTTGTGAATCTATGGAATTCCTTGCCCAGTGAAGCAGTTGAGGCTCCTTCATTACATGTTTTTAAGGTAAAGATAGATAGTTTTTTGAAGAATAAAGGGATTAAGGGTTATGGTGTTCGGGCCGGAAAGTGGAGCTGAGTCCACAAAAGATCAGCCATGATCTCATTGAATGGCGGAGCAGGCTCGAGGGGCCAGATGGCCTACTCCTGCTCCTATTTCTTATGTTCTTATGTTCTTATGAAAGTTCGTATTGAACCTGATTCCAGCAACCTTTCAGGTACTGCGAATCATGCACATATGTTTTAGGCGTGTCCGAAGCTGAGGGGATTTTGCCAGGGATTTTCAGATGTCACATCAGAGATCCTGGAAGGGAGGGCGGCTCCGAGTCCAGAGGTGGCAATATTTGGAGTGTCGGAAGATCCGGGAGCCCAGGAGGGGAGGGAGGCCGACGTTTTGGCCTTTGCCTCCCTGGTAGCCCGGAGACGGATTTTGCTGGGATAGAGGGACTCGGAGCCTCCAACATCAGGGGTGTCAGTCAGTGACATGGCAGGATTTCTCAGGCTAGAGAAGATTAAGTTTGCCTTAAGGGGTTCAGTACAAGAGTTCAGTCAGAGATGGCAGCCGTTCATCGACTTCTTTAAGGAAAACTGGCCGTCAGCAGAAAGAAGGGGAGGGAATAGGGAGGGGGAGGATGGGGAGGCATGGAAGTGCAGAATAAGGGCAGGGAATCTAATATGTGAGTAGCTAGGAGTTAGGGCGGGGGGAAAGTTGAGTATGTTACTGTGGGGTTTTTGTGTGAGTCGGACCAGTTGCTATTTAGAATGTTAATATATTAAAATGTTAAAATTATAAATGTCTCAATAAAACGTTTTCTAAAAAGAAAACCTTTCAGGTAATGCATTCCAGATCATAACAACTCACTGGATAAAGAAAATTCTAATTTCTCGCCCGGGGTTTGGCTAATTATTTGAAATCTGTTTTCTCATTACCGATCCTCCTACCAGTGTAAACAGTTTCCCCTCATCTACTCTATCAAAACCACTCAGAATTGTGAGCACAGCTATGAAGTCTCCCACAGACCTTCTAGTCTCCTAGGAGGACAATCCTAACCTCTGTCGTCTCTGCACATAATTGCAGTCCCTCATTGCTGTTGCCATTTTGGTGAATCTCCGCTGCATTCTATCCAAGGCCCTGAAATCCAGTGTGCTGTCCAGAATTGGACTCAATGCTCTAATTAGGGTCTAACCAGCAACATCTTAAGGTTTAACATTCTTGCTTTTATAATTCCACCTGTCCAGAATAGGAAGCCAACTGTTTTTTTTTTAATGATTCAGGAAGTGTTTTGTATACAGAAAGTTGTGGGGGGGGGGGGGGGGGGGATTCTCTGTCACGCCAGCCCCGTTTTCCAGGGCGGCGCGTCCCCGCCAGCAGCAGAATTCTCTGTTCCCAAAACCGGCCAATGGGGTTTCCCATTGTGGGCCAGCCCACGCGATTGGGAAACGTGTGGTGTGGGTGTACCACCGGCGGGACAGGGGATCCCACTAGTGATATTTCTGGAAAATAGAACAGCAACAAGATAAGAATCTGGAGGGCCAGAAAAGACGTGGGACAGCGGGAATTCTGAAAGCCGGCCACAGCCGTTGGGCACTTCTTCCCGGGGTTGGGAATGTCACAGCCGATGGCCCCGTGACCCACCCGCGACCAACCTGTGGGTCGCGAACCTGACTTTGAAAATCAGTGCCCTACATCAACAGGAAAGGCTTCCACTGCCTGAACATCCAGCTCGAGTACAAATACCACATGAAGATGTACGTGTGTGCACTTCCCAGGGAGTGGCCAGACAGCTACATCCTGGGGCAGTCAGACATCCCTGTCTTAGATCATAGATCATAGAACAGTACAGCACAGAACAGGCCCTTCGGCCCTCGATGTTGTGCCGAGCAATGATCACCCTACTCAAACCCACGTATCCACCCTATACCCGTAACCCAACAACCCCCCCCCTTAACCTTACTTTTTAGGACACTACGGGCAATTTAGCATGGCCAATCCACCTAACCTGCACATCTTTGGACTGTGGGAGGAAACCGGAGCACCCGGAGGAAACCCACGCACACACGGGGAGGACGTGCAGACTCCCCACAGACAGTGACCCAGCCGGGAATCGAACCTGGGGCTCTGGAGCTGTGAAGCATTTATGCTAACCACCATGCTACCGTGCTGCCCCATGCTACCGTCTTCTTGGAGGACCACTCCAAGATGGCCGGTTGGCTCTTGGGGGATAAAGGCGACCCATTGAGGACCTGGCTAATGACGCCAGTACAGAGGCCAGTGACCAATGTGGAGCCCCCATACATTGAGGCCCATGCGGCCACCAGGTCTGCCATAGAATGGAGAATGGGACTCTTCAAAATACAGTTCCAATGCCTTGACTGCTCTGTTGGTGCACTGCAGTTCACCCCCAAAGGGTCGCATGCTTCATGGTGGCCTGCTGTGCCCTCCACAACCTGGTACAACAGCGGGTCCACGTGCTGGAGTTGGACCGGGAGGAGCATGCTGCCACCTGAGAGAAGGAGGATGAGGAGGTGCCAGACCAGGAGGGGCTGGTGGATGATCCCAGGGAGGACTCGCACAACCAGCTGCAGGATGGAGGACAGGTAGGAGTGTCAAGGGTCCGCAAGCCTGGAGGGCCACAGAGGCCCTTCTCCTTGCCCGCTTCACATAGAACGTGTCTTCTTCCATCATCGCAACCCATCCCCTAACCCCCTCCCCCCCTTCCATTCCCCCATCTTGTCACCCGCCCACCCCATGCATTCTCCCCCCAACCACCCTGTTCCACGCTCCCAGGGTCCGTGTTATATCACTCCAGTGTGTCAGCACTATCAGCGGGTCACTCTCAAGGGTAGGGGAGTGATGATAACCCATTGAGAGCTGAGCGCTGGTGCTCCTCAATCTATGCCATAGGCGGACTCCTGCCTTGGGGGTAAGGGTTGCTGGGGGGAGTGGAATTCAGGACATCCATGCCCGATTGGCTGGGACAGGGGCAGGGTTTGCTGGTTGGCCCGCAGTGCAGAAGGAAGTCTCAGAGGCATCATATTTCTTGCGTGCAACATTTTTAAAACTGTACATATGTGTCCCAAATCCCCACCTTCCCCTCCAAATCCCTCCCCCACCTCTCCCCCCCAGTGCCCTCTGTGATCATCAACCTGTTTATGCTTCCGTGCACTACCACTGGGTCTAGGTGTGACCCCAGGATTCATATCAGAGGTGGAGGCAGCCTCGGGATGGAGGGGCAACTGGATTGAACCACGGCTGCCCCTTCATCATCTGGCTCTGCCAGCCCTGGTGGCTCCCCAATGTCTGCAGCGTGGGGAGCCCTCGACGATGATCCTCAGTGACTGCGGCATGCTCTGGAACGCCCCGACAATGCCCACCTGCGATTGGGACATGCTCTGCAGTGCCTTGGAAATGTTCACCTGAGACTGGACATACTCCACAGTGCCTCATCGAGGGCCACCTGGGACTGGGACATGTCTGTCAGCAAGTTGGACACTGTTGAGGCGCTCAGCCATGCCTGTCTCTGACTGAGCCACGCCTTGGCCACCTCTGCTCATGCTGCTGATGTCGTGCACTAGGCTCTCCATTGCGGTCTCCACCCTTGGACTGTTGGCCTCGGTGCCATGCATTGCCGGCGCTATCTGCTGCACCCGTAGCCTCTGGGACTCCTCCAATTAGTTATGGACCTACATAGATTACATAGAATTTACAGTAATTTTCGGCCCATCGAGTCTGCACCGGCTCTTGGAAAGAGCATCCTACCCAAGGTCAACACCTCCACCCAATCCCCATAACCCAGTAACCCCACCCAACACTAAGGACAATTTTGGACACTAAGGGCAATTTAGCATGGCCAATCCACCTAACCGGCACATCTTTGGACTGTGGGAGGAAACCGGAGCACCCGGAGGAAACCCACACACACACGGGGAGGATGTGCAGACTCCGCACAGACAGTGACCCAAGCCGGAATTGAACCTGGGACCCTGGAGCTGTGAAGCGATTGTGCTATCCACAATGCTACCGTGCTGCCCTGTTGGAGGATCACTGACATCCCCCTCTGAATATCACGGCTGCATCTTAAATTCTGCATCAGTTCTGGGTAAACCTGGTCCAGAGGCTCAGCATCAGGCTGGGAGCCAGCTGGGTCCTGAGATCCAGCAGACCTCTGACTGCTGTAAAGACTGGGCCTTCCTGCCTCCACCAGATGTGCATCAGCAACTGTGTGGTGCTCACCAGAATGTGCCCCAGAAGCTTGACAGCTACGTTCACCCACTAAGGCTTCTGCACTGGTGGAAGATGGGGATGACAGTTGTGCCGTGAATATGATGGTCTCTTCGGAGCTCCCCTCTGAGCTGTTCTCATGGCAGGCCGGGGAGAGAAGCACTCCAGGTGGGCTGGCACCATCGGATGGAGGTCCTGCAGGAGAATGGACATGTGGTCAGTGGGAGGGATGGATCAGTCTGCGTCAACGACTCACATGTGACAGGTCATCTGGTTGGGGGTCGATGGATCCTCACCTCTGTGATGTACGCCAACCTCTAGGTCGGTGACCGATCAGCCCTTGGCCACCCCCGCGGCCTATGGCACCCGTTCCTCATGAGGATTCTAATGTCTGGTGCCACGCCGCCCGTCTGGGCCCTCTCCCATCGGTTGTGGGCCAACCTATCGTGCGTGGACACATGTGACATTTTTAGCTGCTCGTTTCGGTCATTGTGTGGGGTGGTGGGGGGGGGGGGGGGGGGGGGGGGGGAGGAGGAGACATACGGGCGGCTGGGAGTTTGGGGGAATGAGGAGTGGCACTGCTGGACGTGGGTGTGCAGGGCACAGTAAGGTGCTATGTGGGGGCGGTGCCAAGCACATGCTTGTGGGCAGGGGGTGGCGGCACTGCCAAAGGGCCAGTGCCAACCCACCCATGAGGCCCGGTGGAGATTGTTGATCTTCTTACGGCACTGGATGCCTGTCCTCCTGGTGATGCTCCCCGAGCTAACGACCACTGCCACTCCCTCCCAGGCAGCCCTGGCTGCCATGTGGCTGACCCTCCGAGCCTCCCGGGGGGGGGAGAAGGACACCCCTCTGGACTCAACCACATCCGACAATCTGGCCAGGTCAGCATTCCCGAATCATGGGACTGGTCCCTTCGGTGGCATGGCAACAAGCCGAGTGGGGTTGGCTGTGCGGGATTAGTTTAAGTGCAGCTTCCCCCTTATCAACGGGGAGCTGGCGGGCATGGTCCCAGCAAATCAGACGGTGGGACCATCATTTGCACGTGAAGGCGGTGGGGCCTCATTAAGTTGACCAATGAAGGATTGATACCTGTGACGACCTCGCCAGATCGGGCGTCATTTTACCTCACAGAAAAAGGCCCTTCAGCCCATCGTCTCTGTGCCGGCTGTCAAGCACCTTTCTTTTCTAATCCCATTTTCCAGCACTTGGTCCATAACCGTGTACGCTCTGGCATTTCCAGTGCTCATCTTACTGCCTCTAGGGGCAGCACGGTGGCCTAGTGGTTAGCACAACCGCCTCACGGCGCTGAGGTCCCAGGTTCGATCCCGGCTCTGGGTCACTGTCCGTGTGGAGTTTGCACATTCTCCCCGTGTCTGCGTGGGTTTCGCCCCCACAACCCAAAAATGTGCAGAGTAGGTGGATTGGACACGCTAAATTGCCCCTTAATTGGAAAAAATAATTGGGTAATCTAAATTTAAAAAAAAAATCTTACTGCCTCTTAAATGTTGTGAGGGTTCCCACCTCTACGACCTTTTCAGGCAGTGACTTCCAGATTCCCACCAACCTCTGGGTGAAAATGTTTTTCCGCAAATCCCCTCTGAATCTCCCGTCCTTGACCTTAAATTTGTGTCCCCTGGTTCTTGACAACTCGACTAAAGAGGTTTCTTCCTACCTATGTCCCTTATAATTTTGCATCCCTCAATCCGGTCCCCCCCTCAGCATTCTCTGCTCAAAGGAACACAAGCCCAGCCTAACCAGCCTCTCCTCATAGCTGAAAAGATCAAAGGAGGCTTCCGGTTGCGGCTATGCGGAGCTAAGCCGCACGTTCGGCAGCTCCCGCTTTAAGAGGACTTGTGAGCTCTTTTAAGGGCCCCAAACGGCGCTGATTTGACGATTCCCGGTGGATAAAGGGGTCTGGAGCAAAACCCCCCGGGATTTATGGTGCGGACTCGAAGTGGGGCGAGGAGAAAAACGGCAGCAGCTCCCCTGGAAAAGCGGGGGAAGGTGGACAAAATGGCGGCTGGTGGAGCCCCTGAGGAGTGGGCTGAGGAGCAGCAGGCGGCCCTTCTGCGCTATTTCACGGAGCTGAAAGGGGAGTTGTTGGAATCCCTGAAGGTGACGACGAGTAAGCTGCTGGAGACCCAGACAACCCAGGGTGCAGCGATACTTGAGTTGCAGCAGCAGGCCTCTGAGCGCGAGGAGGAGGTTTCGGCCCTCGTGGGGAAGGTGGAGATACACGAGGCGCTTCATAAAAAGTGGCAAGATCGGTTCGAGGAGATGGAGCTTCGGTCACAGAGGAAGAACCTGCGGATCCTGGGCCTCGAGGAGGGGCTGGAGGGGTCGGACCTGCCGGCCTATGTGGCTGTGATGTTGAACTCGCTGATGGGGGAAGGGTCCTTCCATTTGCTCCTGGAGCTGGAGGGGGCCCACAGAGTACTGGCCAGGCGACCTAAGGCGAATGAACCCCCGCGGACGGTGCTGGTGCAGTTCCATCGGTTCAGTGACCGGGATTGTGTTCTCCGATGGGCCAAGAAGGTGAGGAGCAGTAAGTGGGAGAATTCGGTAGTGTGTATCTACCACGACTGGAGTGCGGAGGTGGCCAAGCAGAGAGCTGGGTTTAACCGGACGAAGGTGGTGCTCCATGGAAAGCAGGTGAAGTTCGGCATGTTGCCGCCTGCGCGCCTATGGGTCACCTACAAGGACCGGCATCACTACTTTGAGTCCCCGGAGGAAGCGTGGGCCTTTGTGCAGGCTGAAAAGCTGGACTCGAACTAGAGATTGGGGGCTGTGGGAGTTTTTCTATTTCTGTATCATTGTTTATGCTGTAGCGGGTTATTCTGTTTGTTTCTGTTTTTTTCTCACTTTCGGACGATGTGGGTTATGGTTTTGTGTTCTAAGGGGGGTACTGGGGTTTGTGGTTGATCTGTGTCTTTGTTTGTACGGAGTTGGTGTTTGGGTCGGGACTGCGGTTTGGGAGCTGCGTTGGTGGGGTGGGGCAATGTGAAAGCGCGGGCTTTTCTCTGGTTTCCCGTGCTGCGGGACGAGGGGGTGGAACTGGTGGCGAGGGGCGTGGTTATTAGACCGGGTTTCCCGCGCTGAAGCGGTGCCAAGGTGCTGATGCAAGGGAGGAGGGGGGACCTCATATCGGGAGGGGTCGGAGTTAGAGCGGGAGCTGCCGGGGTCAGCAGATGTCAGCTGGCTCACGGGAGTACAGTGGAGGGAGAGTAGCGGCTAGGAGGGGTCCTAGCCTGGGGGGGGGGGGGGGGGGGGGGGGATACCGGGTTGCTGCTGGATTGCCAGGGAGGAGTTGGTGCGGGTCGGGGGGGGGGTCAGGGTGAGGTTCTACCGCCGTGGGAAACGGGCCAAATGGGTGCTGGCCTGGGGCAAGCAGTCGATGGGCTATGACTAGTCGACGGGGGAGGGGGGTGGGGTGCCCCCTGATCCGGCTGATTATGTGGAACATGAGGGGGTTGAATGGGCCGGTTAAGCGGGCCCGGGTGTTTTCGCATCTGAAGGCGCACGTGGCCATGCCCCAGGAAACCCACCTGAAGGTGGCGGACCAGGTCCATCTGAGGAAGGGGTGGGTGGGGCAGGTTTTCCACTCAGGGCTCGACTCGAAGAACCGGGGGGTGGTGATCCTGGTGGAAAAGAGGGTGGCGTTTGAGGCGTCTGAGTTTGTGGCTGATAGTGGCGGCAGATATGTGATGGTGAGCGGTAAGCTGCAGGGGGAGAGGGTGGTGTTGGTTAATGTGTACGCCCCAAATTGGGATGATGCTGGTTTCATGAGGCGTATGTTGGGCCGCATTCCTGGCCTGGAGGTGGGGGGCTTGATCATGGGGGGGGGGACTTCAATACGGTGCTGGATCCCCTACTGGATCGTTCTAGTTCAAGGACAGGCAGGAGGCTGGCGGCGGCCAAGGTGTTGAGGGGGTTTATGGACCAGATGGGAGGAGTGGATCCCTGGAGGATCGGGAGGCTGAGGGCTCGGGAGTACTCTTTTTTCTCCCATGTGCACAGGGTTTATTCCCGTATGATTTCTTTGTTTTGAGTAGGGGACTGGTCCCGAGGGTGGAGGAGGCCGAGTAGTCGGCTATTGCGATTTTGGACCATGCTCTGCATTGGGTGGATCTGGAGATGGGGGAGGTGCGGGATCAGCGCCCGCTTTGGCGTCTGGACGTGGGGTTGTTGGCTGATGAGATGTGTAGGAGGGTCCGGGGAGGTATCGAGAGGTACCTCAAGGTCAATGATACTGGGGAGGTCCAGGTGGGAATAGTGTGGGAGGCTCTGAAGGCAGTGATTAGGGGGGAGCTGATCTCCATCCGAGCCCATAGGGAGAGGGAGGAGAGGAGGGAGAGGGAGAGACTGGTGGAGGAGCTGTTGAGTGTGGATAGGAGGTACGCGGAGGCCCCGGAGGAGGGATTGCTGGGGGAGCGGCGTAGCTTGCAAGCCAAGTTTGATTTATTGACCACCAGAAAGGCGGAGACACAGTGGAGGAAGGTGCAGGGAGCGGTCTATGAGTATTGAGAGAAGGCGAGCAGGATGCTGGCGCACCAGCTTCGTAAGCGGGACGCGGCTAGGGAGATTGGTGGAGTGAAGGATAGAGATGGGAATGTGGTGCGGCAGAGGGCAGAGGTCAATGAGGTCTTTAGGGACTTCTATAGGGAACTGTACCGGTCGGAGCCGCCGGCAGTGGGAGGGGGAATGGAGAGTTTTTTGGACAGGCTCTGATTTCCAAGGGTGCAGGAGGAGCAGGTAGAGGGACTGGGGGCGCCGATCGAGTTGGAGTAGCTGGTCAGTGGGATTGGCCACATGCAGTCAGGGAAGGCGCCGGGACCGGATGGGTTCCCGGTTGAATTTTATAAGAAATATGCGGACCTGCTGGGCCCCCTGTTGGTTAGGACCTTCAACGAGGCATGGGAGGGGGGTATTCTGCCCCCGACAATGTCTCGGGCGCTAATCTCCCTGATCCTGAAGCATGATAAGGACCCCTTGCAGTGCGGATCATACAGGCCGATTTCACGGCTGAATGTGGACGCCAAGTTGCTGGCGAAGATCTTGGCCACTAGAATAGAGGACTGGGTGCCGGGGGTGATACATGAAGATCAGACGGGTTTTGTGAAGGGGAGGCAGCTGAACACAAACGTGCGAAGGCTGCTAAATGTGATAATGATGCCGGCAGCAGGAGAGGCGGGGATTGTGGTGGCATTGGATGCGGAGAAGGCCTTTGACAGGGTTGAGTGGGGGTACTTGTGGGAGGTGTTGGAGAGATTCGGGTTTGGGGTGGGGTTTATTAAATGGGTGAGGTTGCTGTACGAGGCCCCGATGGCAAGTGTAGCGACAAATGGGAGGAGGTCCGAGTACTTCAGGCTCCACCGTGGGACGAGGCAGGGGTGCCCCCTGTCCCCCTTGCTTTTTGCGCTGGCAATTGAGCCTCTTGCCATGGCTCTCAGGGAGTCGAGGAGGTGGAGGGGTTTGGTGCGAGGTGGGGAGGAGCACCGAGTGTCGCTGTATGCGGACGACTTGCTGTTGTATGTAGCAGACCCGGTGGGGGGAATGCCGGAGGTGATGGAGATTCTTGCTGAGTTCGTGAGTTTCTCGGGATATAAATTGAACCTGGGCAAGAGTGAGCTGTTTGTCATACACCCGGGAGATCAGGAGGAGGGGATTGGTGGGCTCCCGCTAAAGAGGGCAGTGAGGAGTTTTAGGTACCTGGGGGTTCAGGTGGCTAGGAGCTGGGGGACTCTGCACAAGCTCAATTTTACTAGGTTGGTGGAGCAGATGGAGGAGGAATTTAAAAGGTGGGACATGCTGCTGTTGTCGTTGGCGGGTAGAGTACAGTCCGTTAAAATGACGGTGCTCCCGAGGTTTTTGTTTTTGTTTCAGTGCCTCCCCATTTTCGTTCCTAGGGCCTTTTTTAGGAGGGTGAACAGCAGCATTCTGGGATTTGTTTGGGCGCACGGGACTCCGAGGGTAAGGAGGGTCTTTTTGGAGCGGGGCAGGGATAGAGGGGGGCTGGCGCTGCCCAACCTCTCTGGGTACTATTGGGCGGCTAACGTCTCGATGGTACGTAAGTGGGTAATGGATGGGGAGGGGCAGCATGGAAACGGATGGAGATGGCGTCCTGTGGAGGCACGAGCCTGAAGGCACTGGTAACGGCGCCGCTGCCGCTCCCTCCAACGAGGTACACTACGAGCCCGGTGGTGGCGGCTACCCTCAAAATTTGGGGGCAGTGGAGGCGACACGGGGGGAAGTGGGGGGCCTCGGTGGAGGCCCCGCTGCGGGGGAACCACCGGTTTGTCCCAGGGAACATGGATGGCGGGTTCCTGGGGTGGCACAGGGCGGGCATTAGGAAGTTGGGAGACCTGTTTATCGATGGGAGGTTCGCGAGCCTTGGTGAACTGGAGGAGAAGTTTGAGCTCCCCCCGGGGAATATGTTCAGGTACCTTCAGGTCAAGGTGTTTGCCAGGCGACAGGTGGAGGGGTTCCCTTTGCTGCCCCCACGGGGGGTTAGGGATAGGGTGCTTTTGGGGGTGTGGGTCGGGGATGGGAAGGTGTCTGACATCTACCAGGTAATGCAGGAATTGGGGGAGGTGTCGGTCGAGGAGCTGAAGGCTAAGTGGGAGGTGGAGCTGGGGGAGCAGATTGAGGAGGGGACATGGGCGGACGCCCTGGAGAGGGTGAACTCCTCCTCTTCATGTGCGAGGCTTAGTCTCATCCAGTTCAAGGTGCTGCACCGGGCCCACATGTCTGGATCTAGGATGAGTAGGTTCTTTGGGGGCGAAGACAGGTGTTCGGGGAGTCCAGCGAACCATGCCCATATGCACTGGAGGAGTTCTGGAAGGGGGTGGCGAGGACGGTGTCGAGGGTGGTGGGATCCAGGGTCAAGCCAGGCTGGGGACTCGCGATATTTGGGGTTGGGGTGGAGCCGGGAGTGCAGCAGGCGAAAGAGGCCGATGTCTTGGCCTTTGCGTCCCTAGTAGCCCGGCGGAGGATCTTGCTGCAGTGGAAAGATGTGAGACCTCCGAGCGTGGAGACCTGGATTAATGACATGGCGGGATTCATTCAGCTGGAGAGGGTCAAATTCGCCCTGAGGGGGTCAGTACAAGGGTTCTTTAGGAGGTGGCAGCCTTTCCTCGACTTTCTGGCTCAACGATAAGGTACTAGGTCAGCAGCAGCAGCAACCCGGGGGGGGGGGGGGGGGGGGGGGTTTAGAGGGATAGTGTTTAAGTTAATTTGCTTATTGTTCATTTATTTTGTTGTTTATTGGGGTTGGGGGTGTGGGGGGGTTTGTTATATGCGTTGTTACGGGTGCCGGGGGGTGTTTATTACTATTATTGTTATTGTTATTATTGTTTTGTTGATATATATTTTTCAAAAAATTACAATAAAAATTATTTTAAAAAAAAGAAAAGATCAAAGGAACCATTTCAAGAATATCCATGACAGAAGATATTATAATTTTGAATAATTTTTCCATGGTGACTCCAGAGCAGTTTTTCCTCATGATTGATGTTGCAAAGTCTCATTCAAAGAGGCCACAATGGTGAACATTACGGAAAATAGAAAGGTGTCTAATACTCTGGGCTGATTTTTAAAGCTATTTGAAATAGAACATAGAATATACAGTACAGAAGGAGGCCATTCGGCCCATCGAGTCTGCATCGACCCACTTAAGCCCTCACTTCCACCCTATCCCCGTAACCCAATAACCCCTCCTAACCTTTTTGGTCACTAAGGGCAATTTAGCATGGCCAATCCACCTAACCTGCACATCTTTGGACTGTGGGAAGAAACCGGAGCATCCGGGGGAAACCCACGCAGACACGGGGAGGATGTGCAGACTCCGCACAGACAGTGACCCAGCGGGGAATTGAACCTGGGACCCTGGCGCTGTGAAGCCACAGTGCTATCCACTTGTGCTACCATGCTGCCCGTACTAGCGAGAATGTGAGTTCATGATGGTTGCTCTGTTCTTTAGTCCTTGTTCTGTATTCTTTCACAGGATGTGGGCATCGCTGGCTAGATCAGCATTTAGCACCCATTCCTAATTACCCTTGAGAAGATGGCATTCTTAAACCACAGCAGTCCATGTAGGTATACCCACAGTGCTGTAAGGGAGAGAATTCCAGGATTTTGACCCAGCGACAGTGAAGGAATGCCGATATGATTCCAAGTCGAATGGTATATGGCTTGGAGGGGAGCTTGCAGATGGCGGTGGTGTTCTCATACATCTGCTGCCCTTGTCCCTCGAAATGGTAGAGGTCGCGGATTAGGATGGTGCTGTCGAAGGAACCTTGGGTGAGATGCTGCAGTGCATCTTGTAGATGGTACACACTGCTGCCACTCGGTGGTGGAGAGAATTAATGCTTTTTAAAAAAATTTAGAATACCCAATTAATTTTTTCCAATTAAGGGGCAATTTAGTGTGGCCAATCCACCTAGCCTTTTGGATTGTGGGGGTGAAACCCATGCAGACACAGGGAGAATGTGCAAACTCCACATGGACAGTGACCCAGAACCAGGATCGAACCTGGGACCTCGGCACCATGAGGCAGTAGTGCTAACCACTGTGCTGCCCTGGAGGAAATTAATGTTTAAGGTGGTGGATGGGGAGCCAATCAAACAGGCTGCTTTGTCCTTGATGGTAGATTTATCAGACCAGAAGATTACAGATTGTAGCTGATAGCCACCAGCACATCATGAATGCCCAGTTTTGAGTTACTAGATCAGTTTGAAATCTATCCCAATTGTTAGGTTTAGTGCCACTCAACATGATGGAGGTTATCTTCAATGTGAAGACTAGACTTTGTTTCCACAAGTGGTCACTCCTACCAATTCTATCATGTGCAGATGTATCTGGGACAGGTACATTGGTCAGGACGAGGCCAAGTAGTTCAAGAGATCTGGAGTAAACGTTGAGGACTCCCAGGTCACTCCATCCTGACTGTATAACACAATGCTACCACCTCTGTTGGGTATGTTCTGTCCGTGGGTGATGGTAATCGTCTGGGACACAGCCATATGCTGGAATCACACCTTACAGACAATGTTACATTGTTGCTTGAATAGTCTGTGGAACAATTCTCCCAATTTGGAACAGGTTTGGAAGGAGCACTTTGCAGTGTCGATGGGATTGAGTGTGCAGTTCTTGTTTCCAGGGCCTTGGTGATCTGTCTGCTTTTAGTTTTGACTTTTCTGTAGCAGTTTGATGCAAACAGTGTGGCTTGCTAGACCAAGCATTGTCAAACTCGGGGGCGCGACCCGCGGGTGGGTTGCGGGCGGGTGTCGGGAGGGTCACAGAGCCATCCGTCGCGGCGCTCCCGATCACGTAAATCTGCCGCAACAGGCGCAGCAGCCGGCTGTTAATAACACCGGCTGCAAGTGGCCTTCAAATTGGCCGTGAACATGTTTAAAAAAAGCAGCCGCACTGCGCATCTGTGCCAGATCATCGGCCGATGTTCGGGCATGCGTGCGCAGTGCAGCCGCCTTTTTTTTAAAACGGTCGCAGCTTTTTGTTTTACAAGTCCGGGGGGGGGGGGGGTTATTCATCTATTTTATTCATTTAATTTTTTGTTTTACAAGTTCGGGGGAGATGTATTTGATAAAATTTTAAAGGAACAAAATTCAGAACTTTGGACAGATGGCTACTCCATACTTCCCGACACCACCTTCATCCAACAGGTTCCATTGGAGGAGCGTGTACGAGGGCCAAAGGGACCCCAAACCATTTCCCCCATTTTTGTCAGCAGCAAACAAGGTAAGAGAAAATGGTGGGTCGTGCACGTCGGCTGGCGTGCATCTCGAAGGTCGGCCAGCGTGGGTCGCGAAGGTCGGCCGGGTTGGGTCCTGAAGGTTGGCTGGTTAGTAAAAACGGGTCCCTGGAAAAAAAGTTTGAAGAACACTGTGCTAGACCATTTCAGAGGGCACTTAAGTGCTGAGATTGCTGAGGCTCTGGAGTAACATGTAGACCAGACTAGGTAAAGATGGCAGATTTTCTTCTCGAAAGATTGGTGGACGAGATAATTTTTTTTACCACAATCAGTAAAGTTTTCTGGTCACCATTACTGAGATTACCGTTTAATTACAGATTTTATTGAATTAATTTAAATTTCACCAGCTGCCGTGGTGGGATTTGAAACTGCATCCCCAGAGCGTAACCCCTGGCCTCTGGATTGCTAGTCCACTGTTTCCCTCAACTTGCTGATAAACAGTCTTTAATGAGATCACTACAGGTTGCTCAAACAAAATTGGGAATAAATAAGACCATAAGACATATGAGTAGAATTAGGCCACTCGGCCCATCGAGTCTGCTCTGCCATTCAATCATGGCTGATATTTTTCTCATTCTCCTGCCTTCTCCCCATAACCCCTGATCCCATTATTAATCAAGAACCTATCTATCACTGCCTTAAAGACACTCTGTGATTTTAGCCTCCACAGCCTTCTGCAGCAAAGAGTTCCACAGATTCACCACTCTCTTACTGAAGAAATTCCTCCTAATCTCTGTTTTAAAAGATCGTCCCTTTAGTCTGAGATTGTGCCCTCTACTTCTAGTTTTCCTACAAGTGAAAACATCCTCTCCACGTCCACTCTATCCAGGCCTCGCAGTATTCTGTAAATTTCAATAAGATCCCCCCTCATCCTTCTAAACTCCAACGAGTACAGACCCAGAGTCCTCAACCGTTCCTCATATGACAAGCTCTTCATTCCAGAGATCATTCTCGTGAACCTCCTCTGGACCCTTTCCAAGGCCAGCACATCGTTCCTTAGATCTGGGGCCCAAAACTGCACACAATACTCCAAATGGGGTCTGACCAGAGCCTTTTATAGCCTCAGAAGTACTTCCCTGCTCTTCTAGTCTAGCCCTCTAGACACAAATGCTAAGATTGCATTTGCCTTCCTAACTGCCAGCTGGACCTGCATGTTAACCTTAAGAGAATCGTCAACAAGGACTCACTAGTCCCTTTGTGCTTCTGACTTCCTAAGTGTTTCCCCATTTAGAAAATAGTCCATGCCTCCATTTCTCCTTCCAAAGTGCATTACCTCACACTTTTCCACATTGTATTCCATCTGCCACTTCTTTGCCTACTCTTGTAGCCTGTCCAAGTCCTTCTGTACCCCGCCTGCTTCCTCAATATTACCTGTCCCTCGACAGATCTTTGTGTCATCTGCAAACTGAGCAACAGTGCCTTCAGTTCCTTCTTCCAGATCATTAAAGTCTATTGTGAGAAGTTGTGGTCCCAGCACAGACCCCTGAGGCACACCACTAATCACCAGCTGCCATCCTGAAAGAGCCCTTTATCCCCACTCTCTGCCTTCTGCCATTCAACTAATCCTTTATCCATGCCAGGATCCTACCATTAACATAGATATATAGATTCATAGATGATAGGAGAGGAGGAGGCATTTTGGACCTTCGAGCCTATTCTGCCAATTAAGTTGGAAAAGTGAGTAAGCCGGGTGGGAGGGATCCTTGATTATGCTGCCTGCTTTCCCCCGGCAGCGGGAGGTGTAGATGGAATCAATGGATGGGAGGCAGGTTCGTGTGATGGACTGGGCGGTATTCACGACTCTCTGAAGTTCCTTGCGGTCTAGCTTGTCTAGCTTCCTTGTTACTTCCTCAATGAACTCTAACAGATTTATCAGATATAACCTCCTCTTGACGAAGTTGTGCTGACTCAGTCCTATTTTATTATGCACTTCCAAGTACTCCGTGATCTCATCTTTAATAATGGACTCTAAAATCTTACCAATGACCAAAGTCAGGCTAACCGGCCTATAACTTCCCGTCTTCTGCCTCCCTCCCTTCTTAAACAGTGGTGTTACATTAGCCACCTCCCAGTTTTCTGGGACCCTTCCTGCCTCCAGTGATTCCTGAAAGATCATCACCAATGCCTCCACAATCTCCTCAGCTATCTCTTTTAGGATCCTGGGGTGAAGTCCATCCGGTCCAGGTGATTTATCCACCTTCAGACCTTTCAGTTTCTCCAGAACCTTCTCCTTCTCCTGGAACTCTGGCATCCCACCGGTATCTTCCATCATGAAGACTGATGCAAAGAAACTATTCAGATCGTTTGCCATTTCTTTGTTTCCTATTATTACTTCTCCAGCCACATTTTCCAGTGGTCCAATGTCTATTTTTGCCTCTCTTCCCTTTTATATATTGGAAAAAACTCTTCCTATCTTCTTTTATATTACTAGCTAGCTTGCAATCATATTTCATCTTCTCTTCAAAGCGCTGGACAAACTTATCATGGCGTTCGTATGGGGGGGGGGTAAAAATGCTAGGATCCCAAAGAAGGTCCTACAAAAAGCAAAATCCAGGGGGGGGCTAGCCCGCCCGAATCTACAATTCTACCACTGGGCGGCAACAGCCGAGCGAGTAAGGGGATGGATCCAGGAGCCAGAATCCGAGTGGGTGCGTGCGGAGGAGGCCTCCTGCATGAGGACCTCACTCCGGGCCCTCGCCACGGCAGCACTTCCATCCCCACCCAAAAAACACTCCAGCAGCCCAGTGGTGACAGCCACCCTCCAATCCTGGAACCAACTGCAGCAGCAATTTAGCCTGAACAAAATGTCGGACATGGCTCCCATCTGCAACAACCATAGGTTCAAACCAGCACTGACTGACGCCACCTTCAAAAGGTGGAGACAGGACGGGGGGGACACTGACAGTCAGGGACCTATACACGGACGACAGGATCGCAACACTGGACGAACTGACAGAGAAATTTCGACTAGCTGGGGGGAACGAGCTACGGTACCTGCAGCTCAAAAACTTCCTACGAAAGGAGACAAGGACGTACACACAACCGCCACGACAGACACTACTGGAAGACCTACTGGACGCAAGTATCCTAGAGAAAGGGAACTGTAGCGACATGTATGACCGACTGGTAGAAAGGGACGACACCGTACTGGGCGCAACAAGAAGGAAATGGGAGGACGACCTGGGGATGGAGATAGGGTGGGGACTCTGGAGCGAAGCAATGCATAGGGTCAACTCCACCTCCACGTGCGCAAGGCTCAGCCTGACGCAACTAAAAGTGGTACATAGAGCCCACTTAACAAGAAACAGTATGAGTAGGTTCTTCCCGGAGGTGGAGGACAGATGTGAACGGTGCCAAAGAGGCCCGGCCAACCACGCCCACATGTTCTGGTCTTGCCCCAGACTTGTGGAGTACTGGACAGCCTTCTTCGAGGCTATGTCCAAAGTGGTGGGGGTGAGGGTGGAGCCATGCCCGCTAGTGGCGGTCTTTGGGGTTTCAGACCAGCCAGATCTATTCCTGGGGAGGAGGGCGGACGCCCTTGCCTTTGCCTCCCTGGTCGCCCGCCATAGAATCCTGTTTGGCTGGCAGTCAGCAGCACCGCCCAGAGCTGCAGACTGGCTGTCCGACCTCTCGGAATCTCTCCAAATGGAGAAAATCAAATTCGCCATCCGAGGGTCGGACGACGGCTTCCACAGAACGTGGGAGCCATTCATGCAACTGTTCCGGGACCTGTTTGTGGCCAACGTACAAGAGGAAGAATAGTCGGGTGGCCAAGAATCAGGGGAAAGTGGACGGGAATCGGGGAAGGTAGCCGGGGGGGGGGGGGGGGGGGGGGGGGGGGCTACGGGTTCGTTATGGGGGTTTGATGGCTAGCTAAGGCCCAAAACCAAACTGTAAATAATTGCCTATAAACATGTGCCTCGGCCATATTGGGGAATGTAAAATATGTACTGTTTAAACTGCTACGGTACCTGCAGCTCAAA
Organism: Scyliorhinus canicula; assembly: GCF_902713615.1. Taxonomy (NCBI): domain Eukaryota; kingdom Metazoa; phylum Chordata; class Chondrichthyes; order Carcharhiniformes; family Scyliorhinidae; genus Scyliorhinus; species Scyliorhinus canicula. The sequence goes on along the minus strand of NC_052149.1, from coordinate 47,800,976 downwards.
AACTTCCTACGAAAGGAGACAAGGACGTACACACAACCGCCACGACAGACACTACTGGAAGACCTACTGGACACAAGTATCCTAGAGAAAGGGAACTGTAGCGACATGTATGACCGACTGGTAGAAAGGGACGACACCGTACTGGGCGCAACAAGAAGGAAATGGGAGGACTGTTTAAAAAAGGAGGTAGGCAGAAAGCAGGAAATTATAGGCCAGTGAGTTTAACTTCGGTAATAGGGAAGATGCTGGAATCTATCATCAAGGAAGAAATAGCGAGGCATCTGGATAGAAATTGTCCCATTGGGCAGACGCAGCATGGGTTCGTAAAAGGCAGGTCATGCCTAACTAATTTAGTGGAATTTTTTGAGGACATTACCAGTGCAGTAGATAACGGGGAGCCGATGGATGTGGTATATCTGGATTTCCAGAAAGCCTTTGACAAGGTGCCACACAAAAGGTTGCTGCATAAGATAAAGATGCATGGCATTAAGGGTAAAGTAGTAGCATGGATAGAGGATTGGTTAATTAATAGAAAGCAAAGAGTTGGGATAAATGGGTGTTTCTCTGGTTGGCAATCAGTAGCTAGTGGTGTCCCTCAGGGATCCGTGTTGGGCCCACAATTGTTCACAATTTACATTGATGATTTGGAGTTGGGGACCAAGGGCAATGTGTCCAAGTTTGCAGATGACACTAAGATGAGTGGTAAAGCGAAAAGTGCAGAGGATACTGGAAGTCTGCAGAGGGATTTGGATAGGTTAAGTGAATGGGCTCGGGTCTGGCAGATGGAATACAATGTTGACAAATGTGAGGTTATCCATTTTGGTAGGAATAACAGCAAACGGGATTATTATTTAAACGATAAAATATTAAAGCATGCCGCTGTTCAGAGAGACTTGGGTGTGCTAGTGCATGAGTCACAGAAGGTTGGTTTACAAGTGCAACAGGTGATTAAAAAGGCAAATGGAATTTTGTCCTTCATTGCTAGAGGGATGGAGTTTAAGACTAGGGAGGTTATGTTGCAATTGTATAAGGTGTTAGTACGGCCACACCTGGAGTATTGTGTTCAGTTTTGGTCTCCTTACTTGAGAAAGGACGTACTGGCGCTGGAGGGTGTGCAGAGGAGATTCACTAGGTTAATCCCAGAGCTGAAGGGATTGGATTATGACGAGAGGTTGAGTAGACTGGGACTGTACTCGTTGGAATTTAGAAGGATGAGGGGGGATCTTATAGAAACATTTAAAATTATGAAGGGAATAGATAGGATAGATGCGGGCAGGTTGTTTCCACTGGTGGGTGACAGCAGAACTAGGGGGCATAGCCTCAAAATAAGGGGAAGTAGATTTAGGACTGAGTTTAGGAGGAACTTCTTCACCCAAAGGGTTGTGAATCTATGGAATTCCTTGCCCAGTGAAGCAGTTGAGGCTCCTTCATTACATATTTTTAAGGTAAAGATAGATAGTTTTTTGAAGAATAAAGGGATTAAGGGTTATGGTGTTCGGAAAGTGGAGCTGAGTCCACAAAAGATCAGCCATGATCTAATTGAATGGCGGAGCAGGCTCAAGGGGCCAGATGGCCTACTCCTGCTCCTAGTTCTTATGTTCTTATGTTCTTATGTATGCCGGCAAAAGGGGGCGGCCACAATTATTATTACGAAGATGCTTACCTGTAAATATATATGTTAATTTTTGCGTGTTCTTTTTTTTTCTCTCTCTCTAACAATTTATAATTTGTTCAATATAAAACATGAAAACTGAATAAAAAACATTTATTAAAAAAAATATTTCATCTTCTCCCCTGTTATTGCTTTTTTGTTGTCCTCTGCTTGCTTTGAAAGGCTTCCCAATCCTCTGGCTTCCCACTAATCCTTGCTACTTTGTATGTTTTCTCTTTAGCCTTTATGTTGTCCTTGACGTCCCTCGTCAGTCATGGATGCCTTGACCTCCCCTTAGCATGTTTCTTCTTCCTTGGGATAAATTTCTGTTGTGCCTCGCGTAAAATCCCCCAAAACTCCTATTGCTGTTCCACTGTCTTCCCTACTAGGCTCCTTTTCCAATCAACTCTGACCAGCTCCTCCAAGTCTTTATAGTTACCCTTATTTAATTGTAATACTGTTACATCTGACTCCAGCTTCTCCCTCTCAAACTGCAGGGTAAATTCTATCATATTGTGGTCACTGCTCCCTAAGGGTTCCTGCACCATATGTTCCCTAATCAAGTCTGCCTCATTACATATCACCAAATCCAGAATTGCCTGTTTCCTAGTAGGCCCTGTCACAAGCTGCTCCAAAAAAAATCATCGCTTAGACATTCCACAAATTCCGTTTCTTGGGATCCACTACCCATCTTATTTTCCCAGTCCACCTGCATATTGAAGTCCCCCATGATTATTGTAATATTGTCTTTTTACATGCTTTTTCTATCTCCTGATTTATTTTCTGCCCCACATCTTGACTACAGCTAGGGGGTCTGTACATAACTCCCATCAGGGTCTTTTTACATTTGCGATTCCTCCACCCTATCCACTGAGATTCCATGCCTTCTGATCCTATAGCGCTGCTTGCTATCGATTTAATATCATTCCTTCCTGATATGTTTCAAAACACACCCTGATGCATGACCCTCCCTACTATTGTCTGTCAGTACTGCACTGGCTGGGCTCCATGGTGACACCACTGGATTTCAAGCCTCATTCTGAATAGCTATTCGCAGCTCATTAGGAAAATGAAGATGAGGTCGACCATGACAATGGTTCAAGCTGATGAGAAGTTTCATCTGGATAATGATTGCTCCACTCATCTCCTACAAGTAGCTACTCGAAATCCAACCCTATTATCTGTGGTTCAGTTCAGCTTGAAAAATTATTTCGTGTTGGGCCAAAAAGCTCCACAATGTACCTGAATTATAGCTAATCATAGAACAAATGACAGTAGTATTGGGTGCATTGGGACAGGAATGTTCTATTTACAAGAATTATCATGATGATGACAGAGAAAGGAGTAATGTGTTTTCAATTCAATGCAGCTTTACTTACATTTTAACATCCCGTGGATAGTTTATCTGATGTGACACACTACCTCCATTGACAAGCAAACTAATGCTAGTCTAATTACCAAGTCTCTTCTCCTGAACAAGAATGAAAAGATTAGTACACATTAACATTGTAAAGATAAGCCAGTACTATTTAAGTGAATACGTTGGTATCTCCTATGCAGTGTCTAAAGCAGTCAATTGAAACTAGGCAGCTCTGGGAATAGGGCGCAGAAAAGATTAACATGCAGGCTTCAAATTAAGTGCTGCAGATGAAAAGCATTCGACTGTAAAGGAAAAATATGACTAAGAAATGATTCTTCAAATTTAATAGATTTGCAAAATGGATATGCGAATGCAAAGACTGTGTAATGGTTTTTCTGGAGCGAACAAAGTTACAGTAGTAGCCATCACACTGAAAAGTGGCATTATACTGATTTTAAAGATTAGAATTGGATAGAGCTGAACAAAACAAATTGAAATGATGTACAAAATGAATGGCTAAGAAAGCTTTTATTTTTTCACTGGGGACCAGCCTGTATGCGATAAGGTCAGAAACATACCTAACTTGAATTGTGCCACCTCAGTCAATTCAATAGTTCATCTGAAGTTTGAGATTGGATGAGACCCTTGAGTAAGAAAAGGATTTCAAAAATAGTCATGTTTATTTTTTTTTAATTTAGCATGCCCAATTATTTTTTTTTCCCAATTAAAGGGCAATTTAGGGTGGCCAATTCACCTACTCTGCACATCTTTTTGGCATGTGGGGCTGAGACCTTCGCAAACACGGGGAGAATGTGCAAACTCCACATGGACAGTGACTGAGGCTGGGATCAAACCCAGGTCCTCAGCGCCGTGAAGCAGCAATGTTAACCACTGCGCCACTGTTCTGCCCCCAAAATAGTAATATTAATAAGAATTGATTTTGTCTCCTGGAAAACAAGCACTCTGTAAAACGTGTGTGTGTGTGGGTTCTGCCCCGACTCTCCTGGCAGATGGGCAGCTGATTCACCAGTCTGCTAACAGGTTCGCAGGTCCTGACACCATATTTAAAGCCTAATCCAGCAGGTTCATATCACACTCACCAGCCCACATTGTCACCAGACCGTGGACGATGTCAGCAGCCCAGAGGAGAAAGGCTATCAGCTTCTAGAGGAAGTCTGCTCCTTGATTCAACCACCGTCTCCGCAGGTGTTTGAGGTCTCTGGACTGGTGTCATCAGCCACCTACAGAGTGAGTGAGTACCCCTTGTCCCTGAGGAGCCACACCTTCAACTGCTGCTCTCCCTCATAAATGTCTGTGATCTGAGAGCACCCCAAGATGTAACTGCCATGGACGCTCTTCGGGAAACAGGCACACACCTGCATGATTTGCATTGTGTGGTCACAAATGAGTCGGACATTGAGGGAGTGGGATCCTTTGCAGTCCATGAATGATGCTGTTGGATGTCATGGAGACCGCAGGGCTTTGTGGGCGCAGCCTGCCACATCCTGCACCTGGGGCATGCTGCTAAGCCCATGGCCCTGGCATCCTGGTTGTTCAGGTGCCGATTCAAGTTTATATGCATGTTGGCACTCGCATAAATAGCATCTGTTACCTCCCTAATGCATTTGTGAGTGGCTGACTGAGAAATGCCACATTGGTCACTGGTTCTGCACTGAAACAAGCCACTCACATAGAATTTTAAAGCGGTGGTGACTAAGGGCCATGAGCAGTGTGTGTTCTCCCATCCCGTGTGGAACCAGCTCCTGCAGGATACGGCAAAGATGGTTCACCATCCCCAGGGACAGACACTCTCTGGCACTGAAGCTCTGATATCTGTAGGTAGGATGTCAGACGTTGTAGACCCTTTGCCGATACCGTCTATGGGACTCCACTCCTATGGGAGCTGTGGTGCAGCTCCTGGAATAGCTATGGGCCCAGCCTTCTGCTTCTGCTCAATCGCTATGAGTAGAAAAGCCAACTCGACTTGCTCCACGATTTTTCAGAAGGGAACCGCAAAATGAGAGGCGAGGAATCCTGGCAGAGCCCTGTCCCTCAGCCCTCCACTCCCATGGGACCTCCACCCATGAGCCTTCCTGTGCCTCTCCACTAGGCCTCACACCCTCCCCTCATACTGGAAAATCCCGACAGATATCCCTCTCGATTCCATCAGGATTAAAGGCCTGGACCCTGGAGACTCTCAGTGGCACCTTTCTCTCAACCTTTCCCCCAACCACCCCCTCAAACCTTGCGTTCGGTGACAGGGCAGTTGAATGGATGCATGTGATCAGCGTCTCCATCCTCAAGGGCACCTCACAGACGCCCACCGTCATGACCTAGAATGGGGTGAGTGATGATAGATTTAACCATGAAACCTTGCATTGGGGCACACAGTGTAATGTGTGTGATGTTAACTCTTTTATGAGCTTTGGAGTGCTAAGCTAAATTAAATAAACTGAGGTACAAAACAAAAGGGGATACTGCCTTGAACAAAAACAAATCGCAAATGAAACTTAAAACAACAAATTGAAACGTGACTAAAGGGTTAATAAAGCCCCCCAGATCTGGAGGCGCCCACTGGGCACAGGAGGCCATGATTGTGCCCGTGGACACCACATTCCTCCTCTCCAGACACGCCAGCTGTGAGTGCAGCCGCAGTAGAGGGCAGACAATCGGGTCACACAACCCCCTTGGTTGTCCGCTGCCTGGCAAGTTTGGCCATGTTCAAGAGCAGGTTCACAAGGAGGTCCCCCTCACTCCCTGCATCGAGTGTAGCTCAGGAGCATGGGCTGAAGTGTAAACAAAACTACAAGAAAAGGTTTTTCAAAAAACTGGAAAAGTGGGTGCAGCCTAAAACAACTTACATATGACTGGCCCACAGATTCCACAAGGCCGCAAACAAAAAAGGCAAGCCTCTTGGGAGTCCGTGAATCAATGCAGTCTAGCAGTCTATGGTTATACAGGCTTGCTGCATGCAGCACCCTCCATCCCAGGTCCCCGAGTTTGAGGAGGAGGACACGTCTGTAGAGATGCACCAAGACGTGTCCGGGCAATGGGGAAGGGCAAGGACGTGAAGGTTGTTTGCAGCAGCCCATATAGGAAACCTCGCTGTGCCATGCAACGGGCATGGAAGATATTTCTGCAAGGTGACTAGGGCAGAATTCCGAGGGGGGGCTCGGGGCCAATGTGAAATTTTGCACAAGCAGGGGTACTCTCAGACCGGAGTCCACACTTGCGCCATCTCAAGACCACGACTGCCATCGGGTCTGGCACGACCGTTTTGAGGTCATGGATGGCCACGAGCTGCACATCCACTCACGTACAGCATGCCAATTTGTGAGGTGTCAGCCACCCACTCCTCTGCCACCAAGCATGTCCCCGATCCTAGTCACCCCAATAGCCACCAAAAATGACGTTGGTGGAGTGCTGATTCCCGAGCAGCCAATCCCTGATGACAGCTGTTACTCCAGGCAGGGGAAGAAATGCGGCGCGAGGCGACCATGTTCCATACTTGGGCAGGTCCTGGTAAAAGACGGGCAGCACCTGCAAGGAGTTAACAAAGACCCCTCAGGTCAATGAACAGGAGCTGCATGTCCTAGTTCAGGCCGTGCACCTGGCACAGAGCACAGCATTGTGGAGGAGGCTTGATGTAGATGTATCCATGCAGGGCCTGAAGGTGGAAAATTGCCAGCTGGGTGCGAAGGCACACCAGCGCCTGACCGCCCTCCCCAGGTGGGAGATTCAGAATGTCAGCACCGACCCAGTGCAGTATTTTGCCCCAGAAGAACTGTATGAGCATTTGGTGGTTTTTGGGACAAAGTCAGGGGTGGGCTCAAAGTGATCAGCCAGTTCCCCACATGGAGACAATCAGCTGGTTTATGATCAGACCTTGGCTCTTGTTAGACAGGACTCGGAGCAGTCCTGCCCAGCATCTAAGGTAGCCGTCAACCTTGGCCTCCAGTTCCTGCCAATTTACCGGCCAATATTCCTCAGCCAGGTAAAGACGGACGTCTAAGTAGAAAATGCTGGTCCTGCTCCAGGTTAAAGGCCTGAACTCCTCTGTGAGAGGGTCCATCAGCTACGGACCGACCAGGAATCCAGAGCATTTATCCCAGTTGATCCTGGTAGAGGATGTGGCAGGGTACACAAAGCTGGAACTTGTGCATCCTCCGCAGGTCAGCATTTTCTATGAACGTGAGGAGCACATTGTCTAGTTAGGTCGAAAGGACCACCCTATGCCGGACCGCGCAGGACCAATCCCAACAACCTCCACTGTAAAAGACGCAGAAAAGGCTCCACGCAGATAGAATACTGTTGGCCAGACAAGGGCAGCCCTGACACACTCCTCTCCCAAAGCGAAGTGGCACCTTAATGAGACACACTGCGGCTGCGCACAGAAATTATATACAGGCAACGAAGTGCATCCTGAACGCGAATGTCTGCAGAGTTCAGAATAAATATTTGTGATCCAACCAGTCGAACGTCTTGTTCTAGTCAAGAGACAGGAAGATGCTTGACAGACCAGCCCTCTGGGAATGGTGGATTAGATCCCAGGCCAGGAGGATGTTCTCGTAAATTGTCCGGCCAGGGACCTTGTAAGACTGGTCAGGGTGTATCATATGGTCCAGTAAGGTGGCAAGGCGGGAAGGCATTGCCTTGGCGAAGGTTTTGTAGTCTGTGCTGAGGAGGGAGACCGATCACCAGTTTTTAAAAGGCGGATCTCCCTGGTCACGATACTCTCCCCCAGGATACCCACGTAGTCGCAGCAGGTCCTTCCACAAAGGTCTGCAAGCATCCTCGCTGGACGGGTCCATAGAGAAGAAGGCAGTGTAGAAATTTTGGTGTGGGCCCTGATACCCTCCGTGCCCAAGACAAGGGATCCGTGGTCAGTCGGCAGCGCAACAGCGCGACAGCCTTCTCCCTGTGTGCCAGGGTCGGATCCTCATCAGGCTGACTGGGATTTGACTCCAGGTCGAGCACTTCCTTCTCCAACTCCTCAACCCTGGATTTCCGCCTCTTTGTCGACCCCCTCATACACTCCTGATAGAATACATGGATGCGAGTCTTATCCACATCGCACCCATAGCCTCAAGGAGTGGAAGCCCCCTAACTTCCTTCTCCAGCCATTCCAAAAGTGACAAAATGAGCCCAGGAACCGTTTCGCCTCTAGCAGCAGGTCATTAAAGTGCCAGTACGCAGACCTTGTCTGACTGCAAGACGGAACAAGTCCCGGCCACACCAGGCGGTGGTCTGAACATGGCACCAGCTTCACAGAAGCCACCGGAATGCAGAGCAGGTATGCCCTTGAAAAGTAAAGGTGGTTAATTCTGGACATTCCGACTCCAGGCTTCACATAAGTGAACACGCTGGAGTCAAAATGGTGATGTTGCCAGACATCCAAATCGAAGGACCCGATCAAGTCCTTCTCGTTCATCACCACAGAGCCGGGCAGCAAAGTGATCCCTGGCCCCTAGGATGCAGTTGTAATCCCCTCAAGGACGACGCCCTTGGCCGCGTCGATAGAACCAAGATGTGTGGACACTTGTTCAAAGAATGTAATTTGCTGCTGGCCAGGCAAGGGAGCGTAGACATTCATAAAGTGAAGTATCCCCCTCCCCCACAACCTCGGGCGTAGACATTCACAAAGTGAAGCATTACCGACCCCCCCCCCCCCCCCCCCCAACCCCCCAACCCCAAGCATACGCATTCACAAAGCAAAGCATTTCCCCCCCACCCTCCACAACCTCAGGCGTAGACATTCAGAAAGTGAAGCAATGCCACCCCACCCCCACCCTCCCCAAGTGTAGACATTCACAAAGCGAAGCAGCCCCCCCCCCCCCCCGGTGGTCAGGTTCAGCAATTGGCCTGGTACAGGCTTGTTGAACTCCAAGATTTCTGGCTGAAGATTTGACACCACCAAGATAGCCACCCCGCCAGAATGAGAGGCCAGGTGACGCATGTAGACCCCCCCCCCCCCCCCCCCCCCCCTCACCACTCCAGAAGCCATGTGGCTTTGTCTCCCGGTGCTGTATAAGTTTCTTACAAGAAGCACAGCACATAAGTCCCATCACGGAGGTTTGATATTGAGGCTAGCAACAGTCACCTTCATGCCAGAAATATAGTGTTATAAGTTCATAAGATATCAGAGCAGAATTTGGCCATTCAGACCATCGAGTCTGCTCTGCCATTCTATCATGGCTGGCATGTTTCTCATCTGTTACCTGCAATGCTACAGACCAAGAGCTGAATTGCAAAATCAGCCAGAGCATCTCCTCCCTAGAACACATGACCTAGGAGCAGGAGTAGGCAATTTAGCCTGCCGAGCCTAAACACCTTCAATGTGATCATGGCTGATCCCATCCTGGCCTCAACTCCACCCTCTTGCCTGTTCTCCATAATCCTTCAACCCATTATCAATTAAAAATCTGTCCAACTCTTCCTTAAACTTACTCACTGCCCCTACATCCACCGCACTCTGGGATAGCAAATACCACAGATTCACAACCCTTTGGGAGAAGTAGTTTTTCCTCAAATCTGTTTTGAATTTGCTACCTCTTATTCTAAGATTATGATCTCTCGTTTTAGAATGCTCCACAAGAGGAAGCATCAGCTCCACGTCTACTTTATCCATACCTTTTAGCATCTTGTATACCACAATTAGATCTCCCCTCGTTCTTCTAAACTCTATCAGTATGGGCCTAAACTGTTCAATCTCTCCTCATACGACAAACCCCTCATCTCTAGAATGAATTTTGTGAACCTCCTCTCAACTGCCTCCAATGCCACTACATCTTTCCTCAAATAAATCACCATTTAGTGCTTGGAAGGAGCAGAGGAGCGTGTGCCCCTCCACTCCTTCAGGAGTCTGGCGAAGGAGCAATTCAGCCGGTGCTGCTCATTCTGGCCCATTTTAGCACCCTTTGGCATAGGCGCAGGAAGACCTATACAAGAAATCTAGGTATGACCTTCGCAAAGCTCTCAGTGATGCCAAGAGACAATACCCAGACTAAGCCAGTCACAGACTAACGACACAGGCTCTCGTCGGTTGTGGCAAAATTTAAACAATATAACGGGCTACAAAGCAAAGCAGAGTAGAATCTCTGGCAACAGAGCACCCCTCCTCGATGAACTCAATGCATTCTATGATTGTTTTGAGCAGGAAACCACAAACCATTGTCAACTGCCCCAGCAGCCTCAAGACACATCCATACCTACCGTCACAGCCTCCGAAGTCAGATCGGCCTTCTTGAAAATGAACCCTTGGAAAGCAGTGGGAATTGACAGAGTCCCTGGTCATGCATTCAGATCCTGCATGGACCACTGGCGGGTGTGTTCGCCGACATCTTCAACTTCTCCCTACTCCTTTCCGAGGTTCCCACATGCTTCAAGACCACGACTATACCAGTGCCAAAGAAGTCCCAGGCAACATGCCTCAACGGCTACTGTCCAGTTGCCTTGACATCTATTATTATGAAGTGCTTTGAGGTTGGTCATGAGACACATCAGCTCCATACTACAAGAATGCCTTGGTCCACTGCAATTTGCTACAATCAGCTCTACACTCATCCCTGGAGCATCTCAACAACAAGGACTCCTACGTCAGACTCCCGTTCATTGACTACAACTCCGCCTTCAATACCAGAATCCCAGCCAAGCTGATATCAAAACTCCAAAATCTAGGACTTGGCTCCTTCCTCTGCAGCTGGATCTTCGACTTCCTGACCCATCAGTTCCAACTCCAACTACAGGTTTGCTGATGACACGACCGTAGTGGGTCAGATCTCGAACAACGATGAGTCAGAGTACAGGAGATAGATAGAGAACCTAGAGGCATGGTGCAAAGACAACAATCTCTCCCTCACGGTCAACAAAACTAAAGAGCTGGTTATTGACTTCAGGAAGCAAAGTATCGTACACACCCCTATTTGCATCAATGGTGCTGAGGTGGAGATGGTTGACTTCAAATTCCTAGGTGTACCTATCACCAACAGATACACCATAGAAAGCATCCCATCTGGCTGCATGACAGCCTGGTATGGCAACAGCTCAGTCCAAGACCGTAAGAACCTAGAGTTCTGAACACAGCCCAGTCCATCACGTGGACTGTTCCCACCCATTGACTCTGTCTACACCTCCCGCTGTCTTGGGCAGCATAATCAAAGACCCCTCCCACCTGGGTTATTCTCTCTTCCAACCTCTTCCATCTTGCAGAAGATACAAAAGTCTGAAAACACACTAAGTTTGAAAAACAGCTTCTTCCCTGCTGATACCGGAGTCCTGAAAGACCTTCTTATGGACTGAACTGATCTCTCCACGCATCTTCTAAACTGTGTAGCACTACACTCTGTATGCTTCACCCGATGATTACGTCTATGCGTTTACATTATGTACATTGTGTACGGAGCGGTAACACAGTGGTTAGCACCATTCCTGCACAGGGTTCCGGTTCAATTCCCGCTGGGCCACTGTCTGTGCAGAGTCTGCACGTTCTCCCCGTGTCTGCGTTGGTTTCCTCCGGATGCTCCAGTTTCTTCCCCCAAGTCCCGAAAGGCGTGCTTGTTGGGTGAATTGGGCATTCTGAATTCTCCCTCAGTGCATCCGAACAGGTGCTGGAATGTGGCGACTTGGGGATTTTCACAATAACTTCATTGTAGTGTTAATATTAGCCTATTTGTGACACTAATAAAGATTATTACTAATTATCGTATATCCTATATTTTCATGAATGGAACAATCTGCCTCGTCTGTATGCAGAACAATACTTTTCACTGTCCCTCGGTACACATGACAATAAATCTAAATCTAAGACCAGACCAGCAGAGCTATGTCAGACCAGTAGTCAAGGGCTAGCTGACTTTGTCCCGGCGACCGTGTTTTGTTATGAGAAAGACCCGGAGTTCCTCAAGGGGAATGAGGGGCGACTAGGCAGGGGCACGAGTGAGTCCACTGCCTCATTGCAGATGGCCTCCCAACTCGTCCCCAGTGCCAACCAACGAGCAGCCGTCCTCCTCTGTGCAGTCGCCTTCCGGGTCTGAGTTCTCTGCCATTAGTGCAGCAGATGACACGGACCTGCCAACTAGCCCCAATCCCGTCCCCAGGATCGATGACAGACGGGTTCCATTCAGCCTCCTCTCGGTGGCTTTGGACCAGAAGGTGGCGGTGGTTCAGACCCCATGCTGCCCCAGACTCCAGGTCACTCAATGGATCCCGAAAGACCTCCGCAACTAGAACAGAGGTGTCTGGTCCTGAAGATTGGGATGGAGAGGGACCCTCCTCGCCACCACCGCCCAGGGATCAAGGTGCTGCCGCAGTCCCACCGGCATCTAAAAATGAATGCTTCCAGAGTGCAAAGTTGCTCCTGGCAAAATGAGGCCTTTGGCCGGGGGGGGGGGGGGGGGGGGGGGGGAGGGGGGGGGTCCCATCTGCACCTAGCCCAAAGGTACCCTGCTCATGGCGGCTGCGACAGCTCATGGTTTTTAAAATTTATTCTTTTATTTTCTTCCGCAGGTAGGGTGTGACACCAAGGTGTAGGGCCGTCACTCTCTCTTAATCGGGTGAGAGGTGGGTGTTTACGAGCTGTGGAGTCACCTCCCTCCAAGGAGTGGTCTGTCTTTTGGGGACCACCTGTGCCATGGAAACCCCTATCACTGGAGCCTCCCCCACACTACATCCCCTTACCTCGACATTCCACCCCCGGGGTCTGTGCCTGGTCAGTAAAACAACCGGCTCAACGCCGAGCATCCCACCATCACTGAACTCAGGGGCTCGCAGAGATGACCCCAGACCCAGCACATGACGCTGAGGCATCGACAGGCCTGGATTTTTGTGACATGACCCCAAGCCTGGTGTTCCGTTTCCCCTGGAGCCAGTAGTTGGAAAGGTTTGTTTTTCAGGCGCGGTGAGGTTGGGATTTGAGGGCCGCACCTTCTTTCGTGTCTTCTCGCCTTGTGTGTGCCCCCCCCCCCCCCCCCCCCCCCCCCCCCGTGCAGAATCTGCATGTTCTCCCAGTGTCTGCATGGGTTTCCTCCCACAAGTCCTAAAAGTGGTGCTGTTAGGTCATTTGGACATTCTGAATTCTCGCTGGAATGCGGCGACTGGGGGCTTTTCACAGTAACTTAATTGTAGTGTTAATGTAAGCCTACTTGTGGCAATAAAGATTATTGTTTAGTCTTTTTATCTTTTTAGTCTTAATGTATGTAATGTTATCATGGAGGGGAGGGGGCAAGGCAATGTGATAGCACTTTAAAAAGGATGTAAAATAAGTATGTGACCAGCAGCTGGCTCGTAGCATTGAGTGCAGTTGTAAGTAATGGTGGTTGCCGAATTTCTAGAGTAGACATGTCTGTTGAGCTAGTTGTAGTCTGAAAATAAATCAAATCTACTTATGGTTTACCAATCCTGTGTGTGATTTGTGATATGGCGTAAAGAAACCAAGAATCGCAATACTGGGTACCTGTTATCATTTTGGAATTAGATCAAGAGTTGCACAAATGTACCAACATATGTCTTAATACAGAGCCTGCATTTAACAGTGTCTTTCTCAGTAATGATAGACTATGATCCACTTCCTCTACTAGAAAGATCCCTCCAGACAGATTTGTGCTTCTTTCTTCAGTCCCAGATTTGAGGAACACTAAAGTGAGCATAGTGTTGAATGAAACCATCTTGTTGCAAGCTTAACTTTACTAAGCATTTGGGTCATTCTTAATGGTTGAGTTACAGGTAAGTTTTGTGGAAGAAAGAGGTGTGGTCAATGAAAGAAAATTAATGTACGTCTAATGGCTCGGGTTCTTTGAGATTATGGTATTACTTTGAATCAAAAAAATGTCAACCCCCGCTGCTGAGGTACAATAACTCATTATTGATCACGTAACAGAAAGTCAGACTAAATTTCAACTTAAACTTGAATTCAGCAAAATATTAATTTTCAAGAAATATTCTTTCCTAGTAATTGGAAGATACTTACATTAACCTTCTCCTTCAAAAAATTCCTGATCAATGGCAATGACTCTAGGAAACCATTAAGTACAACAGTTTTGTATGGGCAGCACAGCGCCACAGTGCTAACTACTGCTGCCTCACGGCCCGGGTCCCAGGTTCGATCCTGGCCCTGGGTCACTGTCCATGTGGAGTTTACACATTCTCCCCGTGTTTGTGTGGGTTTCACCCCCATAACCCAAAGATGTGCAGAGTAGGTGGATTGGTGACACTAATTTCCCTTAATTGGGAAAAATGAATTGGGTACTCTAAATATATGAAAATCAGAAGAATTCTGGGCAGAATTTTACCATATTTTTTCAAAGTGTCAGGCTCAGACTGAAAACTGGCACATAGCTCTCCAGCTGTAAAGACTGCCTTTCTCTCGAGAACTTGACCCTCTCAAGAGTTAAAATAAAGACTGGGCAGAGTTTACACCACCACTCTGGGCCGAATAGTACTGGCAAGGCCAGCTCCACATGCTCAGTTCACTTACTTCACCATACTCCATAGATAATTTGGCGGAATCTTTAAAGGGTGCCCCAATGAATTAGAATCCTATACCCCTACCACGGAGGTACAGGCATCCCCCCCCTACCCTCGCCCCGCAACCACTGGGAACGTATCGCTGCCGTTCCCCCCACTCACTGCCTGCTCCCTCCGTGCCTGCAAATTCCCTTGTCACTGTGCGCACTCACCCCCCAATAGAGCTCCCACAAGGGCCTGCTTCTGTCACTGTCCCTTGGCATGGGTTGGCACTGCTGGGCTGCCACTCTACCAACCTAGCACTGCCAACTAGTGCAGGGCAGGTTCCTCCCCCCCACGGGGGCTATGCTTACTTTTGCGTTCCCAGAGCGATTCTCTCGACTGAATCTCATCTTTCAAAACCTGTTGTAAAGCTTGACAAGGTGATGTCATGTTGGCGAGGTTTGAATATTCAGTGAGGGGTGATCATGTGGCGGGGGGGCTGACGAATGACATTAAAATTTGTTGATATCCATTAAAATGAGGTTCTCGACCTTTGTGGGTGTGAAATTCGTGATGTCACTGGCGAGGAATATCGGGAAACAAGATCTTGCCATGCCACTGGAGACTCCTGGGTGGTCAGAAACAGGGCAGGGGGAACCTTGGCTCTCCCTCTGGCACCTGGGCATTGCCACCTTGGTGTTGCCAAGGTTCCCAGGTGTGTGGAGGGGTGACACTGCCCGTGGGTGGGGGGGGGGGGGGGGGGGGGGGGGGTATGAGGGATCCTCAATCTCACAGAGATCGGGCTCCCTTTCAAAATGGTGGCCCGATCAATATGTCTGCGTGGGTTTCCTCCCGGTGCTCAGGTTTCCTCCCACAAGTCTCAAAAGATGTGCTTGTTAGGTAAATTGGACATTCTGAATTCTCCCTCCATGTACCCGAACAGGCGCCAGAGTATGGCGACCAGGGGATTTTCACAGTAACTTCATTGCAGTGTTAATGTAAGCCTACTTGTGACACTAATAAAGATTATTATTATTAGAAACGCCAGTCTGGACAGCGAGTTCAGCTCCTGAGTAATGAAAATAATTCTAAGCGTGGACTAGCCCGGAGAGGAACTCCCAAGAGCCCACAAAATTGATTTAAATGTGGTTAGATAGTGGTGGGGAACTTGCTGACAGAGCCAGGGAGAAACTCACAGCCAAACCCAACTGAAGTAACACTTAGAAACCTTTCTGTTAGATCACGCCCAAAATATTTGTTTGCCCAAGAGAACTTGCTGTCTCCCTGTAGGAATACTCACCATTTGGTAAGCTTCTGCTGCCTGAACCAGTAGGTGATATTGGCCCACAAAACAACCAATTCCCAAGTGCTTCTTCATGTAGCACCATATTACTGTGGCTATTTCAATACAAAAACTCAGCTGTGCAAAGAACTACATTCAATATCCCAAGCCACTATTTTAACTTCACATAACTAATTGCAAAGGTCATTGAGAATATTGTGCACAATTCTGAGAACCCAGTGTTCAAAAAGATACCAAAGAACTGGATAGGGATTAATGAGGTTACAGGAGTAAGGCACCAAATTGGAGGAAAAATGCAGAGAACATAACTTGATTTCATTGCGCAACAGAAAGCTGTATGGCTAATAATTGGCCTTTTAATTGGATACCTATAACTGGTTAAGAAGAGCATATATAAAGGGTATATAAAGCTCTATCTCTAGGTGAGCAGTTTTCGAAAAGCATAATTCCCTGCTGTGCCAAGATCACACAAATAGCAACAGTGACATGAAACTGGTTGGGATGGCATAAAGTCAGCTGCAACATCAGGCGGTGGATTTTTGAAAAATTATTTTAGGAAGCTTTAAAAAAGAGCCACATTAATTATTCTTCTCAGAAATTTCACTTACGGCACCACGGTGATGCAGTGGTTCGCACTGCGGCCTCGCGCCGCCAATTCATCTACCCTGTACATTCTCTCCGGATCTGTGTGGCTCTCACCCCCACAACCCAAAGATGTGCAGGATAGGTGAATTGGCCACACTAAATTGCCCCTTAATTGGAAAAAATAATAATTGGGCACTTTTATTTTATAAAAAAAAAGATTTCACTTATGACTAGTCAATATCCTTAGAGGCTTTAGAGTTAATCGTGGCAGTCCCAGTGTCTGTGGCCTATGAAAACAAATCTGTGGAAGTAACTGAAAGTCCTTTACACATGTGGTTATGTACCATAACAAAGGTCTTTACTTGAAAGTCATTTGTTGCAAGCTAGGTTCTCTCAGATATTTCTGAGAAATGGTAAGATGCTATATAGCTCAACCGTTTCAATGTAAAAATATAACTTACTAGATTGAAAAGTATATTTCATTTCATTTAAATTCATTTTGATGAATGCATTTGACTTGTTAAGAAGTAGCTTTGACCCAAATAAATTACCACAGGTCTTAAGTTTTACATATGATGGTTTTGGAAACAAAGAGCAAATTTAACATGATCAGTTTGTAAATTCTAAGTACAATATTTCATAACTTTGCCATAATTGCAGGTGCGCATCCTTAAAGATTACCATCTGGATAATGATCCATGGCCTTATGGTTGTTGTGAAATACCCTCTGTGGTCACATGAGGGAATGAAACATTTAGAAAACAAGCACATTCTTCATCTCAAATTTAAAAAAAAACACACAAAGCCGCATTTTCTTTTCACGGCAGTAAACACACCCCCTTTATTTCAAGTATTTTTCCTCATTAACTTTGAGTGAAAACATTATAGCAGAAAGAAATCTTTCAGATGCACTGTGAGCAAAAGCACAGGCTCCACAGTACTGTAATGTCCATAGAACCTTCTTTTTTTCCCCCCGTTTTTCTACTTTTTATTTTAAAAGATTAAACACAGCAATTAAAATGAGTCAGAATTAACCAATAACAGTCTAACTTACTGAATTAACTGACACATTTAGCAAAATGCTAATAAAACAAAGCAATCTACGATTGTTAGGCTAGCAGAAGCTCCGTGTTCTATTAGTGCAATACATCATAAACGTAACATGATTTGGGGTGGGGGTTTGGTTTGGGGGGCGGGCGAGGTGGGGGGGGGGGGGCAGAATTAAGGGAAAGCAAAGGGTTGGGTGGGGGGGCATCAAATTAAAACTTTCACATCGGTTGAAATCTAACACAAAAGTTGTTACATTGCTGTAATGGGAGCTTTGAAAAAAAAGTGAAGCAAACTGCCATAGAAATGATGGAACTTGGAGATTATTCAACACACATACTTTGAAATGCGGTTAAAAAGTTCAGTACATTTGAAAGGATGAGGTTAAAGCCAACATGCTGTAATAAGGCAACACAAAAAGTCCTACTGCACCATGGTGCCATTCTGCATTGATTAAATAAGTACTAAAATGTATTTTTTTTAAATGCTCACTTTTTTGTGAAAGCACTTCCATTACATATTCACTATCTTTCCATGACAACAAAATATCTATGTGGCACAAACCCAGTAAGACATCCAAGACTGTCGTGTGTATATTTACAATAAATAAGATACATTTCTCAGATACATTAATACAAAAAGAAAAATTACAGTACAGTCAAATGCTCTGCAGGAATGTATTACTTTGCATAGTGACAAGTTACATTACAGAGCTTCGGGTGCAGGCAACACCGTGACAACAAAGAATCTAGTAAATAATTTGTTGGCAAATCTGGGTTGCACGTATACAGATGTCAATGCACATTTTAGACATTTTGAAAATGGGAGTCATGTAAATTTTAAAATGTAAAAAATAGAGATGATATGTAAGCTAAATGTCTCGTCCTCACTCGTGCGTTATGGCATCTCTTATAGAATCAGTGTACACAGGAATTATCAGCCACTTTGCCATCTCCAAAAAGATAATTGGTCCAACTTGAAATTGAAATTGGTGTCAGCAGTAGAGTGGAAAAATAATGCCAGCTACCCCGATTAAAATATCAGCTCACTTCCAAACAAAAATAAAACTGTCGCACGTCGGCAGCACAGGACTTGTCCCCAAAACTGAGTATAGTGTTAAGAAAACGCTAAACTATTCGTACACATCTCATTTGAGTTTTTTTTTGCAATAGTGTATGGATACAAAGTCAAACATGCAGCTTTTAAGTAACCTCCAAAAAAAGGTTTTTATAGTTGGATGCAGATGACCCATTTTCCTACAATTGGGAATTATCAACTATGTTTTTTTGAAATTGTCACATGCAAATTTGTGTGATAGCTGCAAGTTCTGTCCTTTAACTGGTTCTTTATTTTTCACATGACAGCTTCTTGATTGATCTTTCCCACTCTTTTCCACAAAAGGTTGGTGTTCCTTCAGAGATGACATTTTTGCAGTATCTTGCGCTGACGTTTGCTTGGAGATAGCCCCTATGACTGGTTCAGGCTTTAACAGTGATCCACAAACTATGGCCTTATCTTCGAATTGTAATTTTGCACTTGCAGGCTTTGATGAGGATGTTGTGATACTTGATACTGTAGCAGGCCCAAATGTGCTAAAATGTGGCCCTTCGTTATCATTCCTGGACAGCAAATCCTGTGAACCTAATTCTTTCCTCCTCTCAGTCTCTGTTATCCCAGGGATAGCCAACTTGACTGGACCCAATACATTTTTGGCAACAGTAGCTAAATGGGAAACAAAAGGTGTTTTTGCAAAGCTAGCTGGAGAGCATTTTAAGCCAACCCCACCTTCCATATTTAGTACAGATTGGCTTTTAGTGTCCAGCTTCTCACCTTCCTTTAATATTCGCTCACTTTGGCTTACTCTTCCTTCCATTTCCTCTGTAATGGAATGTTTAAGATGCTTGATATTTGAATGAAAAGGTTTTGCACCAATTCCAAATGAATCTTTTTGCTTGCTCACAGTTTGCCCTTTAACCTCGTCATTCGGCTTGCATTCAGTTCTAATGGTCTCCTTCTTAGGATCATCAGTTATCTGGGACTGTACTGAGGGATGAGGAGGTCCTGATTTGAATAGCAAATGCTCAAAAGTATTGGAAGAACACGCAGTAAGGTGATCATCTGCTTCAGGGAGTTTCTGATGTACATCCCCTGTAGGTTTTCTATACACCATCTGATTAAGGGGAGAGCTACTGTTATCAATACCAGTTTCCCACAAGTCTGTTTGAGTGTCTTGATGGATTTTAAACACTGCTGTCTTCTTGAACTCTTGGTTTGATGTTTGGTCTGGAGTTTTTTGCATTGAGAGTGTTTTGGGAGGGTTATTATCCTTCTTGGTCACACAATCTATAATAGGCTGCTTCATTTCATCAGTTTTCAAGTCTTTGGGATCTGTTTTATTCTGGCCACCCTTCTGAATGCCTGAGGCAGCATGTTCTAATATAGCCTTTTCCCCAGCTGCTGTGCTGTTTGAACAATCTTCCACTTGATATTGTTCTACTCTTTTATGTAGTACTGTACTGCCCAATATCGACCTCCGAATGTTGTGCTCTGAAAGTGGAGTTAAGTTTCTTTCTGAAGACTTAATTTCTTTAGACTCAGATAGCAACATAGAGCTGAGGTCATCTTCTGAAGAATCCCGACTTTCAGGTTTATGTGAATCATAACCAGCTTCAAGTAAAGTTGAAACATCAGTTTGGGCACAAACCCGATGCAACTTCCTTCCTTCCTGGCTATCTTCTGAACCCTCGTCACTTTCGTCTTCAGAGATCTCCACCTCATGAATGGCATCTTGCTTTTGCAGAGCTTCTCTCCTTTCTGCTCGATCATGTCTTATTGCTACTAGTTTGTCATTCAGCTTTCCCCGATTCATTCCTTCTGATGATTCTTGCCTACCAATTTTTCTGGCAGCAGGCTGCTTTAGTGTTCCCTTTTCTGCAGGGCCACGTTTGCTGCCTTGTGACTCATTAGCAGATTCCTGTAAACTCTGTAGACTGGGATCTCTCTGCAGCATTTCTTTCTTAAATTCTGAGTGTGATATATCCAGGCTGTGTTTTCGGGAAGATGACAGCTTCTTTTCAGATGAGAGAGTGGCAGCTAATTTTTCAGCAGACTGAACCCTCTTCAGCAACGGCGATCTTGGCGGTTCTGCACTTTTGGGTCTAGAAATCTGCCTGACCAATGGTGGAGAAGAGTGTAATTTAACTGGAAATGATTGTGCTACATTGGAACTAGCCAGAGAATGTGAAGGCAGGGGAGATGGGGAGCGCTGAGGGGACGATGGCTGTGGGGTGGGTGATGGAGTGCGAGCAAGAGGAGAGAGGGGTATGTTCCCAGCAGACTTGCGTCTGGGAGACCTATACTGTCGTTGAAGCTTGGGAGCCAATCCTTGAAGAGAACTTGGACGGATGTGACCAGAACTGGCTGGAGAATTGGGCACGCTGGAACTGGGAGAACTGCTCTGTGAAGAGTTACCACCAACTAGAACGAAAGAGATCAAAACATAGGATTATCACTGAACAGAAAACTTAAAATTATATACAACTGACATTTGAGATGAAAACTGCTAAAAGCAACTTTAGTAGAACTTACAGAAACAAAAATACAACTGCAAAGCTAGTTATTTGCCTTCAAGACGTTTGTTGAAATAAATGTGCACAGAAAATACCTGTAGGATATTTTATAAAATTCCGTACACATCTTGTAATCACCTTTTTTCTTTATTACAAACAGGGGTGAGAAATACTGTTACCTTCAAATAACAGGCATAAGAGAACTTTAAAATAGCTGTTTGAAGACTGTTGGCCGGAGCACTCCGGCCCTTCACACCAGCGGGATCTTCCGGTTCCGCCGACTGCGCATCCCTGGCGCAGGTTTCCCAGTGGCAAGGGTTACATTCAATCCTATTGACAACGGCGGGATCAGAAGATCCTGTTGCCAGTAAATGAAACACGTGGTGGGTTGCATGGAAAATCATGCGCCTTGTCTGTGTTATTCATACTGTACCATATTCCTCAATATGGAAAATGGGGAGGGGGGTGGCAGTAAGTGGGGAGAACAAGTGAAGAGACCCAGTAAACGTGTTGCTTATGCCATTGCTTTTAACACATTTTCAACTATCATGGCAAAATTTATTTGACAATAAATACTTGGACAAAGGCTAATTCTTCAGAAATAGGAAAATGTTAGATAAACCCAATATGTTTTTGACTTTGTATATAGTCATTGACCAACATTAGTTTCAAAACCATAGCTGAAAAGCAAATGTAGGTGACCTTGAATTGCTGGTGAGACACCCCTAACCCACCTTTCCGACCTTTCTATTTGCTTAAAACCTGTTACATCTCTAACTATTTTCCAGTTTTGATAAAAGGTCACTGACCTGAAATGTTCACTTAATTTCTCTCTCCATAAATGGATTATCTGTTTTAATTTATTTTATTTTAACAGTTTTCATTTGGATAATGCTTCCACAAACAATTGACCAGCAAAAAAAAGTTGTATAAAAGCAAATCCCTTCCCCAGTTAGTGTACTGCTGCAAAGAAAATGTAATTGTTTTCTTATTTTTTAGAAAATATTTAACTGAAGCATTTGTAATTTTCACAGTTCAACACATTGACATTTCTTAAACAACCACGCAGACTGACACACACAAAACACACAAAATACAGAAAACAACATCCCCTACTACCCCAGCCCTATTCCTTACTTACACGTATACCAAGCTCCCTGTCCTTATCTAACATTGCCATGCCTCCTGTTTTCCTCCCCCCACTCCCCCCCCCCCCCCCCCCCCCCCTGCTGCTGACGTTCAATTTTCCTTGAAGAAATCGATGAACGGTTGCCATCTCCGGGCGAACCCCTGAGTTGATCCTCTCAAGGCGAACTTGATTTTGTTCCAGACAGAAACCCTGCCATATCGCTGACTCACACTCCTGACTTAGAGGGCTCCGAGTCCCTCCATCCCAGGAAAGTCCATCTCTGGGCCACCAGGGAGAAGACTACCAGGACATCACCCCCCCCCCCCCCCCCCTGTACACCGGATCTTCTGATAACCCAAATATTGCCAGTTATGGACTTGGAGTTAAATGTAATTGTTTTCAATGAACATAGTCATAATCAGGGCGGCACGGTGGCGCAGTGGTTAGCACTGCTGCCTCACAGCGCCGAGGACCAGGGTTCGATCCTGGCCCGGGTCACTGCCCGTATGCCGTTTGCACATTCTCCCCGTGTCTGCATGGGTTTCACCCCACAACCCAAAGATGTGCAGGGTAGGTGGATTGGCCACGCTAAATTGCCTCTTAATTGAAAAAAAGAATTGGGCACTTTAAATTAAAAAAACAAACCTAGTCACAATCAGTTCTAGGTGCTATTATGGGGCAGTCAGGTGCATTGAAAATTGAGCAAGTTTGATTTTAGTGCAGGTCCCTTTTCTCTCAGCAAACTGCAGATTCTTCCAGTTTCCCTGAGGTGACCTTGGGTCTCTTTTGCCTATAGTATGATTTGTCAATAGTCTAACAATGTCTCAACAAAAGTCTGAAAATGACACGTCAAGCTCCTGGACCTTAATGACTTCCTTAAAAATACACACATGCAAACCAATTCAGCTTATTTCAAAATTTAACACGAACGAAACATGATGATATTTAATGTACTATTTAATTGAGTTTGTCTGTCTTAACTGCAACTGCATGCTAATTTCATCTCAGCATTAGCAGCTACTGAATTCCACCACAAGGACATAAAAAAAGGAGTGAGGAAAGCATCTATCTTATCCACCTGATGTAATCTAATTAAAGATCTGATCAGTTTTTAACAAATTGGTTAATATTGCTCTTTCAGTTGAGTCAGGCATTTGTTAAATTACCTTTCAAGCAGTTAATCAGTCATCAATTACACATGTGGATGACTAATAGCATAAAGAATTTTAATTATATTTAGCAAGTGCCTTCTTTAGCCTCTATTGCATGCTTTGGTTGCTTGCAAAATACCGCTCTGTCCCACTTTGCAGATTCCCTCTTGTTGTTTTAAAATCTTACACCATCATTCATCATCTTCTCGACAACAGATTACATTTCTTTGAGGTCTTCACAGCTCAATAACCTCACCCACAACCAGCCTGGCTACGATTTCCACTGACCTTGCACTTAATAAAGTGATGTCAATAAAGAGCTTTCATTTCCTCACATGTGGCCCAGAGTTCTCTACAACTAACACATTTTCAAATGCCATCATTGTTGGTAAGAAGACAAATGTGACAGACTATTTGCACTTAACAAACATTAAACGAATAACCAGGTATTCTGTCATTTGATAATATTGTTTGATGGATAAATATTAGTGATGACTCTGGTAGTACTCCCATGTTTTCCAAACATTGCCACTTGGGCTTTTATGTCCATCTGGGCTGGCAGATGGGGCCAAAGCTTAACATCTCATCAGAAAGATGGCAATGTTGTGTCAGGCTAGAATGTGCTCAAATCTGCAGTGGCATTTGAGCACATAATATTCTGTCTCAGAGAGGTACCAACCAAGGTATGCTGACAGACAATTAAAGACAGATGTTGGTTGACAATTGGGAGTTTACAAATTATGCTTCTCAGGCTCTTGGTTCGCTGACAGGCAACAAGCTGGACCGGGAGAAGAGGGTCAAGTACCCCAACCGTTGAAAGTGGGAGGACAGTTGAAATACTAAAAGCATATGGGTAGGCCAGACTAGTTTTCTGAAGCTTCCTCTAAGTAAATACCATTGTAGCCTGTCTCCCCCCATAAATATTGACAGAACCTGAACTTCTCAGTGCTGCTAAGCAAATCAACATATAGATTCTCCAACATAATTTGAAAGATAGTTTCTCTTTATACATTCTCTGGGGTGCCTCATGATCAGCCAACAGGCATAGTATCTCACCCCTCTTTGTTGAACCCTGTATCAGATTTCCATTATGAACAAAGTGTCTGACAGTGGGGCCATGAGTGAAAAAGGCATTTTTCTTCTTTATAGGCTTTGCATTTGAGTAGTGAAAAAGAAAATCGGAAAGCACCAAATACTTATGAACAAAATTTGAAAAGGTCATAAAAATGGGAAACAGAAATTGTAAAAATCTGATATCCAAGTCGCACAGCCATTATAAAAATCTCATTTCAGTAAATATGCATGACTGGCTCAAAGCTCTTTGAGCTTCATCCTACAAGCTGTAAAGTTTACTGACAATTTTAATCCATAACAAGTGGATAGTTATCGCGAGTTCATGCTATTATATTGACCTCCCTTTTAATTTCATTGTTGGACACTTCGATAGCGCATCCTATGGAGGACTGAAGAATCACTGACAGCAACCTCTGGATTTCTGCATTTAAGTGTGTGTGTACAGACACCAGAATTACTGCCAATTTCATAGACTAATGATAGTAAACACTGACCATTTTGCCCTCATTACAGTTGCAAAATTTGTGTCAATATCCAGCTCAGACTCCAAACTTAGAAATGTAAGTTAGAATATTTAATTCAACAACAAATTATATATAGAAAGTGAAATAGAGGGAAATAAAGATGGGATTAAGATGGTGAGTTAAGAGATGGAAAGAAAAAGTAAAAAAAATGTTTTTAAAATCTCAAACAATGATCATGATCTGATGGAATGACGCTTTGCGTTTTTAAGCACAAATTTTCAGTGTAAGAGAGGTAGTTTGGCAGTAATTAAGACTTACCACTACATTAAAAATGCACTTACGTGTAAATGGACAAACAATAACCGTTTACAGCAAGTTTGGGGGTGTCCACCAATAATTAGTATAACTTAAGATGGAGGAGGAATTTAAAAGGTGGGATATGGTGCCGCTGTCGCTGGCAGGCAGAGTGCAATCCGTTAAAATGACGGTTCTCCCGAGGTTCTTGTTCCTCTTCCAGTGCTTGCCCATCTTTATCCCTAGGGCCTTTTTTAAAACGGTAACCAGCAGCATCATGGGATTTGTTTGGGCGCATGGCACCCCAAGGGTGAAGAGGGTCTTCTTGGAGCGGGGTAGAGATGGGGGGGGGGGGGGGGGGCTGGCGTTGCCCAATCTCTCGGGGTACTATTGGGCGGCCAACATGTCGATGGTGCGCAAGTGGGTGATGGAGGGGGAGGGGGCAGCATGGAAAAGGATGGAGAGAGCGTCATGTGGGGATACAAGCCTGGAGGCCCTGGTAACGGTGCCGTGGCCGCTCCCTCCCACGAGGTATACCACGAGTCCGGTGGTGGCGGCTACCCTCAAGATTTGGGGGCAGTGGAGGCGACATAGGAGAGAAGTGGGGGGCTCGATGGAGGCTCCGTTAAGGGGGAACCATAGGTTCGTCCCGGGGAACATGGATGGGGGATTTCAGGGATGGTACAGAGCGGGCATTAGACAGCTGAGGGACCTGTTTATCGACGGGAGGTTTGCGAGCCTGGGGGAGTTGGAGGAGAAATTTGGCTCCCCCGGGAAACATGTTTAGGTATCTGCAGGTAAATGCATTTGCTAGACGGCAGGTGGAGGGATTCCCTGTGCTCCCCGCGAGGGGGGTGAGTGACAGGGTGCTTTTGGGGGTCTGGGTCAGGGAGGGGAAGATATCCGATATCTACAAGCTTATGCAGGAGGTGGAAGAGGCGTCAGTAGAGGAGCTGAAAACTAAGTGGGAGGGGGAACTGGGGGAACAGATCGAAGACGGGACATGGGCTGATGCCCTGGAGAGGGTTAATTCTTCCTCCTCGTGTGCGCGGCTTAGCCTCATTCAATTCAAGGTGCTGCATCGGGCCCACATGACTGGGACAAGGATGAGTAGGTTCTTTGGGGGTGAAGATAGGTGTGTCAGATGCTCGGGGAGTCCAGCGAACCATGCACATATGTTCTGGGCATGCCCGGCACTGGAGGAGTTCTGGAAGGGGTGGCGAGGACGGTGTCAAGGGTGGTGGGATCCAGGGTCAAGCCAGGTTGGGGACTTGCAATCTTTGGGGTTGGGGTAGAGCCGGGAGTGCAGGAGGCGAAAGAGGCCGGTGTGCTGGCCTTTGCGTCCCTAGTAGCCCGGCGAAGGATTTTGCTACAATGGAAGGATGCGAGGCCCCCAAGCGTGGAGACCTGGATTAATGACATGACGCGTTTTATTAAGCTAGAGAAGGTCAGATTCGCCCTGAGAGGATCTGTGCAAGGGTTCTTTAAGCGGTGGCAACCTTTCCTCGACTTTCTGGCTCAACGATAGGGTACTGGGTCAGCAGCAGCAACCCGGGGGGGTGAGGGAGGCGATGACTATGTTTGTTTATTTTATTTAAATTTGATTTATTTAATTTTAATTTATGCTTAAGTTCTCTTGTTGGGGGGGGGAGGGGGGGGGGGGGCGGCGGGGGGGGGGGGGGGGATACATGTGCTGTTACGGTTTGGGGGGAGTTGCGGGTGTTATGGGGCAGTTTGTTGCATACAGTAGTCCCCCGTTATACCGCGCTCCGCAATACCGCAGTTCGCGATATACCGCGGGGGGGCTTATGGACCCCAACTGTCAGTTGTGTCAATTTCAGCGGCCGGCTGATTGTTTCAGTGAGAGCAGCTTCCCTCTCTGGATCAAAGTGAGCCGGCCGCTGAAATTGACACTGCCGGCTGCTCTCTCCCTCCAATCAGAAACATTAAAACTTAAAGTTGGATTGGAGGGAGAGAGCAGCCGGCAGTGTCAATTTCAGCGGCCGGCTCACTTTGATCCGGAGAGGGAAGCTGCTCTCTCACTGAAACAATCAGCCGGCCGCTGAAATTGACACTGCCGAGGGGAGGGGGGGCGGGTGTTGGGGGGGGGGGGGGGGAGAAGAGGGGGGGCGGGTGTTGGGGGGGGGAGGGTGAAGAGGGGGGCGGGTGTTGGGGGGGAGAGGAGGGGGGGCGGGTGTTGGGGGGGGAGAGGAGGGGGGCGGGTGTGGGGGAGACCCCCCTGGGGGTGTGGGGGAGAGAGGGTGGACCTGCGGGTGTTGGGGGAGAGAGGAGGGCCCTGCGGGTGTTGGGGGAGAGAGGGGGGCCCTGCGGGTGTTGGGGGACGGGGGGGGGGGGGGGGGGAGCCGGAGTGTGTGGGGAGGGGGCGAGCCGGAGGGTGTGGGGGGACAGGGGGCGAGCTGGACGCTGTGGGGGAGAGCAGGAGGGTGTGGGGGAGAGGGGGAGAGGGAGCGAGCCGGAAGGTGTGGGGGGAGACGGGGCGAACCGGAGGGTGTGGGGGGAGAGGGGGCGAGCCGGAGGGTGTTGGGAGGGAGAGGGGGCGAGTCGGAGGGTGTGGGGGGAGAGGGGTCTAGTTGGAGGATGTGGGGGGAGAGGGGGCAAGCCGGAGGAAAAAAAAAGAAATTGACACTGCCGGCTGCTCTCTCCCTCCAATCAGAAACATTAAAACTTAAAAGTTGGATTGGAGGGAGAGAGCAGCGGGCAGTGTCCAATTTCAGCGTCCGGCTGATTTCAGTGAGAGCAGCTTCCTTCTCCGGATCAAAGTGAGCCGGCCGCTGAAATTTTAATTGGATCCACGATGGGGGTTTTAAATTTATTTAAAAATCTATGCTAGCGCTTCCCATTGTGAGTCTACGGGGGTCTGACCTCTCCCCCCGCCCCCCCCCTAGACTCACAATGGGAAGCGCTAGCATAGATTTTTAAATAAATTTAAAACCCCCATCATGGATATCCGCGGCTCGGATACAACGCGGGTGGCTGTCTTGGACCCCAACACCCGCGTTATAAAGGGGGACTACTGTATTATCACTTGTTATATTTTTATACTTTCTGTAAAAAATTCCAATAAAAATTATTTACAAAAAAAGAAAAACAATTTGTTCTGAATCTGTCTAGAAAATTGCCATGTAATTATGGTGTGAGAGCAGTGGTGTGCTGACTTTTCCAAGGAGACACAGTAAAACCTGTTTCTCAGAGGGGAAATACACCATTTTAAAAATAGCTTACTTTATATTTACAGTGGTGTTTATTTTATACCAGTTTTTGCATTCAGCAAGGGTCAAATGAGCTTTGAGGGGAACGTCGGCAGAGTATCATCGAAGGATTAGCGTAATTTCTGTGTTGGTACAATCCCGGTCAAGCTGTGGAGTTTTCGACAGAAAGGATTTGTGTTAAGCATTTCCAAAATATGACTAAAACTATTAACGGAAACTACCTGAGTGTACAGAATCCGGCGTGGATCGATAGCCCTGGGTTGGTGAGCGAGGTGAAAGATTATGTGTTGGCGAACCTGGCACACTTTCTCCAGACGAAAGCGATCGATTCAGGGAGGACAAACTCCGACTGGTATGCAGCAATGTCGCTTGTTTTGTAACTTTTCGGAAGAGTGAGCTTCTCTTCTTACTGCAAATTACAAAGTAGAATGAACAACTTGGGCATAATAGAATTAAAAGTCTAACCTGTGCTCAGAAGGGTTAAGTGTAAATAGATGTTTCTAGCAACGAAATAAAAAAATGGTTTCAGAAAAATTCATATCCCCTGTCCTTTTGGTACTAGACACTTTCAGAGGCCACTCAGTGGCAGAGTGTGCAACTGGCAAATCTACACACAAGATTTCTGAATGTGGTACTCTGAACCGTCCATGAAAAGGGTGACTAGAGCTGGTCAGGGTGTCCAAGTTGTACATATAAAATAATCTATTGTAATGGGAGCAGAAAGTTTTTGCCTCCAAAATTTAAACAAGAAAAACAAAATAATGCACAACTATGTTTTATTTTTCAATCAGTGTAAGTCCATAAGACATAGGAGTGGAAGTAAGGCCATTCGGCCCATCGAGTCCACTCCGCCATTCAATCATGGCTGATGGGCATTTCAACTCCACCTACCAGCATTCTCCCCGTAGCCCTTAATTCCTCGCGACATCAAGAATTTATCTATCTCTGCCTTGAAGCCATTTAGCGTCCCGGCCTCCACTGCACTCCGCGGCAATGAATTCCACAGGCCCACCACTCTCTGGCTGAAGAAATGTCTCCGCATTTCTGTTCTGAATTTACCCCCTCTAATTCTAAGGCTGTGCCCACGGGTCCTCGTCTCCTCGCCTAACGGAAACAGTTTCTTTGCGTCCACCCTTTCTAAGCCATGTATTATCTTGTAAGTTTCTATTAGATCTCCCCTTAACGTTCTAAACTCCAATGAATACAATCCCAGGATCCTCAGCCGTTCCTCATATGTTAGACCCGCCATTCCAGGGATCATCCGTGTGAATCTCCGCTGGACACGCTCCAGTGCCAGTATGTCCTTCCTGAGATGTGGGGCCCAAAACTGGACACAGTACTCCAAATAGGGCCTAACCAGAGCCTTATAAAGGCTCAGTAGCACATCGCTGTTTTTATATTCCAACCCTCTTGAGATAAATGACAACATTGCATTCGCTTTCTTAATCACGGATTCAACCTGCATGTTTACCTTTAGGGAATCCTCGACTAGCACTCCCAGATCCCTTTGTACTTTGGCATTATGAATTTTCTCACCGTTTAGAAAGTAGTCTATGCTTGGATTCTTTTTTCCAAAGTGCAAGACCTCATATTTTCTCACGTTGAATTGCATCAGCCATTTCCTGCACCACTCTCCCAAACTGTCTAGATCCTTCTGCAGCCTCCCCACTTCCTCAGCACTACCTGCCTGACCACCTAACTTCGTATCATCGGCAAACTTCGCTAGAATGCCCCCAGTCCCTTCATCCAGATCATTAATATATATGGTGAACAGCTGCGGCCCCAACACTGAACCCTGTGGGACACCGCTGGTCACCGGCTGCCATTCCGAAAAAGAACCTTTTATCCCAACTCTCTGCCTTCTGTCAGACAGCCAATCCTCAACCCATGCCAGTAGCTCACCTCGAACACCATGTGCCCTCACCTTACTCAGCAGCCTCCTGTGTGGCACCTTATCAAAGGCCTTTTGGAAATCCAGATAGACCACATCCACTGGGTTTCCCTGGTCTAACCTACTTGTCACCTCCTCAAAGAATTCTAACAGGTTCATCAGGCACGACCTCCCCGTACTAAATCCATGTTGACTTGTTCTAATCCGACCCTGCTCTTCCAAGAATTTAGAAATCTCATCCTTAATGATCGATTCTAGAATTTTACCAACAACCGAGGTTAGGCTAATTGGCCTATAATTTTCCATCTTTTGTCTTGATCCTTTCTTGAACAAGGGGGTTACAACAGCGATCTTCCAATCGTCCGGGACTTTCCCTGACTCCAGTGATTTTTGAAAGATCTCAACCAACGCTTCCGCTATTTCTTCAGCCACCTCCCTCAGAACTCTAGGATGTAGCCCATCGGGGCCAGGAGATTTGTCAATTTTAAGACCTTTTAGCTTTTTTAGCACCATCTCTTTTGTAATGGCAACCATACTCAACTCAGCCCCCTGACCCTTTATAATTTTTGGGATATTACTCATGTCTTCCACTGTGAAGACAGATGCAAAGTACTTATTAAGTTCTCCAGCCATTTCCTCGTCTCCCATCACTAGCCTTCCAGAATCAGTTTGAATTGGCCCAATGTCTACTTTGGCCTGTCATTTGTTTATGTATTGAAAGAAACTTTTACTATCATTTCTTATATTACTGGCTAGCCTGCCTTCATATTTGATCCTCTCCTTCCTTATTTGTCTCTTTGTTAACCTCTGTTTGTTTTTGTAGCCTTCCCAATCTTCTGATTTCCCAGTGCTTTTGGCCACTTTATAGGATCTCTCTTTTTCTTTGATACATTTCCTGACCTCCTTTGTCAGCCACGGCTGTCTAATCCCTCCCCGGATAATCTTTCTTTTCTTGGGGATGAACCTCTGTACAGTGTCCTCAATTATGCATACAAACTCCTGCCATTTTTGCTCTACTGTCTTCCCCACTAGGGTCTGCTTCCAGTCGATTTTCGCCAGTTCCTCTCTCATGCCCTCGTAATTACCTTTGTTTAACTGTAACACCATTACATCCGATTTTGCCTTCTCTCTTTCAAACTGCAGACTGAACTCAACCATATTATGATCGCTGCTTCCTAAGTGTTCTCTTACTTTAAGATCTTTTATAAAGTCTGGTTCATTACATAGCACTAGGTCCAGAATAGCCTGCTCCCTTGTGGGCTCCATGACAAGCTGTTCCAAAAAGCCATCTTGTAAGCATTCCATGAATTCCTTTTCTTTGGATCCACTGGCTACGTCATTTACTCAATCCACCTGCATATTGAAGTCCCCCATGATCACCGTGACCTTGCCTTTCTGACATGCCTTTTCTATTTCCCGGTACATGTTGCGCCCCTGGTCCTGACCACTGTTAGGAGGTCTGTACATAACTCCCATTATGGTTTTTTTGCCTTTGTGGTTCCTCAATTCTACCCACACAGACTCCACATCATCCGACCCTATTTCGTTTAGTGCCATAGATTTAATTTTGTTCTTAACTAACAAGGCAACCCCACCTCCTCGGCCCACCTCCCTGTCTTTTCGATAGGTTGTATATCCTTGGATGTTTAACTGCCGGTCCTGAAACCCCTGCAGCCATGGCTCTGTGATGCCTACCACATCATAATCATTCACGATGATCTGTGCCATTAGTTTGTCTACTTTGTCAATGCAATCTTACTTCTATTTGAGATTACTAATATCAAATGAATGATCACAGCAAAGGCAGGAGCTGTGTGTTCACTAGAGGGGCATTCTACCCAATTGCTTACTGACCCTCAACAGCAGCAAAATGCAAAGCAAATGGGACAATTATTATTTTCTTTCAAAATCCAATAATTATGTAGAAGCTACGTCCTAGTAAAAAGGAAAGTGTCTGTTGAACAAAGAACAGCACTAAATACTCATCAATAATGTTTAAATGACTAATTACCACAAGGTTTTATAGCCCCCAAGGCTCACTTCAACAGTTAAAGAGTTCTTAAAATGCAGAATGAAATGGGTAAAACTGCTGGTGAAGTTATTCAGCGATATCTGCTGAAAAGTACCTTTCTTGGCCATCTTTTGTTTTGCCCTTCTTATTCCTCCTTGCCATCTTTGACTTGTAGGTAGATCTCCGAGCTGGTCCAATTTTGATTGAAGTGTTCTCAAAAGGAGTAGTTGAAATTGAAACCTTGTTTGCACTCTATGAATACATGTTAATTGTACAAGAAAAATGCATTTTTAATTCCTGCGTGAAATACATTCAGCAAATATTCAGACAACTTTAAGGCACAGTTGAAGGAACAGTATTACCATTGATAAATATCCCATCACCAACATCTGGGGGTCACCAGTGACCAGAACCCTAACTGGACTAGGCACAGCAAGCAGTAACGACAAGAGCAGTTCAACGGCTGTGTATTCTGCAACATGTAACTCACCTCCTGACTTTCCATTATCTACAGGGCACAAGTCAGAGAGTGACAGATCATTCTCCAGTTGCCCAAATGAGTACAGCTACAGCAATGTTCAAGAAGCCCGACACCACCAAGCATAAATCAGCCCCTTTGAATGACACCTCATCCACTTAAACATTCACTCCTTCCTGGCACTGCAGCAACTCACCAAGGCTTCAGCACCTTCCAAACTCACAACTTTTACCAAGTAGGAGAACAAGGACAGCATGGAAATACCCCTAAGCTTATCTCCAAGTCATACATTATCCTAACTTACAAATGTATAGCTGTTTCTGAATCATTATTGGATCAAAACACTGGCACACCTTAATTAATGACAGAACGGGTCTCTCTATATCAGACAAACTGTGAATGCCTTACAAATAGCTCACTGTGTTCTGCTCAAGGGCAGTAAATTCTGGCCTTGCTCCTTTGGGCAGCACGGTAGCATGGTGGTTAGCATAAATGCTTCACAGCTCCAGGGTCCCAGGTTCGATTCCCGGCTGGGTCACTGTCTGTGTGGAGTCTGCACGTCCTCCCCGTGTGTGCGTGGGTTTCCTCCGGGTGCTCCGGTTTCCTCCCACAGTCCAAAGATGTGCGGGTTAGGTGGATTGGCCATGCTAAATTGCCCGTAGTGTCCTAATAGTAAGGTTAAGGGGGGGGGAGTTGTTGGGTTACGGGTATAGGGTGGATACGTAGGTTTGAGTAGGGTGATCATTGCTCGGCACAACATCGAGGGCCGAAGGGCCTGTTCTGTGCTGTACTGTTCTATGTTCTTTCATGAAATGCTTTCATCCCTACTCTTGGTTTCATGTTAATTAACTAATTCCTCTATCTGTGCTCATATATTTACGCCAGCTCAATAATAGCTTATCTCACGTATTTACCTTTTTGTGGCACTTTGCTGATTGTCTTTAGGAAATCCAAGTACACTACATCTACTAGCTCCCCTTTATCTACCCTACTGGACACAACCTGAAAAAAAAACTCCAATAAGTTTGTCAAACAAGATTTTCCTCATGTAAACCATGGGTGGAATCTTGTGGAGGCAAGGGGATCTCGGCCACTACTGGAGAAGTGGTGTGACCCCCCCCCCCCCACCACCGTTTTTTCCGAAGGCATGCTGCATCCTGTGCCACTCAGGCACTTGACAGACCAATGGCAAACCTTCCCTGGGATCAAGAACCCAAGGGCAGAAGCCTTGCTCGAAGGTTACTGGCCAACCAGGGGTTTGTATTCTTCTGTACTCAGCAGCACGCACCACCGAGAAGCAGTGGTTGTTGCCAATCCTACACCCACCAGAGGCCTTGAATCAAGGAAAGAAACCAGACACAGGTAAGTGCTGGCGAGTTGGGAAACATAGGGCAGTGGGAGGGAGACTTTTAGCAGGCCCCCTTCCCTGATGGAGGGATCCCCAGGAAGCTCGCAAGCAAACATACCTGGCTTTGCTTGTTGCACTACCTTCATGGTGAGATCCCGACGTGTCACTGGGTTAATACCAGCAGCAATGTTGAGGTCCTTAAGTGGCCTTAAAGTGCCCAGCTAAGGATCTTGAATGGTGCCAGAGCAGAAAGGCAATCCATGATCCTTCTTCCATGGATTAAATAGGGGTGGAGGTAGAAAGTTTTGGGATCCCCACCCACCTGACTGATTAAATGCTATCACTTTCCACACCACCTCCGGTTCTAGTTTTTCCTACAAGTGGAAACATCCTCTCCACATCCACTCTATCCAAACCTTGCAGTATTCTGTAAGTTTCAATAAGACCCCCCTCATCCTTCTAAACTCCAACGAGTACAGACCCTGATCTACTGTGAAGATGGGCGCAAAGTGTCTGTTCAACGTCTTGGTCTTTTCTTCATTCCCTTTGATAATTTCTCCTGTATCTGTCTCCGAGGGACTAATGCTTACTTTAACTAATCTCCTTTTTGTTTTTGTAAACATTTCTACAATCTGATTTGAAATTCCTTGCTAGCTTATTCTCATATTCTATTTTTTCTTTCCCCCCAATTCTATGATGATCCTTTGCTGGTTTCTAAAACACTCCCAACCCTCAGACTTATTACCGTTCTTTAAGCCTCTATTTTTAATCTAATACTATCCTTAATTTCTGTAAATCATGAATGGATCTTTCTTGCTGAATTTTTGTTTTGAAATGGAATGTATTTTTGTTGATCATTTTGAGTTGCTTCATTAAATGTTTTTCACTGTTGATTTACCACCATACCTTTTAGTCTATTTGCCCAATTAACTTTTTTTGGCCCCGAACAGTTGGACTTCTCCCTCATATCTATGTAACTGGCTTTGTTTAAGATAAGATTTGTGTTTCGAACTGGAGGATCTTGCTTTCAAACGTAATATGGAATTCAATTTTATTGTGATCACTTTTTCCCAGTGAATCTTTTACTCAGAGATTACGAATTAAAGCCTACCGCATTGCAAGAATACTAGATATAAACAGCTATGTCCAAATTGGCCCTAAAATGCAATTATTCAGAAAATTGGCATGAAAGCGTTCTGCAAAATCATCTTCTAGATCTCCTTCTCAATTTGATTTGTCCAGCCTACATGAACACTTGTTTCATTGCCTTTGTTACAAGTTCCAATTATGTCTTGCCAAATGCTCAGTCCAACTGTTCGGGGCCAAAAAAAACACAACCATCAGTGTTTTGTGACTGTTGTTATTCCTAATCTTCACCCATATTGGCCGAGATATTCCTCCCTCATTTGCGTCTGGGATTTTCTGGTGCCACTGAAAGTGAATGGAACGCCAAATTTTTCATTCTCATTCACAACGGATCCCGCCATGAACAACACCGGACAATCCTACCCAGTGATTCTACTTCCTGACCTTCTGAGCCAGGACCCTTTCTCACGACTGTGCTTGTGCTATCCTTTACTGTCAGAGCTATTCTTCCTTTTCCATTTTGTCTGTCTTTTCAAAATGTGAATCACGGAATATTTATTTCTTAACCTTGGCCACCTTGTTACTTTGTCTCTATAATAGCAATTATATCCAAACCATTGATCTCAATTTGTGCCACTAATAGCGGTGAGCTATCTTCTTGAACTACTGTAGTACATTTGGTGTATATCCACAATGCTGTTAAGAAGGGAGAACAAGGTCTTTGATTAGTGAAGGAACAGCAATATAGTTCCAAGTCAGGAAAAGTGGCACTTGGAAGGAAACCTGCAGATGGTGGTGTTCCCAAGCGTCTGCTGCCTTTGGGACGTCGGGTTTGGAAGGTGCTAGGATTGGAGGTTTGGCGGACTGCTGCAGTGCATCTTTTAAATGGTACACACTGCGACCACTGGTGTTCGCAAAGTGAATATTTAAGGCACTGATAGGGATGCTGATCTAGCAGGCTACTTTGTCCTGGATGGTATCAAGCTTCTTGTGCATTGAAGCTGCACTTATCCAGGCAAGTGGAAAGTATTCCATTATACCCCTAACTTGAGCTTCTTAGATGGTAGATGGTGGACAGATTTTAGCAGCTGCATACCCCCTCCCCCATGATGTTGATAGTGGGGGTTTCAGTGATGCTATTCCCACTGAAGGCTGAGGGAAGGTGGTTAGATTCTCTCTTGTTGGAGATGGACCGTATCTGGCACTCGAGTGCCATTCATCAGGGCAAGGCAGAATGTTGCCCAGGTCTCACTGCATGTGGGGATGGATTGAACAGTTGCGAATGAGACTAAACACTGCAATTATCAGACAACATTCCCTTTACTAACTTTACGATGGAGGGAAGGTCATTAATGAAGCAGTTGAAGGTGGTTGGGCTAAGGACAGAACCATGAGGAATCACTGTAGTGATATCCTGGGGATGAAATTATTGGCCTTAAGCAGCCATAGCCAGCATGTTTTTTGTTAGGCATGACTCAAGTCAGTGGAGGGTTTTACCCAATTCCCACTGACATCAATTTTCCAAGGCTCCTTGATGCCACATTTGGTCAAATGCTGCCTTGGTCTCAAGGGCAGCCACTCTTACTGCACTTTTCAATTCAGCTACTTTGTCCATTTTGGACCAGGACTGTAATGAGACTAGGAGCTGAGTGGCCATTGCAGAACTCAAGCAGAGCATCGGTGATCAGGTTATTGCTGAGTTAGAGCTGCTTGATAGCACCGCCTACATCATGTTCCATCACATTGCTGATGATTAAGAGCAGACTGATGGGACAGTAATTGGCCAGACTGAATCTGTCCTGCAGAACCTTTTTGTGAAGAGGACCTGGGCAACTGTCAGGTAGATGATAGTGTTGTAACTGTACTGCAACAGCTTGGCTAGGGACGTGATAATTCTGTAGCACCCGTCTTTAGCATTATATCCACAATCGGGGCAGCACGGTGGCACAGTGATTAGCACTGCTGCCTCAAAGCTCCAGAGACCCGGGTTCAATTCCGGCCTCAGATGACTGCCTGTGTGGAGTTTTCACTTTCTCCCCGTGTCTGCGTGGATTTCCTCCGGGTGCTCCGGTTTCCTCCCACAGTTCAAAGATGTGCAGGTTAGGTGGATTGGCCATGCTAAATTGCCCCTTAATATCCAAAAGGTTAGGTCAGGTTTCAGGGATAGGGTGGAGGCATGGGCTTAAATACGGTGTTCTTTCCAAGAGCTAGTGAATACTCGTTAGGCCGAATGGTCTCTTTCTGCACTGTAAATTCTATGATTCTATGTTCTCAAGGCCCCTAGCCTTTGCTGCATCTAGTGAGCTCAGTTGATTCATGATATCATGAGACGATAATCTAATTGGCATCTCTGGTGCTGGGGACTTCTGAGGAGACAGACGATGGTTACGAATACGTCAGCCTTGCCTTTTGCATTCATGTACTTGAGTTCTGCCACCACAGAGGATAGGGATGTGTAATGGAGTCACCTCATCCTATTAATTGTTCAACTGCCCACCAGAATTCACAACTTGATGTGGCAGGACTGCAGGATTATTTTTTGTATTTATAAATAGTTTACATACATTCTGACTTTGGTATTTTCAAATTGTAAAAAGTTTTGAATATTTTACTTCAGTTTAGCTGGCCAGGTTTTAGTAATATTGTACACAGTTCAAAGTTCAATGCACATCCTCTGCAAATAACAGTTGTGTTTTTCATTTTGTTCACACATAACAGAAAGACAAAGTCACTTGTTTGAGAGCCTGGTTTGGCTCTCAGACGAAAATGTTGCCAAACTTAGAATTCAAGCAGTGATGAAATGGTTCAGCATGCCACATTGACATCCGATTGAGCAAAAATAGCAGGAATCCAGCATATAAAAAAGGATATTAGCATGGACCTGCAGCTCACATTGACAGGAGCTATAACCAAAACAAACTCTTTTGACTTATGTCAGATATTGTCTATGGAAGAAAACTGATAACTACCTTTAATATGAGCTCCACCACTTCCGTATGAACTAGGCCATGGACAGGCTCCCCATTTACATGAGTTATCAGGTCCCCTGCTCGAAGACCAGAATCATGAGCCGGCCCATCTCCTTCAACATGCTGCAAAACAAAGAAAGTCAAAAGTTTAGGATAGGATATAATGAACCAGCTAAAAGCAGTTATAACAAAATCTAACCCATTCTGAGTTATAAAAAATGTCATGGTTCCCGAGAAGCAAGGTGAATCTCCTTACCCAGACCATATGGTGAACTGTAAAGACATCACTCTCGCCCATGTACACTCGAATAGCTCGAAGGGTAAAGCCGTATTTTTTTCCAGCTCTGTGGATAATGATTGGAGGCTTCAGATTGTTTACTGCAGGAGAAAAATCCCGGCTTGGTGAGGAATCCCGCGAGGATGGATTGGATGACAATGAACGTGGTGACATAGGGCTGGCTAAGGGAGAACCAGTGTGGTGGTCTAAGTGAACAAAATATGAAAAAAGTTATTTAATTAGATTTTTTTTCTCTAATAGTTTAACTACCAAAAACAGCCTCCTTTAAGACCAACAACATAGTATTTAACTAACTACTTTATCCATTTCATCCCCCATTACATGCCAGAGTGGAGATTTTCTTTTACCGACAATTATAGTTGACTTCCTTAAGTAAATCAATTAACTATTTTATGAACATTCAAAAATTGTTCTGAAATAAAGTTAAAAAAATCTACTTAATACAAATAGGATCCATAACTAAAGCTTTGACCTACAGTCCAGCCCACCAGTTGGCTGTGTCTCTATCTACTTTTACCAGAATAATATGCATCACCACAGAAGAGTACACTGTGTTGACAAAGTAATATTTCGACAACAGGACACCTTAAATGTTACTGATATTTTCAACGACTTTTGGTTTTGAAATCTTTGAGCTTATTATTCAAACCAACCTGGAGTAATCCAAACTAATTATCAACTGTTGTTACCCCTCGCAGGGCAAAATATTTAACTATTTCACTGAAGAGAAAGAAAACCAAAATCTGTGCTACAAGTTTACAAGGAACTTGAGGCAGACTGTGCTTATTGTTTTGGTTGCTGGGAATGCGCACAGAGCTTCTCAGTCTGTTGTGCTTATTAATCACTCACAACAGTAAAATATTAATAAAAATTAGTTACTCATATATCTAAAGTTATTACCCAAATCATAAGAACATACGAATTAGGAGCAGGAGGAGACCATGAATGGTCTCGAGCTTGCTCTGCCATTCAAAATGATCATGGCTAATCTTTGGCCTCAGCTCCATTTTTTCCATTGGCTCCCATTAGACCCTGATTCTGAGATCAAAATCAGTCTGTCTCAATCTTGAACATACTCAATGGTGGACCAGCCGTAATCATCTGGGGAAAACAATTTGAAAGATTCACAATCTTCTATGTGAAGAGATTTCTCCTCATGTCAGTGCTAAATAATCAACCCCTTATTCTGAGATTGTTCCCCACCCTGTGTTCTATATTTCCCAGCCAAGAGAAACAACCGCTCAGTGTCTACCCTGTCAAGCCTCTTCAAAATCTTGTGCATTTGAGTAAGATCACTTTTCATATGGAGATCAAAACATGCACAGTACTCCAGGTGTAGTCTCACAAAAGTCAGAAACAATTGTACCAAGACTTCCTTGTTTTGTCTGCAAATCACTTAGCTATAAGGTTTAACGTGCCAACTTCCTTCCTAATTGCTTCCTGCTCTTGTGTGCTACTTTTCTGTGTTCCTGGTGCAATTATACCCTAAGTTTCTACGAGCATGAACATTCAAAAGTTTCATGTCTTTTCAAAAGTATTCTGCTTTTCTATTCTTACTGCCAAGAGAATAACCTCATTTCTCCATATTATACTTGAAGTGTGTCTACTTCAATGCAAGGAGCATCTCCGCGGAATAAGGTAGGTGAACATGGAGCGTGGATTGGTACTTGGGACTACGATGTTGTGGCCATTACGGAGACCTGGTTAGAACAGGGACAGGAATGGTTGTTGGAAGTTTCGGGGTATAGACGTTTCAGTAAGAGTTGGAAAGGTGGTAAAAGAGGTGGAGGAGTAGCATTCTTAATCAAGGATAGTTTAACAGCTGCAGAAAGCCAGTTCGAAGGGGATCTGCCTACTGAGGTAATATGGGCCGAGGTTAGAAATAGGAAAGGAGCGGTCACGTTGTTAGGAGTTTTCTATAGGCCCCCAAATAGTAATAGAGATGTGGAGGAAGAAATTGCAAAACAGATTATGGATAGGTGTGGAGGTTTCAGGGTAGTTGTCATGGGTGACTTTAACTTTCCAAATATTTATTGGAACCTCAATAGGTCGAACAGTTCGGATGGGGCAGTTTTTGTACAATGTGTGCAGGAGGGTTTCCTGACACAATATGTGGATAGGCCGACAAGAGGGGGGGCCACATTGGATTTGGAACTGGGTAATGAAACGGGCCCAGTGTTAGATTTGTTTGTGGGAGAGCACTTTGGAGATAGTGACCACAATTCGGTGTCTTTCACTTTTACAATGGAGAGGGATAGGGCCATACGGCAGGGCAAGATTTATAATTGGGGGAGGGCTAATTATGATGCGATTAGGCAAGAATTAGGGAGCATAAGATGGGAACAGAAACTGTCAGGGAAAGGCACAAATGAAAAGTGGAACTTGTTCAAGAAACAAATACTGTGTCCTTGATAGGTATGTCCCTGTCAGGCAGGGAGGAAATGGCTGTGTGAGGGAACAATGGTTCACAAAAGAGGTTGAATGTCTTGTCAAGAGGAAAAAGGAAGCGTATAGAAGGATGAGAAAACAAAGTTCAGTTAGGTCGCTTGAGGGTTACAAGGTAGCAAGAAATGAGCTAAAATAAAGGACTTAGGAAAGCTAGGAGAGGGCATTAGAAGTCCTTGGCGGGTCAGATCAAGGAAAACCCCAAGGCTTT
Source organism: Scyliorhinus canicula (assembly GCF_902713615.1). NCBI lineage: Eukaryota > Metazoa > Chordata > Chondrichthyes > Carcharhiniformes > Scyliorhinidae > Scyliorhinus > Scyliorhinus canicula. The sequence continues at coordinate 47,759,940 of NC_052149.1, read as the reverse complement.
TTACTCTTATGTGAGCAATAAAAGAATGACAAGGGTGAGGTTAGGGCTGGTCAAGGACAGTAGTGGGAACTTGTGCATGGAGTCAAAAGAAATAGGAGGCGTTGAATTTTCTTCAGTGTTCACCAAGGAGAGGGGCCATGTTTTTGAGGATGAGAGTGTGATACAGGTGGGTAGGCTGGAGGAGGTAGATGTTCTGAGGAAGGATGTATTAGCAATTTTGAAAAACCTTAGGGTCGATAAGTCCCCTGGGCCAGATTGGATAGATCCAAGGATTCTTTGGGATGCAAGGGATGAGATTGCAGAGCCTTTGGCTTTGATCTTTGGGTCCTCATTGTCCACGGGGATAGTGCCAGAGGACTGGAGAGTGGCGAATGTAGTTCCTCCGTTCAAGAAAGGGAATAGGATTGACCCTGGTAATTATAGGCCGGTTAGTCTTACTTCAGTGGTCGGTAAGTTAATGGAAAAGGTCCTGAAGGATACGATTTATGAACATTTGGAAAGATGCAGCTTAATCCGGGATAGTCGACACGGATTCATGAAGGGCAAGTCTTGCCTCACAGATTTGATTGTAATCTTCGAGGAGATAACTAAGTGTGTAGATGAAGGTAGAGCAGTTGATGTCGTATACATGGATTTTAGTAAGGCACTTGATAAGGTTCCCTATGGTCGGCTTATGAAGAAAGTAAGAAGATGTGGGATAGAGGGAAATTTGGTCAATTGGATAAGTCACTGGCTATCACATTGAACTCAGAGGGTGGTGGTGGATGGAAAATTTTCAGACTGGAGACCAGTTACCAGTGGTGTACCACAGTGATCAGTACTGGGTCCTCTGCTATTTTGGATTTTTATCAATGACTTGGAGGAGGGGGCTGAAAGGTGGGTCAGTAAATTTGCTGATGACACCAAGATTGGTGGAGTAGTGGAAGAGGTGGAGGGCTGTTGTAGGCTGCAAAGAGACATTGATAGGATGCAGAGCTGGGCCGAAAAATGGCAGATAGAGTTTAACCCTGATAAGTGCGAAGTGATTCATTTTGGTAGAAAAAATTTGAATGCGGATTACAGGGTCAACAGCAGGGTTCTGAGGAATGTGGAAGAACAGAGAGATCTTGGGGTTCATTTTTTTTTTTTTTAAATTTAGTGTACCCAATCATTTTTCCAATTAAGGGGCAATTTAGCGTGGCCAATCCACCTACTCTGCACATTTTTAGGTTGTGGGGGCGAAACCCACGCAGACACGGGGAGAATGTGCAAACTCCACACGGACAGTGACCCAGAGCCGGGATCGAACCTGGGACCTCAGCGCCGTGAGGCGGTTGTGCTAACCACTAGGCCATCGTGCTGCCCGATCTTGGGGTTCATGGCCACAGATCTCTGAAGGTTGCCACTCAAGTGGGTAGAGCCGTGAAGGCCTATAGTGTGTTAGTGTTTATTAACAGGGGGCCTGAGTTTAAGAGCCACGGGGTTATGCTGCAACTGTAGATGACCCTGGTGAGACCACATTTGGAGTATCGTGTGCAGAAAATTGCTTATTGTCACAAGTAGGCTTCAAATGAAGTTACTGTGAAAAGCCCCTAGTCATCACATTCCGGCACCTGTTCGGGGAGGCTGGTACGGGAATTGAACCGTGCTGCTGGCCTGCCTGGTCTACTTTCAAAGCCAGCGATTTAGCCCTGCGCTAAACCAGCCCGCTAAACCAGGGATGTGGAAGCATTGGAAAGGGTGCAAAGGAGATTTACCAGGATGCTGCCTGGTTTTCAGGATAGGTCTTATGAGGAAAGGTTGAGGGAGCTAGGGCTTTTCTCTTTGGAGCGGAGGAGGATGAGAGGCGACTTAGTAGAGGTTTATAAGATGATGAGGGGGCTAGATAGAGTGGACGTTCAGAGTCTATTTCCTGAGTGGATGTAGCTGTTACAAGGGGGCACAACTATAAGGTTTAGGGTGGGAGATGTAGGAGGGATGTCCGAGGAATGTTCTTTACTCAGAGAGTGGTTAGGGTGTGGAATGGACTGCCTGCTGTGATAGTGGAGTCAGACACTTTAGGAACTTTCAAGCTGCTTTTGGAGAGGCACGTGGAGCACACCAGAATGACAGGGAGTGGGATAGCTTAATCTTGGTTTCGGACAAGGCTCGGCACAACATCGAGGGCCGAAGGGCCTGTTCTGTGCTGTACTGTTCTATGTAACATTACTGAGCATAACGGGGAGGGAAACAATTAACCTCTTCAGGAACCTAGTACAGCCAGAAAAGCCAGGCACAAAGACATACACAGAAACAGTGGAAAATTTGCAGGGCCACAATTCACCAAAACCTTTCGTCGTCGCATAAAGGTTTAGGTTTCATAAGCACAACCAAGTGAATTGACTACAGAGTTTGTAGCAATCCTGAAAAGACTGGCTGAGCACTGCAAATTCAGGGACGTGTTAAACAATACCATCAGAGAAAGAATAGCCTGTGGTTTAAGGTGTGAACCTCTTCAAAAGCGGCTGTTAACCGAAAGCAACCTGACCTTAAAGAAAGCTTTGGAAGTTTCTGTATCCATGGAATTAGCAACAAATGAAGCTCAACAGTTGAGTACAGCCACAACAATTAACAAGATGTTGGTTGAAACTGAAACGCAAACACAGGCTTGCACTTGCCATAGGTGTGCAAAAAGTGGGCACTCAGCGGCAGATTGTTGGTGCAAAGACCTCATGTGCAGAAATTGTGGCAGAAAGGGTTCATATTGCAAAAAAATCAAGCTTCAGGCCAAAGTTGCGTGAAGCAAGTGCCAAATAAAACAAATGACAAGCTGAATCAAGGAAAAAGTGTCATTGTGGTACAAAAAGACATGAGGAGGAACACGAGTCACCGTTCACCGTCCAAAGGCAAACTGTCATTAAATGCACTCGCTATTTATTGCTGGTACAACAAACCAATATTAGGTCACTCCATTACTGGACGGTCAGCGGTGAAGGTGGAGGTGGACACTGGTCAGCCTTTCCGCTGGTGACAAGAGACTATTTATCAAAAGCTCCGAAATATTGTTCTGCAACCATTCAAAGATAATGTTGAAAACCTACACTGAGGAGACTTATTGATGTAATAGTGCAATTAAATGGACAGGCGGCATATTTGTCCTTGCGCACAGACAAGGGACATTAACCGCCGCTACTGGGAACAACTTGGCTGAAAGAAATCAGATTAAATTGGGTAGAGGTAAACCTCATGACAGATTCCAAATCAGTTCTACTAAAAATATTGAAGAAACATGCTATTGTCTTCAACAGTGAGCGGGGAAGCACGAAGGATATCTCAGTAAAGCAAAGAACAGGCTCCTAGCAACAAGTAGGATTTGGGATTATAAATTTAAGAAGGAAAATAATATGGATAGGTGGGCTAGATGGATTGAAGGTTGTTTCCTTCCTGAAACTGTGACTGTTTTGCAATCCCTATTTTGACTTATTACACTTTCTCCTAGATTAAGTAAAAATAATACTCCAGATGGGGCAGAACTAAGAATTTGTGCAAGTGAAGCTTTACTTCTTGCTTTTGTATTCCAATTCCCGTGAGAGAAAAGGCAACACCCTTCAACTTTCTGATTACATTTTTTGCAGTACTATTCTGTGATTTCTGCACTTGGATACTCAAATTCCTTTGGCTAAATGGCCTTCTCCTGCTCCTATTCTCTATGTTTATGTTTTTTCCTCCAGATCTCCTAGTTTGTCTTCATAAAGAAAATATTCTAATTTGTCTTTCTTGAGTCAATAAGATAATAAGCTGATCTGCCTTTCTGAGAAATCCTGTTGATCCTTAAGTAAAAATCATCGCTGTGTCTCCTGACTTCTGTTCAAAAATGTTCTTGTAAATGCTGTTGCAATCTCAACAGAGACTAGTAACTTTGAAAATGAAAGTTCCATTCCCAGTTATTAACTGAAGTAATTAAACCACAAGATTTTGTTTTTTAAAGAAAAACAGGGAGGTTGTGTTGGAGCTGCTGCTGTTGAGCTGGTACATAATACCCGAACAGTTATTGTATTTTATTTTATGTTTGTTCTTTTTGTGGTATGGTTGTGCGTGCTCTTCTCTTCTATATCTTATTTTGTGTACATAACAGTAAATATACCTTGTTCAAAAACCCAATATAAAACATTTATAAATGATGGAGCTGTAAAAACACAGATTAGGCCACAGCTGGAATACTGTGTGCAATTCTGGTCGCCACATTATAGCAAGGATGTGATTGCATTGGAGAGGATGCAGAAGAGATTCACCAAGATGTTGCCTGCACTGGAGAGTTTCAGCTATCAAGAGAGACTGGATAGGCTGGTGTTGTTTCACTTGGAATGGGGGGGACCTGATTGAGGTGCATAAAATTATGAGGGGCATAGATAGAGTGGATGGGAAGGATATTTTCCCCTTAGCAGAGGAGTCAAAATCTAGGGGGCATAGATTTAAGATAATGGGCAGGAAGTTTAGCAGAGATGTGAGGAAAAACCTTTTCACCCAGAGGTTGGTGGGAATCTGGAACTTACTGCCTGAAAGGGGATAGAAGCAGCAAACCTCACAACGTTTAAGAAATATTTAGGTAAGCACTTGAAATGCCATCACAAACAAGGCCACGGGCCAATTGTTGGAAAATGGGATGAGAGCCATTAGGTGCTTGATAGCCGGCGTGGACATGATGGGCCAAAGGACCTCTTTCCATGATGTAAAAGCTCTACGATTCTCTCGGACTCTAACAAGGAAGAAAGTCAGGCGAACTGCTTAAAGGTTATGTCAGTGCTGTACGCAATCAGATTAAAGGTAGAGGCAGAATTAGAATGGCTGGTCAGAACGGGAGTCCCTGAACCCATTAAAAGAGTGATTGGGCTGGGCTGATAGTATTCGCGATGAAAAAAGATGGATCTGTATGCAATTGTGGCGATTTTAATGGCATTATTAATCCTGTAGTGTGTGGAACATGACCCTCTATACCTAATTGGTGACTTATTCGTTGAGTTGGCTGGAGGCCAACACTTCAGTAGAATCGATCTCAGTCAAGCATATCTTCAAATGAATGTGGATCAGGATTCACAACAGTTCTTGATGATTATGACACACAAAGGGTTATTTTGATACAAAATGTCGCCATCTGGTATCATTTCAGCACCAGTGTTGCTCCAACAAGCTATGGACCAAATCATAAGCGGATAAGACAGAGTCCAATGTTACTTGGATGACATCTTGGTTACTGGGAAGAATGAGGAAGAACATCTCTGTAACCGAGATGCCACACTCCAGAGATAAGAAGATTTTCGATTAAGAGTCTGGTAAGGCAAATGTGAATTTTTCCAACCTTCAATTGAATATTGGGGTCATGTCATCAATGCTAAGGCACCTGTACCTCAAAATGTCAACCAACTTCAATTTTTCTTAGGTTTACTAAATTACTACACAAGGTTTGTCCCATATCTGATGACTATTCCAAAATCCTTGCACAATCTACTGCGTCAAAATAAAAAATTGAAATGGGAGGAACCAATGTGAGAGCGCATTAGTGCAAGCCAAAGAGGTGCTACTCAAGTCAGAAGCTCTGACACATTTTGATCCAAATTTACACCTGCAACTGACATGTGATGCCATCACCTTATAGGCTTGGAGTGATGGTTTCCCACATAATGCCCATACGTGCCCTTCACATTGAGGACCTTAAATAAACCCAAAAGCAATTACACACAGATAGAGAAAGAAGCCCTAGGAATCATTTTTAAAACAGTTCTACCAATTCCTAGGAGGAAATTCAATTTATTGATGGACCATCGTCCAATAACAACGATTTTTGAACCTCATATCAGGATTCCATCACCGGCAGCGAGCAAAATGCAGAGGTGGGCATTGCTCTCGTCAGCACATACATACACAATCAAGTCTAGCCATTCAAACCTTCATGGGTATGCAGATAGACTCGCCCAACTATCCTTACCAAATAGTTCGATAAGCAGTTCGTGCAAAAATATTTTCCACTTCAAGCAAGTAGCCACAGGACAGGTGAAGAAACACATCAGAAATGATCCAGTACTGCCAAAGGTTATGGACATGGTGCTTTGAGACATGTATTCAGGAGCAAACCTTTGAGTTAAAGTGATGTTCCACCTAAAAACTCGAGATATCGGTATAGGCAGGTTGTCTCCTCTGGGGAATGAGTCATCATTCCACCATTATTAAGAAAAGTGCATTAAACCAATTACATAAAGGCCACTGTGGTATTGTAAGGATGGAGGAGATAGCCAGAAGTTATTCTTGGTGGCTGGGGCTCGAGGCCAAAATCGAGAAGAAGGCAGGAATGTGTTTGTCTTGTGCAAAAGATCTGAGATCACCATTGCAGACGTCAGAGCAGCCTTCTCAAAGGTCAACCCTCGGAAAGCCACTGGCCCGGATGGGGTACCCAGACACTCATGTCTTGCGCGGATCTGCTGGCGGGGGTATTCGCAGACATCTTCAACCTCTGTTTACAACAATTTGAGGTCCCTATCTGCTTCAAGAAGACGACCATCATCCCTGTACCAAAAAAAACCAAGCTGCGTGCCTTAATGACTATTGTCCAGTGGCTCTGACATCCATCATCATGAAATGCTTCAAAAGGTTAGTCATGGCACGAATCAATCCAGCCTCCCGGATTGCCTTGATCCACTACAGTTCGCCTACCGCTGCAACAGGTCCACAGCAGACACCATCTCCATGGCCCTGCACTCTACCCTGGAACACCTAGATAACAAAGACACCTATTTCAGCCTCCTATTTATCGACTACAGCTCAGACTTCAACACCATCATTCCTATGAAACCCATCTCCAAACTCCGTGGCCTTGGCCTCACTCCTCCCTCTGCGACTGGATCCTGAACTTTCTAACCCACAGGCCACAATCAGTAAGGATAGGCAACAACACCTCCTCCGCAATCATCCTCAACACCGGTGCCCCACAAGGCTGTGTCTTCAGCCCCCTACTATACTCCTGTACACCTATGGCTATGTGGCCAAACTCCCTCCAACTCGATTTTCAAATTTGCTGATGACACCACAGTAGGGGTCGGATTTCAAACAATGATGAGACAGAGTGCGGGAATTAGATAGAGAATCTGGTGAACTGATGCGAACAGCTGAACAAGGGCACTTAAAGAGAAAGATTGCATCATGTCATCGGAGATGGCATCATCAGCCATTTGCACAGGCAAACGGACAGTCTATCACAGCCTGCAGTGTTAACATCTTCTAAATAAAGCTCTCCATTTTGGTTGACTCTTCAAAGCCTGCATACTTGATCTTGAATCCACCACACCCATGATGATTTATTTTGTACGCAAGAAAAAGTAATTTAAAAACCTGACCAATGATATAATAAGACATCTATGCTTAATAGTTGCTTCATCAGATTTCAAAAAAGCTACATTGCAAATGCATCATTACTTATGAAAGCTTAGGTTTCAAATGCAGCTCCCAGAGTCAATAAACTGTCTACAACGTTTCACTCAGGGAAACCAGCCCTTACCCGAAGGAATCATAAGGGACAAGGCAGTTGCAGAAGCTGATTTGATCACTTTATTGACCGGCCTGGAGGTGCGCTTCTCTGTTGATTCCCCAGACATTAGCCTGTGTCGAGCTCTGCGAACTGCGAGGTCACTGATTGCTTTTGGAGTTGAGGAGTCTGATCCTTCAGTGCTGTTGCTGCGGGATCTCTGATCAGATAGGTCAGCAGAGCTGCCTGTTGGAATACAAGTTAAAACGGGTTAATAATGGCCTGTATTTTGTGGTCAGCAATGAACAGATGGAGTCAGCCATTCATTATACTTGCATTGGCCACAAACTTTCCATGGGATTTTGCACTGGAACCTGTAGTAATCAGAAAGCCATTTTGATGCAGCACCTTCTACAGGTGGTCTGCGGCCTGTGTAGTTGGTGAGGCATCAATGTAACTCCTTAATGAATCAGATTTGCCAGGGGGCAATGCCCACACTCCCCACTCTTTCTAAAATATTGAATGTATACATATTTATACATATCAAAAGCATTCCAATCCCAACCTCACTGATGTACTGGTTCTCATCTGGGCTGCGGGAATGAACATTTCAAGGTGGTGGAACAACCATGAATAGACACAGCTACATCTAAGTACCAGCAAGTCACAACCTTCTTAGTTTAACAAGACAGAACGATGATAGAAGAACAAGACTTTACATCCTCCATTATCTCTACAATAGCCAGCTGGTCTTCCTACAGAAAATTGATAGAGATGATTGCAAACTAGAAATTCCTCATTTGGATTATCTCTTTAATATGGGAAAGACTTATATTTATAACATGTGTTATTGCCCTTTAATAAAACTAGGCAGTGGGGTTTAAAAATTCAGAGTGTGATTGAACGACCTCATCGCACCCAACTTGGTGATGCGACGAGGCCGTTAAAATCTCACGAGAGGCCGCCTCGCAAGATCTAACATCGCGATCTGGATCTCGGCCTCACCGGGCATGATCCAGATTTACATATTTAAGTGGGCTGTTAGGCTTAGTTAAATATGTCAGTGCCGGATTCTCCTAAGGTCCAGGAATGAACTCACGTACTTGGGAGACCTTGCCATGCCACCGTTTAGCACTGATCCACACAACCGTGGACCACTGGCAGGAGCACATCCAGGGTGTCAGTCCGGCAGTGCCGAGGTGCCCAGGTGCCTGTGCAAGGGATCGGGTCCGGGGGTGCCCTGCCTTTATGTGGCGAGCGGGGGGGGTGATTGAGAACCTTTTTAACAGATACGTTGGGGCATTAGGGGTTGGAAGCCACGGTAGGGGTCGAGAAATCAGGGCGACATTTAACAATGGAATCCTGATCTCTTCCTGCACTGATGAGCTGGCTCGTCAGCACAAGAAGTGAGGTAAGTACGGCCTCGGCGGGGCGTTCCTCCCCGAGGCCAAAAAAAGGAGTCCCATTTGATACCTGGGTCGCTCTCGGCACTACAGGCACCGAGAAAAACCCCATTAAACGTGCCCAAAACGGAATTCTGTTTTTTCCCTGTTAAATCGCGTCCTCAGTCATTGGAGGTGGGCATTGCTGGTGAAGTCAACATCTATTGTCCATCCCCAATTGCCCTCGAGTTGGTGGTGACCCACGTTATTGAACATAGCTCAGTGGTTTGCTAGGCCGTTTCAGAGAACAATTTAGTGTCAACCACATTGCTGTGGAACTAGTGTCGCATATAGGCCAGACTGGCTCCTAAAGTACATGAGGAAACTAGAATGGATTTTATGCCAACTGGTAGTTTCACCATTACTGATACTGGCTTTTTATTACAAACTTTTATTTAATTGAATTGAAATTCCCCATCAGCTGTACTGGGATTTGAACTTGTGTCTCCAAATCATTAGGTCAGGCCTCTTGAGTCACTAGTCCAGTAACATAACCACTATGATACCATATATTATATACTGATATATTTCATGGGATATATACATTCCTTGTGATCAACTTTTAAACAGAGATAGGTGGTAATTATGTGATACTTCAGTCAGGATTAAGCTTTTCACTGTTATTTATGGATCAAAGGCTGCATTAGATTTATTCAGAATTTATTTACTGACTTTACATTCCATGTTCAAACCTGGCCATGAATCAAATCCCACTGTGACAATTTGTGAAATTGAATTCAGTGAATCTGGTAATCTATCAATTATCACCAATATAACAAGCATGAAAATTTCTGGATGGTCATAAAAATGTAAATGATTTACTAGTGTCCTTCATGGAAGAAAGGTTATCACCCCTTACTTAGTCTGGCCCACATGCTACCCCAGTATCACAATAAGTAGTTATTAAAAATTTATTTCATGGGATGTGGGTGCTGTTGGCTTGGCCAGCATTTATTGCTCATGCCTAATTGCCCTTGAGAGAAGGTGATGGTGAGCTGCCTTCTTGAACTGCTACGGTCCATGTACTGCAGGTGCATCCACAGTGCTGTGAGGAAGGAGGTTCCAGAATTTTGAGTCAGCAACATTGAAGGAACGGCAATATCGTTCCAAGTTGGGATGGTGTGTGGCTTTAAGGGAACGTGACTCAGGATACCCTCATGGCAACTACTGAAGGGCATCAAATGCTATCTACCCATAGCTCAGGAAAAAAAAAAATCATAAATCAAGTTATTTGCTTATCTGCGGTTCTTTGTAACCTTTTTTTGTCAGGACTATATTACCAGTTAAAGTTGAGCTGCTGATGTTACTGATTGTCGAAGCAGGTGTGGCTGGACTGCCATCCACCTCTATTGTGAGGTCTCTCTCTGCAGGCTGTTCTGGAATAGTTAAAGACACATCTTCCCACGTCCTAGTTGCTTGCTGCTTCTTCCCCTCATCTTCTCCAGAGATAGCAAAGCGTGGCATCTCCATAAGTGTCGAGCAACGGCGCCTGACTGTTAGTGGAGGGCTGGAGTCACTTTCCGTGTGGGATGATTCTGACAATGACATACGCTTTCGGATACTGAAGAAAGGGGGAAAAAAAGCTATAAATAAGTTTAAAAAGTACACATATAGTGATGTTGCTTATGCATCATTGAATAAGACTGTCACGGTCATTTGGGCTGGCCAAGTAACAGAACATCAGTCGTGGTTACTGGAAAAAGCTGCTGTTTTACAGGATAAATGCTTGCACTTGTCTTCTGCTCCTTCAAATATATGGCAATTTACACAGGAAAGTTTAGACTTCTACATCTTAGTAACATTCAAAGATTGTACAAACACTGGTCTCTCCGCAGTTGTCTTAAAGACATAGAACATACAGTGCAGGAGGCTATTCGGCCCATCGAGTCTGCACCGACCCACTTAAGCCCCCTCTTCCACCCTATCCCCGTAACCCCTCCTAACCTATTTTTGGTCACTAAAGGCAATTTAGCATGGCCAATCCACCTAATCTGCACGTCTTTGGACTGTGGGAGGAAACCGGAGCACCCGGAGGAAACCCACGCAGACACGGGGAGAACGTGCAAACTCTGCACAGACAGCGACCCAGCAGGGAATCGAACCTGGGACCTTGGCGCTGTGAAGCCACAGTGCTATCCACTTGTGCTATCGTGTTGCCCGACACGTACCCATATGAGAGTTATAAAGAGAATAGCACCAATATTTATTTATCATGTCAGAAAAAGAAAATACAGATGTAAAATGACCACGTTTTCTGATACCACATCTATGTTTTGTATTTTGTAAACTTATTTGAAATCAATTTTTCCACATGATGGAAAAAATTAGCCAAAGGAGAAGCTGAGTTCTTCATTACTCATCAAAAGTCATATTTGGCCAACACAAAAATACATTTAACAGCTTTGAGGTGTGTCAGACTGTACAATAAAATAATGCAATGACACCTCTTAAATGAGCATATATCCTCATTGTATTACCAAAATGAAAACGCAAAACAAAAATCTTATAAACTGTCTTTGATTTAGGGCAAAATGGAATAATGACAGAGTGACCTGTCCTGAATTCTGCCTGATAACAAGTCCGGGTTCCTTGGTTGTTAAAGGTTAGATGAGGGCCGAGGTCATCTACCTGGGACGAAGGTTCAAGATATTTACACCGGTGAACAACGACCAGGGAGCTCTGCTAACAATGGATCGACTGTTAGTTTCCAAGTCTCACAGGGAGGTGTTACAAATGTTAGGTTTTGTAATTGGTTGTACTGTACTTTTAACTGTCTATTTAATTCCAATAAATAATGGAGTTGACGGTCCAGTTTCTACCTGCATTCATGGCTCATGTAATTCATGTTGCCAGAGAGATGGACTTGGAAAGGGGAAGAGTCTATAGAATGTCACTGTAGCATTGGCTTACGTGGTTTTCTTGAGATACCTCATAACCTCATAGACAAGTCAGTTTGCAAGAATCTGAAAGAGCAGAGATAGAGGCAACCAAGCTCTATTGTTCACCATGTAGAATGCGGATGGGAACACATACTCAGATTGAAGAAATCACGTTTGTGAGGATCTAAGTGAGGCTGGAAGGCTTGCCAAGTATTGGCGAGGGGGAGGAATCTTGAGGTAACCCTCACTGTGAAAGTCAGTTCAGGAAAACAAGCTATCTGGCCGGAAAGGGAAAAGACAACAGGAGCTGGGACTAGCTTTGGGACAGATTCCTGGAGAATTAAGTGCTACTTAAGAAACAGAGTAAAGTATAACCACGGTGGAGGATTCTTGGTTGTTTTAAAATGTTAGTTGGGACAGACATTTCTGTAGGGTAAAGTTTAAATTGCCTCCAAAAATTATGTTCAGTCAATCTTCTTTTGTGTTTGTTTGTTACACTAGAAGTCTTCATACTTGAAATCTTGACCTATGATCCTTCCAGCCAGTTACTGGAAACTCAATATTCTTTAAAACGTCATAAGCCTTTCCAGGGATCTCATAATAGATACCGGCACTGCCACCAACTGATGATGATGCGGAGTGTTTAGTTCAGTCCCCAATGTGTGATGGAAAACAATGGTGTTTAGTTAACATCACTGTTAACCTCCTGTTTGGATACACACACATAAAAACAGGTTTGGGCATTGAAATTTCTTCTAGAATCACAGAATCAACAGTGAAGAAGGAGGCCATTCGGCCCATTGAGTCTGCACTAGCCCCTGGAAAGAGCACCCTACCCAAGCCTACACCTCCAAACTATCCCCGTAACCCACCCAATCTTTTTAGACACCAAGGGCAATTTAGCACGGCCAATCCACCTAACCTGTACATCTTTGGACTGTGGGAGGAAACCGGAGCACCCAGTGGAAACCCACGCAGACACGGGAAGCGTGTGCAGACTCCGCACAGACAGTGACCCAAGCTGGGAATCGAAGCTGGGACCCGAGAGCTGTGAAGCAACTGTGCTAACCACTGTGCTACCGTGCTGCCCAATATTCTCAGTTCATTGTCAAAATGCAGCAGGCTTCAGGTACATGCTGTCAGAGGAGGTTAGTAAAACCCAGTGAATTTGAACATCTATTGTTGAAAGACACTGGAAGAAACCTGATGGAGGTTACCACACATCCACTCTATCAACACAGCAACAGTGATTGGCACAAGGAAATATAACGGTAGGGGAAGGAAAACAAGCAAGAGGAAATCAATTAAACAACCTAGCTGTAATCTACTCCGAAGTCTAAATTCCAATTATCTGGCTAAGTGTGGACAGGAATAACATACAGGGACCGATAGAAAAGATTTTGCACCAGAACATCATAAAGGTCTTCAGAATAGGTCATGGTGAACAGCCAATCTAATTATTAAAATCCCTCTCATAAGTATTCTGATTTGTTTTCTAATAATCTAAATATGAATAATGCTTTAATAAATGAAATCCCCAAATGTTTTAAATTGAAATGCTAGTGTCAGTTTGAATGTTTGGTTTATTTAACATAAATGCAAGATTGAAAACCAAATTGCACCTGAAACGATAAATTAAAATGTGGTTTCTTACATCATAATTTTAGCCCATAGGGAACAACACATTCATTCTTAATGTTTACAGTTATACCCCTTTCCAAATTTTCAGGGACATTTCAATAAAAGGATTTTGTTTTGCTTCTAGTAACTAGCAAGTAAAATTGTCCAGAAGAATGTGGATTGACTGGGGAGGTCCCTGGATAGTTGGCGTACTTTTGCAGTTTGCAGAGATAATGTGTTTTTTCCAGTTTGGGGAGATGAGACCATTGCTGGGTGGAAGGCAGAGAGGCAGTGTGTTTGGTGAAGCTTTGAGAGAGAGAGAGGAGCTGAGTTCTGATCTGCCTGACTGTGAGTCATACGGAATCAGAGGTGAGGTGGTAAGATGGATACAGAACTGGCTCGGTCACAGAAGGCAAAGGGTAGCATGAGAGGGGTGTTTTTCTGAATTATAAGGGGCATGGATAGAATGGATGGGCAGGCACTCTTTCCCAGGGTGGAGGGGTCAGTCACCAGGGGATATTGGTTTAAGATCCGTGGGGCAAAGTTTAGAGGAGATGTACGAGGCAGGTTTTTTATGCAGAAGGTGGTGAGTGCCTGGAATATATTGCCAGGGGAGGTTGTGGAAGCAGATACATCAACGGCATTCAAAAGGCATCTTGACAAACACATCGATAAGGTGGGAATAGAGGGATACGGCACAAGGAAGTACCGAGGGTTTTGGCAAAGGTTGGTATCATTCTTTAAAAAAAAAAAATTTAGAATACCCCATTAATTTTTCCCAATTAAGGGGCAATTTAGCGATTTCAATCCACCTACCTTGCACATATTTGTGTTGTGGGGGTGAAACCCACGCAAATATGGGGAGAATTTGCAAACTCTACACGGACAGTGACCCACAGCCGGGATTGAACCTGGGACCTAGGCACCGTGAGACTGCAGTGTTAATCAATGCGCCACCTTACTGCCCTAAAGGTTGGTACCATGACCGGTACAGGCTTGGAGGGCCAAAGTGCCTGTTCCTGTTCTTTTGAGTCCACAATTCTTTCCATGTCGGATAATTAAATGAAAAGAGTAATAATATTTTAAAGCAGAGCAGTCTTGTCTAAAGACAAGGAACAGGCTGAAACAACCTACTTGTAGCAGCTATTTGAATATATGCAGCCAAAGTCTGATGCTGTTCCAACTAGAGCTACATCTGTTTTATAAAGCAAGTATTACTCTAATTTTAAAATGGATTAAGAACTGCATGTTTCTTTTCTTGTTGTTTAATGAGAAATTGTACAGTTGTATTAAGGGGTAATTATAAGCTTTTTGGGTGTGAAATTAGAAACATTTTATACTGTATTCATAATAAAGTTTTGTTTTAGTAATACCAAAGGGAGACTGAAGCAAAACTTTTGAGCCTGGTGGAGAAGCCGCTGTTAACCTCATCAAAAGGTGCGAGGAGGGTGGAGATGGTACAAGCCATAGCACAATATTTAGATTTACCAGAGAAATGGCCTGAATTATTAGAATTAGCTAGAATTCAATTACAAATGAAACAATTAGAAATGCAGGAAAAAGCTAAACAGAAAGAAATAGAGCTAAAGAAATTAAAACTGCCAGACAGTCCTTATTTTGGAGGACTTTAAAGATTCACTTCCCACAGTAATGAGAACGCATGTGGAAGAGCAAAGTATTAAAACTGCGAGACAGGTCGCAGAAATGGCCGATAATTTTGAATTAGTTCATAAAGCAAAGGGATGGGCAGTAATTGGTAAGGGAGGTCCTAATTTGTTTGGTCACCTGGAATGTCAGGGTTTTGAATGACCCAGTGAATAGCTCAATGGTATTTGCACACCATAAAAGTTTGAATGCTGATGTGGTCTTTCTGTTGGATACTTATTTGCGGGTCAGAGACCAGACAAGGTTGCGGAAGAGGTGGGTGGGACAGGTTTTCCATTCGGTCTTTGATGGTAGGGCAGTGCGTGGCAATTCTAATCAAAAAAAAAAGTTAAATTTTCTGCCGCTAACATTTTGGTGGACACCAATGGTAGGCATGTTATTGTTTGTGGGTCTTTGGCAGGCACCTCAGTGATCCAGGTTAATGTCTAGGCACCAAACTGGGAAAATACAGGTTTTAATAATAAGCTGCTAGTCTCCATCCCTGATTTGGATTTGCATCAGCTAATTTTGGGTGTAACTTCAACTATAAGGGCAGCACGGTAGCATGGTGGTTAGCATCAATGCTTCACAGCTCCAGGGTCCCAGGTTCGATTCCCGGCTGGGTCACTGTCTGTGCGGAGTCTGCACGTCCTCCCCGTGTGTGCGTGGGTTTCCTCCGGGTGCTCCGGTTTCCTCCCACAGTCCAAAGATGTGCGGGTTAGGTGGATTGGCCATGCTAAATTGCCCGTAGTGTCCTAAAAAAAAGTAAGGTTAGGGGGGGGGGGGGGTTGTTGGGTTACGGGTATAGGGTGGATAGGGTTTGAGTAGGGTGATCAATGCTCAGCACAACATCGAGGGCCGAAGGGCCTGTTCTGTGCTGTACTGTTCTATGTTCTATGTTTTGGATCCCAGGATAGATCGATCCAAGCCCAAATTTCTGACTGCATCAGGGGTGGCAAAGGAATTGTTGGTTTTCATGGGACAGATGGTGGGGGTGGGAGGAGTTTTTTTGTACCCAGGCGAGAAAGATTTTTCTTTTTTCTCCCATGTCTACCAGATATCGACAAGATAAGTCACGTATTGCCTTTTTTGTGGTCCATCGTTGGAGAGAGCGGGTGACTCAGTGGTTGTGATTCCAGACCATGCCCCACATTTTGTGGATTTGGCACGAGAGTCTGGTGCCTCCCAACATCAGCCATGGACACTGGATACGGCATTATTAGCGGACAAAAGATTTTGCAAACACATATCCATCGTTATTGGGGAATATATTAAATTTGCTAAAAGTGAGTTTATCTCGTCTTCTGTTATGGGAAGCTTAGCAGGGAGATAATATCCAAAGCACACATGGAAAGGACTGCGAGGGTGGAGCGGCAAAGGCTGGTGGACTCCACCCTTGAGGTGGACCATCAATACTCACTTTCCCCAACCCCAGAGTTGCTGGCAAGCAGGAAAAAACAGGAAAGAACTGATCACACTCCAATTCTGAACGGAAAGCACATCACTGGCTAATTTTACTTCCTCTCTTGATTTGACAGAATACAGTTAACTCACATTTCTGGAGATCCAATTATCCAGCTCCTATCTCGGGTCTTCAGGCTACTGAGGCCATCCAATCTGTCAATTCTATCCTCTTTCTCCTCACTAAAGCTGCGTTTGGTTGGCGGTGGTGTTTTCCTTTCTTCGTGTAGTGAAAGCCGTTCCATGCTACTGTAAACCTAAAAGATGGGGATGTTTATTAGTTTTCATGGATTCTGTCCAATAGTAGAAAGTAGTTTTTCATTAAGAATTGCAGAAACTCAAAAAAGATAGAAAAAGAAAATCCTGAATTTGGATTTTTGCAACATTCTTCACTTTTCACTTAGCACAATGGGACATGGGAATGTTTGCTGGACGCCAACCATCGTTATTCCAAGATATCGCTGCAGAGGTTCCTTAGGACAGTGTCCTGTGCCCAGCCACCTTGGCTATTTCATCAATAATCTCCCCAACATCATTAGATCAAATGTGGGGAATATGATTGCACAAATACTGAAGCAATCCATTTCCCCATGCAACAAGACCAGGACAACATTTCGCCTTGGGTTGATAAGCAGGAAGTATCATCTGTGTCACACAAGTGCCAAGAAATGATCATCACCAACAAGAGAGAGTCTAATCATCTGATGACATTCAATAGGATTAGCATTTCAGAATCCCCTAACATCAACATCCTGTGGATCTCACCTCCTGACTTTGCAAAGTCTTTCCATCAGCTACAGGCACAAGTCAGGCACGTGATGGAATACTCTCCACCAGTCTGGATGAGTGCAATACCAACAGCACCATCCAGGACAAAGTACCCCATCCACCATTTTAAACATTTACACACTCCACCACTGGCGTATCTTGGCTGTAGTCTGCACCATTTATGAGATGCAAGACAGCAACTCGCGAAGGCTTTTTCAACAGAACCTTCCAAATCCACAACCACTATCACCTAAAGAAACAAGGGCAGTGGCTGCATGGGAATTCCACCAAGTGCAATATTCACCACCCCCTCCCAAGTAATTCGCCATCCTGACTTGGAAATGTATCATCAATCTGTTTTCACCTGTCCCTAACAGCACTGCGGATGCAGTTATACCATATATACTGCAATGGTTCAAGAAGGTTTCTCACCCTTTTATCATGGGCAATTAAGGATAGGTAATAAATTCTGGCATTATCAGCAATCCATAAATAAATTTACAAGTTAATTATGTGCCTTTTCTCAAACATTGAGATAGGGAGCATGGTCTTCCCAAAAGGGAACAAAGACCCCGAGCGAGCGTGTTTAGCTGCGTTTTTCCCAGCACATAGCTCTGTTTGTTACAATAGGGAGCTCCACTCGCTGGAGCCCCCTACTGTAGCGAGAGATTGGGACACCATTTTCAAAAGTGTGGCCGGAGGATTTAGGATCTTTCCGCAGTGGATTAGATTATGTGCTGATGCCTTGAAACAGGAATTGAATTTAATTGAAATTTTAGGAACAGGGTAAAGACTAGTTAAGTGTTTCTTTCTTTCTGAATGATACTTGTTTCACCCATCAGGTTCAGACCAAAACCATTAATTTCTCTCTTTGAAAACATATTTGGTTACCACGTGGATTAGTTATGGTGCTTCAAATGAACTTCTTGAATTTTATGACTGCAAATGCTGAAAAGGGACTCAATAGTATCTCTAATGTTCAACGATCTAAACATCGTACTTACCTTGCTGAATCTCGGTGAACATGATGAAAACTGTTTAATTTCTACACGGTCATCCTCATTAGTGTCATCTTCCTCATCAGAATCAAGATGGTGGTACCTGTCAGATCGAGCTAGGACAACAAAGATATCAGTGTTAAAAATTAGTATGAATTCAGCAATTTAATATTGCGACATTTGTATAATTTTAAACAGAAAGGGGCTGGTTAAGCATGGGGCTAAATCACTGGCTTTGAAAGCAGACCAAGGGAGGCCAGCAGCACGATTCAATTCCCGTACCAGCCTCCCCGAACAGGCGCTGGAATGTGGCAACTAGGGGCTTTTCACAGTAACTTCATTTGAAGCCTTCTTGTGAAAATAAGCGATTATCATTTTCATTTCATTTTAGAAAGGATTTGCATCATTATACTTTATTAAAAATTAAATCTCAATAGATTGTAGTGCACTGAGATAGAACAAAACTGTTCAACCCAAGGCCCTGGGCCCACATATAGACAGGTTTATGGCAAACTGGCTTTGAACACAGGGTAACAACAACAACTTGCACATATACTGATCATTTAACCTCAAGCAGTTCCCAAGAAAAATCACATAGGACTTGGGACTTGGAAGCGTGGCCGGGATTTTCTGGTTCTGCCCATTGTGGGAATTGTCGGAAGCCAGGCGGAAAATTTGAGGGACGAGCAAATTACCTGTTGATTTCTTGCGGGCGGGGGCGGGGGGGGGGGGGGGAATTTCCCGTCCCGTGGCAGAAATTAACTTGGTTTCACCCTCCACAGATGCTGCCAAACCAGCTGAATTTTTTTCCAGCACATCCTGTTTTAATTTTTAACCTCAACCTACCGGTTTCAAAACTCTACTTACTGTCAAAGTAACTGGTGTCATCTTCTGATTCAAGTTGTGGAATGAATTCAGCCTTCTGACGAAGCAGACTGTTCCAGTCGAGATCAGTGAAAAACCGATGTTGCTTAACTTCATAGACACTGCCTATGGAGAATAAAGCATAGTTCTGTGTTGATTCAAGCCCACTACTTTTGATCTTGCATAAAAGGGCAAAGCTAGGCAATTTCATCACCCTACAATCCTCACTCACAAACCACAAGCAAAAGCTTTACTGGGGAAAATAGTTGATTTATTAATCTCATTCCTGTTCTGAAAAATGCAATAAGCTAGAAAGAGTTAAATTGTTCTCAGTGTTCAAAAAATAAGATCACTGTACACTGCAGAACTGCCTCATAGCTAGTCAATTGTTTTGCAGGTAAAAGTGTGATATTGAGATTTCAAAACAAGCTTGTAAAGTATATTAGAAATTGGGATGAAGGGTGAAGAGGAAAGAAAGGTGGAGAGAAAGTAGCAATTAAAATGCACACACAGGAGATTTTAATGATAGCAACTTTTACCCATGACTATAATACATGGTTAAGGGCAGCATGGTAGCACAGTGGTTAGCACAGTTGCTTCACCGCTCCAGGGTCCGAGATTTAATTCCCAGCTTGGGTCACTCTCTGTGCAGAGTCTGCACATTCTCCCCGTATCTGCATGGGCTTCCTCCGGGTGCTCAGGATTCCTCCTACAGTCCAAAGATGTGCAGGTTAGGTGGATTGGCCACGCTGAATTGCCCTTGGTGTCCAAAAATGTTAGGTGGGGTTACTGGGATAGGATGGAGGTATGGGGTGCTCTTTCCAAGTGTCAGTGCAGACTCGAAGGGCCTATTGGCCTCCTTCTGCACTGTAAATTCTATGTCTTTGTAAGTTCCAAAAATTTTGAGGTTTCAATTCAGTAACTTCCCTAAGTATGTCTAGCATTGATCATACCTGCGCCTAATCGTTCCAATGGATTTTGCCTAAGAAGCTTTGAGATTAGGTCCTCTGCATCAGGTGGTAATGCATCATCTCCATCCGGCCAAGCTATCTCATCTGAGGAACAAAACAAAAAAATTCCAATGAAGATTTTATATGTATCTAAGAAATACTTACATATTTGGAAAGCCTAATTTAAACAATTCAAAATTAGTTTTAAAATCAAATATATAATTGTACAGCACAAGTGGTCACATGCCCATCACTCCTGTGCCAATTCTCTGAATTAGTCAACTGATCCCATTAAAATGTTCTTTTCCAATGTATGCTTTAAATTTTTCATCTATTACCCACTTCCCTTTCAAAGGCTATTATTAATTTGCTTCCACCACATTTTTGCTAGAGCATTCTAGGTGCATGCCACTTCTGCGTAAAAATAACCTCTTAACATCACCTTGTGTTCTTCTCATCCAAGTTTAAATTCATGCCCCTCCAGTTGTTGACATATGGCCAGCAGATTGACATGCCCTGTTTACATTATTGAAATCTATCATTTTAAACTGAGCCCAGTTTGTGCAGTAATCACTTTAGGCAGGAAAAAAACTATGGGTTCATCTGGTCCACTCACCCACAGTATTCCCTCAATACTTTGAATTCCAGTTATTGACAGGTGAATTCCAGTTATTGACAGGAATATCTTCAGTTACTTCGTGAAACTTATTTAGGTATATTGTTCCACCAGTCTTACTGGCAACCTGTTCTACAGCCTTTCAGTTAAAAGAAAGTGTTCCTCCCGACTTTCCTGGATCCCTTTGGTGTCCTTAATTTGTAAATGATATCTAGTACATGCACACTGCACATCGCAGAAAAACGGATTGGGATCTTGTGGTGGCGAGGCCCCTTTGATGGGTGATTCTTCGCGGGCCACATAGCCGGACTGGAGCAGTTGGAGCGCGAACACGGGAACCCAGGGCTGGAGGGTGGCAGATGTTAGGAGTGGACTTGTGCGGTTGTGCTATTAAAACTCTTAGTGTATATAGTTCTTCTTCATCAATAAATCCTTCAGTTCATTACTTGCAACATCGAATAGCCTCGAGTTCTTACAGGTCCAATTTGATCCGGCCTTTCAAAACTCTAAATGCTTCAGTCATATCCTCTCTCAGTCTTCTCTTTTCCAGAGACATAAAACCTAATATAATCAATCTTTCGTCATGCATCATTCCTTTAAGCTCTGGCCTTTTTCCACACTGTCTGAAAATAACTGATTCAAATAGGGAGACCAAAACTAGCCACTGAATTTTTCGAACAGCGGTAGAGCAGCTATGCACTTAACTGTCCGCAAAGATCTGGCGATCTCCACAATGTGGATTTTTTCTCCCTCACTGGAGTTTAAATCTGGCACCAAGTCAACAATGCTCACAGCAATAATGTCTGCAAGCAGGGTAAGCAGCCAATCATGCAAAAGAATGATCAGCGACAACACTAATTATCATCATTTTCAATTAAAATTTTCAGATAATTAAATTAATGATTGTGATCGGATTAAGATGCAAGCTAAAATATTAATAAACCTGAAAAACAAGTAAAATTGTTGAATTTTGTTTTTAAATTACAACAGAGAAATTTAGCTTGACACAAAAATAACACTAGCTTTTCAGTACCAGTGAGAGTGTTGAGCAGTAATTATGAATAGTTTAAAAGCTCAGTTAAATCTCATTCAACAAAGTGCCACATTTCAAGGGTTTAACAGCGAGGCTAACAACGTTAAAGGTTCTGATTTCTTAGGGACTGCACCCTGGGAGAACCTGAACAGCACACCCTCACGGACAGCATAGAATTACTGACAGCTACTTCTAGGTTTCTGGGTTATTCTGTACATTTGTGGAATCCCGAAGTTGCTGTCAGTTTTAGTGGAGTAATGATGGTGAATGCGGACAGCTTCAGTGTCATCACCGCAAATGCAGATCAACCTTTGGGACTCAGAACAATACAGCATTAGAAGATTTATTTGCGGCTTCTCTCCAAAGTTTCTCACACATCATAATTGGGGTGAAGGCAAGTGCAAAATTCAAAAACATAACTTACCACTTATCACTTGTCCAAACAGTTCCTCTGGAGTATCTCCGAAAAAAGGAACACATCCAACCAGAAATTCATACAGGATTATACCCATGGCCCACCAATCCACTGGCTTCCCATAACCCTGCCGCAATATTACTTCAGGAGCGATGTATTCTGGAGTTCCACATACCTTTGACAGGAGAAAGAAAGTGGTTTTCACAAAGTTTGCTTTTCTGTATCTTTAAACCCTCATTATAAATCCATGTTTCGACAAAATGCCTTCCAGTTTAGCAAACATCAATGTGGTGAAATTAATGGTATATTCAATCTAACATGGATTTCTATTCCAATATACCCAGAAAATGAAAGCAGCTCAACAAACTGCCTGTTTTTTCTTTAAAAACATTGGACACATCATAAAAAACGAATTCATTGTAAAAGATAAAGGTAATGTTGCCGTAGTTCCCAGAAGACCATCGGCCCCTTTAGCAGGGAGAGCTAACTGGTAATGAGGGGCAAGGTTGAGAAGGCAAGGCCTTCATGAATAATCTCTGCCGGTATGGGAATTGAACCCGGGCTGTTGGCCTCACTCTGCATCACAAACCAGCTGCCCAGCTAACTGAGCTAAACTGGTCCCCATCCATTCGTTGTATGAACTAGTGGTTAATTCTGCAACATTCCATGCGATAATTAATAATTATGCTACAGGGATCTTAATTAAGCAGAGCACTTAACAATAGTCTAGCACTTAATAATCCAGCCCACTGCCCCATGCCCTCCCCACACTACACTATGAATCTCATCCTATTTCCAATTCTCTCCAGCTTTGACAAAGAGTCATCCAGACTTGAAACTCTGTCAGCCCTGTTCTCTCTCTCCACAGATGCTGTCAACCTGTTGAAACTTGCTGTCAACCTGTTGAAACTTTCAAGCATTTTATGCTTTGTTTCAGATTCCAGCATCTGTGGTAATTTGCTTTTCACTTAACAATAGTCACCTGACTAGACAGAATTATGGATGCGTGATAATTTTCCAAGATGACAAGTCCACCTAAAACTTAAAAAGAAATCACCTGAAAACCAATCAACTAAAACATGTCGTAACATCAAAGTTCCAAGCTGAAAGTTTCAAGCAACACGGTACTGCCCACATCAAATTGGGACAATTTCTTGATGTTTGGTCGTGGGCTAGAGGTCTGGGGAGATGGAGAAATATTGAAGATTTGGCATTCAACCTCTGCTAGGTAGAAGTCAGTACGCCAGGCAACAACGGAACCACCCTTGTCAGCAGGTTTGATGACAATATTTGGGGGAGACCTGAGAGAATGGAATGTTGCCAGTTCAGAAGGAGAGGGGCAGCACAGTAGCGAGCACAGTTGCTTCACAGCTCCAGAGTCCCAGGTTCGATTCCCGGCTTGGGTCACTGTCTGTGCAGAGTCTGCATAAAAGAATGCTTAGTGTTCTTATCTATCCAGCTACACAATATAAGAAGCTGAAAAGAGCACTTAATTTCAAGGGCAACGTGTAAAAAAATTGCAAATAACATTCAGGATTGGATTTTCATAAATACCATTTATCACTTAATTACCAACTCCAATGATTTCTTATAGAAATCTCAGGAGAGATAACAAAGTAAGGCAGAATATATTGTGGTTAGTTAGAATCGCAACCAAATGGAGGCCATAACAATAATTCCACAAAGATGTCGGCATTCAAAATGTTCAGTAGAAGATCATTGGGGGTTATCACCTGCTTGTCAAGAAACTCTCTTGCGTCTTTTTCGATGTGTCCTTCATATAGATTAGTAGTAAGGCTCATCAGACCAATCTTCGAAAGTCCAAAATCTGTCAGCTTTATGTGACCCATTGAAGTAATGAGCAAACTGTAAGAGGAAATAACTCAATCAATATTAAAGGTTCTACAATGTATTGCAATATTGCCAATACTATTTCTAATACAATCAGGCCAGAACCTTCTATCAGTTAACAGATTTCTTCAGTTTAAGTAATGATTCCAAATTGTCAAAACTGTCAAATTGTCAATGTGCTAATAGACTTAGAATCATATAAATCAATGAAGCTTCAATGCAAGTAGATTAAAGTAAAGACAGTAATCAAATCTGAATGTTTAGAAAATAGTTAAAATGCTTTGAGGCCAATGATCAAAACATCTGTGAATGTTAAATTAATGTAATTGAAATGATCATTGCGTTATCCAGCATTACATATTTAAACTGGCAATTTTAAAACTCAAAACATATTTGCAAAATTTATAAATAATATGCTCATTTGGGGCATTAGGACGACGTTTCTTTACATAAATTATCTGACCACAGTAACTTGTATAATCTTTGTACAAGATAAAATACAGCAGCTGTGTCTTTGTAAAATTGCTTTTGGATGTTATGTTAAAAATTGGTTCTTTCTGGTGACCCATAAACAGTGTGTGCCATTTTTGTGATCATGTTATAAAAGGGTACAAGACGCAAGTATAAAGACAAAAGTGAGTGTAACATATAATCATCCAGATCATTTTTATTGAATGAGCTGATACTGAATTGACTACTTTTATCATCTAATGTGTGAGAGAGGAAACAATCCAGACTGTCTTGAAATTTACCAATTCCATGTCCATGACCACTTGGTTCAGTATTTCAAAGAAAGCTGCACAAATTTAAGTTGCTGAGCTAAGGAATGGGAGGCAGCATTAAGCACACCATAGAAGAAGCTCATGCACATTAGTAGAGGAATCGTGTATATTATACATGGGTGCTCAATAATGAAAGTAGGAAGGCTTTGGACAGAATTGACCAGCTATTCACTGGAACTTACCAGTGTCGACAAGGTTAATTAACAGCAAGATTTAATCTCAAAGACATTTATTTAATTATAAACTGAAACAAGCTTTTAGATCCGGTGTAACTCATTGATCGGACCACATTTAAAACAGGTAAGTCTTGTTGAGAATAAGATAGAGACTAACAGCAGACCGGTTCTTTCGGGATGATAATCCAACAGGAACACTTAAAAAGAGAGGGGAGAAGCCTGGAACAGCAACTGATGGGAATGGAAAAAGCTCTACATGCTCTCCAGCACTTTGGACAAGAACGCAAAATATTACCTATGGGAGGGGGGGGGGGGGGGGGGGGGGGGGTGGTACTTCCTGAGGGGAGTTTGAGGAGAGGGAAGGGAGTCTGACAGTTAAGGTAGCTTTTCATGAAGCTTTGCTCCTGATTTGTGAAATAGGTTAACTAATTTTGGTAGAAGACCAGGTGGACGTGTGGAAAATGTGGAACTCTTCTTCCAGACAAATGCTTTTCGGCCATATGATATGTCAAAATAATTGACAAAATGATGTAGCATGCTATGCAAAAGTATTTGTCGACATTTGATACTGGTATATTTAGATTCACTGAATTAGTTTACTAAAGAAAGCAATAAAAGGCAAACTTTCAAGAAAGTGGAATTTCTTTTCCTTAGAATCAGAAGGAAATATTTTGGAAACGGTGCAAAGTTTTTGCTATGTTAATAAACGCACTAGAAAAATATGCAATTACTTTATATTTGATTTTTTGTGTTTTACAAAATGGAATGAATGAGAATTTACAAGATTCCTCCAAAATTGTTTTTTCTCCTAATTGCCATTCTCGAGAAATCCCCTGCTCTTTTTCTAATAGTGCCAAGGGATCTTTTACACCCACCTGACGTGGCCTACAGTGCCATTAATTTTCCGAGCATTATTTTTTTACTGATAGTTTTAGGTTCCTCCAACCCTTTTGCCCCTCGAGTTTCTGCTATTATTGGTAGTTTTTCTTGTTTTCCCATTATTAATGCCCCAGTCTCCACCTCTAAGGGAACAATGTTTACTTCAGCTGCTCTTTTCCTTTTCATCTGCCTTTATCTCATCATTTTTATATTTTTTGCTAGTTTACTCTCGCATCAAATTTTTCCCTTTTTGCTATTATCTTAAATTACTCATCGTTGGGGAATGAATTGTGGAATGAAGAGAGCTAAAGGATTGAAAAGAAAACTATCTCAACCTCAATAAAAATGACTTGCTCAGGAAGAGTTTGAGATAAGAGGCAACACAAACAGCCAGTTCTTATTTCACAAGGCAACAACAAGGTTAAGTTGGCAGGCATTTGAACTAAGGCGACTTTGATACATTCAGAAAGAGACATGCATAATTTTTCCTTTGGGATGGGAAACTATTGACACCGGAGATACATTGACTATTCTCAATGGATCTAAGAATGCTCATAGAGGTTCTTAACATTATAAAGGAATTGATGGGCAAATAGGGAAAGACTATTTTCTCTGGTCGGGTTGTCAGCAACAAGTAGTCATAAAGTTAAAAGTGGCACAAAACCAGTGAAGAGTGGGGTTAGGAATTTCTTTCTGCAATCAGTTTTTGGAGTTTAGAATGCCTTGTCAAAAGGGGTGGCTGAGGCAGAGATCACTGCAACTTTTAATGGAAAATTGGAAAAAGATACAGGGTTAATTGGAAAAATATATAGGCTTATGGAGAGAAAACAGTGTAATGGGAATAGTTTTGGATCAGTTCGGCAAAGAGCCAGCATGGACACCTAGCATTGAATGGTTAGTCTCCTTCTGTGCTGCAAACTTCAATGGTGAGAATATGATAATTCAACTGAGAACTCCAAAAAGTCAGTACATGTACTTGGGGTTGTCATGTGCTTGTTTGGTATCGTGCTAATTTGTAGGTTTAGTCATGTGAGCAACAGCCTAAAACTTAAGCACGTTATTAGTCTGGTAGTGAGTGCATGAGTTCATACTTGTCTGGCTTGAGGTCTCGGTGAACAATTCCATAATTGTGTAGGTACTCCAATGCTAGTACAGTCTCGGCAAAATACATCCTGGCCATTTCAACTGGTAAAGCACCAATATTCTTCAATAAAGTTGCACAGTCACCACCTATTGTACAAAAAAGGACACTTATAGGAATGCTTTGCTACATTTTCCTGACAGAAATTGGAATTTGAAAATATACCTTTTAACAAAGAACATTAACATTATAAAACTTTATATATCGACATGTTTTAAGGTCCTGTTTCAAAAACAATGTGAACACTGTAACAGAAGTCATATTAACCTTTCCAACCTAGGGTCCAGGAAGTTGAATCTTTAGCTTCCATGCCTCATTCTTAACCATTTCTACCAAACTTTTAACTTCTATGATCATCACAAAGTCAGCGGTTCCACTGATATTAGTATCACAGTAGCTGAGATCAGGAATTGTGGCGAAGAAGGTCTGGTTGAGCACATTAGTTACAGTAGTCCAAGATGGAATATCAAGTGAGATCAGGCTTTTTGCAGATGACTGCCGAGTCTATAGAGCCATTACTGAAGCAGATGAGGTTGGCCTCATTAAATGGGCCACTGTATGGGAAATGAAATTCAACTGAAACAACTACAGCATCAAGCAAATCAGCAATAATCAAATGTTTAAAATTTTTTTTAAGAGTACTCAATTTTTTCCCCCCAATTACAGGGCAATTTAGTGTAGCCAATCCACCTAACCTGAATATCTTTGGGCTGTGGGGGTGAAACCCATGCAGATACAGGGAGAATGTGCAAACTCTAGTGACCTAGAGCCGGGATCGAACCCGGGTCTCAAATGTCTATCATTACTCAACTACACAACGCATTATTCCCCCTTGAAGGTAATGACTTTGCCGTAACTTAAGAATCCACATTCAAAATAATGTAAAGTGGAACCTATCCAAATTGCTTGGGTTAATGAAATGGAACTTCCATCAGTTTTAACTACAGTAAAGAAAATGCTGCACCAAACGCTAATTAGGCCACTGGAGTGCGGTACAGCCGCTTGGGATCCATATACTGCGATAAATATTATCCTCCTTGGGAAAGTTCAACATCAGGCAGTTCATTTCATTACAAACAATTACTTGCGAGATACTGGTGTCTCCCAATTGCTCAGCTTCTTGGGTCAGCAGTCTCCAGAACTGAAGAAAGGTCTACAGTTTGACATGCCTCTATTTACTTTTGAATGGATAAATAAATATTTCTAAGCAGTACATCAAGCCCAAAGGTGACCACTTACAAAAAGTTCATAACCAACAGCTAAAACTATATGCAGCCCAGCATGCTTCCTTTGTTAACTTTTCCTCCCCACAAGAACAATCAAGGACTGTTTCAATCTTCCACAGACCTTAATCTCTATGACCCCCTATGGATCAATTTAAGGAAATTTAGTTGAGCTTCATTAATTGTGACCATTGACTCTCCTCACTTTGTACCTCGTCAAAATTCCCTAGCGGAAGACTATAGAGGGAAACCTTGCCAAGTACCAAATGCTAAATTATCTTACTGGCTAACATTGTGGTTTATTCTCTACCAACTGGCCTATCAGTTCAGAGGTAAATTATACATAGTGAGAAAAATGTATTTTGAAAACACATTCTACTAAGCTAGTGAGCCTTAAGTCACGAGTTTGATAATCACCTTTCATCAAGTCCAATGCGACTTGACGTAGCACTACAACTAAATATAGTTAAATATTTAAAGTGATATTCTACACTTGTAAGAAAATATTTGATAGTATATGGACATTTCATTTCAAGATACAAATTCAAACAAAGACATCAATCCAGAGAAGTTGTAGAGATGTAGACAGATTTATGAAAAATTCAAAATCATGAGCATTTAAAGGCATTCAGTGGAGCCACTGCCCACAATATCAGATAATATCCCTTTTAGAGCGCCTTCTTCAATGCTATCCGTTTGCATTCAGATCAGTTTGAATCAGTCCAAGTCGATCTTTGCTAAGATTTCGTTATTTTATTTATAAACTTGCAACTCAGTGGAGATAGTAAGGAGAAAAAAACCTTCTTATTCTGACACATGCATTTCTTTCCAGCTATCATTAGCTAACAATATGCAAAAGCAAGGAATAAGTAATTCGAAATCAGATGTGAGCAGTCAGAGATCATGGTGGAAATAACTCCGGGCTTCCACAGAACATACATCATTCAGGATGAGTTGTTACTCAAGAATAATGTGTAGTATTTACTTGGTGATGAATGTGATCCATTTTCATAGTAAGTCTTACAACGCCAGGTTAAAGTCCAACAGGTTTGTTTCGAATCACTAGCTTTCGGAGCACTACTCCTGCCTCAGGTGAATCTGTGATTCGAAACAAACCTGTTGGACTTTAATCTAATGTTGTAAGACTTCTTACTGTGCTCACCCCAGTCCAATACCGGCATCTCCACATCATCCATTTTCATGAGCAGCGTGGAGAGCTCACAGTAATAAAGGGTAAATAAACATTTCACCTAACTGAAAGGACCACCTTAATTTTTCACCGAAAAGGCAGAATCTTCTGCACATATAACATTTTCAGACATCAGGACCATTTCCAGGTCCCAACACCACTGATCAATGGTGGGTTAGGTGGAGAGATCATTCAAGAGGTGGTCAATTAGCAGACTACCTCCATTCTGCCCTATTAAGCTTGGTGGGCAGAACAAGGACATGGGGATCTCAGTGAGAGGACCCGTAAGATTCGCTGGCCGGAAGCCCCACCAGGAGAGATGGGCACTGTTGAGGCATAAGGTTGAGCACAAGGACACTCCAAGGTAGGGGTACTCTCAAAAAGCTGCAAAAGCTTCCATCACAAATAAGCCTCAAGGTTGTTAGTGCCATTGTGGTGGATGGAAAGGGTATATCTATTATTATTTTGGTCATCGCTGTGGTTGTTGCAGGCTCTGTTGGCCTTCTAAATTCCTACCTGAATCAAATCTTTGCAAGGCTCTAGAACAGCAAGGGGCCATGCAACATTGGGAATGGTCCATTTGCAGGGAGGAAAGGGGAGAAGTTAGCAGAAATACCATTATTGATTACTATTGAGTACCATGTTACAAAGCCTACCTACAGTGGAAATCCATAGAGATTATTTTATGTGTATTGCCAGGGGCAAAATTACAGAGATGATTGTCATAAGCAGGTATATGATTCAGTTGCACATAATGCACAGTACAAATTTTCATTTTGTACCTGACAGCAGGATTGGTCTTGGTTACCATCCCTCTGGAGTCAAGGAGACCATTAATATTTGATGTCTAGGTTCACAGACAAAGAAAAGCAAATGCACGAGTGGACTGGCAGCAACCATTGAACCACAGCAAACATAATTTACTACCTTCCATACAAGAACCAGGAAACAATGTATTATAGATAGTAATTTTTATGAAATAATACTATTTTCCATAATTTAAACTTAACAAAGTAGTTACTATTTTAGAAAGAGACTATGCATGCGTAAACAGTTAGGTAACTAACCTTCTACGTACTCAATTACCATGCACAAGTGCCGCTTAGTCTCAAATGAGCAAAACATGCTCACAACAAAAGGGTTTTCAGCAAAGGTCAGGATGTCTCTTTCAACAAATGCTTGTTGTATTTGGTTCCTTAGAATGAGATTCTGCTTGTTGATTTTCTTCATTGCAAACCTCTGCCGAGTTTCCTTATGCCTTACAAGGTAGACCGCTCTGGAATAAATGTAGACATTGTACCAGTTGCAAACTCTGATATGATACAAGCCTAATAGTAATAAAAGTATTTTATTGCAAGTAACAACAACTAACATAACAATCCTAATCAATGCTAACAGTCTTAGAAGGTTACTCAGAATTAACAATTCCGTATGTTGCATTCTTCATGTCGCTTGCCAATCTACCAATGCAAATAATAGCATTTTTATAGGAATAGTGGAAAAAGATGAACTCATGTAATCTCAGTGTTTCATACATGGTTACAAAATGCAGCCTAAGGGATTATGGAATTTTTGGTGTAAATGAATTACAATATACCAAACTATCCATTTCCAAGTTCAGAAAGTCATCTTACACGCAGGTTTCTTGCAATTACACTCACTCAGAGTCTCTTTTGAAATTATAACCAGATTTTCAAATGCAGCAGGAAAAAATTCATTTTTTATAAATTGTTTTATGTTGGTTTATATGAATTTCTCTCTAGTTTGCCAACCAGTGCATTCTAATGAGGAAATTTGAACATAGGTCACTTCAAGGGGCTGCACGGTAGCACAGTGGTTTGCACTGTTGCTTCACAGCTCCAGGGTCCCAGGTTCGTTTCCCAGCTTGGGCCACTGTCCGTGCGGAGCCTGCACGTGCTCCCCGTGTTTGCGTGGGTTTCCTCCCACAGTCCAAAGATGTGCAGGTTACGTGGATTGGCCATGCTAAATTGTCACTCAGTGTCCAAAGGTTTAGGTGGGGTTACTAGGATAGGATGGAGGTGTGGACATAAGTAGGGTGCTCTTTCCAAGGGCTGGTGCAGACTTGATGGGCCGAATGGCCTCCTTCTGCACTGTAAATTATATGATTTATGATAACACTGGCAGAACGGATGGAGCATTAGGTGCATTTTTGGGTCAATGGAGGAAAGTCCAGGCCATAACAACAGCTTTGATTTCATGCAAGGACAGCTCTAACTCTTTCGGTGAATTTAGTCTCCTTTGGCTTTTGTCATGTTATTTGCATTGGAGTTTCTGAAGATGTAGTTATTTGGGAAGACCAGAGGAAGATATTCATTGGCTATGCTATTTTAACTGCAATTTCACTGCCTTACTGTCCAAATCATAGCCCTTAACAGTGTAATTGGTATTCGCCAAGACAGAAAATGTATTTTCTTTAGAAAGTGAAAATGGATGACTAGGCTTTCTGATTAAGATTGAAAATCTTTACCCATACGCTCCATTGCTAATTAGTTTGAGGTTTTCAAAGTCTTCCTCGCATGGGGCTTTCTTGGTGTGAAGTGCAGCACCTCGACTCTGAAAGTAAGCAAAATTCAGCATGTAAACCTGATATTCTGTCACCGGGTTACTTTGTGCACTGTTCTAAATCACAATGTTTAGAAACTATTAATATACGATAAAAAGATATGACAAATATATGAAGAAAAGTTTTAATGCATCTTCTCCTTATCCTGCAGATGCAATCAACATTTTAAAATAAGGACAAAGTAACATCTCCCAACACAAATTCTTAACTTAAATTGAATAGCAATTCTGAGAGCCAACAGGTGCATTGTTCAGATGTTTATATCCTGAATCTATCTTCTGAATTTATTATGTGTGGGGGTGGGGGTATGCTCGCCAAACTACATTAGTTAAGATTGAGCAGTGCCTCAATTTTAAAATCCTCATTCTTGTTTTCAAATTCCAGTATGGCCTTGGTTCCTCCCTATCCTGCAATATCTTCCATAACTGCAACCCTCCAAAGATAGCTGCACGTTTCCAATTCTGGCCTCTTCAGAATCGCTGATTTAAATCACTCTATCTTTCATGGCCAGGCCTTCAATGGTCAAGGCTCTAAGCTCTGGAACTGCACCCCTAAATCGCTTTGTTTCTCTTTCCCCCTTTAAGATGTTCCTCACAGCCTAACACTTTGAACAAGCTTTTGTTCATTGACCATAATATCTCTTTTCGTGGCTCGGTGTCAAATTTTATTTGATAATGCTCCTATGAAGTATCTAGGGACATCTTACTACAGTGAAGGTGCTATATAAATATAAGTTGTCATGTGAAAAGAAAAAGAGATAAATCCTATTCGCAACTCATTTAAGGTGAATTTAAGTCATTCAGATTGCTGTACACTGCTTTCCAGTAGTGAATTTAACTGTTGCACAAGTTTATGAAGCACATTGTTAGGTGAGTGAATATAAATTGAGATGAGCTGTTTAAAACAATTAACCTTTCGATTTTGACCACCAATACTCACATCAACAGAATCATCAGTTTCTGGGGCTTCTGGGTTGCTACTGTCATAGCTGGTTAGCTGGGCCATTTCTTAAAACAAAGGTAAAATAATATTTGCGTAAGGAAAACAGAAAAGAGTATAACTGGATCACCTTAAACCTTTGGTTTTTGTAGGAATATATACTGTATTAAATTTGGGCACCTGATTTTAAGAGTTTAGTAAAACATTATCTATATGGTGCTACTATGCATTGAAAAGATTTAAACAGAATGAAGAGGAATGCACTGCTGGATAGTCCAGCTCAGGAAACATCACTTCCTCGTTTCTAGCACATAAACCTGTACAGCAACTGCTCGGCCCAAGATGGGAAGAAACCACAGAGAGTCATAAATACCGCCCAGTCCATCACGCAAACCAGTCTCCGTCCATTGACTCTGTCTGGGGAAAGCGGGCAGCATAAAAAGACTCCTACCACCCAGCTTACTCACTCTTCC
This sequence comes from Scyliorhinus canicula, assembly GCF_902713615.1. Taxonomy (NCBI): domain Eukaryota; kingdom Metazoa; phylum Chordata; class Chondrichthyes; order Carcharhiniformes; family Scyliorhinidae; genus Scyliorhinus; species Scyliorhinus canicula. The sequence continues at coordinate 47,726,542 of NC_052149.1, read as the reverse complement.
AACTTCTTCCATCGGGCAGGAGATACAAAAGTCTGAGAACACGCACTAACAGGTTTAAAAACAGCTTCTTCCCCGCTGTTACCAGACTCCGAAACGACCCTCTTATGGACTGATGGACTCATAGACTGATCTGATCTCTTCACACATCTTCTCTACTGAGTAGTACTACACACCTGTATGCTTCACCCGATGCCTGTGTCTATGTATTTACATTGCGTATTTTATGTCTGCCCTCTTATGTATTTTCTTTTCATGTATGGAACGATCTGTCTGAGTTGCCCGAGGAGACAGTAAACCAATCCAATCCAACTCAATTCAATTCAATGTTCCAAAAATCATTATAGCTGCTGTTTAAAACTCAATTCACTTGTATAACTACATTATCCAAAGTTCCCCAACCATTGTTAACACACAAAAAGTAAATAATGTTTTTCCAAAAATGACTTCAATCGTGTAGCGCTCAATATTTCAGCTAATATGAGATGACACATCCCAAATCCTTGGAAAGTGATGGATAAGACTGGCATTGGCAGCTTAACGGTATAAATACTTATGTGCAACTATAAATCTCAAAATGTACGTGAAAATTACAGATTTTGGGAAAGAAATTCCCAGAATTTACATGATTATTCAAATACCACATGGATCAACTTTAGGTGTCAATCCAAGAATAAATGCAACCCTTGTAAAGCTCCTAGAATTGTGGGGCATATTGGACAAAATTGTGAGATACCATTATTTATGCCCCATTGTTTTGATTGCCCATTCTTTCCTTCCAGACAGAGCTATCCCAACATCCACAGAGCAAGTGAATGTATTCATTTATAGTTAAAAGACTTTCACCAAAGATACTGCAGCACAATGGCACCTCTGCATCAATCAAATGTGCTCAACCTTCAGAAATGAAGACAAAACATCCAAGCATTGGCAGCAATGGTAGATAGGTTGTGAAGATAAAAAGGGGGAAAAGGCATAAAAAGAAATCATAGACAGAAAGGGAAGATAAAATAGTAGAAGAAACTGAGGAGTGATGAATGAAACTCTTTTGGGATAAAATAATGTTTTACATATATCGCCAGTGTATGAAAAATTCAAAAATCTAGGTTTTGCTGCTGTGTCAGCTCTAACAACAGCTAACCAAGTTCAACACAGGTTTTGTGCATGAGATATTCTGATCAATTTAAATTTGTATGCAACCATTAAAAATACCACATTCAATTTTAATCTAATCATTGCTGCAATCCACTTTTAGCCATAAAAATGCTTTAACTTACACTTCAATGGTTAATCTCTGAACCTTTCACAAATGAGCCCCCTTGTACTGGGTCAGTCTTTTTACCTTTTCAGTAAAATCACCTACCCTCCAAGGGATCCCTGGTGAGCCCCAGCTGACTGATGATGTAGCGGGGAATATCAGTCTTGATTCCTTGTCCTTCTTTGGCATGGCCTTCAGCTGCTTCCAACAAGTGGTAGAATTCCTCAGGATCAAACTCCTACAAACACAAAATCAATTTCATTTAAAGTTTCAATTTGGATCAAATATGACAGTGACAAATGAGAAAGTGTGAAGTTAACGTCACACTCTTTGCTCCCTCATTCTTCCACATTTTCTTAAATATTCTTGAGGACTGCAAACCTCACCAGCAGTTATCAGACATACAACACCGAAACAGGCCTTTCAGCCCACCATGTCTCTGCCGGCCACCACATATCAATCTGTACTAATCCTATTTACCAGCACTTGGTCCATAGCCTATTATGCATTGATGATTTAAGTGCTGTCCCGCTTGATAGCATTATATATGTATTATGCACACAAGGCATAAGGTTTTAACTATTATAGCAGCAATTATGATTAAATTGAATGTTTTTCACTTTTGTTTTGTACTGCAACAACTTAACATACTTTCAACATAAAAACTATTCCTGCTTAAAATATGGAGTGTTGGAGAAAAGACATACAATAGGAGCAATGGTTTACATCATTTTTTTTTGTGGGGGAAGCTAAAAGTGCCAAAACAAATCTAAGATTTGAAAGGAATCCAACTGGAATCTCGCCAATCAGCATAACACAACAGAACAGGAGGAGAAATAATAAAAGGCCACAATTAACCAGAAACTGTAAAGAGATTGCTTGAACACAAACAGAGGGATTAAGATGCCTTTCCCTACATCCTTTCACTGATCTGGATAATGTGTTTCAGGATATCCAAGCTAAATGGAATCTTAAACTTACTCAATTACCACAACATGCTATACGTCACTAGAATTATAAAGACATTGGCAAGTTACAGTAAAAGAGTTGGAAGGAAAAAAAAACACCTCTAACTTGAGAGTATTCTAGATACAACACCACTGTTATAAATATTCTACAACTCTAGGGATCATTAAGAACATAAGAACGTAAGAACTAGGAGCAGGAGTAGGCCATCTGGCCCCTCGAGCCTGCTCCACCATTCAATGAGATCATGGCTGATCTTTTGTGGACTCAGCTCCACGTTCCGGCCCGAACACCATAACCCTTAATCCCTTTATTCTTCAAAAAACTATCTATCTTTAGTTTAAAAACATTTAATGAAGGAGCCTCAACTGCTTCACTGGGCAAGGAATTCCATAGATTCACAACCCTTTGGGTGAAGAAGTTCCTCCTAAACTCAGTCCTAAATCTACTTCCCCTTATTTTGAGGCTATGCCCCCTAGTTCTGCTTTCACCCGCCAGTGGGAACAACCTGTCCGCATCTATCCTATCTATTCCCTTCATAATTTTAAATGTTTCTATAAGATCCCCCCTCATCCTTCTAAATTCCAACGAGTACAAGCCCAGTCTACTCAACCTCTCCTCATAATCCAACCCCTTCAGCTCTGGGATTAACCTAGTGAATCTCCTCTGCACACCCTCCAGCGCCAGTACGTCCTTTCTCAAGTAAGGAGACCAAAACTGAACACAATACTCCAGGTGTGGCCTCACTAACACCTTATACAATTGCAACATAACCTCCCTAGTCTTAAACTCCATCCCTCTAGCAATGAAGGACAAAATTGCATTTGCCTTCTTAATCACCTGTTGCACCTGTAAACCAACTTTCTGTGACTCATGCACTAGCACACCCAGGTCTCTCTGCACAGCGGCATGCTTTAATATTTTATCGTTTAAATAATAATCCCATTTGCTGTTATTCCTACCAAAATGGATAACCTCACATTTGTCAACATTGTATTCCATCTGCCAGACCCTAGCCCATCCTCTGCACTTTTCACTTTACCACTCATCTTAGTGTCATCTGCAAACTTGGACACATTGCCCTTGGTCCCCAACTCCAAATCATCTATGTAAATTGTGAACAATTGTGGGCCCAACACGGATCCCTGAGGGACACCACTAGCTACTGATTGCCAACCAGAGAAACACCCATTAATCCCCACTCTTTGCTTCCTATTAATTAACCAATCCTCTATCCATGCTACTACTTTACCCTTAATGCCATGCATCTTTATCTTATGCAGCAACCTTTTGTGTGGCACCTTGTCAAAGGCTTTCTGGAAATCCAGATAAATCCACATCCATTGGCTCCCCGTTATCTACTGCACTGGTAATGTCCTCAAAACATTCCACTAAATTAGTTAGGCACGACCTGCCCTTTATGAACCCATGCTGCATCTGCCTAATGGGACAATTTCTATCCAGATGCCTCGCTATTTCTTCCTTGATGATAGATTCCAGCATCTTCCCTACTACCGAAGTTAAGCTCACTGGCCTATAATTTCCTGCTCTCTGCCTACCTCCTTTTTTAAACAGTGGTGTCATGTTTGCTAATTTCCAATCCACCGGGACCACCCCAGAATCTAGTGAATTTTGGTAAATCATCATTAGTGCATCTGCAATTTCCCTAGCCATCTCTTTTAGCACTCTGGGATGCATTCCATCAGGGCCAGGAGACTTGTCCACCGTTAGCCCCATTAGCTTGCCCATCACTACCTCTTTAGTGATAACAATCCTCTCAAGGTCCTCATCTGTCATAGCCTCATTTCTATCAGTCGCTGGCATGTTATTTGTGTCTTCCACTGTGAAGACCGACCCAAAAAACCTGTTCAGTTCCTCAGCCATTTCCTCATCTCCCATTATTAAAACTCCCTTCTCATCCTCTAAAGGACCAATATTTACCTTAGCCACTCTTTTTTGTTTTATATATTTGTAAAAACCTTTACTGTCTGTTTTTATATTCTGAGCAAGTTTACTCTCATACTCTATCTTACTCTTCTTTATAGCTTTTTTAGTAGCTTTCTGTTGCCCCCTAAAGATTTCCCAGTCCTCTAGTCTCCCACCAATCTTTGCCACTTTATATGCTTTTTCCTTCAATTTGATACTATCCCTTATTTCCTTAGATATCCATGGTCGATTTTCCCTCTTTCTACCGTCCTTCCTTTTTGTTGGTATAAACCTTTGCTGAGCACTGTGAAAAATTGCTTGGAAGGTTCTCCACTGTTCCACCATAAAGTCTTTGCTCCCAGTCTACCTTAGCTAGTTCTTCTCTCATCCCATTGTAATCTCCTTTCTTTAAACACAAAACACTAGTATTTGATTTTACTTTCTCACCCTCCATCTGTATTTTAAATTCCACCATATTGTGATCGCTCCTTCCGAGAGGATTCCTAACTATGAGATCATGAATCAATCCTGTCTCATTACACAGGACAAGATCTAAGACCGCTTGTTCCCTCATAGGTTCCATTACATACTGTTCTAGGAAACTATCGCGGATACATTCTATAAACTCCTCTTCAAGGTTGCCTTGACCGACCTGGTTAAACCAATCGACATGTAGATTAAAATCCCCCATGATAACTGCTGTACCATTTCTACATGCATCAGTTATTTCTTTGTTTATTGCCTGCCCCACCATAACGTTACTATTTGGTGGCCGATAGACTATTCCTATCAGTGACTTTTTCGCCTTACTATTCCTGATTTCCACCCAAATGGATTCAACCTTATCCTCCATAGCACCGATATCATCCCTTACTATTGCCCGGATGTCATCCTTAAATAACAGAGCAACACCACCTCCCTTACCATCCACTCTGTCCTTCCGAATAGTTTGATACCCTCGGATATTTAACTCCCAGTCTTGAACATCCTTTAACCATGTTTCAGTAATGGCCACTAAATCATAGTCATTCACGATGATTTGTGCCATCAACTCATTTACTTTATTCCGAATACTATGAGCATTCAGGTAAAGTACACTTATGTTGGGTTTTTTTTTTTACCTGTTTTGAATCTTAACATCTCCAGTTTTATTCCTATCATGACTTGTATACTATAATGTAGTAAATATAGTGCAATATGCTACATTCATTTAGGTTTCCTGATTTTTCTACATTACAATCAAGAATTCTGCAGCATGTTACATGGCCCAAGTAAATTTTTCGAGAAAGCATTAGGTTTTCACTAATGAGTGTAATTTTGCCTGCAAAAGTCAGTTTCGCCATTTTAGTGCTCTTTAACTTAAAGAAAGGCTTAATTAAGTGCCGATTAAAATGGTGAGCTGTGTAGAGGATTTGAGTGCCAACATAGTGACATCTTTTTGCTCTTAACAATGAGTCTGCTGCACTTTTAAAAAAATCACTGATGAACACACAGAGACCTAAACCATCAGTCTGAACACTTCAAATCCCCCGAGGAGCTAATCCATTGCAAAAGTCAACAGCCTTTCTATTTGTCATTATTGGAATCAATATGCCTCAAATTCCCTGACTGAGTCTGTACTAATGCAGCTGAAATTACTCTTGCCAAGATGCTTTATCACAGTTTCTTGATTCCCACAAATAACAAGCACGATAATACATTTAATGAAATATAAACATTGGGAGGAACACAGGCTAGACTCTATATACTGTGCAACAGGGTGGTCAATTTAAAATTATGTTATTGGAAATGGTACCATGCCATTTCACTTAAAAGGTTCAGCAGGTTTTTTTTACGCAAGTCCTCCAGTGTATCACCAGTGGGTTGTTACTCCGGAGGGACTTACCTTTGTTGTAGTTCCAAAGCCCCTGTCTCGCCCGACCTTCGTCACTCAGGCTGGATGAAACAGGAGCAGTGAAGCGTACCCCCTGGCTGCATCAGGGGTAATGCAAATGGAGCGCAGCAAGGAAGGACACGTCCCCCTTTTACGGCACTAGCCGAACATTACAGATATAGGGTTCAGTCTGAGTTTTTAAAATAGTTACCCTCAAGTTAGAGGTTTTTTTTTTCCTTCCAACTCTTTTACTGTAACTATGAGGATAAAACTGGCAGAACCATCCAAATGAGCAATTTAAATCGCTTTGTCAGATGGTTCCCAGCCCAGCAAAATTGTCTAGGGGAAGTTAGCCCTTCTGGACAATAGCCAGGTGGGAACCTTTAAGAGGAATGCCCTAGTGCATCATTGGGGCAGCCCAAATGCAACGGGGGAGCCAGCAAATTATGGTCTAATAAGTACTTTCAGGAATAAGCAGTATTTTGAAAATACTTTTTTTTTTAAATCACTGGGTTTGGATGAAGTAACGTGCCTTTAAAATTCCTCACCTCAGTGACCCAAATCATTGTATTTTGCGATTATCATCATAATGGAGATATATTGTTAAACAATTGACAGTGTTATATAGGGAGAAAGAATCTTAAAAGTAAAGTATTGTTTCTTTGTAAAATCTGTTCTTTTTATAAGCCAAGTGATCATAACAATGGCTGAGTTTTATCTTTTAAATCTCCCTTTTTCCATAATGAGAGACAACTGCAAAGAAAACTTGCAGCGCATAGAGCTTAATGGACACCATTAAATGTATGTTAATATATTTTATTTGGGGTAAACATTTTTTCCCTTAACTGAATTCATAGCCCATGTCCTCCCTGAAGCTTGCATTATCTTTCCGACATTCCAGAGAGACCGTGGACTGTGATTGGGTGGCTGGAAAATGTATAAATGCTATAACTTTCTTTTCAATGACATGTATTGTAATTTACTTCACTTCGCATTGTTGCAGAGTTCAAGTTATTGGTTGGGTTGATTGGCATTCTGTGTTGCGACGGTTATATCTTATTTTAGTGAACTGTATGCGTTGGATTGTTGTTTTTGTTCTCTGGGACTGGGTGGGAGGGGACAGTGTACCTTGGGTGGGGGGGGGGGGGGGGGGGGGGGGGGAGTCACCCGCACACTAGCTAATTAAAGTCGGCTAGTGAATGGAGGTGAGGTGAGAGGAGGGCTGTGGACATTGGAGCCTGGTTAGCAGGTTTCGATGGGACCACGAGGCGAGCAACGGAGGCGGCCGGGGGGGGGGGGGGGGGGGGGGGGGGGGAATCGATGCTGGGAGATGTTTTTTCGAGAGGAAATGTAGGGGGGATTTTGGGAGGGGGTGGAAGGGGTTTGATGTTAATAGTGGATAGGGGCGGGTCAGACTCATGGGACAGGGCCCGGTGGTATGATGATGGTGGATAAGATGGGGGGGAAGAGACCCCCCAGTTAGTGTTTGGTTATGCTCTTGACATAGCATAAGCTGCTTCCTTGATGTACACTCTGACAAAGGAAGGTTCAGACTTGGAGATAGTTTTAACACATTTATTAAACTGTTAACAGTTCTCCTATTTGGATTCGACTCTCCTGTTAATTCTGCAATAGCTACTCAGACTACCTAACCAGTCTGCTACAATCCACGTGGTGGGTGTGATGTGTTTCAATCAACCCTGTGTACTCACTAAGTGTCTCCACTGGAAAGAGACTGAGCATGTGTGCTGTGTCCTTTTATATGGGTTGGTGTAATGCCCCCCCTGTGGTAGTGTCACCTCTGTGTGTATCTTGAATGCCCATTGGTCGTGTCCTATCTTACTGGCCTATTGGTTGAATGTCTGTGTGTCATGTCTCTGGTGCTCCCTCTAGTGTCTATCTAGTCTACGTGTATTTGTGTATTTACAGTGATGCATATCACCACAGTTAGGACAGTCATGTGGAATGTGAGGGGGTTAGGAGGTCCGGTCAAGGGTGCTTGCGCATCTTAAAAGTTTGAAAGCCGATGTAGCAATGCTGCAGGAGACTCACTTGAGGGTGAAGGACCAGGTGAGACTTAAAAAGGGCTGGGTTAGTCAGATGGTTCACTCTGGATTGGACGGAAGGGCTCGAGGGATAGCGGTAATGGTCAGCAAAAGAGTACGTTTCCAGATGGAGAATGTGGTGGCAGATCAGGGGGATAGATATGTGATTGTGACAGGGGAGCTGGAGGGAAGGTTAGTGGCGCTGTTAAGTGTACACGGTCCCAATTGGGACGATGTGGGATTCGCAAGGAAGGTGTTTAGGGCCATCCCCAACTTGGACACACACGAACTGGCAATTGCAGTATCAGATCATGCTCCGCATTGGGTGGATATGGTACTGGAGAAGCGCAGAGGCCGGGGTGGAAATTAGATGTGGGACTTTTGGGGGACCAAGGGTTCTGTGACAAAATTGAAAAGGTAATTGAGGAATATGTAGGTTTCAACTGTACGGGTGAGGTATCGAAGGCAGTTGTCTGGGAGGCTCTAAAGGCGATGGTGAGGGGTGAGGTGATCTCGTTTAAGGCCAGGGTGGACAAAGAAGAGAGGTTGGAGCGGCAGAGGGTAACAGATGAGATGTTGAACATAGAACATTACAGCGCAGTACAAGGTAGATAGGAGTTATGCAGAAGATGGGGACCCAGCGAAGTTGGAAAAGAGGAAGAAACTACAGGCAAGCTTCGACCGACTATCTATGAGGAAGGCGGTGCGCCAACTGATGCGAGAGAGGGGTGCAGTTTACGATCATGGAGAAAAGGTATGTTGACGGGTCAGCTCCAGCTTCCCGACAAGGGAAATTGTTCAGGTGCGGGACAGGGCAGGGGAGTATGTTAGCAGGTCAGCTCCGGAGGGAGGCAGCAGTAAGTGGCTGTGGCTGTGGCATTGGACGCTGAGAAGGCGTTTGACCGGATAGAATGGGTGTACTTGATAGCACTTCTGGAGCAGTTTGGGATTGGACTAAAATTTGTGAACTGGGTAAAGCTACTATATAAGGAGCCGAGGGCGAGTGTCCGCACAAACAACATCAGCTCAAGATACTTTTCTCTCCAACGTGGGACTAGGCAGGGATGTCCTATGCCCCCCCTGATATTTGCACTCACGATTGAGCCATTGGCCATCGCATTAAGAACTTTGGGGGTATGGAAAGGAATAGTGCAGGGGGGATAGAGCATAAGGTGTCCTTACATGCCGATGACTTGCTGTTATACGTGTCGGAACAGAGTGTGTTGACAGGAGGAATATTGGAGCTGCTTCGGGTGTTTGGGTCTTTCTTGGGGTACAAACTAAATCTAGACAAGAGTGAGTATTTTGTGGTGTCTCGAACGGGGGTGGGGGCAGGGGTGGGGGGGGGGGGGGGGGGGGGGGCTGTCATTCCGTAAGGCAGGGACTCACTTTAGATACCTGGGGGTGCAGGTTCCCGGGATGGGGGGGCTCCGCAGGTACAACATTTTGAGTAAGGTGGGGAGATTGAAAGCTGATCTGGCAAGGTGGGATGGACTCCCTCTGTCACTGGCAGGTCGGGTACAGGTAGTTAAAGTGAACGTTTTGCCACGATTTCTGTTTATTTTTCAATGCCTGCCGATTTTCCTGCCAAAGACTTTTTTTCAGAGAGATTGAGGGAATGATGACTTTGTTCATATGGGGAGGGAAGGTGGCCAGAGTTAGAAAGGTGCTGCGACCGAGGGGAAGGCAGGCAGGGGGTTTGGGTCTTCCGACCCTGATGCATTACAACTGGGTGGCGAATGTGGAGAAGGTGCAGAGCTGGGTCAGAGAGGTTGATTCCCAGTGGGTCAGAATGGAGGAGAGTTTGTGCAGTGGGTCGGGATTGAAAGCACTAGCAACAGCGCCGCTCCAGATAGCCCCGGGGAAATACTCAGGGAGTCCGGTAAATAAATAATAGAACATAAGAACATAAGAACTAGGAGCAGAAGTAGGCCATCTGGCCCCTCGAGCCTGCTCCGCCATTCAATGAGATCATGGCTGATCTTTTGTGGACTCAGCTCCACTTTCCGGCCCGAATACCATAACCCTTAATCCCTTTATTTTTCAAAAAACTATCTATCTTTACTTTAAAAACATGTAATGAAGGAGCCTCAACTGCTTCACTGGGCAAGGAATTCCATAGATTCACAACCCTTTGGGTGAAGAAGTTCCTCATAAACTCAGTCCTAAATCTACTTCCCCTTATTTTGAGGCTATGTCCCCTAGTTCTGCTGTCACCCGCCAGTAGAAACAACCTGCCACAATACTCCAGGTGTGGCCTCACTAACACCTTATACAATTGCAACATAACCTCCCTAGTCTTAAACTCCATCCCTCTAGCAATGAAGGACAAAATTGCATTTGCCTTCTTAATCACCTGTTGCACCTGTAAACCAACCTTCTGTGACTCATGCACTAGCACACCCAAGTCTCTCTGCACAGCGGCGAAGTTTACCGAAGTTAAGCTCACTGGCCTATAATTTCTTGCTCTCTGCCTACCTCCTTTTTTAAACAGTGGTGTCACGTTTGCTAATTTCCAATCCACCGAGACCACCCCAGAGACTAGTGAATTTCGGTAAATTATCACTAGTGCATCTGCAATTTCCCTAGCCATCTCTTTTAGCACTCTGGGATGCATTCCATCAGGGCCAGGAGACTTGTCTACCTTTAGCCCCATTAGCTTGCCCATCACTACCTCCTTAGTGATAACAATCCTCTCAAGGTCCTCACCTGTCATAGCCTCATTTCTTCATTGCTTCAATAGCTTCATTGAGAATTTGGAGGCAGTTTCACCAACACTTCGGATTGGGGGCAGGGTCAAGGGAAATGCCGATTCAGGGGAACCACAGATTTGAGCCAGGGAAGTGGGATGGAAATTTTCGGAAATGGGAGGAGAAGGGGGTTAAGACACTAAAAGATTTGTTTCTTAGGGGTTGATTTGCAGGATTGAAGGACCTGGAAGAGGAGTATGGACTGGAGCAGGGGGAAATGTTTAGATACATGCAGGTTCGAGATTTTGCCAGAAAGGAGATACAGAGCTTCCCGGAGGAGCCAGCCTCCACATTGTTGGAGAAGGTGCTGACATCAGGGGGACTGGAGAAGGGGGTAGTGTCGGCGGTTTACGCAGCTATTTTGGAAGAGAAGGCACCACTGGAAGGGATCAAAGCAAAGTGGGAGGAAGAGTTGGGAGAGGATATGGAGATGGGGTTCTGGTGTGAGGTGCTCCAGAGAGTGAACGCCCCCAGCTCGTGTGCGAGGTTGGGGCTGATACAGCTGAAGGTGGCATACAGAGCACACCTCACGAGGGCGAGGATGAGTCGATTCTTTGAAGGAGTAGAAGACGTATGTGAACGTTGCGTGGGGAGGGGGGGGGGGGGGCTGCTAATCACGTTCATATGTTTTAGTCCTGTCCAAAGCTGCAGGACTACTCGAAGGAAGTTTTTAGTGTAATTTCTAAAGTGGTGCACGTGAAACTGGACCCGGGCTCCCGGGAGGCCATATTCGGGATGTCGGACCAGTCAGGGTTGGAAACGGGTGCGGAGGCAGATGTTGTAGCCTTCACCTTGTTGATTGCTCGAAGGCAGATCCTGCTGGGATGGAGAGCAACCTCTCCACCCTGTGCCCTGGCATGGCGGGGGACCTGTTGGAATTCTTGACTCTTGAGAAGGAGAAGTTTGAACTGAGGGGAAGAATGGAGGGGTTCTGCAATTCATGGGCATTATTCATTATGTACTTTCAAGAACTGAATAACATTGAACATTAGTTGTGGTGGGTGGGAGGGTTGGGGGGGAGGGGGACTGTGTGTGTTAATGATGACTATGGTGATTCCTGATTCCTTTTTGCCATTTGTTTATGTGAACATGCGGGCTAATGTTTGGGGTTTGGTGAGAGGATGGGATCGTTGTTATTGATATGGGGATTGACATATTTGTTACTGATTATTGTTTTTTGTTGGTGGGTGTAAATTTGGGAGATAATGTGAAAAAGGCGGAGAATAAAAGTATTTTAAAAATAAAAATCTTTCCGACATCCCTCTCGCAGAACCAGCAAAGGGGTGTTCAAATTGTGCCTGTGCTCTTTCTCACTCTCACTGCAACCTTCCTCATCTTTCTTTGATATTGAAGTTGCTATTCTGAATTTTCATTTCTTGTTGCACTACAGCTCAACGATGTGATCCAACACACTTTTCATCCTCGTGGAACTAAAATCAAAATGTACCTCTATATTCCCCACCTATCCACCCAAATAGCAGGATATCGCACAGAAAAACACTCCAATTTAAACTAGAACTAGAAATGAAAGAAAAAATAGTTCTATATTAAAATATGAATATGTTGTGTGCTAACATACAGGCTGATCATCAACGTCCTCAGCTGTATTAAAGCTGTGTAACAATTCCAAGATACCATACATCTATACTATTTATTCATAAAGATAAAAATATACAGTGATTTTTTTTTTTTAAATCTCCCTTGACCTGCATTTCATTCCCTGTGATGTAGTTATTTCAGCAGGTTCCAATCCTTGGACTCTGCCAATTCTTCTCAATCTGGTCAACAGAAGGTGCACAACTATGGCCTAGTTTCATCAGTACACTGATGTTCCCTCGGAGCCTTCACACTGAGCACTGCTTCCATTTTATTGTCTGGTACCTTTAACATGGGGTATGTCTACCAGCGCCAAACTGCACATCCATGAAGCACCGTGGGTAAATAGCAGTGACACAATTGTAATGTACCACAATCATTAACCTCATAGCCTGGCATATGCCTCACCATCAAGCAATGTGACCAAACTTAGTTCAATGAGGACAGCAGAAAAGCATGCTAGAAGCAGCAAAATGCATACTTGAAAATGATGCCAAGCTGGTGCAACTATAGGACAGGACCCACGTGCATGCAAAATAGCAAAAGTTAAGTGATCCCACATCAATGGATCAGGGCTACAACCCTGCTATATCGGGTCTTGAATCTAATGGACAATTAAGCAACTAACAGGAGTACAAGGCTCCGTGACAAATTTATCAGCCATGTGATGGAATAAGTCTTCAAAAGTACCATCAAGTAACACTTCTCACTAATTATCTTCTCACCAAAGCTCGCATTTTTTTTTCTTGAGTGAATGGATTTTCCCTCCTTTTTCTACCCCTTGGAAATCTGCCAGTGAAAGTATTAAGTAGAGATTCTGAGAGCTGTTTTGTCCAGTTGTTGGCATATCAGCACTGAGTGGTTGTCGTTTACTTGATGCCAAATTTGCTTGGATATAACTCTTCCGAACTGAGCTGAGAAGGATCGAAGGTTTCTCTTAATTTCTCAGTGACAGCAAAGTCCCACTGTAAATAAGGCCGGTGACACATAACATCGTCAACATCCCTTCATAGTTTGGAAACGTTAGGTGTGGACATCAAGAACATTTAGATGCATGGATTGCAACCAAAATGAAAAGTCCCAAATGGTGTATGATCTACATTCTGCTAGGTTATCTTGAGGCAGATAGAGAAGATTTTGGCAAGGGAAGGGGAGTTGTGATTTATGTCAGGACGGAAGCTACCAATAGGAACAGGTAGGATGTCCTACTGAAGGAGCATCAGGAGTTAGCAGCTAAGTTTAAAAAACAGGACCTGCAGTGAGTAACTCACCTCCTGACTCCCCAAAACCAGTCCACCATTTACAAGGTACAATTCAGGATTGCTGTCCATTTGCCTAGAAGAGTGCAGTTCCAACAAAACTCAAAAAACTCAACATCAGCCACGACAATAGTCCACAGTAGCAACACCCCATCCACCAGCTTAAACAGTCAGTCCCTCCACCATTGATCACAGAGAAACAGCATGGGTATCATTACCAAGATGCACTGCAGCAATCCAGCAAGATTTTTTTGACAGCATGTTTTAAAACAACAAATTTTATTGCCAAGGATAACCGTAGCCGACGCATGGAAAGAAAAGCACTTCACATTCTCCTCCAAGTTCACGCAGCATCCTGACTTGGAATTATATAGTTGTTCCTACACTGTCGCTAGGTCGAAATCCTAGAACACCTCCCCTACAGCACTGTGGATGTGCCTGCACCACATGGACTGCAGAGGTTGAAAAAAGCAGCTCACCACCACATACCAAGAGTAATTTGGGGTGGGCAGCAAAACGAACATTCCAGGAACAAATAAAAAATTAGAAAATTGAAAGGAACATCTTGGCAATAATACAATGCACTTTAAGATAATAATCGAGATGACCATAAGTATGATTAGTACCAGGGTAATAGATGGATAAAAGCAAATTTTGAGCGGCTCAGACTAGAACTGTGGGAAAATAAAATAGACAACATTGGCAGACAATGACATAGAACAGCAATGGGAAAAAAACAGAAAAAACTGATAACTTAACAAATTGAACACCGATCAGACACCATTGTGAATAAAGACAAAGGAAAAATCGAGGGCAACGAAAGAGGCACACGGAGTACCTAAACAGCAGGGAAAAGCATCACAAGAGAAAATATGAAAAGTTTAGAAGTCAAAAAATAGGAAAGAAAAGAGGAAATGTGAAACTAAATTATCAATGAACAGCAAACAAACTGTTGAAAAAACTCTCGACACACAAGTAAGAACAGGAAAACTGGAAAATTACAGGCAATTACAGGAAAATGGCAGAAATATTTTTTTTAAAATTGCTTCAATATTAACCGGGGGACAGGTGGAAAGCGTATCAGAAAATAAGATTAGAAATGATATAACCACGCTTAATATTCATCTGTTTTTATTTTAAATAAACAAATCAAACTGGTAATTCCCTCTCCAGATGGATTACATCCATGTTTTCTAAAAGAATCTAAGGGTGGGATAACAGAGGCGCTATTATGTCTATTTAATAATTTGTTTGAAAAAGATGTAGTGCCATCAGACTGGCAGCTAGTTAAAGTGATACCTTTCTTTAAGAGAGATAGAACCTGACTGGGAAATTACAGATTAACTCAGTGGTATAGTAATGGAACCCTGCAAAAGGGGAAAAAGAAAAACACGTAGAAACTGAGGATGTAATAATAAATAATCAGCAGGGATTGCAAAGCGAAAGTATTACCTGATCAATCTCACTGAATTCTCTGAAGAGGTAACAGAGAGTGTAGACAAAGGTAATGCAGTGATGTAATTTAAATAAATCAGGTTCTCAACATTTTGTGTCCATAGACCACCGATCAGTCCCCGCCCACCAACTTCTGCTTGCCATTGAAAAAAAACCCATCAGAATTGATGGGGAGAATGGAATTGCTTTACATGAGATGCCAATGAGGTTGTATCTGGTTCCAAGCTGGGGAACCTCCGTGTCATGTCGGGATCCACATTCAGCCAGTTATCAGCCTTTTGTTATCAGCCCCACAAATGTGAAAATCTGATCTCACAGTTGTATTCTTTTGGGGAAAGGCAAAGTGGTGGGGGTGAGGGTTTTTTCATATGGCCCTGGCAATGGCGCTGGGCATCAGTGACATGCATTTTGGACCAGCCCATGGACCACCTCTGGAGGACCATCGTGGACCACACTTTGAGAACCACGGATCTAGATTTACAAAAGTTCTTTGGTAAGGTACGACATAACAGATAAGTGAATAAAGTGAAACATGCATATTCAGGGTACAATCAGTAGAAAGCATAGCTAGCTAGCTAGCCTGAAGACAAGTGGAGTAAAGGGTAGCTATTCAGAAGATGGAAAGTGCAATTCTTAAAATAATTAGTTCTGGATCTACTGTTCACAATTTATATCAAAATTTAGACTTTGGGATCAAAAACACAATTTCTAAATTTGCAGATGGCACCAAGTTGTGGAGGGGAGATTTCCAACATTACAAGACAACAAATGCCAAGAGAACATTAATAAACTTGTAGAATGGGCATATCATTGGCAAATGAAGTTCAGCAGAGACCAATGTTATATTTTAGTAAGGAAAATAGGGGACAATGTTCAGGAATCCAAATGGGAAAGAAACAATAGGATCTCAAGAACACACAAATCATGAAAGGCAATTTTTAAGATCTTGTTAAAAAAGCAAACCTAACAACCTGGGTTTATTTATGCTAAACCTTGTATTGAACTTTGTTTAGACCACAATTACAATAATAATAATTATCTGTGTCACAAGTAGGCAATTAAGTTCCTGTGAAAATCCTCTAGTCGCCACACTACGGCACCTGTTCAGGTACACTGAGGGAGCATTCAGAATGTCCAATTCACCTAACAGCACACCTTTCGGGACTTGTGGGAGGAAAGCGGAGCACCTGAAGGAAACCCACGCAGACATGGGGAGAACGTGCAGACTCCGCACAGACGGTGACCCACGCCGGGAATCGAACTCGGGTGAAGCAACAGTGATAACCACTGTTATCTTGTCCAACTCTGGATGCCATGGTATAAAAGAGGATTTAACTAGCGAGGGCAAAAAAAAAGATTTACAAGAATGCTACCGAATAGGAGATTATATCCATCAGGAAAACTTGAAGAACAGGCTGGCCCCTTTCACTAACTGCTCAGCAATTTTTGAGATCAGCTAATCTTCTTAACATTTTTCTGATGGATCTTTTTGACCTTGTAAAATCCGCACCTATCATCATTTTAAGAAATAGCTGGAAAACTTTTACTTCTTAAAAATTTCAAAAGAAATTTAAAAGTTTAATGTGGAAACTCAAACCATTTGTAAATAATATGTTTCTTCCTCACACTTTGGGATAAATTTTACAAACTTTTTTTATACAGCTGTGCATTTATTAGCCAATAAATCATAAGCTGGTAGTTACTCTGAACAGTCACACTTTTGCCCTTTTCAATGAGCAAAATACTAAGCACAGGCAACTGAGCAGCTGAATTGCCAAACCACCAATAAAAGATAATTGATGGCACAAGTACTGGAATCATGTAAAATTTACAATCTGCATTCTGATCCAAAACATGCAGACTATCTTCTTGATCATAATTTTGATTGGAAGGTGGTGAAGCACTGATAGACAGAGCATTTGCACCTCTGGTGTTTTCTTTGTTAGTAAGGTGACTTTGTTTTACCTTGATCTTTTGAAAGCTACTAACAAGATCCTCAAACAGCATTTGCTGAATATAGCGCATTCATTTTGTATTCACCTGCTCACCCATCTTTACAAATCTATTTTGTGACACAGTAAGAATTGCTTTGTTGGGTGGATCAATGTAACATACATTTCTGCAGTGTTTTGTGAGAAATTCATTTATAACGAATGCAGATTCGATTTAAGAGCTGCTTCATGAGATTCACAGGGAAGCTTGGCTTGTTTGTATGCCTGGGACAGCTGCACAGTCTTGTCATTTAATAGCATTTCATAATATTTTAGAGCAAATTACAGTCAAAATATCACCCACCCCACATTTAAAGGATTAATACATGAACCTTAAACTAATGTTTACTATCTGTATTATTTCACAATGCAATTTAAATGCAAAAAGATAGAACCAAGATAATAATAATCTGATTGGCTTTGAATACGTATTAACCTTCTTGCTTCAATTCTGTGCATAAATATTTTATTGATGGACATGCAAGTAATAGTTACATGTAAGATTACTCTCACCAGACACTCAAGCAGCCGTGCTGGGCGAGCAATAACGATCATCAGCTTCTTCACCAGCTGGGTCACAAATGCTACCTCCGAACTCTCTGACCGCTCGTGGGCCTGTAAAATAAAAGTCACATTAACATTTCAGTAAGGGATGCACTAAGCCAGCACAGAATTTATTACTGCAACAATAGAAACACTGCTAATGCATACACACGCTGCACAATGCCCCATCTCAAAAATAAGACCTTAACTAAGAACAGAAGAGAGGGACTCAACTTGTAACACTGCGTCTGCCAAAAACCGTGCACAGCTCTGATGCGCCAAAATTCGCAGCCAGATATTATCTGGCTCAAAAGATAACCTAGACATGTTGCTTTGATGCAGTCTAAGCCCCTTTTGAAACATGCTGCATTACATACTAAAACCTCAGTTTGTGTCTGCACGTTAAGCAGCACACAATCATTAGCATCTGAAGGTGATGTCATGTTTGTCTAAGGAATGTCTATGTCATTCCTATACACAGTGAATCCCAATGACATAATCAGCAGCAGCACAATCTACCAAGGCAAGTTAAGTTATACTCTGTCTGAAAGACCATCCGTCACCACCAGTAATCACTGGAGCATGAAATTAAAATGACCCACCATTCCCCCTCCCCTCCAGGTCCTTACCATGCTTCATCCTAAACAGACTCAACCCAAGTAAATGGAAAGCAATAGTAAATGTGTTCCAAAGAGAAAACACACACATATTTTTTTCTCAAACACATTGTTCAGCTTCTAATTTTCTCTGTTCAACAAAGCTTCCCACTTATTACTGTTAGTTTTCTTAAATCTATTTAATTTTAGGCCTCCAAATTAATGTTTTGTCTGTTGCAGCATAGCTTATCCGAGAGATCAGAGTAGCAAAACGAAACACTGGCAGATTGAGGTATTAGTGGGGAGTACTGTTCAAAATAAATCTTCAATTAATTAGAAAAAAAAGCATATATGTGGGACCGGATATGCTTTTGGGTTATGTCACCGAAAAGCTGCATGCAGGTAAGAAAAAGGGAGCCATGGATAGCTCCTTGGGGGATTCCAAATTAAATCGGGCTACAGTGAGAAATATTCCAAGTATCTATTCCAAGTTTTTCACAGACCGTAACTGTAATATAGGTAATGTTCTTTGTAGCTAGCTTAAATTAATAAAAAAAAAACTAAGCCGAGCAGGATTATCTGCTTTTCCCCTTTCCAACATTTGTTTTTGGACTTATAGATAGAACAGTACAGCACAGAACAGGCCCTTCAGCCCTCGATGTTGTGCCGAGCAATGATCACCCCACTCAAACCCACGTATCCACCCCATACCCGAACAACTAATTTTGCTAAGATAAGATACGATTTGGCCCAAATGGCCTGGGAACAGCTGCGTGCTGATAACAATGTGTCATAGCAGTGCAAGGCCTTTAAGAAGGAGATAATGAGAGTACAGGACAAATATATTCCCGTAAAGACAACGGGTGGGACCAAGATCTGAGAATCCTGGATGTCAAGAACATAAAGGTTAGGATTAAGAAAAAAAAGAGAGCTTATGGAAGATGTTGAGGGCTCAGTAGGGCAGAGTCCCCAGAGGAATATAAAAAGTGAAGGGGGGAAACTTGAAAAGGAAATCAGGAAAGCTAAGAGAGTGCATGAAATATTTTTGGCGGGTAGAATAAAGGAAAACCCAAAGGTATTTTAAAAATATATAAGGAGCAAGAGAAAAAGGGCAGCAAGGTAGCACAGTAGCTAGCACCGGGGCTTCACAGCTCCAGGGTCTCGGGTTCGATTCCCCGCTGGGTCACTGTCTGTGTGGAGTCTGCACATCCTCCCCGAGTCTGCATGGGTTTCTTCCGGGTGCTCCTGTTTCCTCCCACAGTCCAAAGACATGCAGGTTAGTTGGATTGGCCATGCTAAATTGCCCTTAGTGTCCAAAAAGGTTAGGGGGGGTTACTGGGATAGGGTGGAAGTGAGGGGCTTAAGTGGGTCAGTGCAGACTCGATGGGTCGAATGCCGTCCTTCTGCACTGTATGTTCTAAAACTAGGTAAAGAGTAGGGCCAATTGTGGACCATATAGGTAATGTTTGAATGGATCTGGAAGAAATGGGTATAGTCCTCAATGAATACTTTGTGTCAGTCTTCACAATGGAAAAGAGCGTTGCAGGTGTAGACATCAGGTTTGAGGACTGTGAAATATTAGAGGGAATTAACGTAGAGAGAGAGGAGGTACTAACACGTTTAACAGCATTAAAAATGGATAAATCCGCAGGCCTGGCAGAGATGTATCCCATGCTGTTCAGGGAGGCAAGGGAGAAGATATCGGGGCACTGGCAGTAATTTTCAAATCCTCTCTGGCCACAGGCGAGGGACTGGAGGACTGCTAACACCGCCCCATTGTTAAAAAAGGGAGGGAGTGATAGACTGAAATTATAGGCCAGTGACTTTATCCTCAGGGTGAGGAAGTTATTAGAAAGAATTCTGAGGGAGAAAATGTACATGAACTTGGATAGACATGGATTAATCAGGGATAGCCAGCATGGATTTGTTAAGGGAAGTCTGTGTTTGACAAATGTAATCAAATTCTTTGAGGAGGTAATCAGGAGTGTTGATGAGGGCAATGCATTTTATGCGATCCATATGGATTTTAGTGAGGCCTTTGATTAGGTCCCTCACACAGACTGGTCAAGAAAGTGAGAGCCCATGGGATCCAAGACAGTGACCCATTGGATCAAAAATTGGCTGAGAGGCAGAAAGCCCTATCTCTGGGTGATGGTTGAGGAATGTTTTTGTGACTGAAAATCTGCTTCCTGTGGGGTTCCACAGGGTCAGTGCTGGGGCACTGGCTATTTGTGATGTACATTAATGATGTACATGTTGGAACTGTATAAAATGTTGGTTAGGCCACAACTGGAGTACTGCATGCAGTTCTGGTCACCACATTATAGGAAGGTGTGATTGCATCAGAGAAGGTGGAGAGGAGATCTATCAGGATGTTGCCTGGGCTGAGCAATGAAGAAAGATTGGTTATTCTAGGACTGTTTTCCTTGGAGCAGCAAAGATTGAGAGGGGACCTGGTAGAGGCGTATAAGGTTATGAAGGGCAGAGATAGGGTGGATAGGAAGCCACTTTTTCCACTAGGAGAGGGGTCAATAACCAGGAGGCATAGATTTAAGGTAAGAGGTAAAAGGCTAAGAGGCAAGTTGAGCAGAAACATTTTCACCCAGAGGGTGGTGGGAATCTGGAACTTACTGCTTGAAAAGATGGTTGAGTCAGAAACTCACGTAACATTTAATAAGTATTTGGATATTCACTTACACTGTTTTAACCTCCAGGGATATGGGCCAAGTGCTGGAAAATGAGATTATTGTAGTCAGATCTTGATTGACAGGCATGGACATGAAGGGCCAAATTGACCTCCTTCTGTGCTGTAGAAGTCAATGAACCAAAGGCTTCTTTTCCCACCATTCAATGACATCATCCAAAACCACATAAGGTTCCACAAATATGCTAATGGCACCTAGTTCACCTCACCACCTCCCTCAATCCCTCCACTGCCTTTGTCAGACTACTTGTCGGCACTCAGTCCAAAATGAGCTAAAATTTCCTCCAATTAAATGCCAGGAGGACTGAAGCTTTGCCTTCAAATTACACCACTGCCAATTCCATTGCTCTGTGGCCACCATTTTAAGCTGATTAAACTTGTTCCCAACGTTGGTGTCCTATTCAGCTCTGAATGGACTGTCCATGCCCGACTCCTTTCCAAAACACAGGTCACTATTTTCACCTCTGTAATATCGCCTTGCTTTGCCTCAGCTCACTTGCTGCTGAAACACTCATTTACTCATTGTTAAATCCATACTTGACTATTATAACGCTCGCGAAGCTGGCTTCCCATCTTCTATTCACCACAAATTTAAGCTCATTCAAACTGTGCTGTCCAAATTCTAACTCATTCAACCACCAGCCGGTGACCTCTACTAACCCCCGGTCCAGCAACGACTTGATTTCAAAATATACATTCCAGTGTTCAAACTACTCTGAGGATCTCACCTCTTTCTAGCTTTGTAACCTCCTCCTACCCTATAAGTCTCAGAGAACTAGGCTTTCCTCCAACTCTGGTCTCTTGTGTTCCTCTTAATCTTTGCCTGATAATGCTCCTGTGAAGAACCTAGGGATTTTTTAATATGTTACAGGTGCCATTTAAATGCAAATTACTTGTGAACAGACGCAAAACTCTCTAAATAAATCTTCAGCTGAGGTAAACTGTGCAACTGTCCGCCATCCTAATGTCTAATACTTACAGATGGTTAGTGGAGTATATTACACATAAGAACCTTGAGCTAACTTGATCTCAGTGTATACAAGAGCCTTAAGCTAACTTGATCTCAGTGTATAAGATAGTTATACACTGAAGCATGCACTTATATACCATCTGATTCCTAACACAGGCCACAGCTTGTAATGACGACTTTAACCAATACCTGATTTAAGTCATGTAACACTTTTTAAAAATTGCAGACAGAAGGTTTATAATGTTTGTGCTTACATAGTTATTGAAATAACTGCACAATATTCATCTGGCATCATTTGATGGATTAAGTGTTAAATGTAATAATTGTGGACCTCGTAATCAGCCCAGCAGTTACAGATTTATTGACCCCAACTTTCCACTCACGAACTGCATTTCAGAAATAGCTTTCACACAAGCAGCAGCAAGTCAGCTTTCACTTCCGTCTTCAATGTGGGTGTTTGGGGGAGCAGCAAAGTGGTTGAATTTCCAGATTTCAGCAAAAATTGGGCAGTTTGAAATGAGGATTTTATACTTACAACATTCAAATAACAAAATTAACTTCTATCAGCAGCAAAAAGAAAGAAATTTGGAAATCTATATAACAGTATTATTAGCACTTACAAAGGGAAAGGACAATTGTATTTTTCTTTTCGAATTCACAGCATTTGCATTTCTTTCCCTTTATCTCTATCTGCAGAACGTTTTGTTGTTTGACCCTAATACTTAGTTCTTGTCACTGAGGAAATTAAGAAAATAAATACATTTTTCCAATGAAGGGGCAATTTAACGTGGCCAATTCATCTACCCTGCACATCTTTGGGTTGTGAGGGTGAAACCCATGCAAACACGGGGAGCACATGCAAACTCCACACGGCTCCAGAGCCGGGATTGAACATGTGACCTTGGCACCGTGAGACAGCAATGTTAACCACTGCACCACCATGCTGCCCACAGAAGGAAAACGTTTAATGTGACATAACAGTAACAGACAAATTAATTAGACTACCATCATATTAAAGAAAGAGACACTTACATCTTGCAGTAGCTTCTCCAGGTTTGCTTGCAGTTCAAAGAAGTATCTGGAGGTGATGAGCCCATCTCGGGATTTCGCCAGGCAGTCTCTCGCCAACTCGATAACCTGATGGTGGATAAAGCTGAGTACCCCGTCAGCGAGCGGCAGCACATTCTCAGGATCACTGGATGTGATGAACTCCTGGAGGTTCTCTTCCATTTGAGCCGTGGCCTATTGAATAAAATTTGTTCGCCATATTTCATCTGCAATAAATCTGATTTTTCTTGCTCTTTTAAATTTTAAGCAAATTGAATGTGAAACTTGCTGAAGCGGCGCTGTTGGTAGGGTGGTGTCTTAGAAGGCACTTTAACAGACCTTTTGCGGGATTCTCCTTTGGTGGCATCCACCGCCCCGCCAGCAGCGCACTCAAGCCCACGCATTTCCCAACGGCATGGGGTGGCCCATAATAGGAAACCCCATTGAGTGGCTGTGGGGGAACAGAAAATCCCGCTGCCGGTGGGGGCGCGTTGCGTCGGAAAACGGGTCTGCCGGGACTGAGAATTCTGCCCCTTGTATTTACAGAGCACCTTTCACAAACCTTAGGACATCCTAAAGCACTTTACAATCTGTTTGCCGTTTTTTTAAAGACAAAACAGAATGTTGAATAGGATTTTCATTTGGCTGATTAGATTTTCCTTTGAGAAGACAGAGCAAACATTCAACGCCAAAAGTGTAGGATGTCACCAAGGTTGGTTAGAACACGTTGCAGTAAATCAAGCTCAGTTTTTAAAAGATCAAAGACTGTAAATAGAAGCAAAGATTGAGGGACATGAAGATTGTGGCAAAAGTGGAGTGCTCATCTTGAAAATATGTATAGGCAAATGAAGATGCAAGTTTTAATTCATAGAAGAGTTGATCTGTTTACGCAAATTGCTATCCAACTACCAAAATATAGCAAGATTGGATTTTAATCACTTCACCATTGGCAACAGTGTTTTCAACCTTCTTGGCCCAATGCTCTGGAATTCACTTTCTAAGCTACTCTACCTCTTCTCTCATTTTAAGATGCTCCTTAGAACCTATCTGTTTGATCATGCTTTTGATCTTCTTGTATCAACTTCTACAGCTCATGCCAAAAATGTATTTTTTGATATCGCTTTTGTTAGGATGTTTTAGTATGTTACATGCATATACGAATGCAAGTTGTCATTGTTGCTATTTAGCTAGAAGCAAAAATGAGCCAAAAACAACAATTTACTCCGGAGGAGAATTAGCAAGTGTATCATCAGGATAAAAGAGGGATGTGAAGAAGGATTTATAGAAAATCTGACAACTTTGGTAAATGATAAAGAGAAGCAATCACTGGAGATGGAGACAACAAAGCTGACATTCCTTTTTGATAAAGTTGGATCAAACAATTCTAATATTGGATCTACAGGAGTTACAAGCAGAGTAACTTTATCCAGAGTAACTGGATAACCATCCAGTTGATTTGATTTATAGGACAAAAACAGATGGGGCTGCTTACAGAATGTCTAAGCATTTTAGAGTATTAGCATTGTATCATAAATGTTATATTGGAACACTAATAAATATATTCTAAGGAACCTTTGAAAACTCTCTAGATACCTCTCCCTTTATAAGCAACTAAAGGGCAGTAGCACTAAAGTCTACTGAATTTTCTAAATATTTTAATCAAATAATTTATGCATAGATATGTTGAATGAGAGCAGACATTCATGGATTTACTACATAGATAACAAACAAATACATCATAAGCAATGCATGCATATAAATATTGAATTAACGAGATGCCTTTGAAAAGTTGATCAGTACTCACCTTCGGAAATCTTTCTTTATACACATGGTTCATCATAACTATCTCATTGTCATAGAAACAAGGGGATCGTCCGGGACTATGATTTTAAAAGTAAAGGTACACAGACAAAATGTGTAAATAACAAGCCATATTAAATGTATTGCATTTTTAGGAATAACGTCAGTATTTCATCAGTAACTGTACCAAGAGTAATTTGCAGCTTAACTGGATCTGACACTTGCCTGAGTAACACATTATGTCATGAGAAACTGTTTACAGACCACATTTACTCAATCAGAAATGTAATTACATGGCTAATTGCTTGAATAAAGAGCAAAAGGCAGACAGTTTTTAAAAATTCATTGTAGCTCTTTAGAAGAGCGAATGTTAGTGCATTGCCCCCATTCACATTTCATTATGCATCTGGATTTCACACGTCCCAGCAAACACTACAAACAGATGCTGGAAAATGGACACCTGGCCCAATTTTACAGATATGATCAGCATCAGCACAAGGTGGCAATAAGTGCCCTTTCATGTACTGATGGACAATCTTTTTGCATAATACACCACAACTTTTTAATAATTTAACTGTAGTTCAATGTAACTTATAGCAAGGAAAAGCTGACATTTTTATCATGTTTATTTCATATTGATTTATTTCTTAGGTCAGTTTTATTTCAGCTGTTTTGTTCCTCAGGGAACCAAGTTTCTGATCCAATTTATCATGAAGAAATTAGATGAAACTCTTTTTTTCTGTCAGATCCCACAAAGCATATTTTTGTTTATTGCACAATGACAATGTTCTCCTAAACTATGCAGCACCTCCTTCTGCACTGTATGTTCTATCTTCTATAAAGGATAACGCGTAGGTCACGCACAAGTTGGCCTTTTGAGGTTACTGTTCAGCCACTCAAAAGCATTTATCGGGGGTTTAAACAAATCACCAATGTACTGACCCAAGAAATAAATAAATATGAAATAAATAACTGCATAAGGTCATTTCTCGGATTTCGCGACCGGGCTGAAAAGCCCAGGCTTCCCCAGTCCTTTATCATAACCTATAACATTGTGGCTGGTAAAAGTTTTTTTTTGCACTGCCTTCTGTTTGAACGTCAGTCGTTTTTAATGGTAGCCAGACGAGATGCAGTATTCAAGGTTATAGATCACGATAAAATTTGCCATGCATTCAACTGTTTGGCTACGTCGTTCAACAGCCTTTGTTGGTTGCTGCCCTTTGTTGTTTGGACATATTTAGCATTGAGTGCACTGACTCCTAGGTGTCTTCCACTGTCAGCTTCAGCTATTTCAGCACTATCCATTCAATACGTGTCATCTATATTCCCTTGCTTTGTGCATCATTTCTTGCCATCTATATTACTTATACTTATGATATTATGGAACTCAATGTGTAATTTCTCAATAACCCCTTCTGATTCTTAGCTTAGTAGCAGCTGCACCTAAGACCATCGAGCTTTCGATTACATATTTGTGACATCAACAAAACCGCCTACTTCCACCTCCGTTGCATTGTTGGACTCAACCCGTCTCAGCTTATCTGCTCACCCTCATTAGTGCCTTTGTTGCCTTTAGACCTAACTTTCTATCTTCCATGAGTAGGCACAAAATTCTGCTGCCCACATCCAACCTCACAGCACCATTCATTCACCCATCACCACCGTGCTCATCGACTTATATTGTGGTCCAGCAATGCCTCAGTTTTCAAATTCTTATTCTAGTTTAAAATTTCTCCATGGCCTTGTTCTTTTTAGCCCTAGAATTTTCTGAGATTTCTTCCAATTTGGTTTCTCCACCACCGCAACTGTGCTTACAGATGTCAAAATCAAATCCTCTGGAATTCCCTTCCTAAACATCTCTGCTGCTGTAGCTTTCTGTCTCTTTTAAGGCTCTCCTTACCCCTACCCATTTTACTAAGCTTTTAGTCACCTGTCCTGATATTTTATGTGGCTCGGTGTCAAATTTATTTTATGGTAGTCCTGTGAAATACCCTGGAGTGCTTTACTATGGCAGAAGCTATAGAAATGCAAGTTGTTGTTTTCAGCTAGTTAACGATGTTGCTACTAATTTAGCAACTATGTTTCCTTTTGGTTCCAGATCCCAGAATGCAAAACTATTAAATGTCATGTAGATCTACTCCTATTCTTCCCAACAATGTGCCTTAATTCTAATCTCATGAGTTCTTTTCTCAGCACTAGTTTAACACGTGTTTCCCCATATCAGCAATCAAGACTCAAATGAAGATTGCAAAATTGGTGTCAAATTATGAGTGGCATTGTGATATAGGCTTCTTTTGGGTCCTCACTATAATTCGAGATTTTCATCATGTGGTCTTGAGGTACATTGAAACCAGGCACCAGAATTGAAAGAAAAATATAACCTTTCCCACGTTTTTCCCTTTTAAGAGTCTGCACCTTTTATATTTATCTTCCATTAGGTTCTATTATTTGCCATGCCTTTTGAATATATTGCAAAAAAAAAAAAAAGGAAAATTATAATAGTCTTATTTTAAGTCTTAATGCAATGTTGATAGCCTCCAAGAGTAAAAGCTCAGTTGTGTTTTCAAAAGCATCTTCCGAGTAGAATTCAGGAGGAATATGTTTTTTTCCCCCATTTCTTTTTCCTCCCAGGGAGGAAAATGCCACCATTATGCTTCATAAATTCCATCTCCAATATCATGCAGCAATTTTATTTTCATCCTCATCAATCTTCCTGCCACCCTGGAAATGATGCATGGAATTTAAGGAAATCTGACAAATTGTTGATGACCTCATCTTTGAGTGAGCATGCTGTCGTATCCCTCCCAGTAACATCCTTCAGAGTTATAAATCTATTAGACAGTAATGACATTTAAGTAATTTCTCAGTTAGGGCTTGCCTAATAAATTAATAACAACAATTGTCTTTCTCTGGTCCATTATTGGACAATTCATAAGGAGAGTACAAAACTTGACTACTAGTTACTTATAGAATGAGACTTTAAAATACAATATCGTTATCATTAGAAATGAGCCTAAACATGCTAACAGCATGATTGATTTAAAATTGATTAAATATTTATTCTGAGGCGAGTTGAAAATGTTTTACACTGGTGAAGTGTACAGCCCAAGGTGCTTTTCTATATTAAAAGGTGCTGTATGCAAGTTATGTTATGACCCACTCTACGTAAAATGTCCTTTTGTAGTTCGGACAGTTGTAACTATTGATGTGAAGTTTACAATCTTGACTTCTATTTCACACCGTCTCTATCTAGCGTAATTGTGAACAAAACTGATCATGCGCTTGTAGCACATAGCGAGTATAAACCATGAAACCATGAGAGAAATGGGAAGAGCAAAATAAGACTGGACAACAATCTTATGGAATAAATGACTGCAAAGGCAGGAGTGGAGTCAGCAAATTGTAAACAAGTCTTTTATACTGTGGCATTAGACCAGCTAGTTTATAGTCATTAAAGCAGTATAATAGGCACAGGTTTTAATTAATTGAAAAATGAAAATATTGCTCGTCTATTGCAAATTTCCACCTTTTAAAGGGGTAATAACTTCCACTTTTTCTGGTTTTGAGAATGATAAATCAATAATTACTTCTATCACAATAAGCTGTACAACTAATGCACTTTATATTCCATGCTATCTAATAAACAAAAAATATATATTTTATTTGGTCAAGGATGTTATTCCAATAGAGTGCAGTTATGAATGCTAAAAACACTGCACAGAACATGTCACTATAATGCGAGGTAAAAGAATTATGACTCTCATCTAAAAATCATCAGTTTGCTGCACTATAATTTTCCAAAGTTAATGATGATACTGCACAACATTATTTTTCAATACTGAAAATGGAGAATGAGTTTGTAATAATTGTATAATCCTGGATGTGGGAGTGAATTGCAAGGTAACAATCTAATTATCAGATTTCAATGTTGTCAAACAATGAACCTTGAGCAGCAGTTTAGTCATCTATATCCTAACAGTGAATTACTTTGATAGTTGTGTAACAGTCATATTGTTCCTTCTTCCCACATAAGAACAGAGCATTAATTCTTCAATAACTTATATTTATATAGCACCTTTCATATGGAATGACATAAAAATGTGCTTTATGTCAAATACTGATTTTTAATCGACTGGCTGGAAACCACAATTGAACTTTTTAAAAACAGAGACTAAAAGTGACTTGCGCTAGCAGGCAAAGGTGGCTACCTAATTTCCATCACTGGATATTCCATGTTCCAACTCACTGAGATGGAAACGCCATACCTGCAAAGACCCATCAAGGACAATGAGAATATGATGAGCCACATATCCTGTTCCCACTAGCAAGGCATCAAGGCTACTTGAAGTGTTCAAAGGGGTGTTCCCAGGCATGAACTCATCAAGCTGTAATGGGAATATGCTTTACACCCTATCACTTAAACAATGAGACCTTGGCTGAGTGAGGGGTATTCCAATGTGTGAACTGATTAAGTTACGAGGAGGAGTACACTCATAATGGCCATGTTTGAGTCATTGGGTGAGGGTCATGTGTCAGGCCCACTCTGTGTGTTTTAAGCCTCTGCTTTCTCTGCAGTAAGAGGACAAGTAGCTGAACCACTGACAAGAGGAGACCCAAATGTGGACTCTTCGTCCTCCCTCTCTCTCCAACTACCTCACGAGATTTCTGTAATAATTTCCGGAGGCGCAGGCTAAAAGGTAAAGTAGTGTTATTCTCCAACACAAATAAAGCCACAGCCGTGGTTACACAACAAACGTCACAGCCCGGGAACTGCCGGTCTTGGGTCAAACTTTAAAGCCCCGCTGGTGAGCCCCAATTGGGGGGCCGCCGCCTACTCAACACGGGAACTCATTTTCTATGAAGCACAGGGGGAGATCAATCAGCAGAAATGCTATGGTGACAGAAGCAGGCACATGTATTTAGAATACAAGTTGAAAACAAAGTTTAGAAAATTTGATATCAGCTTGATTGTACGTCATTGCTGACTGGCAGTTTAATTGAAGGACACAGGTCACAATCATAATCCAAAGGTACATTCGCTAAAAATATAAAAAGCATATTTTGTAGTTTTTCTTCAGCCACAGGTAGTAGCCAATTCTTTTGTCCTTCTTAGCTCCTCATCTTGCATTAATCCCCACATGCTCAGCTCTAGCCTGTAAATCATCTTTTTGAAACTGTTTCAAGTCTCGAAGAGTCAAATCCTCTCTCTCAACAAAGGCTTGAGCCTCAAAGGTACTCATGTTAATTTCCCAATAATCCTGCCAGTAGCACTAATTTTTCTTGATATTGTTCTCTGATTTATCTTTCTTCAGGGACTATGCACTGTGCAATGTCCTTAGTCAAGCCACCTACTACACCTCTGCTACTCTACGGCAAGTCACGAGGATAATTGTGGCAAACAAATGGCTCATGAGGCACAAGACCCTTCCGTTGCTCAAATGTAGTTCGTTGACCTTTCAACATCATTGACAGGAGTGTGGTTCTCTGACTGGCCAGCTGTCTCAGTCAAGGGCACTGCACATAGCAAGCGTATTCTATGAAAGCAGAGTTTTCAAGGGAGCAAGGTCAGCATTCACAAATGGAATTTTACTGCAGCGTGAAGCACAGGTAAAACAGTGACCATGCAGCAGCACCAACAGAGCAATGCCGTCGAGAGGAGAGTTGCAGAGAGGGGCCTGCTGCATTGTTATCAATCAAGTTCAGGACTATTTTATCTGCTGATGATTTGTGGGTTTCAGGGCAATGCTGAAATTTCACTTGCTGTTTAATTTGATCACTTTTGGTGAATGTGGATGTGAAGTGAAATTAAATGCTGTAGATTTTTTAAAAAATGTAAATCAAGTTGGCCTGACTCAGTGCCGTGCATAAAAGAATACGTCTTGGAATAGAACAGAGGGAAAATAATGGCAAATGCAAGTGAATTCACACAGAGATGAAAACGCAACTGTTTTATACGCTGGTGCCAAGCTGGTGCAGCCAAGTGTGGAAAGAATAGACCTAAAATCATGAATGTGGGGCGCGATTCAACGCCCCTCACGCCGGGTGGGAGAATAGCGGGAGGGCCTCCCGACATTTTTCACGCCCTCCCGCTATTCTCCCCCCCCGGAGCGGCCGGGCCTTCGCGCCCGTTTCACCATGGCAGCAAACACACCTGCTCGCTGCCGTCGTGAAACGGGCGCCAGATGCCCGTTTGGGGCATCTAGAGGCCCGATTGGCACGGGAGCACCACGACTGTGCTCAGGAGGGGACAGGCCCGCGATCGGTGCCCACCGATCGTCGGGCCAGCGTCCAAAACAGGCGCACTCTTTCCCCTCCGCCGCCTGACAGGATCAAGCCGCCACGTCTTGCCGGGCGGCGGAGGAGAAAGACGCCAACTGCGCATGCGCGGCTGACGTCATCGGCCGCGTCAGCCGCCGTGACGCTTGACGTGCGGCCTTGAAGACCATCATCAAGGCCGCGCCACCATGACGCACGGGGCCGCGCTCCTATCCCCGCCCAGGGGGGAGAATCGGCCCCGGAAGTGGCCGTGAAGGCTGCCGTGGATCACGGCCTGTCCCACGGCAGCCTTTACGATTCTCCGTATTTGCGGAGAATCTCGCCCGTGGTGTTGAATTTTGGAGAGTTTGCCACGTCAGAAGTTCTTAAGACATCAATCTCTCAGATTTAGTTCCGCCTATTCCATTCAGTTGTGCAAATCTCTACATTTGCAAATGTGAAATTCAACTGATGCTCATGATTCAGAATTGTTGGGCGGGTTTCTCCCCCGCCACACCAGATGTCTGGTGTGGCATGCCGTCAGGATTCTCCGTTTCACTGGCTAGTCAATGGGGTTTCTCATCATGGGGCTACCCCATGCCGTCGGGAAACCCCCAGGCTGCTGGCAAAACGGAGCATCCTGATGGCGGAGAATTCAACCCCTTATGTTCGGGCAGAGCCAAGTAGAAATCGTATTTTAAAATCAGATTTCAAGAATGAGCAAGGAACAAAGCTTGTCAAACTTTATATTATTTTGTGTGCATTGTACAATAGTTACATTGGTCTGGACTTGCATTGAGTTGGGCCGACAGGAGAGCCCTTGAAAAATGGCAGTCGGGACCAGATTTCAGGATTCCCCTCCTCTGTCCTTTTCTAGCAATTTTTGTCAGCGCAAAATTGCAGTCAACTCGCAATAGCACTCCTACCCCCTCCCCCCACAAACCCCCTTGCTGGCTCCTTTGGGTAGTTTAACACTCTCCTCGCAAATTTAATAAAGTCAGGCCCCTTCAGTAAGAATATGTGGTACACGGCGGCTCAAAGGAGGTGTGAACCATGGAGGAACTCCATTCCCAAGCTGGGAGCCAAAAGAAACAGTCAACTGCCCCTGAATTCTTTAATTGACAGGCTTTCAGTTTCAACAGTTATAAATTTGTATTCAAAGTTAGATGTATTTTTACTGCAGTGACTGACTATTACGAAGGTAATACTGTTACATTATGTAAGTGTTGAAATGGTTTAGAGTATTTTTGGGATAAGTGTTCTTGCACATTCAAAACTGAAGAAAATACTGCTTGGGATCTCTTTTGTAATATTCTGAAGTGATTTAAATGTTCAGTCCTTTTAAAATTATTTAAAAAACCCTTCAACAGTTTTCACTTGGACAATAAAAAAGTTACCTGCTCCTGGACTGATTTGCTTTACAGGGCATCTGGTCTAACTTAAAAAAGGCTGTTTACATTTCCCAGGATTCATCATTATAGCTGAAACAATTATGAATGCTGCGATGAGTTTCACAAGGTTCAGAATCACTTATCTCAGCAGGGGGCTGTGTTCAGTTTCAATTGCCAATTTTAAGAGATTATTAAAAGATTGTGTGTCCTGGTCAGTAAAACAAATGTTTGGTTGTTCAGTTTTACAAAGATTACCTACTTGAGGGGTTTAACATTTTTTAAATGGGTTTTATACCTGAATTTATATTTTTAATTTAGAGTGCCCAACTCATTTTTTCCAATGAAGGGATAATTTAGCATGGCCAATCCCTTGCACATCTTTGGGTTGTGGGGGCGAAACACACAGGGAGAATGTGCAAGTTTCAACTGACAGTGACCCAGAGCCGGGATCGAACCTGAGATCTTGGCGTGTGAGACAGCAGTGCTAACCACCGTGCTGCCCCTGAATTTATTTTTAAGTAGACACTGTGAAAACTGTTGGAAGGGTTTTTAAAATCATTTTAAAAGGACTGAACATTTAAATCACTTCAGAATATTACAAAAGAGATCCCAAGCAGTGCTTTAGTGAGAGCTCTCTTAGATTGTTACAAGTTTTATTTCATCTCCATTTCAAAGACATAGCTCCTGAGGTCTGCCTGAGAATACTTGATGAGAGTCTGCGAAGCATTCATGAGGCGTGGAGTGGGCAGAGGGAACGTGAGGGACATGGAGGAGAATCAGGTTGAAGGGTTTGAAGGCTTGACATCATCATCAAAACTGGACCGATGTCCCAGCAAATGGTGGGAGGACATTCCAGCCTGCCTCAACTGCTGTTTCTGAACCCATTCTAGCCCCATCTGAAGGGAACGAAAATGCAGCAGGCAGGGGGCCGTTTAAAAGTTGAGTCTCCTGAGTGGGCAAGTTTCCCAACACAGCATTCCCAACTCCTCCATAAAAATCCAGTGCATTGCATCTGCAGTGCAGAAAAAAGCCGTCTGGTTCAAATGTCTATGCAATAATGCTCCACATTAATCTCCTCCTACCCCTCTTCATCTAACTCCATCAGCAATTCCTTCTATTTCTTCTCCCCTCATGTGTTTATCTAGCATCAACTCAAAGGGAGCTATGCTATTTGCCTCACCTAATCTATATGGTAGCGAGTTCCAAATTGTCACCACTCTCTAGGTAAAGTAGTTTTCATAGAATTCTTCACTGAATTTATTAGTGACTATTATATATTTATGCCCCCTCATTATAGTTTACTCCACACGTGGAAATGCCTTTTTTACATTGCGTATCAAAGCCAACATTCGGACTCCCCTCAGTCTTTACTTTTCTGGAGAAAAATGTTCTAGTTTTCCCAGAAGAGTAAGTCTCAATTTTGGACTCATCCTTTTGAACCTTTTTTTTTTACACCATCTCCAGTGTCTTTGCATCACTTCACAAAATTATATACCTCCTGAATTAACAAATTTATTTCACAAAACTGTCTCCTAACTCAAAAACCCAAATCCTTTTTTTCTCTTTATTCTTTCATGGGATGAAGGCGTACCTGGCAAGGCCCACATTCATTGCCCATCTCTCACTGCCCTTGGACTCAGTGGCTTGCTCGGCCATTTCAGAGGGCAGTTAAGAGTTAACCAGATTGCTGTGGGTTCAAGTCACTTATAGATCAGATCGGGAAAGGATGGCAGATTTCCTTACCCAAAGAACATTAGTGAATCAGGTGGGTTTTTACAATGACTGATAATAGTTGTAATGGTCACCATTAATGAGACCAGCTTTATATTCCAGGTTCATTGACTGAATTCAAATTCCACAAGCTGCGGTGTTAGGATTTGAACCTCTGTCCATGGCCAGAAAGCATTACCGTGTGTTTCTGGTTTACATGGGGAACTTTAAAAGAAACGTAAGCAAACTCAATGAAAACAAAATATCGGAGGAAAGGATAGGAAAAAAGTAAGTATGGAGAATACCAATGGCAAGGCAACAAATTGTTTTTTTTTTTCTTTCTTTGTACCATAGGTATGGATATCGCTGGCTAGGCCAGCATTTATTGCCAATCTCTAATTGCACTCGAGACAGTGATGGACAGCTGCCTTCTGAAACTACTGAAATCAGTGTGATGTCGGTACACTCACAGTGCTGTTACGGAGGGAGTTCCAGGATTTTAACCCAGCAACAGCGAAGGATTGGCAATATCGTTCCAAGTCAGGCGAGTTGCTGCAGTACAATTTGCAGATGTTACACACTGCCGCCACTGTGCATTGGTGGTGGAGGGAGTGATGTTGAAGGTGGTGGATGGGGTGCCAATCAAATGGCTTGGCTGGTGCACATTCTCCCAGTGTCTGCGTGGGTCTCATGCCCACAGCCCAACAATGTGCAGGTTAGGTGGATTGGCCACACTAAATTGCCCCTTAATTGGAAAATAAATAATTAGGTACTCTAAATGTATTTTAAAATAATGGCCAGGCTGCTGTCTTGCTTCTTAATTTGTTTTGGAGCTGCAATCAAGCAGGTAGGTATTCCATTACACTCTTGACTTGAGCCTTGTAGGTGTTTCGGAGTTAAATGGTGAGTTACTTTCCGCAGAAATCCCTGAACTGGTCCAGCCATATAAATACTACGGCTATAAGAACAGGTTTTGACTGTGTGGCAAAATGTGGCTCCAACTCCATCTACAAGTTTGCTGCTGACACAACAATAGTGGGTTGGATCTTGAACAACGACGAGTCAGAGTACAGGAGGGACATAGAGAACTTAGTGGCATGGTGTAACAACACCAATCTCTCCCTCAATCTCAGCAAAACTAAAGAGCTGGTCATTGACTTCAGGAAGCAAATTATCGTATACACCCCTATCTGCATCAATGGTGCTGAGGTTGATAGCTTTAGATTCCTAGTTGTGCACATTACCAACAATCTGTCCTGGCCCACCCATGTCGACTCTACGAACAAGAAAGCACAACAGCACCTATACTTCCTCGGGAAACTAAGGAAATTCGGCATGTCCACATTGACTGTTACAAATTTTCAAATGCACCATAGAAAGCATCCTATCCGGCTGTATCACAGCCTGGTATGGCAACTGCTTGGTCCAAGACCGTAGGAAATTACAGAGAGTCGTGAACACAGCCCAGCCCATTACGCAAACCCGCTCCGATCCACTGACTCTGTCTACATCTCCGCTGCTTTGGGAAAGGAGGCAGCATAATCAAAGCCCGTGTCCACCCGGGTTATTCTCTATTCCAACTTCTTCCATCGGGCAGGAGATACAAAACTCTGAGAACATGCACTAACTGGTTCAAAAACAGCTACTTCCCCACTGTTACCAGACTCCTGAATGACCCTCTTATAGACTGACCTGATCTCTTTCACACATCTTCTCTACTGAGTAGTCTACACAACATATGCTCACCCTATTCCTGTGCCTATGTATTTACATTGTGTATTTATGTATGTCCTGTTTTTTCATGTATAGAACAATCTGTCTGGACTGTACGTAGAACAATACTTTTCACTGTACCTCGGTACACGTGACAATAAATCAAATCAATCAATTTTGTAATTCATGGTTTAAAGGTGCTCCAATTATTGAACTTTTATTGAAATAATAGTCAACATATAATAAGTGACTTACTAATTTGGCCTAATGGGCCAAAATTAAAATCCTGAAATAAATTTTAAATTCATTTGGTCTGCACCAAACAAATAACCAAATTATATTTCCTGACAGTTTTGTAACAAAGCAGTACTGTTTGCTTCCGAGAAAAACTCCAAACTGTAAGTGTCAGACTCCTAAAATAATTTCAAAGCATCACAGGAAACATCAAGGAATTTTACGCAAATAACTGTCTTATTCAAGGGTGGTGAAAAGAGTGTACATGTTTAAAACTGGGACATCACCAATTGGGAATGACTGCCACCACTGGAGTGTCGGGTTATTAATAGGACAAGCATCGAAAAGTTCTGTTCTTATAGGGAATTTTCAAATTACTATAAATCTCATGTTGCACTTGATTACATTCATCATGGAGATTGTTGTGTTTAAGAAAAGCATTCAACAAATGTGAAATGCAACAAAACTGGATTTTGACCATGACCGCACACTCTCCAGGAGTCCAGCCAAAAATAAGAAGAATTGACAAAATAAAGTAAGCTCTGGATGGGGAAATGGTATATTCATCAATCCTTGAATCTGAATTTGCTAATCCATTTTTGGAAGGCTCACATATTGAACTCAAATATTTGAACAAGACCACATTTTTAAATATCTCTGTCTTGCATCACAAAAATACCCATTAACAAACATTCAGATGAAGCCATTTCTTGTCACTCAATGTCACTATCCTGCTTTGCAAGTATTATTTTAGTGTTTAAATATTTATAAATCATCAGCTGAAGGTTTATAAAAAGGAATGTCGGCTTTGTAAACGCTTGCCTTCTCTGAAAATTACTGCAGCCTCAATCTTAGATGATCATTATATAAAACAATCAATACTTCAGATGCACTGAAATTCAAGCAAACGCATTCAGCCTATTTTGCTGTAATCCAATGAAGTAATATTCCATTTAGCTGGCACGCTTATGAAGATATATTCTTATAGTACTAACCTGAGGCTGCGTGAACGAGGACGCATAGCAGGAGACTGTCGTCCATCATCATCTGTGATGCTCTCGGTGCTGAAGTGCTTGCTGAGGAAATGCAGTTCATCGGCGGTGGGCTGGTATGGCAGCTGGTGAAGTTTCTCCTGTGATGAGCAGGATGACTGTGTGCAGTAAACAAAATCTTTCTAAGTACTATTTCTCATCAGTCTCAACTCCATTGCTCTAAATTACAAGAGCATGGAAGTGAAAGAATTAAGAAGAAAAAAAAAGCATTTAAGGCAAAATTAAAACATCAAAGAAATCTGCTAATTTCATGAACATTATGCCACTTGCTACATCAAATTTTGACTGATGTTGGCACCACAAACCAACACAATTATAGATTACATCACAGTTAACCCTGTAAAGCAAAGGACATTTATTACAAAAGTAAAATGTAATTTGAAGGCAGCATATTTTTTCTTAAAACACAGCTGCTGAAATGCACATGCGCATGAAACATATATAATATATATATGCATATACAAACACACATACTTTTTTTAAACATGAAAACCATTCTGGGAGATAAGTAGAATAATGTTGCTTCTAGTTTTCACAGCAAATGTTTCAAAAATCTACATACAGGGATTCAATTAAAAGTCTACAGATCCATAATATCCATCATCATTTCCATTTAATTATTCTAGCAGGGTTGTTTTAATTCCAAGGGAACCACACTTCAGACTGAAGAGGTCTACGAGCAGTTCTTTCTTTGCCCAAAGAACTTTATTTATTATTTCATTTTACCATTATTTCTCTCTTGAACGTCAGTCCTGAGAAAGTTTTGATATTTTTGTTCTGTTTTCTCTTCATCTCTTGCATACTATTTAGCTTCATGGTTTTCATTTTCTTGCCTTTGACTATTATTTTCCAAGTGTTTCTCTTAGACATACCTTATTTTTCAACACCTGCCTCCATTGCTTATGAACCCCAACTGGATGCCAGCTTAAGTTTCACCCTTCTCCTTTTGGATCCACTCCTGACCACCAACGTCTTTGAGTTATGCAACGTGGCTGACTATTGCTCTCAATACTCTCAGCACAATCCACCCTCTCCAATGGCCCAAATACACATTTCTGACCTCTTCTCTTCAATTCCTACCTTGGCTACTCTGGTTGTTAGTTCTATATCATCCTTCATCTCATCCAATTGTTCAACAAAACCTTTTTTTTTCATTTGATATATTAAGAATCGTAGGCTTAAATAGTTTTGAGTGCAGTCCGACGTGCCAATCCTTGCTGCC
The DNA here is from genome assembly GCF_902713615.1 of Scyliorhinus canicula. Lineage (NCBI taxonomy): Eukaryota > Metazoa > Chordata > Chondrichthyes > Carcharhiniformes > Scyliorhinidae > Scyliorhinus > Scyliorhinus canicula. Next base: position 47,688,189 of record NC_052149.1, on the reverse strand, counting down.
CCTTCACTTTCATACACTTATTCATTGCTGGATTTTCACCATGTCCTCTGTTGTCCTTTTTCTGATCCTCAAAGATCTGTTTTAAGCAAATGCCATAGCCCAATGGAATGAGTTTCGAGCTTGCAAGATTTCTTCCACCGCTTCAACCCTTCTCCCCCTTCCTCTGAGGGACTTGGTGTCCACCCCACCAAGTATCTGAACTCTTCTTCATTATGTAGCCATCTCAATCATCTTAAGCCTCTTCCTCTAACATTTTTCCTAATCTTAATCTTTATACTGACATCAGGTGTCTCAGTTTCGCTGCCCCTTTTGCTATTTCTATGCCCCAAATCATTTTTAGAGCAAGGACAAAAGAGATGCTCTACTATTGTTGCTTGGCAGTAGAATCGCTACCTGTCTGGGGCTAAACACCAGCTCACTGACGCGAGTCAGTGGAGTGACGGAACAGAATTTTAAAGGCTGATGGGGTTGGGATTGAAATCATGCAGATCCAACTGGTGTCTCAGTTTGCTGGCATCATAAGGAAATGGACATTTGTATCAATAATCTTCAAAACATTGGCAGGGGTCTGGGTCTGTGGTGTGGATCCATTCTTTTTCTGTTTGCGTGATTGGCAGAACCACTGTATTTGCTTCAATTTTCGACATCATCTGGTCTTTCTAAACTTTATTTTTTTTATTACCCCCACCACCTAATTTTATCATCCCTGTTTATTAGTCTGTTTGTAAACAATATATCTCAAAAACTAATAGATGGATTTCACCGAAACTTGGGACACAGAGAAGGGAAAGCCCAAGGAAGACCTGATTCGTTTTTGGCGAGATGCGGATCTGGATTAATTTTTTTGAAATAATCTATTAACATTGGGCGATAGAGTGAATTGAATTTTTTTGAAGAATGTTGTGGGTTGTTTAATTTAGAATGTTGTTGATTGTTTTAGAATGCTGTGGGTTGCCTCTGAGGTGCAATTTGGCACAGCTGTTAAAATGAGCAGAGTTTTCAGAACAGGTTAATAGATGTAGATGGGCCTGAAGCCTAGTTCGCGAGAAGCAAACTCTTAACAAAATAATTTCTTTTTTAGCTTGAGTGATCCAGCAGGCAAGAAAAAGCCTCAAGGGGGAGTTGCATAACAGTAAGAATGCTGAGTTAATACACACAGCAGAGGTATGTGCTCTACTGAGCGTCCTCTCCACTTGTTTCTCATCCTTTTATTATGCATTAAATTTTCTCCTTTGTCTTTTTCCTACCAACTATTTGCACATTTTTATATGCTGGCATTAATTGTCCCAACTACTAACAAATTTTAAAGTTATTTAATAATAAGTTATTTAAATTTCTTTATGCATTTGGCGTGTTTGTAGGTTATAGCGTCACCTCATCTCCCCTTTTTATATTTTCCCATCCGTACTAAAATGCCCAATTAACTCAAAGGCTGACGAGGTGTACATATAAGAATTGTTAGAACCATCTTTTCAGATGCTGACTGGCAGGCGTTTCCTGCAATTTCTGTTTTTATTCCAGATTTTGAGCCATTTTGATTTGATCACTACTTTTCCTTTAAATCATTTTAAAGAAAAATACAGGATTTGGTCAGATGAAAACTGGCAGCATGGTCAAATGTTTTTAATCCAGGACCAATCTCTTGCACAATGAACTTCACAATGTTTTTCAACACTCAGTGTACATCATGCAAGACAATTATAGTTTAAATGTTTGGCAGCGGCATTAATAATAATTGTAAAAAATAAACATTTCCCGATATTCACTACTAATGAATGCAGAGCATTTGGAGCACAACTGGTAATTGAAATAAAGCCCTTGATTTGCTGCAATGGATTTTTTCAAAATTGACACCAACAACTGGTAATATTGAACAATCAGTGATCCTCTCAAAATGCTTACAATGAGAGGAGATTGCTCTCGCCAATTACATCAACACACCAGGTTGAATAATCAGTATCCAAAATCAAAAGAAGTCGGTTAATTTGTCATTGCTATTGCCAGCACATATTGAATCACTTAATATGCAAACAGAATGGCACTTGTAAGTGTTAGAAAAAACATTAGTAAATATTTTCCACATGCTCTGATTTTACCATAAGGATGGAAACACAAATTGCGGGAGAGAAGAAGAATAAGAGGCACAAAGGGCTACGATAAAAGCAGCATTAAAATAAAGAGTAGTTCAAAATAGGAGGAATCAGACAGGGAAATGTGTAGCGAACAGGCGGGTTTAGAGCATATGTGGATAACAGTTTAAAATGTGTTAAATAACATGCAAGCCACCACATGGGATTATGATGCAGTGGCATTAACACAGACCTTAATCAAACAAGAGGTGGGATGAGCATTTAATGTTCCTGTTTATAATTATATTAAAGAGAGAGAAATATTGATCAAATATACTTTTACAACATGAGAAAGAGTTTATATAATTTAAGGTGCAAGGACAGAACCAACTTGATTAGAATTAAGCAACAATGGAGGAGCTATTACACTGTGTTTTATACTATGTGATGAATATCACACTGATCCCCGAATTCAGATTAAAATAAAGAAGCTTGTAAGAACCATAAATTAAAGCTGATGTACAGTGTGTTTAACCCAAGTAGAGTAAAAATCATTATAGCACAAGTATCTCTTTTGAAGCCATTAGGCACATGGGGAAAAACATGTATCTCGCCCTTAAACTAATTAAATTGTTTCGAACAAAGAGCCTAAGTAAAAGATCCTTGGTTTCACTGAACATAAATCCCTTTTAATTACATGATTGCAACTATGGCTACAGCTGTCACAAAAGAGGCTATATAAAAGATATTGAAAATGTATAAGAGACAGATTCACAGAGCTATCGCTCACTCCCTCCTGCAAGGAGAGTGCAGTCAAGGTGTTCTATTCCTAGGCTTTTTCATCAAACATAGTCTCTTGAGATATTGTGAGTATGTGCCTATGACCCTTTTTAGAAATGTATTAGGTAAAGATACAACATGCTTTCGGATTTCCATGTTTAAATATATCCGTCTCTTAAAGAAGATAATCTGTTAGCAAATAACAAAGAACGGTTAGCAGATTTATATTTTGAAGATCTCGAAGTTTGTTTCTATATTCTGAAATATCTTACAATAAACTTCCACTAGAAAAATAAACTGTGTATTCTTACATTGAGTAAGTTTAAACTCCTAGACGCTCTTTTAGGATGCCTTAGATAAGGATCTACGCTGAAAATGTAGGAGGTTTGGTTTTGAGCATCTTACACAAACAATCTTCCATTAGAAGGTAACTGAAACTGTTTAACTGTTTAAGACCTGGAGCAGTAATCCCCCCTAGTGAGTGCTCTCCTGTTCTTTGCAGGAAAAATGGCTTTCCCTCCTGCGGTGGTTTAGCCAGAAATAGACTTGTAAGATTTATTCATTCAAGGGGTGTGGTCATTACTGGTCAGGGCAGCACTTATTGCCCACCCCTAATTGCCTTTGAGGTAGGGTGGCATGGTGGTTAGCACTGCTGGCTCACAGTGCCAGGGACACGGGTTCAATTCTGATCTTGGGTGTGGAGTTTTCACTTTCTTCCCATCTGTGTGGGTTTCCTCCGGGTGCTCTGGTTTCCTCTCACAGTCCAAAGATGTGCAGGTCAGGTGGGTTGGCCATGCTAAATTGCCCCTTAAGAGTCCAAAAGGTTAGGTGGGGTTGCTGGGTTACGGGGATGGGGTGGGGGTGTAGGCCTTGTTAGGGTGCTCTTTCGGAGGGTCGGTGCAGACTTAAACGGCCAAATGGCCTCCTTCTGCACTGTAGGGATTCTATCGTGATGCTGAGCTGACTTCTTGAACCGCTGCAGTCATTAGAACATAGAACAGTACAGCACAGAACAGGCCCTTCGGCCCTCGATGTTGTGCCGAGCAATGATCACCCTACTCAAACCCACGTATCCACCCTATACCCATAACCCAACAACCCCCCCCCCTTAACCTTACTTTTTAGGACACTACGGGCAATTTAGCATGGCCAGTCCACCTAACCCACACATCTTTGGACTGTGGGAGGAAACCGGAGCACCCGGAGGAAACTCACGCACACACGGGGAGGACGTGCAGACTCCGCACAGACAGTGACCCAGCCGGGAATCGAACCTGGGACCCTGGAGCTGTGAAGCATTTATGCTAACCACTATGCTACCGTGCTGCCCCCCATTGTAGTGTAGACATACCCACAGTGCTGTTAGGGAGGGAGTTCCAGGATTTTGACCCAGCAACAATTGAAAGAATGCAACAGATTTCCAAGTCAGGATGGTGTGCAGCTTGGAGGGGAACCTTCAGGTAGTGGTGTGTGGTGATGGTTCCATCACGGTGTTCCCTGCTGCTCTTGTCCTGATAGATGTTATTGGCTGTGGGTTTTGAAGGTGCTGTAGCAGGAGACTTGGTGAGTTCTTGCATTGCATCTTGTAATTGGTGCATACTATGCGTCGTTGTTGGAGGGGTGAATGCTTGTTGAGAGGGAGAAAGAGCAAATTTGCAGGCAAATTACAGAAAGATGAAAGAACTTTAGAGTGATGATAATCAGAGGCTTCAATTGCAGTATAGATGAGGAAAATAACAGTGCAAAGAGCAAAGAGGGGGAGGAATTTCTGAAAGTGTACAACAGAACTACCTATAGCAATATGTTTCAAGCCCAACAAGGAAAGATGCAGTGTTTGTATCTAATTCCGGATAATGTAATGGTGCAAGTAGAGTATATTTCCCTGAGGGAACATTTGCGAAATAAAGATCATAATGCCATTAGGTTGAGAGTAATTATAGAAAAGGAAAAGAAAACAACATGAAAATTCGCAACTAGAGGTGGGCTTATTTCATTGAGTTGGTAAGGGATCTTGCCCAAGTCGACTGGAATCAAAGACTGACAAGTGAGACAGTAGGTGAGTATTAGAAGACCTCAAAGAACAGATAGTTCAGTTGCAAACTAATCACATTCTCATGCGGGGGAAAAGAATGATATGCAAAGCTAGAGCACGCTGGATGACTTAAGATATAGAGCTTAAAATGAAATAGGAAAAGGTGGCTTATGAATATGAGATTCATAAAATGACACAGAACCAAGTTGAATATTGAAAGTATCGGAATATTTAGGACAGAGAGTACATGAGAATAGATGAGCAGCTATCATAAAAGGAAACCAAAGTATAGAAATAGGTAGTCAAAGGGAGTGAGGGGTCGGACAGAAAGGAGACTAGGCCCCGGGTGCAACATGAACCGAGTGCAAAATCGGAAATTTCTGCAGGAAACTGAGCTAGCATTGCAACTTAGAATTAATCATCAGTGCTGCGTAAAGGGAGATAGGTTTGCAAACCACACAGAGTAAGGGGACACACGGAGAGAAGACTACACCTCAGTGTGACGTCGGCTCAGCCGAGTAAGAAAGTCAGTAATTTGATTCACGTGGGAATGTCTACTTCCTGTAGCATTAGAAGACACAAGATGCATAGCAGAAATGGAGGGTAACCTAAAGTAAGTGATCAGTTGGTGAGTATTTTCTCTTTCTTGCCCATCTAAATTACTGAATTTAAATCGAGGTAAGTGTAACAATAATTGAAATAATAGAATATAAGAATATAAGCACAAGCAGAACTTGCGACATTAATTAAAATGTAATAAAATAATTAATTAGTTAATTACAACACAATAAGAGCAGGGCATATGTTGCAGCTGTAGTATGTAGGTATAATGGACACCAGAGTTTGCCATGGCATCCGCATCTGCAGTAAGTGTCTACAGCTTAAGGAATGTCAGTTCAGAGATAATGAGCTGTAGGCTTGTAAAAAAAAGGTACTGGAATAATCATGGGTGATTTTAATCTTCATTTGGATTGGGCAAAGGTAGCCTGAGTATATTCAGCACAATTGTTTAGAGCAGTATACTCTAGTGTCAGCGGGGAGCAGGCTATTTTAGACCTGGTAATGGGCAATGAGACAGGATTAATGAGCTCATAATAAAGGAGCCTCCTGCCAATGGTGATCACAACATGAAAGAATTTCTTTTTCAGTTTGAGCATGAGAAGTGCTGGTCGAAGACTGTTGTCTGAATTTAAATAAAGGCAATTAGAAGGGTATGAGAACAGAGTTGGCTAAAGTGAACTGGGAAAATAGGTTAAAAGGTAAGACAATCGAGAACCAGTGGCAGGCGTTTAAGGAGATATTTCATAACTCTAAGCAAAGAGTTTCCCTTCCATTAAGAAAAAATACTTTTATGAGAACGATGTACCATCCGTGGCTAACTAAGGAAGTTAAGGACTGTATGAAATTAAATGAAAATGTGTACAATATTGCAAACATTAGTGGTAGGGCAGAGTATTGGACAGATTTTAGAAACCAGAAAAGAATAACCAAAAAAAAATAATAAGGAGCGAGAAATTAGAGTATGAGGGAAAGTCAGGCTCAACTATTTACAATCTACATCTTGGATGAAGGGACCAATAGTATAAGCTAAATTTGCTGATGCCACAAAGGTGGATAGGAAAGTAAGCTGTCAAGAGGACATAAAGAATAAACAAAGGAATTTAGATAAGCTAAGGGAGTGGATACAAATGTGGCAGATGGTGTGTAATGTGGGAAGGAGGAATAAAAAAGCAGTACATTTTTGAACAGAGAAAGATTGCAAAACTCTACGGTACAGAGGGATTTGGGTGTCCTGCTACATGTATCACAAAAGACTAGCATGCAGATAGAGCAAGTGATTAGGAAAGCAAAAGGAATGTTGGTGCTTATTTCAAGGGGAATTGAGTATTAAAAGTAGAAAAGTGTTGCTCCAACTGTACAGGACATTAGTGAAGCCACTTAAGAAAGAATATGATTGCATTAGAAGCAGTTCAGAGAAAGTTCACTTGACTGATTCCTGGAATGAAGGGGTTACTTCAGGAGGAAAGATTGAGCAGGTTGGGGTTTCGAAGAATGACAGATGATCTTATTGAAACAGATAAGATCCTGAAGTTACTTGACAAAGTGGATGCTGAGGTGATGTGTCCCCTTTTGGGGGAATCCAGGACTAGGGGAAACAGTTGCAATATTAGAGGTCTCTCATTTAAGACAGAGACGACTGAAATTCTCTTCCCCGGACATCAGTGGAAGCTGGGTCATTAAATATATTCAAGGCTGAGTTAAGACAGATTTTGATCGACAAGAAAGGCAAGGGTTATGGGGCCAGATAGTAAAGTGATGTTGAGATCACAATCAGACCAGCCATGATCTTATTGAATGGTGGAGCTATTTGCCTACTCCTGAATATTGAGAAAAGTAGGGCAAATTTGAGACTAAAAGGGTGATCTTGCAGAGGACATTGGCTGAGATGCTAAATGAGTGCACCTATTTCCCAAAAGAAAGGGGGTTCTGTGAAGGAGGAAGCAGTAGAGACATTGGAGAGGATTAAAAATAGATATGATATACTTGAAAGATTAACAGGATCAAAAAGGAAAGGCACGGAGTGCAAATGGAATTATCATAGAATTTACAGGGCAGGAGGCCATTCGGCCCATCGGGTCTGCACCGGCTCTTGGAAAGAGCACCCTACCCAAGGTCAACACCTCCACCCTATCCCCATAACCCCACCCAACACTAAGGGCAATTTTGGACACTAAGGGCAATTTATCATGGCCAATCCACCTAACCTGCACATCTTTGGACTGTGGGAGGAAACCGGAGCACCCGGAGGAAACCCACGCACACACGGGGAGGATGTGCAGACTCCGCACAGACTGTGACCCAAGCTGGAATCGAACCTGGGACCCTGGAGCTGTGAAGCAATTATGCTATCCACAATGCTACCGTGCTGCTGCTTTCGATGTTGCTGAAGGGAGTAAATTGTGGAGGCACTGGTCACAATATTCCAAATTCTCCTGAGATACCGAGTGGTGCCAGAGTACCAGAGGATTTCAAACGTTACATCTCTACTCAAAACGGGGAGCAGATAAATTCTGCAGGTCAGTCAGCCTGATGGCATTGGAGGGAGACATTAATGCAGGCCAAAATTAATTGGCACTTGAAAAAATATGGGCAAGTAAATGAAAGCCAGCATTGATTTGTTAAAGGCAAATTATCTTTGATTGGTTTGATTGAATTATTCAATTAAATAAGATAGAAGATTTAGGGTATTACAATTAATATTTTATATATGGACTTTCAAAGGTGTTTGGTAACATACCAAATAAGTGTAAGCAGAATTGAGAACATTGGATCAGAGAGGATTGGCTGTGTGGATATGAAATTGGTTAAAGGATAGAAAGCAGAGAAATCATAAGCTGTTCTTTTTCCAGACAGAAGCAAAGTGTGCAAAGATGTTGTCCCAGAGGTTTGTGTTGGGACGATTACTCTTTATGTTATATATTCATTACCTGGACTTGAGTATCTTGCGCATCATTTCAAACTTTGCCGAGGACAGCAAACTTTGAAATATAATAAAGTTAGGAAGATAGTGCTTCAAAAGGACAGACAAACTGGTGAAATAGTAGATACATGGCAGGTGAAATTAAATGTAGAAAAGTGTGAAATGGTTAATTTCAAGAGGAAGATTGAAGAGTGGCAACCAGGTGATTCAATTTTAAAATAGCTGTAGTAATAGAAAGACCCCAAGGTTTATACATACAAGTATCAGAAATGAAAAAAAAATGAAAAATGAAAATCGCTTATTGTGACAAATAGGCTTCAATGAAGTTACTGTGAAAAGCCCCTAGTCACCACATTCCGGCGCCTGTCCGGGGAGGCTGGTACGGGAATCGAACCGTGCTGCTGACCTGCTTTAATAGCCAGCGATTTAGCCTGGTGAGCTAAACCAGCCCCTGTGAAAGAAGGTGGCAGAATAAGTTGAAAATGTTGTGACAAAGGCATCTTAAGCTGAATCTTTAGGCCCCAGTTAGAATATTGGGATCTATTCTAGGCACCACACCTTAACAAGGACACAAAGGCCTGATAGGATGTGCAGAGGGGATTTAAGAGAATGGGACCAGGGATGAAAGTCTTAATTCTAGGGAAAGACAAGAGAAACTGGGGTTGTTCTTGTTAGAGAAGGTTAAGCAGAGATTTGATAGAGATATTCAAAATCATGAAGAGTTTTGAGAGGGTAAATAAGGAGAAACTTTCCAATGTCAGAAGGGACAGCAACAAGAGATCACAGGCCAAAGAACCAGTGGCAACATGAGGAAAAAAGCTTTTGCTCAGTGAGTTGCCACAATCTGGAATGTACTGTCTGAAAGAGTGGTGGAAGCAGATTCAATAATACTTACAAGGGAGTTGGATAATACTTAAAGTAGAAAAAATGTCAGGGCTGCAGGAAGGATCGGGGAAGTGGAACTAATTGGAACATTCTTTCAAAGACCCATCATAGGTATGATAAACCAAATGGTCTCCTGCTTCGCTGTATTGTCATATGATCTTATGATTCAATATGAGACCACAGGATCACAGTATCAGCAGAACACAAGATACAGTTAATAATACTCTTTAACACTGCAATGAAGTTACTGTGAAAATCCGCTAGTCGCCACACTACGGCGCTTGTTCAGGTACACTGAGGGAGAATTCAGAATGTCCAATTCACCTAATCAGCACATCTTTCAGGGCTTGTGGGAGGAAACCAGAGCATCCGGAGGAAACCCACACAGACACGGGGAGAATGTGCAGACTCCACAAAGACAGTGACCCAAGCCGGGAATCGAACCCGGGTCCCTGGCGCTGTGAAGCAACAGTGCTAACCACTGTGCTACTGCTCATTTTTTTTGTGTGTGTGGTGGTGCTCAATCAATTGCTACTAGTGATAATCTATGAAAAATAATTAATACATACAGATACTGTGGAACTGGGTGTATTGGTTCCATATCCAGAAGAAGGCAGGGAGGCCAGCGACCATCGGCGTCCATCAGTTCTGGAGATTTGGAAAGAAAAAATACAGAATGGTGACAAGGTAGAAGCTTTTATCAAGTTGCAAATAATCTTCAAACAGATGAAAGATTTTCCGCACAAGGCAATACTTGAACTCCAATACTCTGTCCCATCCAGTGAATTCCTAATTACAATTATCCCATCAGTGAGTCTTATAAAGCAGAGATCAGGTATAATTCCAGGACTGAATACAGAAAGACAGCATCATCCCTCACACCAATGAGGTTAACAGCTTCAGGATCTTGTTTATTCTTTCAGCCAGATTTTAATACCCGAGGTTCGGCAAATTAAAGGAAGTGAAAGAAAAATGGCAAAACCTTATTTTTTAAACTCGGCGACAGCCTCAGCTCTTTAAAAAAAGTGTGACAGGGGATCAATGTCGACTTGTGCTGCTAATCCAAAGATGTGCAGGTTAGGTAGACTGGCCATGATAAATTGCCCTCAGAGTCCAAAATTGCCCTTAGTATTGGGTGGGGTTACTGGGTTATGGGGATAGGGTGGAGGTGTTGACCTTGGGTAGGATGCTCTTTCCAAGAGCCGGTGCAGACTCGATGGGCCGAATGGCCTCCTTCTGCACTGTAAATTCTATGAATTTACCCTCTGCCCTAACCCCCCACTATCCCATAAACATGTGTACTTTTAACATGTGTATTTCTGGTTCTAGCTATAATAAAGAGATTTGGCCCACTTTGATTCTTCAGCCTAAATGTCAGGGATGTTTCATTTTTGAGGGCATTTCACTGAAAACATTTCAGTTTCTGCTAAAGATGAAAAAATAGTAATTGGAGTTTGAGATGACTCAGCTATATTGATTGCCTGTAAACAATTTGAAATCTTTTATTGGTATCAATGAACTATAAGCTTTGGAATCAGGCAATAGACTGTTGACTTAGCCTCGCACCAGCAAAGTACTACAGGTATCTCAATCCTTTTCTATTTGTATTCATCTTAAACTTGAATCCTCTCTTCAGCATCACTGTTGGCTGGAGCTTTCAACCAAACTATGGTAAATATTTTGCTACACTACATGCAGAGAAATCATGACAGGCCATTTGAACTATGGTGACAGAGCACATAGTAGTGGTTCATGCTGCTCATAAAACACAGCTGTGAACTTTGAGCCAGTATATTTCTGTCCTTAAGAATCTAGATTAAATGTATATATTGATGATTTACAACAAAATATCAGAATAGGAGGTATAAACTTTAATGTAGTTGGGCTTTCTTTAAGATATCAACCAATTCTTACAGGAAAGTAGACTCAATATTATGAATCACTTTGGCAAACAAGAATATTAACCACTGAAGAATGCTCAGGTTATTTATAATCCACAATATATAAAATAGTCTGATTTCAATGATTTTCAAATGACGTTTGCTGGATTATAAAGATGGGAGTGAAGCTTTGCGAGTTCTTAGCAGCTACAAATCAGTTCTCCAGGGAGGCCAATTATTATCACAATATTGTTACAAATTCAAGGTTTCATAACATTAGTGTGTTTTGGACCTGTCTCTTCAATTTTGGGTTAAATGGAGGAATGAAGGGTATCATGTGACCTGTTCTAAATTGTGCTGACAAAAAGCTTGGCTACGAAAGGTTAAAGGGGGTCCAGGATGTTTTACTGAGAAGAAGGCACAAGATATTCACACTGTAAACAATTATCAGGGCAGCTGTGCTAACAGTGAATAGACTCTTGCGTTCCAAGTCTCAGAGAGGTGCGAGGAATTTCAGGATTTGTATGTAGTTATACTTTAAATTGCCTATCTAATTTCAAAATAGAATGGAACTGAGAGTCTAAAGGATAGCTTTATAGCATTTCTACCTGGACACAAGGCCAATGTGATTCATGTTGAGATGGGTGTTGAGAACAGAAGAGTCCATAGCAAGTCATTGCAGAATCTAATCACAAGTTTTCTTAAAAATATCACTGACCCTCCCACACAGGTTCAATTTACAAGAATGAGAGAGAGAAGAGAGAGAGAGGAGGGTGAAAGAAAATTTTAACAAGACTGAAAGATTCACCTAACTTTCACTAGAGGGAGTGATCTTCAGGCTAACTTTCACTGTGAAAGTCATTTCTGGGATTAGAAGTTATCTGGCTTTAAAAGAAAAATAAAGGAAGTAAGCCCTCGGGAACCAAGCATCACAGTGGACTGGTTCTGGCAGAATAAAGTGTCTACTTGGGGGGGACAGACTCAAGTCTAACGGGTGTTTTTCATTCATTTTCTATGTTAAATAGGAACTATTTTCTGTAGTTTAGAGTATAAATTGCCTACTAAAATAGTATTTAGTCAATGTTGTTTTTAGTTTATTCGATAAAGTAAAAGTCTTAAAACTGGAAATCAGGTTTTATGATCTTTTTGCCCATTCATGGGAAGTTTGAATTTAAAAAAAAAAGTTATTGGTCTCTACCGGAATCATAATATTATTTTTAACCTAGAATTGATTTAATTGATCCTCACCTACGGTGGCTGCACACAAAGTGCTGAGTGGAGAGAATTGGAAGCTTTCCTAGATTTGCTTGGCTTCACAGCATAAGAGTTGGGTATTGGTTCCTCCTGGTTTATTTATGCTCCTTACTACCGTGTTGCCATCTGTTCAAAGTCACTCATTTACAAAAGACCTTCACTTTGCAGAACAGCAGAGCTATACATGCCACTGCCAGTACCAAAGTCAGATACTTTTAAGAATAAGGAATGGAACAAAGAGAAGATGGTACATAAGTACCTGTACTGAGTTACTTGGACCTTAAAAAGTTTAATGTAAATTATGAAAACACTAGAAACAAAATATTGCAATAACAGTCTAGATGTATAGCAGGAGAAATTAAATATTACAGATATCTCTGAAACATGGCTCTAATTTGAAACTGGGCCAGAGTGGCACTGAACATGAGCCATCTGGCAGAAGAACAAATGCCATTCGAAGTAGTCCTCACTAATAATACCCAAGAGAAGAGCATCACAAATGCAAAAGCTGCTAACCAAAACCAAAAATGCGTGCATAGATTTGGTTCTTGCTGTTCATGATAATATCCTGCAGTGCCCATCAGTTGTAGAAGGTTTCAAGCGAAACAGAAGAGACTAAGAGATTTCACTACAAGGTCACCTGGGCGTGTGCTGGAGTTCGTAACAAATAACTGGGGTAACTCCTCTCCCATAACCTCTACTTCCTGGAGCAATGGACTTCAGTTTTAGCTCAGTTGGCTGGACAGCTGATTTGTGATACAGAGCAAGGCCTACAGCACAGGTTCAATTCCCGTACCAGCTGAGCTTATTCGTGAAGACCCCGCCTTCTCAACCTTGCCCCTTGCCTGAAGTGTGGTGATCCTCAGGTTAAATGACTCCAATTAGCTCTTCCTGTCAAAGGGAAATCAGCCTACAGTCATCTGGGACTATGTCGACTTACTTACTTTTACTATATACAGGTTAAGCGTTCCTTATCCAAGATTTCAAAAACTGTTAAATTTCAAAATCCACACTTTCTTTCAAGCACTGACATGATGTCACAAATGGGAAATTCCACAAGGGCGGTGCGCTGTTCCCAACACGCGCCCCCCATGCACAATTCCCAACGCAAGCTGGTCTCATATAAAGGATGATCCACCAACATATGCCCCAATTATCTAACTTATTTTGCTTCAACAAGAATACATTAATTAAGGGAAGCCAGCAAGGATCTGTTAAAAGTAAATCACCTTTAACTAAGTCAATTGCATTTTTTCATAAGTTAACAGAGGGTTGATGAGGTTAAAACACTGATGTGGTGTACACGGATTTCCAAAAGATGTTTGATAAAGTGCCATCTATTAGGCTTTCCAGCAAAGTGGCACATAATATTTAATGGAGCATAGGAACAGCAGATCATTCAGCCCCTCGTGCCTATCCCACTATTTAATAAAATCATGGCTGATCTGTGGCCTAACTCCATTTACCTGCCTTTGGCCCATATCCCACAATATCTTTGCTTAACAAAAATCTATCTATCTCGGATTTAAATTTAACAATTGTTCTAGCTTCATCCTCTGTACAATGGAGAGTGTTCCAAACTTCTTTGGAGTGAAGAGGTGCTTCCTAACATCTTTCCTGAATGGTCTTGTCCTAACTTTTACAATATGCCCCCTTGTTTTAGACTCTCCAAATAATGGAAATAGTTTATCGTTATGTACTCCGTCTTTCCCGGTTAATATATATACATTTTAATTCAGTTTTATAGGATGTTGGAGTTGCTGGTTAGGCCAACATTTATTGCCCATCCGTAGTTGCCCTTCAGAAGGTGGTGATGAGTTGCCTTCTTGGATCACTGCTGTCCCTGAGTGGAAGGTACACCCACAGTGCCGTTCAGGAGGGAGTTCCAGGACTTTTCCCCAGCGACAGTAAAGGAACTGCGATATATTTCCAAGTCAGGGTGGTGGGTGACTTGGAGGGAACTTCCAGGTGGTGGGGTTCCCAGGTATCTCCTGCTCTCATCCTTCTGGATGGTAACGGCTGTGGGTTTGGAAGGTGCTGTTTAAGGAACTTTGGCGAGTTATTGCAGGGCATCTTGCAGATAGTACACGTGGCTACTACTGTTCGTCAGTGGTGGTGGGTTTGAATGTTTGTGGAATGAGGGAGGTGGGGCGGAATCAAGCCTGCTTTGTCCTGGGGCTGCTTTGTCCTGGATGGTGTTGAGTTTGTCCTGGATGGTGTTGTTGGAGCTGCAGTCATCCAGGCAAGTGGAGAATATTCCATTACACTCCTGACTCGTGTCTTGTAGATGGTGGACAGGCTTTTTTTGGGGGAGGGGGCTCAGGAGTTGAGTTACTTGTCGTAGGATTCCTAGCCTTTGACCTGCCCTGGTAACCACAGTATTAATATGGCTAGTCCAGTTCAGTTTCTGATCAATGGTAACCCCCAGGATGTTGGCTCTGGGGAATTCAGCCATGGTAATGTCATTGAATGTCACGGTACGATGGATAGATCCTCTCCCATAGGAGATGGTCATTGTCTGGCACTTTTGGCGCTGAATGTAACTTGCCATCCCAAGCCTGGATATTGTCCAGGTCTTGCTGCATTTGGGCATGGACTGCTTCATTATCCGAGGAGCCACGAATGGTGCTGAACATTGTGCAGTCATCTGCGAACATCCCTACTTCTAACGCTATGATGGAAGGGAGGTCATTGATGAAGCAGCTGAAGGTGGTTGAGCCTAGGATACTACCTTGAGGAATTCCTGCAGTGATGTCCTGGAGCTGAGATGATTGACCTCCAACCACCACAACCAGGTATGAATCCAACCAGCGGAACGTTTTTCCCGATTCCCATTGACTTCAGTTTTGCTCGGGCTCCTTGATGTCATATTCGGTCAAATGCTGCCTTGATGTCAAGGGCAGTGACTCTCACCTCACCTCTGGCATTCAGCTCTTTTGTCCATGTTTAAGTAAGGCTGTAATGTGGTCAAGATCTTAGTGACCCTGGCAGAACACAAATTGAACTACCATGAGCATATTATTGTTGAGTAAGTGCCGCTTGATAGCACTGTTGTTGACTCCTTCCATCACTTTGCTGATGATGGAGAGTAGACTGACAGTGAGGTAATTGGCTGGGTTGGATTTGTCCTGTTCCTGGTGTACAGGACACGCCTGGTTAATTTTCCACATTTCTGGGTAGATGCCAGTGTTGTAGCTGTACTGGAATAGCTTTGCTAGGGGCATAGCAGGTTCTAGAGCACAAATTTTCAGTACTGTTTCCGGAATATTGTCAGGGCTCATAGCCTTTGCAGTGTTCAGTGCCTTCAGCTGTTTCTTGATATCACGTGGAGTGAATAGTATTGGCTGAAGACTGATATCTGTAATGCTGGGGTCCTCCAGAGGAGACCGATCTGAAGATTGTGTGCGAATGTCTCAGCCTTGGTCTTTTGCACATATGTGCTGGGCTCCTCCATCATTGAGAGTGGGGATATTTGAGGAGCCTCCTCCTCCACCTGGCTGGATGTGGCAGGACTGCAGAGTTTAGATCTGATGCATTTGTTGTGGAATCACTAAGCTCTGTCTATTAGAGAGAGAGAAATACAGCACAGAACAGGCCCTTCGGCCCACGATGTTGCGCCGAACTTTTGTCCTATGTTAATCATAGAATTTTGGACAATTTTTCATGGCCAATCCACCCAACCTGCACATCTTTGGACTGTGGGAGGAAACTGGAGTACCCGGAGGAAACCCACGCAGTCACGGGGAGGATGTGCAGACTCCACACAGACAGTGACCCAAGTCGAAATCGAACTTGGGACCCTGGAGCTGTGAAGCAATTGTGCTATCCACAATGCTACTGTGCTGCCCTTAAGAAGTTAACCTACACTCCATTATTCTACCCTAATCCAAGTACCTATCCAATAGCCGCTTGAAGGTCCCTAACTTTTCCGACTCAACTACTACCACAGCCAGTGCATTCCATGCCCCCACTACTCTCTGGGTAAAGAACCTACCTCTGACATCCCCTCTATATCTTCCACCATTTATCTTAAATTTATGTCCCCTTGTAATGGTGTGTTCCACCCGGGGAAAAAGTCTCTGACTGTCTACTCTATCTATTCCCCTGATCATCTTATAAACCTCTATCAAGTCGCCCCTCATCCTTCTCCGTTCTAATGAGAAAAGGCCTAGCTCCCTCAACCTTTCCTCGTATGACCTACTCTCCATTCCAGGCAACATCCTGGTAAATCTCCTTTGCACCTTTTCCAAAGCTTCCACATCCTTCCTAAAATGAGGTGACCAGAACTGCACACAGTACTCCAAATGTGGCCTGACCAAGGTTTTGTACAGCTGCATCATCACCTCACGGCTCTTAAATTCAATCCGTCTGCAAATGAACGCTAGCACACCATAGGCCTTCTTAACACAGCTCTATCCACTTGAGTGGCAACTTTCAAAGAACTATGAACATAGACCCCAAGATCTCTCTGCTCCTCCAAATTGCCAAGAACCCTACCATTAACCCTGTATTCCGCATTCAGATTTGTCCTTCCAAAATGGACAACCTCACACTTGTCAGGGTTAAACTCCATCTGCCACTTCTCAGCCCAGCTCTGCATTCTATCTATGTCTCTTTGAAGCCGACAACAGCCCTCCTCACTATCCACAACTCCACCAATCTTCGTATCATCTGCAAATTTACTGACCCACCCTTCAACTCCCTCATCCAAGTCGTTAATGAAAATCACAAACAGCAGAGGACCCAGAACTGATCCCTGCGGTACGCCACTGATAACTGGGCTCCAGGCTGAATATTTGCCATCCACCACCACTCTCTGTCTTCTATCGGTTAGCCAGTTTGTTATCCAACTGGCCAAATTTCCCACTACCCCATGCCTCCTTACTTTCTGCATAAGCCTACCATGGGGAACCTTATCAAATGCCTTACTAAAATCCATGTACACTACATCCACTGCTTTACCTTCATCCACATGCTTGGTCACCTCCTCAAAGAATTCAATATTACTTGCTACTTACGCTGTTTGGAACACAAGTAGACATGTGTTGTCGATTCACCAGGTTGACACCTCATTTTTCGCTAAATACTTTGATCAAATCATCCCTTAACCTTCTAAATTCTCGTGAAAACTGGCCTAATTTGTGTAATCTCTCCTCGTAATTTAATCACCATAACCCAGGTATAATTTTAGTAAACCCATCTTACACTCTCTCCAAGGCCAAAATATCCTTCCTGAGGTATGGTGCCCAGAACTGCTCACACTACGCCAAGTAGGGTTCTGTAAAGATGTAGTATAATTCCTGTGTCTCTGTACTCCAATCCTCTAGATATAACGCATTCCATTAGCCTTCGGGTTTATATTCTGCACTTAAGGATGTGAACCCCCATCCTCTGTACCGAACCTCTTTCCATTTAGAAAGTACTCTGCTCTATCCCTTTTTAGTCCAAAATGGATAATCTCACACTTGCTTACTTTGAATTCCATCTGCCACAAATTTTCCCATTCAACTAGTCTGTCAATATCTCCTTGCAAAATAAACTATCATCTAGGCTGTCTACATGCCAACTAACTTTGTATCACCAGAAAATTTGGATGTGCGACTTTCTGTGCCATCATCCAAGTGTGGAGATGCCGGCGTTGGACTGGGGTGAGCACAGTAAGAAGTCTTACAACATCAGGTTAAAGTCCAACAGGTTTGTTTCAAACACTAGCTTTCGAAGCACACACGTTCACCTGAGGAACGAGCAGTGCTCCGAAAGCTAGTGTTTGAAACAAACCTGTTGGACTTTAACCTGGTGTTGTAAGACTTCTTACCATCGTCCAAGTCATTAGTGAATAATGTGAATAATTGAGGCCCCAACACAGATCCATGTGATCCCACTGATCACCTCCTGTCAATTAGAGTATTTACCATTGCCCCCAGTCTCTGCTGCCTGCCACTCAACTAATTTCCTAATAAGAACATAAGAACATAAGAACCTGGAGCAGGAGTAGGCCATCTGGCCCCTCGAGCCTGCTCCGCCATTCAATTAGATCATGGCTGATCTTTTGTGGACTCAGCTCCACTTTCCGGCCCGAACACCATAACCCTTAATCCCTTTATTCTTCAAAAAACTATCTATCTTTACCTTAAAAACATGTAATGAAGGAGCCTCAACTGCTTCACTGGGCAAGGAATTCCATAGATTCACAACCCTTTGGGTGAAGAAGTTCCTCCTAAACTCAGTTCTAAATCTACTTCCCCTTATTTTGAGGCTATGCCCCCTAGTTCTGCAGTCACCCGCCAGTGGAAACAACCTGCCCGCATCTATCCTATCTATTCCCTTCATAATTTTAAATGTTTCTATAAGATCCCCCTCATCCTTCTAAATTCCAACGAGTACAGTCCCAGTCTACTCAACCTCTCCTCATAATCCAACCCCTTCAGCTCTGGGATTAACCTAGTGAATCTCCTCTGCACACCCTCCAGCGCCAGTACGTCCTTTCTCAAGTAAGGAGACCAAAACTGAACACAATACTCCAGGTGTGGCCGCACTAACACCTTATACAATTGCAACATAACCTCCCTAGTCTTAAACTCCATCCCTCTAGCAATGAAGGAGAAAATTCCATTTGCCTTCTTAATCACCTGTTGCACTTGTAAACCAACCTTCTGTGACTCATGCACTAGCACACCCAAGTCTCTCTGAACAGCGGCATGCTTTAATATTTTATCGTTTAAATAATAATCCCGTTTGCTGTTATTCCTACCAAAATGGATAACCTCACATTTGTCAACATTGTATTCCATCTGCCAGACCCGAGCCCATTCACTTAACCTATCCAAATCCCTCTGCAGACTTCCAGTATCCTCTGCACTTTTCGCTTTACCACTCATCTTAGTGTCATCTGCAAACTTGGACACATTGCCCTTGGTCCCCAACTCCAAATCATCAATGTAAATTGTGAACAATTGTGGGCCCAACACGGATCCCTGAGGGACACCACTAGCTACTGATTGCCAACCAGAGAAACACCCATTTATCCCAACTAATGCTAAGTGTGAGGTGACACATTCTGCCAGGAAGAATGAGAAGAACAATAGAAAATAAATTTGCTAAGCCAAAGGGCATGCAAAGAGCCTGGGGTACATCTGGGCAAACTTTGAACAGGACAGAGCAGTTTGAGGTTAAAAAGGCATGTGACACCCTGAGTTTAGTAAATAGAGGTATAGGGTAAAAAAGCAATGATGTTATGCTGAACTTTACACTGGGTCAGCCTCAATTGGAGTCTTGTGTTCTATTGTGGGCACTACACATTAAGAAAGATGCAATGACTTTTGAGATGGTGCAGAAGAGATTTATGAGAGTAGTTCTGGGGGTGAGAGGCTTCAGTTAGGTGGCTAGATTAGTGAAGCTGGGGCTGCTTTACTTAGAGAAGGTTGAGAGGAGACTTGATAGACATGTTCAAAGTATGAAGCGTCTGGACAGCATAGTTAGTGCGAAACTGGCAGAAAGGTTAAGTGCCAAACAATCAATGGCAACATAAGAAAAACTTATTTTCACAGCAAATGCTTAGTGTTAGGAAAACAAAGGTAGTTTTAAGGGATTTATACTTGTATTGGTAAACATTAGAAATAAGATATAGTTTTCAGTGGGTTTAATTTATTGTTTCTGTGCCTGGGAGGGTAATACTTATTGTTAGATTAATGTTGGACAAAGGTTTTGGATATATGGAGGTTGGTTTTAATTCAAACTGTATTTTCTATTGTGCCTAGAATGGGCTGTGGCGTGAAGAATAGTAATAGCAGGGGTGTTGCTTAGCAACAGGTCACCTTCCTTTGTTCTTAGTTTTAACTGGAAGCCAGAGCAGTTGATTTAGAAGACTAGAGAGAACATCTCTCTCAGGTTTGCTAGAAGAAAAAAACATACCTTGGAGTAATGGTTTAAAAAATGCAGAGGTCTGAAGAGCAGCCAGTTACAGAAACGAGAGAAATAAAGACAAGTTTCCAAGACGTCTGAGGTTAAAGCACTAAAGCAGAGCACTGTTCAGTAAAGACAGACCGAGCTGAGAAGAAAGCCTGAAGCGATTCTCAGGTTTGTGAGAATGTGCAGCCCGTGGAACAGGGATTGAGATAATGATGGAAATCTGTGGCTGGATCTCAGAGATTGTGTAAAAAGGCAAAGAAACCCTGAAAAGGAGTTGGTATCACACCCTGGACTGGATTCACTGTTAAAAGTGGAATGGAAGTTCTGTTTGAAAGTATAATTTGTAAAATCTGGACTGGAATTTGGAATGCAAACTGCCAAGGGAAAGCATTGTTATGACATCAGAATTTAAAGTATGATTTTGGGTTGAAGTCTGAAAAATGTTGTGTGACAATCATCTGCGGGGGTGGATTCAGAGGAGAATCACAGTCACAACTTGGCATTGGTTGTGGCATTGATTGTATTTGGCCACAATCATCTTGTGAATTTAAAACGGGCTTTTTGTGCTAAAGAGACCATTGTAGCTTAAGATGTACTTTGTAATCTGTGTTAATCCTAAATTCTGTGTATTTGTTAAGATAAGGAAGGGAAGTAAAATAGTATCGTATTATAATCCAATTTTTCATGATTAATACATGTCTTTTTCAAGTTTTTATAGCTAATTAATAGTCCTGTGATTCTGTTCGTCCATGATTTAAGGTAAAATCTAGGGTCTTTTGAGCCAGGGTTCCATTCAGGGATCTTCACGTCCAGTTATAGCACCAACTGGGATCGTAACATTAGAATCTGGAATGCACTGCCTGAAAATGTAGGATATTTACTCATGGTAAAGGGAATTGGATAAGTATCATAAGAGGAAAACATTGCAGGGCTACAGGGAATAGACAGGGGGGTGGGACTAGCTAATTTGTTCTTGCAGAGAGTTAGCACGGGCACGATGCCTAAATGACCTCCTGTGCTGCAAACATTCTACAATTATTGTTTTTTTCTTTTGGGGAAGAGATTTGTATGTCTAAGCAATCTCCTGGAGTTAGTCTGGGTGTGAACCACAACTGTGGAATATGTGACTTAGTGATGCAAAGGGTGGCTGATTTTTAAGAAATGCCATTATTCATCAGGCCAAGATTAGAGGAAACTCCCAAGGACTCTTGGTGTCGAAGCCAATATAGAATATAATGGGGTGGTTCTGGACCATTTTTAGAGTCACAGCAAACTATGCGAGTGGAACAAGACTTTTTGTAACTCAAAATCTTAGCACTGGGAATGGACAAACAACAAAAGTAGCCCTTGTTCTACAAGGTGGAAACAGGGAATTTTGTTCCCTAAACCATAGAATTCCCACCGGCCCACCGAGTCAACGCTGATCCTCTTGATAGAGCACCCTACCCAAGGCCCCACCCTGTCCCTGTAACCCCATTACCTCACCTAACCTGCACATCTTTGGCCACTAAGAGGCTGTGGGAGGAAACAGGAGCACTCCGAGGAAACCCACGCAGACATGGGGAGAAAGTGCAAACTCCACACAAACTAGTCATCCAAGGCCGAAAGTGAACCTGGATCACTGGTGCTGTGAGACAGCAGTGCTAACCACTGTGCCACGGTGCCGCCCTGGCAGAATTGAGAGAACCCTGGATAATAAAAATAGACTTTCACTTATGTTGGTGACAATAAACTGGTGGGTATGATGATTAGTGTTCGTGAATGATAGAGATTAAAGTATCAATCTCTCTTTATATACAACTCAGTTAAAAGGATGGCCATACTAAATATAATGAAATAATATGAAACGGCTGCATTATTAAAAATAATCACTAATATTGTTTCCTTGTGTCATTAGCAAAATGAAGAAGGGTTCTGACAAGAGGGATCAGAAAGAACCACAGTACAATTCCTGAACATGACCTCTATAGAGTAGGGATGGATGTAGGGATTGTCACACCATCATAACCCATGCTAGAAACTCCAGGTCTTGTGGTTTTTCCATTTGAATAGAAATCTGTTTATTTAACGGTACAAGTTACTCTATGATTCAATTACTTTTTTTACTTCAGTTGCAAAGGGCAAGTCACAAAATATCGCAAAGACAAATGTTTACAAAAGCATAATAAGAAGAGTAGATGATAAAACTTCATTAAATAAAACAAAGACACAGACGGGTTAGTTAATCAAGGTGGTTGCTCTTGTACCAAAACATACCAGGACGCTGAACAGACACTGTCAAGGCTGCATTAACAAAGGTTAGCACAGGAAGTGCCAACAGAGCTTGACATTCATTAAAACAAATTTAGCAGCAGAGCCAGTGGTTTCAACAAAGCTAATTCTTCAAGAAACCACATTTCTTACCAGTTGCAGCTTTAGTGACGTCATCTTTTGTCACCATTTTTCTCCATGAATCAATGTGCAAATTACAGTATGTGCATCATTCTTTACACATGGAACAACTAAAAGCAAAGCATGTGCTTGAACACTTTATTGCATTTTCATGCGCAAACATCCAAAGTACAGCTCCAGAACATGCAATAACTATGCAGCAACACTTATTTGAGTGTTACCTGTCAGCTCGGTGACCATGGCTGCATCAAGAAAATATAAATACATTAATGACTAACAAAACAATGCAATAGAAAATAACATACATTTAAATTATTTTACGACTCGATCTTTACTTGCGGCATATATAAAACAGACCATTTTAGGCTACACATTTAAGTATGCAACAGTGTGGAACAAAATGTGATTTACAGTTGAGAGTTAGGAAGTTCACAACAGTCAATTTGTTCTGAAATATACAAATGGTATTTTTGTCCTTCATTTTCAATGAAGCACAATTTCTGACTGCAGTAAATTATGGGACACACTGAATTGTACTTGATCTCATTTCACAGGGGCAGTCTGTTTTTAAAATGCTAATGTTTTTTAATTTTTAAAAACATGAAATTGCTTTCAAATTGCACAACAGAAATGAAGACGTTGATGGCATTAATAGGTAAACTAGTCAAATAATGTTCATAGATATGAATATGGATATTTGGGCAGCACGGTAGCATTGTGGATAGCACAATCACTTCACAGCTCCAGGGTCCCAGGTTCGATTCCGGCTTGGGTCACTGTCTGTGCGGAGTCTGCACATCCTCCCCGTGTGTGCGTGGGTTTCCTCCGGGTGCTCCGGTTTCCTCCCACAGTCCAAAGATGTGCAGGTTAGGTGGATTGGCCATGATAAATTGCCCTTAGTGTCCAAAATTGCCCTTAGTGTTGGGTGGGGTGACTGGGTTATGGGGATAGGGTGGAGGTGTTAACCTTGGGTAGGGTGACTTTCCAGGAGCCGGTGCAGACTCGATGGGCCAAATGGCCTCCTTCTGCACTGTAAATTCTATGGTAAATTCTATGGTAGATCTACACTGCATCCAACTTACAAATGGTTTTCCCCCCTTTTAAGAAACTCTTAGGTGTATTTAAACTGTGTTCCATGTAACAAGACCATGCTTAATGTTTTCACACAATATCCATAATAGGAACAAAAAGACAGTTCAAACCAGAGAAGTAAATGAAAAATGATTACACTGCCTTGTTCTGATCAATGAGGTGAGCACTTTCAATCATTTTAAACAATTTTCAACAAATAAAGCATGACCAATAAACAAGATAATGTAAGAGTTCTTCATGTTTATTTGCTTTGTTTCCATTTCTTTTATTTTTATTATTTTGGTCCATGAACCCATAATCAGGGTGTGCCTTGAAGCAGAAGATTAAGTTAAAACAGTCTGCTTGCCAGACTACTGTGTTCCCAGGTTTTGTATTTTGGAGAGGAGATGCTAGATTCTTTGGCACCGAGTGGATATTTGGAACCAGCTTTGAAGGGACTTGTTTAACTGGCAACCAGTGGGTTGGCCATGGACAGTGTTCTACCTAACAACAGTCGGTGATTGGTTCCTGCGTGATGCTATCTGAGAAGTGTCGCAAAAGTGAAGACCTTGGCAGGGAAAGAAACATTCTCTCTCCTGCTTGATTAAGTAAAAAAAAAAACTGCTCTACTGTTATGAAAGCAGTGAGTGCCAGCACATCCTTTGCTGTGAATCTAAAATGATCCTAAGTCTGCAAATAAGGCAGACAACCTTGTCAGAGAAAACCACCTCAAGCCTAGAAGGAAGAAGTATCAAAACAATAGCTTGAACTTCAGAAAAGCACTAACTGGAAATCATCCGAGTGCATCAAAGATCTGTTTCCTTTTTATTTTATTCATATTTTCTTTCCTTCTCTCCCACCCTTTCCACTCCATGTTGTTAGACTATGTGTGTGTATATGTGTGTGTGTATATATATAATATATATATATAGTATATAATATATATATATATATATATATATATATATATATATATATATATATATATATATAGTATATATATATATATATATATATATATATTGGGGGTAATTAGGAGGGGGGATGGGAAAGGGGGTTAGATAGTCAGTTACATTTTCATGTTTTTTTAATTATGTACATAATAAAAGGTTACTTGCGTTTTAAAGTTACAAACCTGGTGATTGTAGTTTATTGGGCTCAACCAAGGACCTTGTGTATTTTAAATAAAATCTAATGTCACCTATGTTGCAACTCCAGGTCAAGGAGGGCTGGAATTGACCATTCACTAGCCCAAGTTATTGTAACAATAATAATACTTGTCAACAGAGAGACTGTTGTGAACAGAACATGGGCCTTATGATGGCAGTACAAAGTCAAGAATGGTTATGCAGTTATTTTTATGTGGAATATCAGCATGGGCTTTGAAGGTAGAGTTCTAATAATGTGATTGGGACTCAGCTGCAGCATGATGTACTTATATAGTACCATCAATGTAATAAACTTTCCAAAGTGCTTCCAAAAAGTCAAAACGGATGCTAAGCAGTAATAGGAAAAGTAGTGGAGGTAGGCTTCGGGAAGCTTTTGTAAACAAGAGGTGGAGAGTGATTTGGGAAGAGAATATGAAAATGCAGGATCAAAATAGGTGAAAGTTCTGCTAATAAATCCAAAGTAGGGTGGGATGCACAGGAGGCCACATTCAGAAGAATAGAGGATGTGTAAAAGTTTACAGTCGGATCAAATCTGGATTCATTTTATAGCATGAACAGGGCCTCCAAATTCCAGGTCCGGGTAAAGGGAACCATGCTAAATAGTGTCCAAGCGGTTAGGTGAGGTTACTGGATTACAGGGATAGGGTGGAGTTCTGGTCTTAAATAAGGTGCTCTTTCCAAGGACTAGTGCAGACTCGATGGGCCAAATGGCATCCTTCTGCACTGTAAAATTCTATGATTTTGATTGTCACCTTGAGGTGATCTTCCTGGGTTATTACCAGGAAGCCAACCTGCAAAAATAAATGCCCATTTTTGGACTGACTGGGGCAACTGTTGGGTTTTTCCAAGCAGCAGGCAGGTCAACCTACTGGGGTCCAAGCTCCACTGGTGCCTGAAAGTAGCTTGGCTTGCTTGTGCCTGGCTAGGGGCCCCATGAAACCTCCTACATCAACCCCTTCACTCCACTGGAGCGACAACCATCAGCAGTGGGCCACTGCTGTCCATCCTGTGCGACCTGACCACTGTAGTCACTGTCAATTCCCCTTCAGAGACTGCCTCAAGATGGAAACTTTGCATTCATATATTTGGCTTTTCTGTGTTCCCTATTCACTGAATTCAGGGATCTGATTCCCCCTTCCCCCGAAAAGTTGCAAATCCCGATATCCAACACGGACTCGGTGTCAAGGTTGCGAGGTTTGAGGTTCTCTACCCGTGTGCTTCAGTGAGTGACATTTCAACTATATTCATCGTGTTTCCTACATTTTTGGTTACTATTACAAGCAGGAGGGTGGCCAACAAGATAATGTCAAAATCATTCTCAACCTTTACAAAATGGAGGAATGTAGGTGACAATTAAGACCTATGGCACAGATCATGATGAAAACGTGAAGAAATGAGAAATTGTAGGAAGAAAGACAGTCACACAGATTTAGGGTCCAGGTTTCATTGCATGCATAACATGTTTGTGGCATGTAATTGACTATTGCATCTCATCTCCCATTTGATGGCCTGGAGTGAATTGCAGGCACAAATGTGGACTCTTTAATACCACTGTAACTATCTTGTGCGAAAGCAAAATGCTACTTGGGCTGGGAATCTGAACAGAAAATGCTGGAAATACTCAGCAGGTCTGGCAGAAGCATTGGTTTGGATGAAAGGTCATCAACATTGTGTTATCTGCTTCTCCCGTCACAGATGCTGAGTATTTCCAACATTTTCAGCCTTGATTATTCTCATGTCATTGTCTGCTAACGAGGTTATAAGGAGGGGTTACATTAGATTTTAGAGTGTGGAAATTAATTTCAGTTCTTACTTCTTTAGAATATTATTTGCACCATTTTGCAAATATGACAAATACATCAGCCACTTACATCTGATTTAAAACATTTGCATTATGACAGGCAAATGGAATCAAAGACCCCATTTCTTCATACTGTATATCGATCTTCTTGCTAATTCCACATGCATCCTGAGCACAATCCATGCAACCCCCCAACTATTTTGCATGCTATTCTTTTTCAAAAGTACAACAGAGCAATAAACCTTACCTTCGTGCTGGTATGAATGAAAAGTGAGCTGCTGCATTGGGAGAGAAATTCCTTGGACTGTCCAGAGGACTGCTACCTGTTGGCAAATTGAAAAGACAACAACTGTGAAATGATACCCAGTTTTAGTAAGTGCATTTTAACATGAATATTATTGACTTCTCAAGTGAGGTCATCCATCGATGAGCTGAAGCAGCTTACAGAAGTTACAGGTTCAATTCCCTGATGAGATGGATTTAGCTGGCCTCAGGTAAATCAGCAGAAAGAATCTAAAAGCAGCTTTCATGCCATTGGGACGGGAGGGTGCTCAGCTCAATGGGCCAGTTTGCCGAAGATCGTGAGCCAGGGCAGTCAAAAAGACTAGCCGCCTTCTTCTTGGCTTGGGCATTATGGTAGTTCTGTGGAGGTGACTTCAATTTTTGACCTAATTTTCAAATTCTTTCATGGTCCCTCCACTCCTGCAAAGCTAAGCTTCTTACTGTTTTTCATTTCTTCACTATTGATGGCCTCTCATTTAGCCACTATAGTCCTGCCCTTTCTGTTCAGTTCTTTCCAACTTCTCTTCTTTATTTCAAGATATTGCAAATAAAAATGATTAAATCTGATCATTGAAACTGTAACAGAAATAGAACCATAGAATTATAGAAAAGTTATTGCACAGAAAAGGGCCATTCAGCCCATCGTGGCTGCACTGGCCAAAAAGAGAGCACCTGGCCCGCAGCTTTCCAGGTTAAAGCACTTCAGATGCAGATCCAAGTACCTTTTAAATGAGTTGACCATTTCAGCCTCAGCCACCAACCTAGGCAGTGAATTCCAGATACCCACCAGCCTCTGAGTGAAGAACATTTTCTTCATATTCCCTCTAATCCTTCTACCAATCACATTAAATTTATGCCCCCTGGTAATTGACCCCTTAGCTAGGGGAAGCATGTATTTCCTGTGTACCCTAGCTAGGCCCCTCAGTTTTGTACACCTCAATTAGGTCACCCTTCTGTTCCAAGAAGAGGTACCCCAACTTCATGCATTTTTTCTCATTGCTGCAATTTACAAGCCCTGGCGACATTCTTGTAAATCTCCTCTGTACTATCTCTGGAATAGTTATGTCCTTCCTGTAATGTGGTGACCAGATCTGTACACAACATTCCACCTGTGGCCTAACCAGCATTTTATACAGTTCCAGCATTACATCCCTGCTTCTGTATTCAATACCGCGTTCAATAAACAAAAGTATTCCATATGCCTTCTTTACCACTTTTTCCACCTGTCCTGCCACTTTTAGGGAACTGTGGACATGCACTCCAAGATCTCTCACCTCCTCTACCCCTCTGAATATCTTCCTGTTTATTGAGTATTCCCTTGCTTTATTTGCCATTAAAAATGCATTACCTCACACTTCTCCATATTGAATTCCATTTGCCACTTTTGCATCCACTCAACCAAATCATTGATATCATTCTGGAATCGACAGCTATCCTCTTCACCATCAACAGCATGGCCAATTTTTGTGTCACTTGAAAAATTCCCAATCTTCCCTCACACATTTAAGTCCAAATCATTAATATATACAACAAACAGCAAGGGCCTAACACTGAGCGCTGTGGAACACTATTTGAAACTAAGTTCTATTTGCATAAACATCCAGCGACCCATTGGTTCTTGTTGCTGAGCTAATTTTGGATCACAACTCGTCACCTTCTCCGATATCCCAAGTGATTTCACTTTTCTGACAATTCATGTGTGGGGTCAAAAATCTACAGGGCCTGAATTTCACACTCCCCCATCGGTGGGTTTGTAGGTTGGGGAGAGGAGCATGAAATACAAGGAGCAGGGTTTATTCGGGGTTTCTGCCTTCCCCCGCCAGCCCAACTTCAATCATCTATTTAGGCTGGTGTGAGGATTTCCCTGGTGTGGAGGAAGCCCAAAAATTATCAGGCTTGGCCTCCTCAACTCCCCCCGCCCCCTTAAGGATCACTTGACCTTGCTCCCCTATTCCAGCCTCTCCCGCAACATCATTGTGGTGATATGCATGGACACATAAATGTATCTAGTTGTATATCAGTGCACGTAGTTATTGGTACCACCTCAGACTAGCAGGTGATGTCAGTCATCCATTACATGACTTGAGATACCTGTCAGCTGTTAGTAAGTCATACAAGAAGATAGTCACATTTAGAGTACTCCAGGAGAATTCACTGAATTAATTTAGTAGCCATTGTCTTCAACTAGTCAGTTAGTTATCTTTCCACATGTTTGTTAAAAAATCATCTTTCTAGTTAAACAATTAGATGTTCTGAATACATCATTACAACAGTTATATCACATAATACAACAATCATAATCACCTACTTTCCATCACCACCCTCCCCCCCCCATGGCCTTCCTTACCATTCCTGCCCCGAGACCCCGAAGGCCTACTCTGTCATCCTGTCCCAGGACTTGGGTTTAGGCATTTTCAAGCACTTTCACTCTTGTGCACTGTAGCACCTGTTACTGCAGGGCCTAGAAAGAGTTACCAGCCAATCAAGTTGGCACGACCCTGAGGAGAGGGCATCCCAAATCTGAGTCATGGCCTCCCCCTCCCCCAGATCAAGATTGTTATTTTTTCTGTTCAGTGCCCACCAGCCTTACAATTGAGGCTGGGCAGAAAAGGCCCTTATGGGGCATGGGCAGGATTCCAGTCCGAGGCCCTGCCACCCCACCGTAAAATTGCGTTTTGGTCGGGTTGGGCAGGATCTCGGAGAGAATTCCATCCATCCTCCCCCTGTCTCAGAACCCATTTGGGTGATGGTGGTGGTGATTTTGCCATAAAATTCTAGTCAAAGGAAACCGAGGAGTCATTGAGAACATTTTATATCCTATGAACAATTTGACCTGATCATTCGTTGCTTTTAAATTGCACCTACAAATATAAATTATATGCGATAGCAACTCGATGGCATGGACTCAAGAAGCTGAAGTTTCCTTTGTGTCATAATAACTCTAAGCCAAAAAATACTTTATACATCTCCATAATCACATAATTTGTCTGGCACAGCTGAGTTGAATACATATCTGCACTATTTTTGCTCCTCTCAGCAACACAATTTCAGGTCACTAGGTGGTGCTGTAACAGTGCAGTGGATCACCACGCTCAAATGTCATCATCCTTTGCAGTCCACCTTCTTGTCTCTGCTTGATGCAGCACCATATCACTCAGCCAGTAAGACCCCGCTGTGTAAGAGAATGATGTCAAGTACAAGTCAACCTTAAGGTGTAACACCAGGCTCACTGGACTATAGCAAGGACAGGAGTGAGTGAGGAGCTGTTACAAAACTGGATTACTGATCACTGTGAATCAAGTACAGAGTTATCAGACTCAGGATTGTTTGTTACTTGCCATAAGATATTCATTTCTTCTGTTTCAACCACCATTTTTAAAACCAACAGCATGAAATTAGAAGGCTTAACACATGATACCCATCTCCCCAGCCCCAGATCACAAATGGGACATAGAGTACTGGGAGCTCAAATAGAGATGCAGCGGAATTGTCCGTTCCTGAGACTAAGTTTTGACACCAGGGCAGGATTCACGGAGTTTCATGAGAGAAAAACTAGCGCACCTGGACCGATTCAGCGACACTTGGAACACAATTGACTCCAATGAGAAACGGTGCCGGATTCACTGAATCTGCGATTAACACTCAAGAGCTGACAAGCTGCAGCCGCATATACATACTTCACTCCCCACACACACCATCCCAGCTAACACTGATTGCACTGGGGGGGGGGGGGGGGGGGGGGGTTGGCCTGGGGGGGGGGGGGGGGGGGACACCCATATGACCCCTCGCACTAAGTTCACAGTGGACAGTCAGTGATGTGCTCAGCTGCATGGCTGCCTTGCAGACTGCGGCAATGGTGTCCTGTGTCTGCCCACTTTTGCCCCACAGCCCACGTCCTGCCCACCCCCGGCTACTCTGCATGACCCTGGCAGAAGCCCCCTGGCCAGTGTCACAATTGTCAGCAAACTATGGCAATGATGGCCACTTTCAGTTACCCTCCCTCCCCCTCAGCAGCCACGGCGCCTGTTTCACGATTTTTAAAAGCACAAGTGGACCTCGCCGTTGGGAATTGCAGAGGCCCCGGAGAATACCAGGTCAAGCCCGCTAATGATATGCCAAAGGCGTTTACTGTACACGTGGACTGGCACGCTGCAGTCGCGACGCTGGAGAACTGAGATTTGGTGCGAAACTGGCCACAATTTCAACATCAAAACCGGTTTTCCGTCCAATCACGTTTTGAGATTGTGGCATCGGCTGACGGAGAATCCCACCCATGATTTTTATGAAAAGAAACAGACTTTTTCTTTCTTTCAGAAGCAAAGTCTGTTTCTAAAACAAAGCAATCTTAAAAACATAATAGTATTTTTAAAAGCTGAAAGTAAAACTTAATTTAAGTGTTAAAATCGATGGGACTGTAGACTTGACAGACACAATACTCTGCATGAACAATGCAACTCTCAGTTCACAATACAAGAAAGAGGAGAAGTAGGCCACACCTTGTGCCTGCTCTGTCACTCAGTAAAAACATGGCCGATCATCACCTCAAATTCACTTCCGTGTCCTACCCCAGAGCACCCGGATTCCTTTTAGTGTCCAAAAACAAAATGGTTGAGGATACAAAGTCAAAATTCTTGAAAAAAGCTGTCAGCTGGTCAGGCTGAGGAAATTTGAGGGATGTGATGGTAAGAGTTTGTTCGGCGAAAGGGTCACATGGAGTTCAGATCTCCTGGATAAACTAAAGATGCTGGAAAACCTCTCCAGTAGTTATCTAGTCCAAAGGCCTCTTGCTCTTCAATTTGAGCTATTTCAAAATTGAATAACTTGAAATACACTTTTTGTCACGTTAAAGTTTATCCAGTCTCTATCAAATTATTAATTTATAATAATGGGTGTTGCTGACTATTGTACAACTTAAAATTGTACAATGCTTTCTGCACATAATGTCCAATAGCATATGATATACACTGGAGTTACAGCCCACTTTTCAATATGAATGATGTACACTATAAACTGTCATAACTGAATACGACCTGCTTGCCCTGCCTCATAAAATGTAGTGAGTGGCCAATAAATGTATCATAATTTTTACTGTGTTTACTAAGCAATAAAATATGTTGCCTTGTTTAGTCCAGAAAATGCAGCCCAGAGATGGCTGGTACTGTTATATTTTTTTAAATAAATGTTTTTATTGGGTTTTTGAACGACCGTTATGTACACATAATAAGAAACATAGATATATATATATACACATATTTAGAGGAGAAGGGCACACCCCAACGTAAAAAAATAAAATAAAATATGAAATAGAATAACTGGTGGGGTATTGTGCACCAGCTCGACAGCGGCAGCTTTGTACATCTGGCAAAATTACCCACACCACGTAAGTAGGCTACTGCCTGTGGGGGGCAGGGGTGGCGGGTAACTCCGGTGTATACCATATGCTATTGCACATTATGTGCAGAAAGCATTGTACAATTTTAAGTTGTACAATAGTCAGCAACACCCATTATTATAAATTAATAATTTGATAGAGACTGGATAAACTTTAACATGACAAAAAGTGTATTTCAAGCTATTCAATTTTGAAATAGCTCACATTTGGGTGCCGGGGAGAAAATCACAGTGTGCGATATTTGGCTGTGCTGTGTTGTTGTCGCTCGCCCCTCCCGGACGGGTCTCGCTGCCGTCCCACGCTCGCCCCCGCTTCTGCCGCTCCTCCCGTCCTCCATCTCCATTTTCCTCATTCCCCGCTCCTGGAGGCGTCATGCACGTTTTGGCATCCCGTGCCCTCCCTCCGGCTCCCGCTTCCCTGCCCCACCCCGCCGGCCCTCCTCTCCCGTCCCCCCCGTCTCCTCCACGGTTCGCCTCCCTCTCCCCAGGTTTAGCTGTCTTCCCCCCCCTCCCCTCGTGGTTCGCCCCTCCCTCCTCAGGTTTGGCCGTCCCGTTCCCCCCCCCCTCCCAGTCCATCTCTCCCCTCCATGCCTCAGCTACCTTCCCCCGATTCCCGACCATTTCCCCCTGATTCTTGGCCATCCGGCTATTCTTCCTCTTGTTCGTTGGCCACAAAGAGGTCCCGGAACAGTTGCGTGAATGGCTCCCACGTTCTGTGGAAGCCGTCGTCCGACCCTCGGATGGAGAATTTGATTTTCTCCATTTGGAGAGATTCCGAGAGGTCGGACAGCCAGTCTGCAGCTCTGGGTGGTGCTGCTGACCGCCAGCCATACAGGATTCTACGGTGGGCGATCAGGGAGGTAAAGGCAAGGGCGTCCGCCCTCCTCCCCAGGAATAGATCTGGCTGGTCTGAGGCCCTGAAGACCGCCACTTTCGGGCATGGCTCCACCCTCACCCCCAGCACTTTGGACATGGCCTCGAAGAAGCCTGTCCAGTACTCCACGAGTCTGGGGTACTGTTATAAAGGGAGCACAACCGAGGTCTTAATACACGAGAGGGAATCTTAAGCCATCTTTGAATTGGTAATTACATTGAACTTTATACTGAATAGCATTATTCATCATTTGGCATTGTAAAAAGGAGCAGAGGAACAGTAATAAACTCATGATAAATGTTGCAAAATATTGCTAAATACCCTTTTATGAACAGGACATTAAAAGCCAGACAGTAGATTGACCAGAATGATCACTGCAATGGCAAACTATAGTAATATGAGGCTTGAGACTAGGAATGTTTTATCTGAAGAAGAGTAGCTTAAAAATTGACATGATATGGGCTTTAAAAATATGAAGCATTTAATAGAGATTCTTTCCATTGTATAGTCAGTGGCAAGGGTCATCAATTTAAAATTATAACTTGAATGAGGGGAGGGGTCATGAGAGTCCTTTTCATGGAACAATGTTGCTCTTTTTGTTAGAGGTTGGGGCAAAGACAACTTGCAACTTTTAAAAGACAATTGACTAAATAGTTTAAGCAGAGGAAGATCTATGAACATGTGACTGCTAACATAGAAACATAGAAAATAGGCGGTGTAGGCCATTTGGCACTTTGAGCCTGTTCTGCCATTCATTATGATCATGGCTGATCATCCAACTCAGCAACTTGTTCCTGCTTTCTCCCCATATCCTTTGATCCCTTTAGCCCCAAGTGCTGTATCTAACTTTTTCTTGAAAACACACAGGGCTGGATTCTCCGCCGTCAGGATGCTCCATTTTGGTGGCAGCCCTGGGGTTTCTCGATGGCGTGAGGCTGCTCCACAATGGGAAACCCCATTGACCAGCCGGTGAACGGAGCATCCCGCTGGTGTGCTGAACCAGAAATCTGCCGCGACGGGGAGGAGAATCCAGCCAACAATATTTTGGCCTCAACTACTAAATTCCACAGGCTGAACACTCTCTGGGTGAAGAACTTTCTCTTCATCTCAATCCCAAATGGTCTACACAGTATCTCTAGACTGTCAGTCCTAGTTCTGGACACCCCGCCATCGGGAACATTCTGCCTGCATCTACCCTGTCTAATCCGGCTAGAATTTCATAGGTTTCTATGAGATTCCCCGTCATTCTTCTAAACTCCACCGAATATAATCCAAACTCACTCAATCTTTCCTTAAACGTCAATCCCGCCATCCCAGGAATCAGTCTGGTAAACCTTCACTGCACTCCCTCTATAGCAAGAACATCCTTCCTCAGATAAGGAAACCAAAAATGCACACAATACTCCAGGACTGGTCTCACCAAGGCCCTGTATAATTACAGTAAGACATCCCAGCTCCTGTATTTGAATGCTCTCACTTTTGCCTTCTTGACCATCTGCTGCACCTGCATGTTTACTTTCAATGATTGGTGGACAAGGACACCCAAGTCTCATAGCACATTCCCTCTATCAATCTATAGCCTTTCTGATAATCTCTGTCTGCCTTGCTACTAAAGTGGAATAACCTCACATTTATCACATTGTACTGCATCTGCCATGTATTTTCCCACTCACTCAACTTGTCCAAATCACACTGAAGCATTTCTGTATCCTCCTCACACCTCACCCTCCTGCCCAGCTTCGTGTCATCTGAAAATTTAGGGATATTACATTTAGTTCCCTTATCTAAATCATTAATATATATTGTGAATATCTAGAGTCCCAGCACTAATCCCTCTGATACTCCACTAGTCACGATCTGCCATTTGGAAAAATAATTATTTATTCCTCTCTTTGTTTCCTGTCTGCCAACTAGTTTTCTATCCATCTCAATACACTAGCTCCAATCCCAGGCGCTTTAATTTTACACGCAAATCTCTTATGTGGAACTTTGTTCGAAGCCCTCTGAAATTCCAAGTAAACCACATCCACTGGCACCCCCTCGTCAACTCCACTAATTACATCCTCAAAGAATTTCAATAGATTTGTCAAGCAGGATTTCTCTTTTGCAAATCCACATTGACCCTTTCCGATCCCGACAATGTTTCCCATTGCTCTGCTATTAAATCTTTTATAATGGACTCTAGCATTTTCCCCATTACAAACATCAGAATGACTTGTTTATAATTCCGTTTTCTCTCTACATCCCTTTTTAAATAGTGGGGTTATATTAGCTACCCTCCTGTCTGTAGGAATTCTTCCAGGTGTTATAGAAGCTTGGAAGGTGGCCACCAATGCACCATGATTTCAGAGCCACTTCCTTAAGTACTCTTGGATGCAGATTATCAGGCCCTGGCGATTTGTCTGCCTTCAATCCCATCAATTTCCCCAACACCATTGCCTTCAGTTCCTCCCCGTCACTAAACCCTGTGTTCTCCAACATTTCTGGCATGTTATTTGTGTCCTCCTTTGTGAAGACAGAACCAAAGTATGTATTTAGTTGGTCAGCACATTGCTTTGTTTCCCATGATAAAATCTCCTGTTTCTGTCTTCAATCTTTTTCTTTTCACATACCTATAGAAGCTTTAACAGTAAGTGTTTATATTCTCCGCAAGTTTACTTGCATACCCAATTTTCCCCTTCTCAATCAATCCCTTGGCCCTCCTTTGCTGAATTCTAAACTGATCCCAATGCTCAGATCTTCTGTTTATCCTGGAACATTTGTATGCCTCTTCCTTGGATCTAATACTATCTCTAATTTCCCTTGTAAGCTATGGTTTGGCCACCTTTCCCGTTTTGCTTTTACAGCAGACAAGAATAAACAAGTGTTGCAGTTCACCCATGTGCTTTTTAATGTTTGTAATTGCCTGTCTGCCTTAACATAATGTGCCCCAATCATCACAGCCAACTTGCACCTCATACCATTGTAGTTTCCTTTATTTAGATTCAGGACCCTAGTCTCAGGATCAAATATATCACTCTCCATCTTGATGAAGAATTCTATCATATTATGGTCGCTCATCCCCAAGGGGACTCGCTCATCTGGACTGCCAATTATTCCTTTCTCAATACACAATATTCACTCTAGGATGGCCTGTTTTCTAGTTAGTTCCTCAATGTATCGGTCCAGAAAACCATCCTGTATACACTTCAGGAATTTTTCCTCTACGGTTTTGTTACGAATTTGATTTGCCCAATTTATATGCAGTCGTTTCTTTATCACATGCTTCTCTAATTTCCTGTTTAATGACATTCACAACATCACTACTAAAGTTTGGGGTTCAAAATACACCCCACTAACATTTTTGCCGCTTGGTGTTTCTCAGATCTACCCATGCAGATTCCACACAGTCGGAGCTAATATCTTTCCTCACTATTGTGTTAATTTCCTCTTAACCAGCAATGCAATGCCACCATCTTTTCCTTTCTGTATATCAATTCCTAAATACAGAATACCCCTGGATGCTCCGTTTCCATCCCTGGTCACCTTGCAGCCATGGTTCCGTAATTCCAACTATATCATACCTGTTTACATCTATGTGTGCGATTAATTCATCCACTTTATTGCGAATGCTCCGTGCATTAAGGCACAAAGGTTAAGGCTAGTCTTTTTAACAACCCTGGTCCCATTCCCATTATGTTTCACTGTGGTCCTGTTTGATTGTGGCCCTTGATTTCTCTGCCCATCACTTTTCTTACTCTCCTTTCTGTCTTTTGTTCTTGTTTTTGTTTCTCCCTCCTGACTCCTTGCATAGGTTCCCATATCCCTGTCACCTGAGTTTAAACAACTCTAGCAAATAGGACAGCAAATAGCAAACAACTCTAGAACATCATCTCGGTCCTACCAGGTGTAACCCGTCCAGTCTGCACTGGTCCCACCACCCCCAGAACTGGTCCCAGTGCCCCAGGAATCTGGAGCCCTTCCCCTCGCACCATCTCTTCAGCCACACATTTATCTGATATATCCTGTTATTTCTGACCTGACGAGCATGTGGCACTGGTAGAATGCTCCCTTTGAGGTACTACATTTCAATTAACTACCTAACTCCCTATAATTCTGCTTTAGGACCTCAACCCTTTTCTTTACCTATGTTGTTTGTACTAATGTGTACCACGACCACTGGCTATGCACCCTCCCCCTCCAAAATGTCCTGTAGTCGCTCTGAGACATCCTTGACCCCAGCACCAGGGAGGCAACATACCATTTCTGGAGTCTTATTTATGGTCACAGAACGCCTATTCCCCTGATAATTGAACCATCAATAACTATTGCATTCCCATTCCTTTTACTCCTTCCCTGTGCAGCAGAGCCAACCATGGTGCAACAAATTTGGCTGTTGCTGCTTTCCCCCGTAGGCCATTCCCTCCAAGCAGTATACCTGTTTTGCAGAGGAATGGCGACAGCAGATTCCTGCACTGCCTGTCTAGTCCTCTTGCTCTGCCTGGGGGTCATCCATTCGCTTCCTATCTGTGGAGTCTTAGCTCGCTGTGTGACCACCTCTCTATACATGCGATCCATGATACTATCCACCTCACGGGTGTTCCACAGTGTTCCCAGCCCCCACTCCAGCTCCGGAATTCAGGCTTCCAGGAACAGCTGAAGACACTTCTTGCACACATACTGTCCTCAGTCACTGGAATGTTCCCGACTTTCCACATAAACCAGGAGGAGCACAACATGGCTTTGAGCTCTCCTGCCATGACTTCTCCCTTTAAATTAAACCTTTTGGAAGATACTTAAAACCAAATAATATCAATTACTCTGGGGCCCTTTTTCCCTGGTCCTCGTTACCACAGAAAATAGCCCTCAAAAACTATAG
This sequence comes from Scyliorhinus canicula, assembly GCF_902713615.1. Classification (NCBI taxonomy): domain Eukaryota; kingdom Metazoa; phylum Chordata; class Chondrichthyes; order Carcharhiniformes; family Scyliorhinidae; genus Scyliorhinus; species Scyliorhinus canicula. The sequence continues at coordinate 47,650,063 of NC_052149.1, read as the reverse complement.
ATCGAGGGCAGCATGGTGGCGCAGTGGGTAGCACTGCTGCCTCACGGCACCGAGGTCCCAGGTTCGATCCTGGCTCTGAGTCACTGTCTGTGTAGAGTTTGCACATTCTCCCCATGTTTGCATGGATTTTGCCTCCACAACCCAAAAGCTGTGCAGGGTAGGTGGATTGGCCACACTAAATTATCTCTTAATTGGAAAAAAATGAATTGGGCATTCTAAATTTATTTAAATAGTACAGACCGCAAAATATAGACCTTATAAACTGTAAGCAATAAACGTAGTAAATACGGTACTTAAAAGTCTGTACTCATCCAATCAGATGCTTCCACCTCCCCGTGTCACTTTTGAATCTTGAAGTCACCTCAGAAGTTCCAAACTCCAAGCTAGCACTTCACTCTCAGTCTCACTCTTTTATCCTCATGACTCTGCTCCCAATTTCACTCTCAGCCTCACTCTTTCTTGCGTGCTTTTTTCTCCCTGACTCTGCTTTCTAATCTTATTACTGTTTACTAAATTACCATATTTCACTTTGACTTGATTGAACTTTACTTCCCTATTGCTAGTGTTCCTTACTGAAATTGAAGGAGCTACTTCTTTATAAATGATCTGCTTTTCTAGTTAAAGCTAATTAAACACAATTCTTATCGCCCCAAGCCTCGCTCTGTATTCATCCGCAGCCCCAGTAGAGGTGTCCCTGGCAGATCCAGGTTTCTCCACTTGCGGAAAGTGAAAGATTGCCCTGAGCCTCGCTCTGTATTTATTAGCTGCCCATGTAGAGGTGTCCCTCGCATGTCCGGCTGACTCCGTTTCTGGAAGGTGAGCGAATGCCCCCGAGCCTTGCTCTGTATTTATTAGCTGCCCGTGTAGAGGTGTCCCTCGCATGTCCGGCTGACTCCGTTCCTGGAAGGTGAGCGAAGGCCCCCGAGCCTTGCTCTGTATTTATTAGCTGCCCATGTAGAGGTGTCCCTCGCATGTCCGGCTGACTCCGTTCCTGGAAGGTGAACAAAGGCCCCCGTGCCTTGCTCTGTATTTATTAGCTGCCCATGTAGAGGTGTCCCTCGCATATCCGGCTGACTCCGTTCCTGGAAGGTGAACGAAGGCCCCCGAGCCTTGCTCTGTATTTATTAGCTGCCAGTGTAGAGATGTCCCTTGTAGGTCTGGGTGTCTGAGCTCCTGGAAGGTGAGCGAAGGCCCCCGAGCCTTGCTCTGTATTTATTAGCTGCCCGTGTAGAGGTGGCCCACGCATGCCCAGCTGACTCCTCCCCTGGAAGGTGAGCGAAGGCCCCCGAGCCTTGCTCTGTATTTATTAGCTGCCCGTGTAGAGGTGGCCCACGCATGTCCGGCTGACTCCGCTCCTGGAAGGTGAGCAAAGGCCCCTGAGCCTCGCTCTGTATTTATCAGATGCCCGAGTAGAGATGTCCCTCGTAGGTCTGGGTGTCTGAGCTCCTGGAAGGGTGCGTCTGTGCTCCTGGAATCATTTAAATTTCACACCCCATGATGTTCAGGGCTTTCCAAATGTACAAATCAAGAATATATATAGAATGTTTGCAAGGACACAGACTGTTTAGATGCAATTCATGCTTTGGGATTTGTAACATTTCACTTTTTTGGTCTTGGTTATATAAATGTACTCAACAAAGGGAAATGACAGCTTTCCACTCAGGACCACCCTGCCCACCAAATGGTTCAATGTAGTGAAGAGTGCAAGAACTGAGAAAATTCTAGCCTTTATAAATTGAGATCACATACGAGAACAACTTGAGGTCTGTAGCTACTAGAGTTGAGTATCTTTCACTCAAATAATAAAACAAAGCATGTGGGATTCTTCAGTTTAGGTTTAAAATCTCCAATCATGCATGACTACGTTCATCTTTGAACTGGTGAATTCCAGTGCCATTTGTGCACACATCTGAATTTTCCTCTGGACTTGCACTTGGTGAGAATTTTTGAGGAGAGTTCAAAATAATCCAACAAAAAACTGAAGAAACCAAATGGAATAATCAAAGTATTGATAGCCAACTCGCGTATCAATCTACCATCAATATTGTTAGACAGGAAAGGAATTAAAGTTGAATGAATGTATCAGAAAGCAAACTGACTAAATTGACATGAAATTAGTTGCTTCAATTAAGATGAGTGCCAAACAGCACATTTCAGAAATGAATGGAGTCAACAGACTGTTTGAGTGGCAGCCTTGAAAATATAAAGATGGAGGATCTTTTTTTTTTCTCTTTCTCGGAACTAACATTGTAAATGCAACTGATAGTTGTCAAATTTTATAGGTCAGTTATTAAATCCAACAATCACTGACAAAGCCAGTGAAGAAATATGGGGCATGATCTACTGGTCACGCTGCGCCACCGTTCAGGCGAACGGGGGCCTGGCGCAGCCAGTAGATGCCAAGAGATCCCTCTTCCAGGACCTAACCAACATGCCATCTCTCACAAAATCTAACGAGATTTTGTGAGACGTTGCAACTTGAATCCTGCCCATTGTGGCCAGGATCAGTATTTGGCAAGTCTGCATGTCAGAGTGAGGCAGCAAGTTTGACTCTAATATACACTGGCCTGAACTAACTGGGATCTAACTCCTTCGCCTTGGAGACCTCTGGTGAGCGCCGTTCAGTACGGGTCCCCACAAACAGCATCCAGACAGAAATAGGTCCTGGCCTCTTCCTTCACTGAAGAGTTCTGACGAGTGGAGCTCTTCAGTGCAGGAAATGGGACTAAATGCGGCCTCGGTGGAGTGTTCTTTGCTGAGGCCCCAGATTGCAACAAAGTCCCGTTAGATGGCGTGCTGTTTCTCGGTGCAGAGAGTGCCGGGAAATACCCAGCTAAACGCGCTTGACATTGGACTCTGTTGTAATTCGGTTAGATCGCGCCCATGGTTTTAAAATGTAGGCGGCAACTGTATTATTTGACTGGCTGTTAGCAAATTGTGGACTTTAAATGGTATTGATGACAAACCAACGAGATTATTGAATTTGCAAAATTGTGCAACTTTTTTTTCAAAACAACACACATATCACCAGCTGCCAACCAAAATTACATTTTATTGGGAGACATGTAATGATTACAACACAGATTACATTTGTCCTCTCCTTTTGAAACAGCCATTGTTATTGTACAAAAAATGCATTACACCACCAAAGCAAATTTTCTTGTGCACCATGCTTGCCACTCAGCTTTATCATATCTAAACAAGCTCCCTATTATTCCAAATATCTGGACACAATGGCAAAAGTATGCAATTTTCTTTAGAATCTGAAGTTAAGACTGTGTCCCTGGATTACACAGGAAATAGCACTACTTTCTATATCTTGTGTAAGCTTAAAAATGTGTCAAACTCATATGGATCTGATCCAAAATCATGTTACTTGAATTGAGTCATATTTAACAAATATTATTTGGACACATTGGGGATAACAATTCGGATGCACTGCATCTGCCTTTTTGGTGGAAAACAGGTAAAATATATACACTAATGTCTGTGCGCGAGGTCCTGCAGTTAATTTTCAGCTGCACCATACAGGTCCTTTCTGATCGAAGTGGACCTGGCGGCTGTCAGAACGTAACTTTAAATGCCCCAAGAAGGTTCCTCCGCATTTGGCTAAATTTCAAGAAACTTGATTGGAGCATGCATTGTACAAGCTTATTCCAAGTTCGATCGTCATCCTTAAACAAACTGCTGGAGGCCACTGGAGAATTGATTGAGAAAATTTACTTTCTCTTCCATGGAGCATCGAGGACCAGTTTTTACAGTTTTCACATTAGGTTGATTCTATTATGGATCATGCAGACCAGTTCATTATCTGTACTTTGCAATACTGAATATTATGAAGGACAGAAGGGAATCAGAGCTACAGAGTATTTAATTCAGAGTTCTACAAATAAATAATAGTGCAGCTTCAGAAAAAAAATTCTGCTCACAGCTATGTCTTCTATTTGCAGAACAAAGCTCCTTCTCACTACTTGATAGAACCGACTCGGTGGATGCACACAGTGATAATTAAGGGCATCATTATTTTGAGTGATTACCCTGGATGTAAGAGTGCAAATTATTTGATATCCTGGGGTTTTGATAATGAAGGAAATGAGAAAATAAACAGAATCTGTCACATCCAAATCTTTCTGCATCTCCGATCAGCCAATCTGCTCCTTTTTGCTTTCAGATACAATTATCCTCCAAAGCCCCAATACTGAGTCAACAACAGCAACACGTACATGCATTCATTTTGAGTTTTAATAAAACATTCCAAGTGCAGTAACATGACAGGGAGATAAAACTATGCGGTTTCTAAACAATGGTCCGGAACTCCCCCCAAGCTGCTCAATCACAACCACCATAAACCTCTCAGGAGATGTGAGCCAAACCCACATTTACATGGACTTCCAATACAGAAAGACAATAGTCAGCATAGAAGAACAGCAGTGGTGAGAAGCAAAATAAAAAAGAAATAATTCAAGAGTAAACAGCAAGACGCAAACATGAAAACGCAGCAAAATATGTTCTATTCTCCGGACTGACATACTGACAATAGCCTCGAAGCCGCAATATAGAAAGTTTGCCAGTGACATTGTACCTCACAATGAATCATGACCCAAATCTTCCAATCAGATTTGGAACCTCTGTGTTTAATGCCGATCAGATAAAAAAAAACACCAACTTACCTGCATACTTTGAAAGGCTCTGAGTTCAATTTATGATGTAGGAGAACTCCCACGGCGAGTGCAGAGAGCAGTTAAAAGAATCAGTGCCCCAGACATTTTTTTTATGGCAACCGCTGCCATAAGAAGAGTATAAATGTCCAATGTAAATGTTAGCGAATGAGTGATAATGAATGTTAGTGAATAGATGAATGGGTGAGTGGATGAATAAGTAAATGAGTAGGGTTGGTGAGCCAAGTTGTCAAGTGTGTAGGGTGGCAGCTGGATGAAATAATGGGTGGAAAATGGGTAGGGTGGCAGGTGGGTAGGATGGCTGGTCACATCGGGTTAGGAGGTGTTGAGAGGTTGAGTCACGTGGCTGACCGGGAGAAGGTGTCAGGAAGTGTTATGTGGGCTAGACAGGTTGTGTCAGCTGTACAGTTAACTCAGAAGTTAGACTAGGATTTATCTGTCTAACATTTCCTGGTAAGTAAATCAAAGCTGTCTGAAGTCTCCAACTCTAACTTTTGTGAAAAATGTGGAGGAGCAGGGAATTGCCCATTGGAAGTTCAAACTTCCAGGGCAATTCCTACAAACTCAGTGCATTAGTACTTCCACAGGGTCAGACATGCACCTTGGATCACATTCCGACTCTCTAGAGACCAAACAATCAGGACCCAGGGATTGAAGGGACAAAAAGTTGATAAACAATTTATGAAAACATACAAAAAGGAAAAGAGGAAAGAACTAATCAAACCTATTGATGTGCACTATTTCTACTCAATAGTCTAAGTTCTCTCTTGGAGGAGGCAACAGAATATGGCCAAACTCTGACATTAGGCAATCAATTACCCTCTGAGACCATAGTTACCATTACATGCCACTAAACTAGGACATAAGACACTTTACTACAAATGGCTATTGAGATACACATTCTAAAATATTTAAAGAGAATTGGATAAGAATTAAAAGATAATATATAAATAAATGACAGATGGGTAGAGCAATAGGATTAAAATAAACAGCCCCAGATTGAAGAGTTGCATGATACAAACAAAACAGCCTGGTTAGCCACCCTCTGTGTTGTAAGTTCCAGGAAATGCACAAAAGTATTGAAATAAGAAATAAATATTTTGCTCAATGCTCAAAATTGGTCCTTTATTCTGTAACCTCAATAACCATGGAAATAGAAGATCTCTTATTGTGTTCAGAAACAATCCAGGCAAATATGACTGATACCAGCCCTTCATGCAATACCCCGACTTTATTAACTTTCATTTTGAGTCTGGGTTAAATCTAATATCAATAAGCCTAGATAAGCTTGTGGGTTATTAATAATTCATGATCAGCAGTCTCTTGGCAGTTTATGTCAAATGGAATTATAAGCTTTTGATACAATGCAACATCCAATTATGAAATGTGATAAACAGATGCCGGCTGAACCTGCATCTATGCTTAATTTAATACAGGGAAGATTTAGTTGTGGTATTTCAGAGAAAAGCAACACCATTTTAAGACACTTTAACGCCAATTGTGCTTTGGCACAATGACATTCTAATAAAAGCTGACACCATTTCAGTGAAATGCAAGCCTGCTGCTTGACTACAATTTTTCCTTTTTCAGGTATTGTCTCAATTAAAACGATTCCAGTAAGTGGGACACATCACTCAAAGAAATGTTCAAATTCTGCACATTTCAAATCCATCACCTTGCACAATATTCAAAAACACTGAATATTTCAAAACAATAGCACTATGAATTACTGTTATTTAACACGGTCATCTTCAGACCAATGTTTTGATCCAAGAAATAGTTTGGTATTTGACTTGATTTAAAACTGATTTAACTTTTTTTCGTCACTGAGGAGGAGCCAGGCATTTTATTTTCTCTCAAATTCAGATGACATCTTGCTTCTGTAAATTTTCCTTTCAATTGAATTATTTTCCAATTTTGAAATGAGTAATTTCTACATTAATGCTATACCTTTGATTTCTCTTTCTATTGCTTTTTTGCAGCTATTTTAAAACATTTTTAAAAGTATTTCAGATATAAATTTCTGTCTATGTCACAGGAAACAACGACAGCTTTGCATTTAGCTGATGCCGCTGTGTTCAGTGAACACACTGCAATGAGCAGTTTTTCTCCCTTCAAAGTCCCAGCAGCATCATCATTAAATAGATTTTGCAAAAATTCTGCCAATATTTGCCAATATTCAATTAGATTGAGGCTGATACATACCTAAACATAATTTACCTGCCTTTGTTCCATATCCCTCGATATTCTTATGTAACAGAACTTGAAAACATCCACTCACTCAGCATCAACAGCCTTTTCGGGAGCATGTTCCACTACTGTGTGTGAAAACATGCTTCTTGATTTCATTCCTAAATGACCTCGCCTTAATTTCAAGATTATGGCCTCATGTTTGGAATTCCCACATTACTACAGAGTTTGGAAGTAAGGTTTACAATCAGAAGGAGGCCACTTTATTTATTATGCCAGATGTTTGCTATGGTAATGCAAAACTAATCCTACTATTCCACTCACCCACTAGCCCTGCAATTAGATATGCAATTTTACACTCCACTACATCCCGAGTGTATCAAGACTCACTATAAAGTCTCTTATTCAAAAATGAGAAACATTTCACCTGTCCTCTTTGATTCCTCCACCAGAGGAAATACTTTCTCTGCATCTACCCTATCAAATCCCGAATCATTTTAAATATCTCAATTAGATCACCCCTCAACCTACTAAACTCAAAGGAATTCAAGCCAAGTTTATGTAACATTTTCTTATTAATTAAACTTTTAAAACCGCGGTAGCATGCTGACAAATCTGTGCCGTATCCCTTCCAAGACCAATACATCTTTCTCGAGGTTCTGTGCTCAAAACTGAATGCAGTACGTCAGGTGGAGTCTTACCAAGGAACTGAACAACTGAAGCATCACTTCCTTAATTTTGAATTCCAAGATAAAGGCGAACATCCAATAGTATTTCTGATTACTTGTTGGGTCCGACTTAGGGAGTTGCATACGTGAACACTTAAATCCAAATGTTTCTCCACAGCTCCGAGTCTGTCACACCATTAAGAAAATATTACAACTTTTCTTCCTCAGTTCAAGATCTCTGTGCCCCTCCAATTCTGACCTCTTGAAAATTCCCAGATTTAATTTCTCCAACATTGGCAGAATTGCTTTCAGTTGCCTTGGCTCCACGCTCTGTAATTTCCTCCCTACAGAAATTTGCTAAATTATCATTTTTACAGAGATCTTAAAAAAACCTATGCTTAAGAACAAAATAATTTTTGTCTTTGTCCAACATCAAGGAGGGATGCCGCAAAACCTCCCCCAAGCTGTATTGTCATATTGTCGTTGGAACCGAATTCGGACAGTTCCTGATTGACCTCCAATGTGAACAGGCCAGTAACAGTAGAAAGATCCCTGGCCTTTATCAAACCTGACAACTCTGGAGCCTTGGAATTTGTGCCACCAGACCAACTCACTCGACCTGTCTCGCTCTAGAAAGATGGCTCACCCTACAATCAGTCAACCTCCCCTCAGAAGGAACATTCCAGTTGACTTCTGATACTGGACCATGGGCACATGTAAAACTCCAACATGTATTTTGCTGTGGTCGTGCCCTGCACCCTCCTCCTCTTACCATATCCGCCATGTATGGGCAGACGTTGTAAAACCCATCGCGCGTGCGTGATGTGTGTGTGCTGTAATTGAAAATATGGAAAGATGTGGCGTATGAAACATGGAAGTCTGGCAATATCTGGTCTGAGAGAAACATGAGAGGATACAGGGCAAGATCCCACAAAGGGATAACAGCAGCTGCAAAGAGCAGGATTATAAAATACAGATTCCTTCTCCCAAACAAACAAACAGGATTTTTGTATGAAGCTAAAAACAATGGCTCACACCTTCATTGAAACTAACCATCTTAGTAAGCATCTGGAAAAGCATGGATGAGGGTTTCAGTTGAGCTAGGTGATAAATGTAAACCTTTCAACTTATAACCAAGTGGATTTTAACATACAGCTAAAAGCAATGTTTCACACCTTCATTGAAATTAACTACCTTAGTAAGCAGCTGGAAAGGAAAGGATGAGGTTCAGTTGAATTTGGTGACAATTCTAGGTGTGAAGTTCTGCCGATATCAGGTAAATTAAAGAAAACTGGAGACTATCAGTCTACGAGAAACATAATTTAAAGCTAAAATCAAAGTCAAAGTTATGAGCTGGGGACACAATTGGAAAATAAAACTATAGAAATGACAGGAACCAAACCAAAATTCATACCTCTATTGAAACCAAAACATTTTTGAATATCACAAAGGAACTTTGAACATCACAAAGTAAACAATGTAATCAGAGACCTGAGAGGTGAGGTCATGTCAAATTGAATACTTAGTTGTATTAGAATGTTTAGATCAAAGATACTTTTTACAATCAAAGTGAAATAAAAGTTACTTTACAATAAAGTCATAAAAACTTAATAACTGTTAGAAAGAGAATATAAACCCAGAGACCAGAGCAGGAACTACCAGAGCTCAGAGAGAGGGGAGAAGCAGAGAAGCAACAAGAGAAGCAAGCAGAGTCAGCTTACAGTCAGCTCGGTCATGGGAAAGATAAGACATAGGAGCCGAGCTAAAACAGCTAATACATCTAAGGAAGGCTAGAATTTAAAAAGGAGGCAGAGTCAGCTCAGAGATAGCCAGCAGAGCCAGCTCTCACAGCTTGGTACATGGGAAAGATAGGACACAGCAACCGAGCTCACCAGCGAATACATCTAAAGAAGACCACATTTTAAAAAGGTTGATTGTCAAGTTGGGCCTGAAGGTCCCTTCAACCAACCAGAAGCATCCAGAAGCAAGATCTTTTTACCTTTCTGTAAGGACAGTGATTGCAGCTTTTAAAAGAAAAAATATAATAATAAAATAACTTAATTTAACCTGAAACAGTGGTTATTCCTAAGTCTACTTTACTTACTTAGCAATGCAGGACCCAGGATCGATGCTACTAAGTGGTAAGTAGATGAAATCTTCGGTGAAGGTATGGGTTATACCGGGGGATAACTTAAAAATATAGTTTGACCTGAATAGCACCCACCGAAGCCTGCATCGGAGTCGGGGAGTGAGAATCCTTGTTCACCATTTAGAATGTCGGCCCTTTTTGGCATAGGGGGACTTCTAAGAATAGTGGTGAGTTTTCAACAACAGTGCCGAGTATAAAAATAAGCCAACACTTCTTATTTCATCTTCACTTGCACAGCAAACTCAAGGTATTAGCTGAGGACTGGAACATGTCCAAGTATAAGGGTTGGAGAAAATATGCCACTATTTATAAAGGGGAAATCAGAATTTTAAAAATATCTTTCTATTTATGGACAGCTAGAAAGTGGGGAAGTCAGGGCAATTTAAGTTGACCCCCCCCCCCCCAACCTGTGACAGCAGTTTCTGAGCGATAACAGCTAATAAAAATTGATGTTACAAGGGGAATGGATAGATGCTCTAAGCTATAAAAAATGGTGTATAAATGAGGTAAGCCAATATTACAAAGGATACCCGAAGCAAAACATTTTAAAACCGAAAAAACAAAATTAAAAGGAGACATCAAGATAGTATAACATTTTTAAAAACGCATCTGAAATAATAAAGCAAAACTAAAAAAGGCAAGGGGAGAAATCATATTAAGAAAGAGACTTTGAAATATATTTGTCATGGAATGTTCACAAACAAGCAGCCAGTTGGGATAGAACAGTAAATAGATGAAGAGGCTCTCTCTTGACCAATTAAACAGGGATTTTTAGGGTTAATAAACAAAATGACTAAACTTAGCTTGAACTAGTACATCCAGACCATCACGTAATCCTGTATCCTAGCAGACAGTTCTTGGTCATGCAAAGAGAAGTCACATTCCTTTGAGTAGTTCAATTAGAAAAGGGGAGCTAGCAGAAACCCAGGCAACTGTGTGAATTTGGAGTAAAGGGTTAAAATCAGACAACTGAAGAGCTGTGTGAGGAAGACAGCCTGCAGCTGTCACCTAATGGAAAAGCAGTGGACAGTGAAACGTTGAAGAGGCAAGACTCATGTCAACATTGCAGAACATGCCAAAAAGACAGTGTCATTTTCAGACAAAAAACACAGTTGAAGTTAGAACATGGGACATACAGTGCAGGAGGAGGCCATTTGGCCCATAGAGTCTGCACCGACCCACATTAAGCCCTCACTTCCACCCTATCCCTGCAACCCAATAACCTCTCCTAACCTTTTTGGACACGAAGGACAATTTAGCATGGCCAATCCACCTAACCTGCACGTCTTTGGACTGTGGGAGGAAACCACATTTATATCAGATGTTGTGATCAAAAGCATAAAAGTTGATGCAACTTGGTGGTCAGTGGGTAGTTTAATTAAAGACACCAGAGTTAAGGTTCCAAGATCCATCCATTAGATTTGTCTACATATAAGTACATGTGAATATATATCACAGGAGTTTACAGTAACTTCTGCTTTACCTGTATTAAGAAATAAAAGGTTTTGACTCTGCATTATCTTATAGAAAAGATAGACATGCAGGGTCAAAAGTTTAATAATTCTGTGCGTAAGGCGAACATTCGAACCCTGATTCATCTTGATTTGATACTCGTAAATTGCTTGGGACAATGTGCAGGAAGTGCAGGTTGTCATTCTCCTTGGAGACAACAATCAAAGAACTGTATGTAGGAAGGAAAACTAGATAAGATATGTATTTGATGATTGCTGTTTGAATAATTAATGGTGAAAGATGGCCAGTACAGCGAAAGGCATGATCAAGTACAAAATGTTCTTCTTAGTTTGTTTGGAGATTAAGTTTTGTTGAATTTATAGAACAAGCACTTCATTCTGCAAATCCATGCTATACCTAACTGTCAAATATGTGACCCAATAGAATGGGTACAAAGAACAGAAAGCGATCTATTTTCCAATACTAACATCCTACAGCTGAATAAGCAAAATTATAAACTGGCTCATCACTAACAGAACACTTCTGTAACTAATGGATACATTGCTTCTTAATTCTTTAATTGAATTAAAAGCACCTTGCATGGAGGCCACAGCATACACGTGATTAGTGCTTTGAGAGTTAAATTTCATGGAGGTAAGAAATCAATTCTCAGATTTTGTGTCAAATACAGCTTTGGCGCGGCAATATCAGTTCACCCAAGGAACCGCAGACTACAAGATCTTCTTTGCTGTGGTATTACACAATGGTTAATTGGATCATTGGCAGAGCTCCAAAAGCAAATGCAGATGCTCCAGAACGAAGTGCACGATTGTAAAATCTAATGAGAAGAAAAATCAAAATGTCTTTTTCATGGTGCATCATTCTTTAATACTTCAGGAGCAGGCATGACATTTCTGCTGAAAATTGTGCTTGGGGTTGGGGAGGTCTGGTGGGCAAAAATATAACAACTGAATTTCTGCTTTTCGCCATTAATATAAGTTAATGTATAGAGTTCTGTAAATATCAGATATTTGAACAATGTGGTTGTGCTGCACGAATATCAAACATGGCGATCTATTTCACTTGTCCACTATATAGAGCAAAAGAGTTTCAATGTGTCAGTAAGTGCACATTACATTGTTACGCTAATTGCCTTATTAAAGTCAGATAATGGCATTGGCTCAACCTCCAAAAGAGTAAGAGCTGGAACATTTGCTGTGAGGCAATTATATTGAATTTGTATCTCTGCTGAGTTGGATGCAGAATAAACTTGCTGAAGATAAAGGACAAGCTGCTATATTATTCCTCCATCATATACCAAATGTTAGTATTGACAGCAGAGGATGAACATCATCTTGATGATTGGTTGCTGCAAAGAAGTTTACTGCCATCACCTTCTGAAGGAAAAGACGTATACAGCTGTTGACACTTTTAAGTTACAGGGTGGCAAAAGGATAATCCTAAATCAGGCTTTGACTATCCACCAAGTTTCTGAGGCAAAGCCATTTCTGCAATGGGAAACTGAAGTTGACATGTGGAGACCGGTTACTTCATTACCCCAAAAGAAGCATGGTAAGGATTTGCCATTTCCCGAAAACAGTAAGATTAAGACGAGAGTATTTTCAGAGTGGAATGTGTATGATTTGGATGGTGAAGAGAGTCTGGGCCTTGTTTCAGTGTTTGGATAAATTCTACAAAAGGAATGACTTATTGAAAGCATATGAAGCCTAGTCAGCTTTTGCTGGATTTACAAAAACAGATGAAGATAACATGGACTTGGATAAAGGAAAAATATGGGCAGCATGGTAGAACAATGGTTAGCATTGTTGCTTCACAATGGTATTGAGCAAATTACAGCTGTGTGAAATTTGTCAGAAGACACCACCACTTTCTATTAAGAGCTTGCCACTGGCCAGGGAATTTAATGCTGCAGTGGCGATGGACTTAAAAGTAAGGGACAAAGACAAAGATAGAGGGCTGGATTCTCCACTTTCGGGATTCTCCATTACGCCAGCAGCCCAGGGGTTTCCTGATGGCGTGGGGTTGCCCACAATGGGAAACCCCATTGGTCGATTGGCGAGACTGAGAATCCGGGGTGGGCCGCACCAGAAATCTCAGGGGAGTTTTTTGCTACACTGTATAGATAGAGCAACCAGATTTGGCATGTCCACTGTAATATATGGTAAGGACAAACAAACCATTATCGATAAGGTCATGGAGTAAAGGGTGGGACGAGGATAAGGTGCACCAGTGAAATTCCTGACAGATAATGGCCGGGAATTTGTTAATGAGGAATTTCAGGCTGTGTAAAAATGTGACCATCATAGTTATGCACACTTTCGCCGAGAGTCCATTCAGTAAAGGTTTGTGTGAGAAAAAAGATGCATTGATAAGATGATATTTTTCATGAAATACTAGTTGATCAACCAGACTGTCAATTGCAAACGGTGCTGGCATTGGCATTACATGCAAAGAACTCTTTGCAAATGGTTGGTGGGTGCAGCCCATACCAACTGGTATTCGGCATGAATCCAAGGTTGCCTTCAATCCTATTAGATGCACCCATGCTCTCGAAGGGGCAAGCAAGAGCTCTACTTTTTATGGTCATCTAAATGTGTTGCACGCAAGCAGAAGGCTTTTATTAATGCTGAGGATTCTGAACAAATTCGATGAGCTTTAAGGGACCGCATAAAGCCATCAGCAATACAGTTTAGAAAGGGAGACCTGGTATATTGCAAAAAGGGCACAATGAATGGAAAGGCCCTAGTAAAGCAATCGGCAGTTGCAGTAATTGTACAACACGGGAAGCAAACTGTTAATGAGTTCATACTTTGAGGTTAATTGGTACTGACTATACTTTTACATATTCTGAACAAGACAAAGGGCCAGATAGGGGACAGCCAGCCTTCTCAAACAGGTGGCTATGCATCAAAAAGGTGCCCCATGATGGCAAATACACTAAAGTTAGACTGGTAGCTCGTGGCTTTGAGGAAAGACATGGGACCAAGATATTAGAGTGAACACTGTTACTGCTGGGAAAGTAAGCGATTTGAACAAGCCTGTCTTACTTCAAAAGTAAGTATCTTTGAAACCAACGAAAGAAGCCTCTGATATAGAAGGAAAATTGTGGAAATTAAAAAGTGAGTTTCCGGACTGAATGATGCATCGAGAGCATGATATTTTGTGAGGTCAGTCATGTTAAAAATGGGTTGTTTCCAGTTAAAAGCAGATGCTATATTGATGTAATAAGGAGATACGAGCAGGAATCTTCATTATGCACATGGATGAGGTTTTGTCGGCAGGTTCAGCAGAACTTGAACAATGGGTGATTGATTAAAATCAAGAATGAGTTCAAGGTTGGAAGCCAGGTTTCAGGTGTTTTAAAATATTCAGCAGAACAGAACAGGAGTGACATTGAGCCTACAATCCTATCTAGAAAATGTTATTCGCATCCCAATAAATCTAGTCAAATCTTCACAAAAAGAGAAGCCAGCATTCAAGGAAGAAATCGATCAATTGAGAAGTTTAATTAGGCAGTTGAATTGTCAAGCACTCAGACTAGACCTGATGCCAGTTATGATGTGTTGGAGCGGAGTACCATGATGAAGCATGCCACGATAGAGGAGGTTTGGGGAGCAAACAAAACATTAAAGAAATTAAACTTGGAGAAACACACATTCAAGTTCATAGCCCTGGGTGAACCAGATGATAGGAGGTTGGTAGTCATTAGCAATGCTTTGCATGCCAATCTTTCAGATGGGTTTTCGATCATTGCAGAGTTTGTCATGTTTTTGGTAGGAAAAAAATTACAAATGTTGCCCTTTAGCTTGGGAAGCCAAGTAAATTAAAAGGGGAGTGAAAAGCATTTTAGCTGCAGAAACACTGGTGTTGATGAAGCCATTGCCATGAGGGCTTACTCCAGAAATATTGTACATGGAGCAAGGTGAGAGAAATTTGCACATTGTGCTATGTTGATAACTGATCCCCTTGAAATAATGACCGTTCAACAAAAAGTGTCACTAATAAAAGGCTAAGAATAGACCTAGCGAGCATAAATGTTAGAAGACTTTTAAAGATATGGTGGATTTACACAAGGCACTGTGTTAGAAAAAGAAATACCTGCTCCAAGAAATTGCTGAACGCATTGGAAGAAGAGCATCCTGTGTTGCAATAAAATGGAAAACTAATCTTTGCTTTGTAATTATGTGGATATACATATGGTAAATCGAATGTGGAATCTATAATGTTGAAACACTGGGGTAGCATGGTAACATAGTGGTTAGCAGAGTTGTTTCACAGCTCCAGGGTCCCAGGTTCAATTCCTGACTTGGGTCACTGTCTGTGCAGAATCTGCACGTTCTCCCCATGTCTGTCTGGGTTTCCTCCGGGTGCTCCGGTTTTGTCCCAGAGTCCAAAGACGTGTAGGTTAGGTGGATTGGCCATGATAAATTGCCCTTAGTGTCCAAAAAAAGGTTGGGTGGGGTTAATGGGATAGAGTGATGGTGTGGGCTTGGATAGGGTCCTCTTTCCAAGGGCCAGTCCAGCCTCATGGGCCGAATGGCCTCCTGTACTGTAAATTCTATAAAATCTAAAACTTACTTTCCATTTGTTTAGATTAAAAAATATGTTCTCAACTTTTTTGTCTAAAGCTTTAATTGAAAAGAATGAGGAATCTATGGATGTATGTACGTTGTGGCAATTACATTGTTAAGCTAATTGCCTTAAAGACTGGTAATGGTTATCAGCTTAACCTCTAAAAGAATATTAATGGACAAAGCTGGAACAATTGATGTGGGGTAATTATATGGAGTTTGTATCTTTTGCAGGGTTGGATGCAGAATAAACTCGCTGAAGGTAAAAGGCAAGCTGCCGCATTATTCCTTCATCATAAACGAACAGTTAGCATTAACAAGAGGCGTTCCTTTATTCATCTCAAACAAGAGAAGCTCTATATGGTTACATTTTTTAAAATTACAAACCAGGAAAAATTCCAATTAACACCCCAGAGGGATGGTACTTAAGGCACAATATTTTAGTCTAAGACAGGCTTGTTCAAAGCTGGCCTATGTGGCCTCTCGATGAGGCCTCCAGAGCCAGTTTTCAAAATGCCGGCCAAACAGGAAAGTTGGAATGAAATATCCCGCAAGGAGTTCGGGGAATCAAATGCCATGGCCCCAAGGAAGACAGGCTGGTTGCGAGGCTCAGGAGTGAGATGCGGTGGTGCCCCATTTTGGTAGTGGGGGACGGGGACGCAAGGGACAGAAGACAGGATGACCTACAGTGTGCAGGAGATTGAGTGCGTGTGCGAGAACGAGTGTGTTTGTGTGCATGCAAGAATGAGAGAGAGTGTAAACGTGGACCGAGTGTGAGTGTGTGTGTGTGTGTGTGGGGGGGGGGGGGGTGAGAGTGAGAGTGAGTGAATGACTGCATGCGTGTGCATGAGTGAAAGAGAGTGAGAGTGCGATTGTTTGTCTGTTTTGCTCCCAATCTCAGATTTCTCACTTACTCTCAGTGGGTGAGTGAGCACCAGAGACCGGGTGTGAGCCCTGGTGCACGCACTCTGACCTCTCACACTTTGGTCATTTTTATGAATTACTTTTTATTAAAACTTAACATAATGCTATGACATTGCTTCATTTTTCTTCAGCAATTGTTTATTTTAGGAATTCAGTTTAATGTTGTGCTAAATCTTTCTGAAATTTGCTCATTGGCCTCTTGAGGAAGAAAAATATGGAAATGTACCCCCAAAGTGGAAAGTTGCACAAGCTTATCTAAGAGGACTACAGTTTAAAGAGTTTGGTCACAGCCCAGGTGATGCCAACAGTCCTCACCTTTGCACACTTCACTGTGTTATAAGTTCTATATAAACACAAGTTTTTGTTATTGTAGTGACTCTAAATGCACCTTTAATGCAGTTTAACATGGAAACTGGATCAAGCAGCAGTTCAGAACACACAGTTCTAATGCCTAAACTACTGCAGTTCAAGAATAACGGGTCCTAGAACTCAATTCTTCCTCACATATGCTGCCCTTTCATATTTTATAAGTGGACAGGGCGAGAATTAAAATCATTAACAGCAGCAACTAAGCAGTAATTATATTACTTTTTATATATTGTTTGCAATATACACACATCCCAAAAATATGAATTGGGCAATAGGATGCAAATAAATGTGATTTTGTATGTATTTCCTGAATGTAGGAGTTGAGGTTACAAAGCAAAGCTTGGATCCTTTGACACTCTCACATAGTTACTGCTGGAACAGGATAGATAATTGTTGGGCACCTAGACATGGGAAAATGATTAAAGTGGGTCTCTTTTCAATTGCTAGGTCAAGGACAACCATGTGATAAGTAAAACGATTTACAGTTCACCAAATAGGAAACGCAAATGAGTCATCTGTCACCTTGCAGTTTTGCAGGCTCATTTCATGGTTACTTTAAGACAAATTAAATATTCAAAAAGGTGTCACAATATATCCATTATGAAACACTGCAAATGAATTTTGACAGGTATTCATAAACTCAAGTTTATTCATGCAAGTTGTTTTCTCGTATATAATTCAGATTTGGCCTCTCAACATCAGCTTTTCAGGTGATATTCTCAGGTTGTGTAGTTTTGCACATGTGCTTTTATTTGACGAGGATCTGACTGGTGAGGCCGATGCTCAAGATTGTGTCCTCTCGAGTGTGAAACTACTAACCAGCATCTGTTGCTTTGCCTGCCTGCTTAGTAACTAGTATAAAAACAAACTTTTTGGGGGGTTTCAATCTCTAAAGAATGTAAGTATTTAGTTCTGCATCTGATAGTTTAATGCAGTTTCCAGCAAATACAAAATACGAGATGCAAGCTAAATAAGCTGGTGTCTAATTAGTTCCCGAGAAATGATCATACTGTAGGTCTATAATATTTATGTGCTCTGCACTTCCAGGCAATAAACTGATCAAACAGTGGCCAAACATAAATGATAACTTAAAAAGGATTACTGAAGGGTACGAAATGAGAATACAAGCAATTTGAAATAAATTCCGTAACATTAAAACCCAATTAGTATTATCATTTTCTTTTCCATAGTTAATCCTTAAAATGTGGCTTAATGATTTTTTCTGCTAATGTGTGATAGAAAATATATAATTTTAAACCTGAATTTTAAATGTTCTGCCCTGAACACAAGGATTAAACCATTATTGTCCTCAAAACCTCTAGACACTACATTTGTTATCATATGATTAGATAAGGCTTTTGTGAAAATATGTTTAGCTTTCTAAATAAAACCCAGCGTAACTCTGGCATACACATCCAAAATGCTCAGCTACAATTTCCAATCTGGACTGAGTTAACAATGAGCCAACAGATTTGAAACGACAGCTGGCCTTAGTTTTACACTACTGATCGTAAGAATTATAAAAAAAATATCAGCCAAAAATCAAACTCATGATCACGATCGAGTAAATCGTGCTGTGCACCTTGTCCATGGGGCCTTTGTGTTCTCGGAGCCTGAATGCCTTTGCCAGAGTATTTGGCTGTGGAGGTATTGCAATTGTATTCAATCCTCTCCTCACCTGAACTCAATTAACACATACTTTCTACATCAGAGAATGGTCACAGCAAAGCAGGAGGCCTTTTGGCCCATTTGTGATTGCTCCTTGAAATCTCCACAATTGTCCTTCAAATTTTTGCTCTTCATATAATGATCAAATTCACTTTTCTCACAACACCCTGAGCTAGCGTGCGATCAATTCCAGCCCCACTTTACCCAGGGTCGCAACACAGATGAAATTAAAGTTACTTAAATGCCCAATGACTTTGTTTTGATCCCGGTCAAGTACAGGCACCAGGTTTGTACATTTTAACACATAACTTTTTATTATGTACCGTATTACAATTAAACTGACAAAATTGTAACTGACTATCTAATACCCTTTTCCTAAACCCCACCTTTCGAACTACACCCACTCTCTATATACACACACACAGACAATCAAGGGGAAAAGGTGGTTGTGAGGTAAAGAAAGTATCAATAAAAATAAACGGATAAAGGATCTTTGACACACTAGGATTGCTTCTAGTTATTGTGTCAATGTCTTTCTGGAGTTCAAGTTTTCATTTCAGTACTCCTTCCTTCTAGGCTTGAGATGATTTTCTCTGGCAAGGCTGTCTACTTTTGCTGCAGAATCAAGATCATTTCAAGTTTATAGTAAAGATATGCCAGGCACTCATTGGTTTTAGAATAATAAAGCAGTTATTTTACTTCAAGAGAGAGAGAGAGAGCGAGAGAGAGATTGTTCCTTCTCCTTCCAAGGTCTCAGCACTTCTGCCCAGTTCTCAAAAAGCATCACGTAGTAACCAATCACTGACTGTTGTCAAGTAGAACATTGTCCCTGGCCAGCCCACCAGTTGCCAATTGGCCAATCTTACCGACTGCCTCCAAAGTTGGTTCCTAACATTCACTTGGTGTTTACAGGTCTGTTTTCTCTTCTCCAAAATACAAAACCTAGGAACGCCATGTCCTGACAAGCAGGCTGCTTCAGCTTGAATCCTCTGCTTAAAGGCACATTCTGATTATGGGTCCACAGACCAAAAATAATCAAATAACATAAAACGGGAACAAAGGAAATAAACAGGAGGGACTCTTACACTTTTGAAAGCCATGAATGAATTTGTTTCCACCACAGTCTCAGACAGTGCATCCCAGATCCCAATAATTCTTGGTGTAAAAAAGATTGTCCTCATGTCATGATGACATTGTTAGATTGTACTTAACAGTACAAATCTGATTTTTGATTTGCTCAAGGTCTTTGCTGCTGAGGGTAACTCTAGTGTTTCTAAGAGAAAGTGACCATGAATGATTAACTCAGCGTAGCACAGAGATTGAAGTCAGTTTTGTGTTGTCACAAAACATTAAGGCTCAATTGTATTGCCTGTTGACAATTATTGTTTTGTCTTGTGTTCAGCGATCATGTAGGGTGGATGCCTCCCATAAAACCATCAAGGGCCAATGGCTCAAGTGAGAAACACTTGGTGAAAAGAAAATCAATTGTGGCTAAAATAGCCTGGTTTCAATGAAGTGAAAGTTCCTCCCTACTAAATCAATTAGAGAAAACATTACTGCAAGCATCAAGACAATTACTGATAACTGTAAATGAGTCACTAAACCCTCTGAAGCTAGGTTATGGGGTGAAGAAATTTGCATCATCAGCCTGTAGTTTGCCTTCCTGGGTGTGGATGGCACTGGAATGGTAGTTTGCAAGAAATGTCTTTGTAAGTCATAAGAGAGGATCCAAGGCAGCCTAGCAGGATGAAAGACTTGACCTAAGGGTCTCACTGGTAGCAATAAAATTGTCTTTTCAGTGTTCTTTTGGGGAGACTGTTGGCTTATTTTAGAAAATAAATCCAGTATTTTGAATGAACAGCAGACCCCGGGGTAGATACCCCAGACTGCCTATCTCCACTAAATCTACTCTACACATGAACTATGATCTTACATGGGCCTCTTCTGCCCAGGTAGGTGTAATGTATTTGCACTTCCATTACAACTGTGGACCAATGCCAAAACATAAACAACAAAAAAAAACGTAGTGCATCTATACCATTGGACACACTGTTGTTAATAAATCAGTGAGAGATTTCATGCAAACACAAAATGAGTTAACTTTGGGGGGAGGGTGGTCACGTGATGTGAGCGCGGGAACGATCGCATTTTCGTGAGCTCCAACTCTGGTCATTTTTTAAACCGCTATTTCATCCTGTTGCACATTTCATATTTGTCTTTTTGTGGGCTACATGGCTTGTGTTCTGGCCATTGAAGCTTCTGATTGGTGTTTTTGAGAGGAAGAGCAGAGATAAAATGTTAATATCCTCATTTGTTCATGGCATTCGGAGTGGGCTAAGGTGGGGCCCAGCTTGCAGAGGTGCAGTTGCTGTTGAGAGGCTGTGTTGTGTGCGTCGAGATGATGGCTGCCATCAAAAATGCAGTCAAAAATGCTGCCTTGGCTGAAGGTCTCGGTTCTGCAGTGTAGATCAGCGAAGCTCACTTTGAAGAATTGAGGGGTACTTTTAAGAGTGGTGAAAGCGCACGAGACGGTTCTTGCACTCGAACGACCACTTTCATTGGTGAGGGTTCTCCATGTCGTCAAAATCCCGCTGCATGGTGTGTCATCTGTCCCGGCGGATTTGGGTGATAGGGGCCGGGCGGGGTGTGCCCTACAACCTGGTCCCTGCTGAGAGGTAGAAGCTATTTCCCAACTGAGTTTGAAAATTGGCTGCCATGCTTTGGTAATCTTATTTGGAGGTTGGGTGCATCAGATTCAATGAAGAACAGCATAACCTGTCTTTGAGGCCAGAGGTTAGTTAAGCCCAAAGATCACTGGTCCTGTATGGTGCTGCTCGTGATGCTTGTCCTGAGGGGTTGGAGGTGACTGAGTCATTCCCCCCCATCCAAAGCCTAGGCTCTGGAGCCCAGTGCATCGGTGCAACGGCATGGTGGAAGTAATGGCGCCTTGTGTTTCGATCATTGGAATCCTCGAGAGATCCTGAAGTTTGCACGCTGATCCTGCTTTGACTTTTACCTTCTCGTGAAACATGAAAGATGTCTTTATCAAGCTGTTTACCTTGCAGTTCCTTTGTTATCCTGAACGTTACACCCTTGTTGATCATGCTACTGAATGTTCTTGCTGTTTTTTTTCCTGTAGGGGAGTGCAGGAAATATGAGCGAGGTGACCTGTGTCATTGATTGTCGTGATTTAGCAAAATCATTATGAGTCAATTATGAGGAGTGTGATTGGTGCAGTTTCACTCCTTTAAGGAGGATGAGTGGAGCCGGTGCGGGGTGCATTGGTAGGGTTAGTTCATCCTCACTGAGACGAAGGATAGGCCCCCCCCTCCCAGTTAGAGCTAATTCGTTTTGGGGTTTTTTTTGGGTTTATTTATTTTGTTATTGAATTTAGGAATCCTTGTCTTTATCCTACAATGGTTTGGACAGATATTTTTTTAATCCTGGGGAGGACTGACTCTTCCTTGAGGTAGATCTTTTTAAATTTTGGTTTTAGCCTCTCTACTCCTCTCTTGAACTATTAGAACGTGATGCGCAGGTAGGACCAGTAATTATGGTTGGTCGTTGGGGAGAAAGGTTGCTCCGACAGTGGTCGCTTTGAGTTATTCTGCGAGTTCCCTGCTTGGGTTTTCTTTCCTCTTCTTTTCTCATCTGGCGGAGCATTCTGCTGGGTCTAATTCTGCTCTGGCCCAGTGGTTTGGGGGTGTTTTCCTGGTGGCGTCAGAGAGGAGAGAATCGGCCCTCCATCACAGGATGGCCAATCGCTTGATGTCTTGATGGTTTTCCTTCTCCCCAGGCAAGGGCTCTCTTTGGCTAGGGCTGGAGTAAGTATCCTTTTCTTCTTCGTGTGTGGGGATGGCGCATTGCCCTGGTTGGGATTGGGAGGGTACGGGCTCTGCTGGGGTGTAGGCCTTGGGTGGATCCTAATCCTTTGGTATCTGATGGATTCGTTCTGGTAGTTCTTGTTCTTTCTTTTATCTCTGTTGGGGGGCCCTGAAAGTTTGATCATCCACTGGGTCTCTCTCCTAACGTTTTCCTCATGAAGTTTAATGTTGATGCATGGTGAAGTTTGATTGCCTCCCCCCCCCCCTCCCCCCCCCACACCCCACCCACACTTTTGTGGTGGGTGTTTCGCAGGCACGGCAGAGGCTGGGGGCCTGGGTTGGTCGTGAGCTCTTCTGTGGGAGGCCCTGAAGGTTTGATCATAATCCATATATGTTGCTGCCTGTCCGCTCTCCACAAATGTATGGATTTAGCTTCGGCCCTAGGTCTGGATTGAAGTTAAGTTGCATGGTAGGCATGTATGTAACTCCTCTTAGAACTGGGGTTTTTGTGCATTTTGTTTTGTTTTTTGTAAGGACGGGTATGATGAATCCCTTCTTGGCTTCTACATAGGTGCAGATGGATCTGACATCAAAGAAGAGGAGGCTGTGATGGGTCGTTGATGCCTGCGCCGCTGAGATCGGGGGAGCTGTACATTGGTAACTGCCCGATCACACCACATGAAATTGATTAATTGTGATGATTGTGGGAGAGTGAGGCGTGGGAGGGTATGCACCATTACCATGCCTTTATGAGTTTATCCTACTCCTCTCCTAGTCTTTGGTGGAGCCATTTGAGTATCTAGATTTGTCTGGTGATTGTATTGAGCCAGTTGTGATGTTGTTCTACTGTTCCATTCTGTATTCAAGTGTGTTATGCCATTTTCTTTGTCTTGCTTATGATATATTATTCTGCAACTTTGTTGCGTTATTCTCCAAAATGTAAAATCTCCATAAATACACTTAAAGGTTAACTCTGTTTGGACATGATTTCAACACAAGATGGATACATAGTAGGAACAAATATTTATATGATAACACTGCGCAGTGTAATGATGTGTCACTGAGCATTCTTAAGTGATTTTGTCTGTATGGCAGCAAGTTTCGGTTGGATCATCCGGCAAATACAAAGTGTTAAAAATACCTTAATGATGCAAACAACAAACAATAAACACTTCAATTCCATATCTAATGCAGTGGAAATCGCAACCATTCAACGCCAAAAAACTTGGCACCATCTGGTGATAGCACAGAATCATGATGCATTTATATTGCAGCCACTGAGGCCAGCTACAACAATATCAGTAGCAGATGGGCAATAGTTCATTTCTATGTCTAGACTCTCTATGGATTGAAATCAAGTCATATGAAAGTGGTCGCTCAAGACCGAGTGTTGCTAGACAAAGCCACTTGCATCCGGGAATTAGATAAGTGACGGAATTTAGTGCAGTAAGTGTAACAGTAAGTGTAAGCTTTTTACCAAAAAAAAGCGTAGTTCAAATGTGGGAACCGGAGACTGAGAGTTGAACCCCGGAGATATAACTAACCTTTTCGGAATGGTAGTTACAGCCTTTTAAGGTATTTTTATTCTCTAAACTGGAGCGGTAGTTTAAGCAGATACTGGGGTGACATAGCCATTACATTGAATTTTTAGCGCAACTACTTAAGCTCCACAATATAACTATGGATAATCATAGAGTGATATTCTAAACTTGAAACATAATTTGTTCAATAAAAACAAAATAAAGATGGCAAGACAGATGATGTGTTGCAGCTATTGCATGTGATCCATACCGCCTGCTGAACCACATCTTCAGTAGGCGGCACGGTAGCACAGTGGTTCGCACTGTTACTTCACAGCGCCAGAGACCTGGGTTCAATACCCCGCTTGGGTCACTGTCTGTGCGGAGTCTGCACATTCTCCCTGTGTCTGGGTGCTCTGGTTTCCTCCCCACAAGTCCCGAAAGACTTGCCTGTTAGGTGAATTGGACATTGTGAATTCTCTCTCAGTGTACCCGAACAGGTGCCAGAGTGTGGCTTCTAGGGGATTTTCACAGTAACGTAATTGTAGTGTTAATGCAAGCCTCCTTGTGACACTAATAAAGATAATTATTATCATTCAGTAAACGTCGCTAGCTCAAGGTACTTTGAGTTGAGCTAGAACCTGAGCTTTGGACATTGCAATGCAACAAAGAGGACAAAGTTGCCTAGACATTGTGTTCTAAGAGAGTTACATAGCTTTCACTCGGCACTTCAAATTTTGGATGTAGGTTTGAAGATTCAGAAGGGAGCAATGGAGGAACCTCAGCTCTTCAAAGTTGGTTTTTGCAGCTTGTGTAAATTGAGTAAGTGTCCCAGGGAGCAGGTCACGGAAAGGGGAACAAAGTGAAGTCTGGAATCCGGGGGGGGGGGGGGGGGGGGGGGGGGGGGGGGGGGTCAGGGGGAGGTCAGGGAGAGTAAGGGACAAAGCCAGGAGACGGAAATTTGTCACATTACGTCAAGTTAACAGAAATGAGCAGAGAAACAGGCTCCAAATTAAAGAAGAGGCTACTGGAAGCAGGCTTTGAGCAAAGTAAGCACGAGAGAAGCCCTGAAGAACCGAAAAGGCAGCTGTTGGTTGCTGTGAGCTGTTGGGGCAAAGGCAGTCCTTTGGAGCAGTGATATTATATTTGGCATGGCCAAAGATCTGTGAAATTGTGTTTGGAAGGTGATGTTCGAGTGTACTTGGAAATCCAGAGGAAAGAATCTCAACAGCAAGACTGAAACTCTGCAAGGTGGGCTGTTGTTGAAGCCTTCTGAGTGGGAGCGATCATTGATGAGAATTCTTAGGCCAGATATTCAAAGGTGGAAATTAGATCAGCTGGCTCACGATGTGACAAACATCAGGTGGATTGGTGAAAAATCCGTTGAATCTGTTTTGATTCTCATATTTAGAAAATCAGGATACAATCAAGGCAGAGTCAACGTGGTTTTGTGAAATAAAAGTCACATTTGAAAATGTTTTCTTTGAGGATACAATAAGCAGGGTAGATAAACGGGAACCAGATGGTGCAGTGTGTTCGAATTTCCAAAAGACATTTGACAGGGTGCCACATACAAAGTTACTGCGCAAGATCTCATAGCTTTGGAGATGATATGTTAGTACGGATTGGTGAATAAACAGGAACCAGGCAGTCTGGAAAAATGGACATCACCTATTTACAATTTATATCAATGACTTGGATGACAAGACTGACTGTATTGTAGCCAAATTTGATGACACAAAGATAGGGAGGAGGAGGATAATGAGTCTGCAAAGAGATATAGATAGGTTAAGTGAGTAGGGCAAAATGTGGCAGATGTTGTTTATTGTGGGACAATATGAGGTTGTCCATTTTGGCAGAAAGAATAGAACAGAAATATTATTTAAAGGGAGAAAGACTGAAGAATGCTGCAGTACAGAGGGCTATGGGGGTTCTTAAAAACAAGTCACAGATAGCTACTATTCAGGTACAGCAAGTAATTAGGAACGTAAATAGAACATTGACCCTTACTGCAAGGTGGATAGGGTGCACAATTGACAAATCTTGCGACAACTTGCAGGCATTGCTGAGACTGCACCTGGAGTACTGCGTAAAATTTTGATCTCCTTACTTAAGTAAGAACATACTTGCATCAGAGCCAGCTGAGTTCAGACAAAGTTCACTGGGATGACAGCTTTGCCATTTGGAGGAAGGATTGAGCAATTTGAGAGTATACTGATTGGAGCTTGTAAGATAGGGGTGACGTTTTAAATCATGTAAGATTCTGAGGGGCCTTGATAGAGTAGATGCTGAGAGAATGTTTCCTCTTTTGTTAGGAAATATAGGACCAGGGTGCATTGTTTAAAAACAAGTGGTCTCCCATTTAAGATGCAGATAAGGATGGATTTTTTTCTCTTAGTCTTTAGAATTCTCTTCCACAGAAAGCAGTGGAGGCTGGGAAACTAAATATATTCAAGGTTGAGTATTACACGAGGGTGATATTAGGAAATTGGGTCCGGAAATGTAATTGAAGATGTTGCGGGCAATTTTGGGATTAAACACACAGAGGGAAAAACTGCTAGCACAGAGTCAGAGGGATACGCCTACAGATGGCCTGAGTTACATTGTCCCATTCAGACTTAAACATGTTCGTGGGAATACACAGGATGCTTCTGTTCAGCAAGTGTGATTCAAAGAACAAAGATCAACACAGCACAGGAACAGGCCCTTCGGCCCTCCAAGCCTGTACCGGTCATGATACCATCCTTGGCCAAAACCCTCAGCACTTCCTAGTGCCGTATCCCTCTATATCCACGTATTTGTCGAGATGCCTTTTGAACGCCGTTAATGTATCTGCTTCCACAACCTCGTCTGGCAACACGTTCCAGGAGATCCATTGTCTTTCATGATACTCCTATCTGACCAGCATTAGCCCATTACAGAGTCTGTCACTAGATACATAGAAGATAGGTGCAGGAGGAGGCCTTTTGGCCCTTCGAGCTTGCTCCACCATTTATCACGATCATGGCTGATCATCCAACTCAATAGCCTAATCCTGCTTTCTCCCCATAACCTTTGATCCCATTTGCCCAAGAGCTATATCTAGCTACCTCTTGAATATATTCAATGTTTTAGCATCAGCTATTTCCTGTGGTAATGAATTCCAAAGGCTCACCACTCTTTCACTCTTTTGGTGAAGAAATGTCTCATCATCTCTGTCCGAAATAGGAGGTTAGTTGCATGTCAATAGCCTCTGTTTTTTGTGTATATGGGAGTGGGAAATCAAACAGGCAAGATAATGCTGATGGGTTCAAGACTGGGCACCCCAGAAGAGAACCATAATTTGAGGGGCTAGGCGGAACTTGGAGAGAGAGAAATAATCCTGTTTTGAACAGGTGGGGGAAGGATTTGAAAAGCCACCGAGACAGGTCATGAAAAAGCTGAACCAGAGACAGGCTTTCGAAAAGTGTTCTAAAGGAATGTGATTAACAGGAGAAAATTGCTTCTTAAATACAAGTATCATCTTCGCCTGCCTATATAAGTGGAATGATATCTGCATGTTTGGGTTCTGATCCGGTATCCTAACAGTGTACGCTTGTAATATTTCACTCTAAATAAATGTAAGACTGAGTAAAGATTGGTTTCCAGTTCCATCCTTCACAAACTGGCTTTCTGGATGAGAACACTAGTTTCCTTGAGAAGATGACGGTGGATTTTCTACTTGGTCCGCTACAGTAAATGGTCCAGTGATCATTTCACAGTGATCCAGCAATGATGAGGACATAGCCATGTCCAGTCTGGATGGTGGGTTTGGATCTGATGGTGCTCTTACATGTTTATAACCCTTATTTTTCTAGGTGATGGAAATTTGCTGCAGACATCCAGATTGGTGGGATATACTGCAGCTAGTATGCTGATGGAGGAGGGCAGTGACTTACTCTGTAAAATGTCACAAGTAAACTAAAAGCAATTTTTGATATATTTATTATGTATAAAAACTGACGTCCCTGGTGACAGTTATTGTTCCTTACCTGTGTGCCCTGGCAGCGGAGAATGTGGCCGTGGTAGCGTTGGAGAAGTGCTCGAAGTCACAATCAGGCTCTTCCTATTACTTGTACGGCAACTGAAATAGAATACAAAGCACAAATTTTAAAACAAACCATTTCTGCTGCTCATTTTTCCCAAATATCTTTTGTGCTCAGTTAATCCCGATTGCAAGTTACCTCGTTATTTCCCTATTGCTCAACCTAAAGTCGCGTACACTATGTATTCTGCATATGAAAACATGGCAGATGTGGGTTTCTGGAAACCTATCTCCAATCTCCATCACCCAGTAAGATTTGGGTTGTGGATACACAGGGCGTGATATCAGCTGCTAAGCCACGAGCTACACTATGTCCAAAAAAAAGGGTAAAACTGGACAAACCTCACTCAGGGGAATTGTGCTCTCCCTTCACTCAACCTCAGCACACCACCCCACAGATGTTGGATGTTATCTTAATTTTTGTTCCTTGGAATCTTTTTGGAGCAGACATCTCCAGCTTGAAAATTGCATTTGATGGGACATAAAATGCAAGAGTTTCGAGCTAGCAGCATAGTAGTACATAAATAGTGTGTCAAACCAGGTAGTACATTTTGGCTTGGGGGGTTACTTAACAGAGTCATGCTAATACTGATGTTAATATATCTCATTGTAATTTTTGAGGATGCATTGCCTATTTTCTGAAACTAAATTTAATCTCTGACTTAAACAAATGTATTTTATTTTAGACTGATTAACTAATAATGATAAATGTGTTAAATCTAAATTAGCAGATAGCTCAAATGTGTGGAATATGCATGGTCTGTGTTAGGCTACAGTAAAGGATCAACAATACACTTGACTAAATTTGATGGCGTTGAAGCATGAGCAACTGGTGCTCGGTGCTTTGTTATTCTAGATAACACCGCATTTAGTGATTTCTCTTCATCAAAACTGCAGCGGTTTTGCAGTTGATAAGAGACAACCATGGTTAGCTTGCAAATAATGAAAATGTTTCGCCATTCTTTGAATATAAAGAGCATCAGAATGTAATTATAAAGAAGTAAAATTCTGAGAGATATACTATCCTGGTGTTTACCATTCTATTTACTAAATATTTTCAGCGGATTTGCAGCAGCAACTTATACGAGAACATATTAAAGGTCAGTAAGCTAAACTCTTGGTATTAGTTTAGGCCAAGTAACAACAGTATTAAGAGTTGGGAGAAGGGGGAAAGCATGGGTTAAAAGTTCTAAAGTGTTCCTGAACTTCAGAGAACAATCAACGGTAAATTCAGGAAAGGAAGAAGAGGTCACCTCCAACTGATCATTTTACTCATCACCCAGACAAAGTAATCATCTGTCATTATTCTAATTTCTAGTTCCAATGGATGCTTGTGAACAGTACCGGCCTTGTTCTCGTTCGAACATCGAAATGTCAACATTGAATGAGTGAAGAAGTAAAATGTCACCTAATGCAGGACAGGTTATTCTGAATATCAGCACACTTGTCAAATCAGTGCCATGGCTGTTTCATTCCAGTTAGCTCTGCCATATTGATATATAGAAACCCCTCATTTCAAAACCACATTTTTTTGACCATTAAAACTAAAACAAAACGGAAGCATTTCCCCACTGTTGATTTTAAATGAGTGACTATATCATGCTAAACCACATAGTAATAAAAGCACCCTAACTTTTATTTAAAAACGATAACATGGCACGGTAACAATGTCAGGGTGGCACAGTGGTTAGCACTGCTGCCTCACAATGCTAGGGACCCAGCTTCAGCACCGACCTTGAATGACTGTATGGATTTTGCACATTCTTCCTGTGTCTGCGTGGGTTTCCACCGGGGGGTCTTGTTTCCTCCCACAGTCCAAAGCTGTGCAGGTTTGGTGGAATGGCCATCCTAAATTGACCTTTAGTGTCCAAAGGTTAGGTGGGGGTAGGGTAGGGGTGTATGGCTCGGTAGGGTGCTTTCTCAAAGGATAGGTACAGACACAATGGGCTGAATGGCATCCTTCTGCACTGTAGGGATTCTATGATTCTATGTCTGAGAGGATAGGGGGAAATGTTTGGGATGGCGCTGCTGCCTCATAGCGCCAGGGACCTGGTTTAATTCCAGCATTGGGTGACTGTGTGGAGTTTGCACGTTCTCCCTGTGACTGGGTGGGTTTCCACCGGGTGCTCCTGTTTCCTCCCACAGTCCAAAGATGTGCAGGTTAGGTGGATTGGCCATGCTAAATTGACCATTAGTGTCCAAAGGTTAGGTGGGGGGAGGGTAGGCGTGTGTGCTTGGATAGGGTGCTCTTTCAAAGGGTAGGTGCAGACTTGGTGGGCCAAATGGCCTTTTCTGCACTGTAGAGACTCTATGAACCAAATACTTTTCAGTGTTGTGGCTGGGCCATCCATTGAGATAGAACTAGTTACTATTCGTCAAGCTTCTGCTAAAATGGTTTTACAATCAGCTACTTAAAAGATGAAAGCAACCTGTACCACTTAATCTTTCAATTTTTCTTCCCTTCTTGCGAGGAAGCAGCTAGCCTACAGCTTAAAAATTGCAATGTCAAACTTTTGTCCTATCATTCTGTAGCACAGAACTCTTCATCAATGTACATAATCATTCCGAGTACATTTTGAAGCCAGCTTACATAATTACAGAGCGCAACTTCAACACAGCCAGATCTGTGTCTAGATAAAATGCAATGGCAGACACAACACTGGGAAATGAGAGACCCAAAGATGAACAACTTCAGCATGCAATTACTATTTGGTCAATTAAATCACAATAGAGACCCTAGAATTTGCTTTATCAAAATAAAAACTTCAGTAATGTATATATCTCACGAATGTATTTTATTTTTATAAGCACATATATTTCACATGCACATTGTATTTTTATGCAGATTGCTTCTTTCAATGGAAGGAGTGAGTAACGGGTATGTAGTCACCGACCGATTTCAATCGCAAATTGGTGTAAGCCGAGGGAAATAAAAATCAAACCAAAACAGAGGCACTAAACCACTTGATTCAGGCTTTCAGAAAGTCCATTAAATAAGCCTGGAGGGAGGAATCTGAAAACCTGATTAATAAAACAGCAGTCAGACTTCCTGCAGAGTTGCAGTCAGGTGTTTGCTGAATGTAGTGTTGTGAATGGATGTTTCAAATGCTTGAAATCATCACCTAACTAATAGTAATAAAGACTTGGGTAATAAAATATATCATGCAGGAATTTGAATCTGTACAGAAGAAATCAAAAACTACTAAAATTAAAGCCTCAATTTGGAATCATTTACCCTGCATACATAGTAAACAATAGGAAAGGGTTGGCATCTTTAATCCAAGTATATAGCTCAAGTCTGCAGAAGCCACATTACTGCAAAAGATTCCATGCCTTTTTATAAAGAAGAAATTAACCAATTTCCTAAAAAAAAATCTTCTGGTTTAAAAAAATCACATCGTCAAAGGTAACGCTGCAGAATATGTTGATGGTGAGGCACAGAACCTCTTAGAATACATATATACAGATACATATACATGCTATCATGATGATACGATCAGTGTATGTGGAATATTAACCTTTAATTTAATTGGGTAGGCAAGTATATATTTAACTCTTTAAAAGGACTCCTTAAAACAAAGACACTGACTTGGGATGGCTGCCACAGGTAACCTGACACAGTAAGGATTACAAATAGGACATACCAAGGCAAACCCTTGTGGAATGTCATACTTGATATCGAGAATTACTTCAAAGATGCATTGAAACTTGCAACTGGTTCTTATTTACATTGCCATGAAACTACCTTTCAGGCAAAGACAGAAAGTCTGCAAGGACAATACAGTAGTCCCCCTTTATAACGCGGGTGTTGGGGTCCAAGACAGCCACCCGCGTTGCATCTGAGCCGCGGGTTTTAAATTTATTTAAAAATCTATGCTAGCGCTTCCCATTGAGAGTCTACGGGGGGGCGGTGGGAGAGGTCAGACCCCCGTAGACTCACAATGGGAAGCGCTAGCATAGCTTTTTAAATAAATTTAAAACCCCCATCGTGGATCTAATTAAAAGAGTGTCAATTTCAGCGGCCGGCTCACTTTGATCCAGAGAGGGAAGCTGCTCTCTCACTGAAATAATCAGCCGGCCGCTGAAATTGACACTGCCGGCTGCTCTCTCCCTCCAATCCAACTTTTAAGTTTTAATGTTTCTGATTGGAGGGAGAGAGCAGCCGGCAGTGTCAATTTCAGCAGCCGGCTGATTATTTCAGTGAGAGCAGCTTCCTTCTCCGGATCAAAGTGAGCCGGCCGCTGAAATTGACACTGCCCGCTGCTCTCTCCCTCCAATCAGAAACATTAAAACTTAAAAGTTGGATTGGAGGGAGAGAACAGCCGGCAGTGTCAATTTCAGCGGCCGGCTGATTGTTTCAGTGAGAGAGCAGCTTCCCTCTCCGGATCAAAGTGAGCCGGCCGCTGAAATTGACACAACTGACCGTTGGGGTCCATAAGCCCCCCCGCGGTATATCGCGAACCGCGGTATTGCGGAGCGCGGTATAATGGGGGACTACTGTAGCTGTATAGAAGGTGTTGAGATGTTCGTCCCAGCTCATCATCAGGAGGAATGGTTGATTCTGAAGTGATGGCTGGGACATTAAGGAAATGAATCACCTCGGCATAATACAAGAGCCAAAGTCTGTCCAGACTTTACAGGGGCTGGTTTAGCACACTGGGCAAAATCGCTGGCTTTTAAAGCAGACCAAGGAGGCCAGCAGCACGGTTCAATTCCCGTACCAGCCTTCCCGAACGGGCGCCGGAATGTGGCGACTAGGGGCTTTTCACAGTAACTTCGTTGAAGCCTACTCGTGACAATAAGCAATTTTCATTTTCATTTCACATGAGCAAATCAATTACCTTCTGCCAGTACCCAATTAATTATGGAGAGGTCATATGACCAGAATGACCACTTTGAAATGCCTTTTGTTACAGCACCCAAACAGTGAAAGGGCAATCTAGAAGAAATCTGCCAACGGAGCAGTAAAACCATCTCTCTCTCTTTCCCATGTCCTCAAGTTCAGAGCTCTACAGTTTAAATTCCATTACAAATTTAGAGAATTGCAATCAAAAGGATTCTCAGCTGCAATATCATCAATGTATGGAAAATATGGATTACGTCTTTAATATTGGTCTCAACAACGCTAGGATTCAAGACCATTGTGAAAAAATCCGAATCATCCACGAACACCAGCGAATGGCACAGTGCGTGTATGTGTGTGCACACACGTGCCTGCGTATGTGTCTTGCAATTGTCAAAACATGGGTTTACATCAGAAGGAGACCATTCGGCCCATCAGGTCTGCACCGGCCCTTGGAAAGAGCACGTTACTCAAGCCCACGCCTCCACCCTATCCCCGTAACCCAACTTAACCTTTTTGGGAAACTAAGGGCAATTTGGCATGGCCGATCCACCTTAATGCACATGTTTGGACTGCGTGAGGAAACTGGAGCACCCGGAGGAAACCCGCGCAGACAGGGGGAGAACGTGCAGACTCCGCACAGACAGTGACCCAAGCCGGGAATCAAACCTGGGACCCTGGAGCTGTGAAGCAACCGTGCTAACCACTGTGCTACCATGATGCCCACAACAATTAGACTTTTCATTCCGGATTTGTATTGAATCTGCCAGGGTGGGATTTGAACAAAGGTCATCAGAGCATTATTCTGGGTCTCTGGACTATCATTTCAGTGACAATATCACTACACTACCTTATTAACCACTTTGTCAATCTGCCTGTCACCTTTGTGCACTACAATGAATATAATTCTAGACCTTCTGCCCTTCTTCAAATCCCATGATTCTTTTCTCATGTTTCCTTTTAAATAATTTTATTTTGTTTGCCTCAGCAACTCTTTGTCAAAGTGAGTTCTACATTCTTATTGCTTCTTGGGCAAATAATTTTTTTTCTGAACTCCCTGTTGGATTTATTAGTGACACAAGGCCATGGAAGAGGAACAAACTTTTGCGGCAACTCTCCCAGTGGATCC
Organism: Scyliorhinus canicula; assembly: GCF_902713615.1. Taxonomy (NCBI): domain Eukaryota; kingdom Metazoa; phylum Chordata; class Chondrichthyes; order Carcharhiniformes; family Scyliorhinidae; genus Scyliorhinus; species Scyliorhinus canicula. The sequence goes on along the minus strand of NC_052149.1, from coordinate 47,615,993 downwards.
TGTGCATCTTGCACCTCGATGTAGGTGGCAGGCCATGCTGTGAATTCAACGAAATTAATTTTTATTGCCCCCAAGTTTCTTGCCCACATTTTGCTGTTGCAATGCTAACAATATCGTTAATGGTCGAGGCTGAGATAGACAGATTTTTAATCAGTAAAGGAATCAAGGGTTATGGGGAAAAGGCAGGAAAGTGGAGTTGTGGATTATATTTTCAGATCGGTCATGATCTCATTGAATGGCGGAGCAGAATTGATGGGCCGAAAGGCCTAATTTTGCTCCAACATCTTATGGTCTTAAAACCTCAGATTAAAAACACTCTAAAATAACAAACAAATATTTACAATAACTACTAGAATAGTTAAACAAGTTGTTGGAATCCTCAAGTTCGTCCGATAAATGCATTCAATTTAGACGTAGCAATTAGAGGTGATTGATGAAAGGCACTTCAACAATAAAACAAAACCTTGTCTGCCTGTACTGCAAGCCCTGTGGACATAGATTTTAACCTTCAGTTTGGTACTGAAATACTGCCTCGAAGGTGCCACAGGAAAGTGAATTTGTCAGTCATATGTGGCATCAAATGAAAGCTCAGTAATATGTAAACCATCATCAGCAGGTTTGGTATCGTCTATTATTTAGCACAATGCTACTATTATTTAATCAATGAAAGCAGCCATTTGAATGCAGTAATTTCTGTGGAATGCATAAACATCAATACTGAAGTTAGATCAAACAAATGGCTTTCATGCCGTATGTGCATTATATCCTCTCTATTTTAGCATTAAACTAGTTATTCAGGTTACAGTCTTTGTGCTTCAGTGGAATTTTCAGTATATTTATCATCCACCGCGAATCACCTGATAGAGAACTTTAAACTCGTGAAGCAGATTTTTACTTTTTTCAAAGACTATTAAAATATCCTTGGATTGTTGATTCACTGTGCCACGGGGTGATAGAACATGGTCGCCATACGGCAAATTTCTAATCATGTCTTTTGGGAGAGGGGGTCTGACTAAAATCGGTAGGTGAGTAAGACTGCCAGATGTTGGTGCACAGGAACGAAGGAGATGGGAAACTTTATACACCCTACTTTGACATAAAAGTATTCCTCACTAACCCTTCAAGCCACTAAAAACAGAAAATGCTGGTAATACTCGCCAGGTCAGAAAACCTCAGTGGAGAGAGAAACATAGCTAAGGTTTCATGTCATTAACCTTTCTTCAGACTATATTGCAGTTGCACTGTTTTTACTATATGCCACATTCACAGCTGGAATAAAGACACAAAAAGCATTATCTGATGATCAGACCATGGTAAGAAATGAAGCCAAAATCTGAAAAGAAACTGGTAAAACAAGTGATTACAAATTAATCTCAGTGCATATATGTAACTCACACATCCTGAACAGGCTCTTGTTACATCTCATTTAAAAGAACATTGTGATCTGGAACCTTTGGCAAACAAGTGAAAGAATAAGTTGATAACGCTACTCAAAAGCATACAGGATTGTAAGGTTTTATAATGGAGGCATAGCATTACCTTCTCTCCTTTATATTCTAACCTTTACAAATCAATGTTCAGACCACCTTTACAATATGTTCAGTTAGGCTGCCCTACTTGGGAAGGATGCCAAGACCAAGGCAAAGGTTGTGCCTTTAATGTAATAAAATGTCCCAATGAACTTCATAGGAGCATTAGGAAGCAAAATATGATGAGCCACAGATGGAGATACTACAGAAGATAGCCCAAAGCCTGCTCAAAGAAGGTAGGTTTTAAGGAAGGTCGTAAAGGAAGAAAGTGAAGTAAAGACAAAGTGGTCTCTGGAGGGAATCCCAGAACTTAGGGCCTAGGTAGTTGAAGCCAGCAATGATGCAGCAATTACATTTGTGTTGTTGAAGTGAGCAGAATTAGAGAAACGCAGGAATAGAGAAAATAGGCAGAGGCCCGTCTATGCGAGATATTTGAAATTTGAAAATTAGAATTTTTGAGACTGAGGCATCGCTTAACCAGGAGAGTTAGGGCCCAGGCAACCGAGCTAAGTTTACAGAGGGTAGAAGGTGGGAGGTCAACCAGGAGTGCATTGAAATGGTCAAACCTAGAGATAAAAAAGGCTTAGACGAGGGTTTCTGCAGCTGATTGCGTTTGATCAGCTGTTGTAACTTTGCCAATAGTAACGTGGAAACCTACTTATTCATAAGCATGGTTTCCACTCAACTGCCAGCAAAGAAACGGCAGCAGAACGACAGTTAGTCTGTAAAATGCCAGCCATAAATTTAAGATTACGACGAATGGAGGAAATGTTTAAAAGAATATTTTGATTCAATTGGTTAGAACGACATGGGTGCAGTGATAGAATAAGAATTTGTAAAAGCTTTAAAGAGAAGTGGATAAATATTTCAAGAAGAAAAGAATTATGGAATAAGGGCAGGGGAATTGAATTAACTGGAAAGTTATTTCAGAGAGCCAGCGTTGGGCCAAAAGGCCTTCTTCAATGTTGCAAAATTAATCAATTTTGAGGATTATTTTCAAATCACAGCAACATTAGAAATTCAAAGACAATGGTAGAAATACAAATTTTATTGGCTTGCAATGTAAAGTCCAAGGGGATCACAGTACTCCAGAATCAATGCAGAGCATGACTCAGAAGATAGACTGTCACTTTTGTACAGCTTCAAAGAGGAAACCACTTGCCAGAAATATAAAAATGGCAGGAGAACTCCATGCTAAGCGTGCCAAGAGAGAAGAGGAAAGGAACTTAGCAGATGCAAAACAGAACAGCAAGCACTTTTTTCCAAAACATTCGCAGCAGGAGAATTACCAGGAAGGAAGTTCAAACCATCTCAGAACCACATGGGGGTGAAAAGGAGGTGATAGACATGCAAGGTAACTATTTCATGGAGGTTTTGTTTTAAACCAGGTGTGCCAACAACAGCAGGAGTCAGAGGAGGAGAATGGAAAGAAGCAAATTAGAGTTCCCACATTCAAGAAAAGCACCACATACATATTTGGCAACTACAGACACAGCATTAGCTCAATGATTAGAAATGTGATGCAGCCATCAGAAACAAAAGGGGGGGGAAATTTTAACGTGGGAATCGCTTAAAGTCAACCAAAAAACATTTTAAAAAAGGGTTGATTTTGTCTAATCAACCCTCAAGACCTTTCTGTGGGGTTGCTTAAAGGCATTTGACATAATTATCTCAAGGCTTCTCAAAACCTTGAATAAAATAATCCATGAAAGACCCCTTCACAAATGAATATCAATTCTAGCCAGTGTAACAGAAGGTAATGCAGAGGAACGCAATGACACTGATCCCTGGTTATAGGATAATGAGCTTTGAAAAACAACTTGATATGTTATGGTTGTTCACACTCGAAAATGAAAGACACCGGTCACTTCAACAAAATAGAGAAAGCAAACCTGGAACAAAATTTAAGATATGCCAAGGCAGTAGGACGGGTTTACGGTTGCGAAAGGTTTTTAGATCAAATGCAGAAGTATGGAGGGACAGTGGTATTAGTGGTAATGTTGCTGGACTAATGTTTTTGGACTAGAAAGCCAGAGACCCAGGCTGATGGTCTAGAGGCATGGGTTCAAATCCACACAGATGGTGGAACTTAAATTCAATTAATAAATCTGGAAAATAAAACTAAACTCAGTAACGATGGCCATGAAATTACGATTGTCGTAAAAAATCCTCCCCAAATGTTGTGAAATGTTGTACGTGCAGCATAATGAGGGTAGTGAATGAAGTGATATTGTCATTTAAAAATTGTACCACCTCATTTATCCGCAAAAGTTGCACCTAACACAGTTCACCTATTCCATTAAACTATTTGTCCTTTTGAAATCTATTCCTCGCCAACACCAGCCTCCTCCTCAACATTTGTGTCACCATAAATTGCTCCCAATGTGTAAGTTTTAATCTTCTGTAAATACCAAGAACACAGGTGAAACTTGAGATATCTCATCTCTGCTACTCAGGAGTATCCAAGGAACATAACACATTGTTTCTCATTTTTCAACCAAATTACTATTCATCCTGCTGTGTTCCCTCATACTATACACCTATTTCTTTCTAACATGCCTCTGCATTGAATTGTACTGTATGAATCATAAAAATTTACAGCACGGAATGAGGCTATTTCGCCCATTGTGTCTGCACCGGCTCACAATAGAGCTATCTAGCTAGTTGCCAGTCCCCAGCCCTATCTCCATAGCCCTCTAAATTAATCACTTGTAAATATATATCCAGCTCTCTTTTGGAACCTCGTATAGAATCCACCTCCACCACTCTCCCTGGCAGCACATCCCAAATCCCAACAACACTGAGTAAAGACGTTTCCCCTCATTGCACTCCTAGCTCTCTTGCTGACCATCTTGAAATTGTGATCCCTAGTCACTGACTTACCAACTAGTGAAAACAGAATATCCTTCTTTACCCTGTCAAAATTGTTCATAATTTTGACCTGAGTAAGGTCATCTCTAAATCTTCTCCTTTTTACCCACCCTGCTTCTACTAAAAAGCGTAATGGCCCGTGATGTTAAGCACCCAGTCCTGTTCTGGCTTGAACCACGTTTCTGACAATGCTACTATGTCATATGCGCCCAGAGCAATTTCTGTTTCCAGTTCCCTAATTTTGTTCACTACGGAGTGTGCATGCTTGAAAAATCCAGACACTGCATTTACCTCATTCCCTTTATCCATTCAGATGATCTAATCTAATAAACTCTACTAAATTGTTGCATTCTAATTACTTTTCCTACAGTTTGTGAAAGTCAACTGTCATGTTAAAGTTGCTATGTCAGCCATGGTTTAATTGGTAGGAGTCCTCTCACACGAGTTAGAATGTTGTGGGTTCAAGCATCTTCAGCCAGAAGTACCAGCTGGATGGTTCATCTCAGTTCGCAGATGCAAATCTTCAGCCAATTCAATTCACTCCACTTGACATCAAGAAAGGGCTAAAGGCATTGTACGCTGCAAAGCCAATGAGCCCTGACAACATTCTGGCTCCAGAACTAGCTACATCCTTAGCCAAGCTGTTCTACTACAGCTACAACATTGTCATTGATGTGGAAAACTGCCCAGGTATGTCCAGCGAATTATCACCCCATCATTCTGCTCGTGATCATTTGCAAAATGATGGAAGGTGTCATCAACTGTGCATTTAGCAGCAGTTACACAGAATTAACCTGCCCATTGACACTCAAGTTTGGATTCCACCAAGGCCACTCAGCTCCTGATTTCATTACAGCCTTGGTCCAAGGTAAACTCAAGAGGGATGACACTAACTGCTGATGACATTATAGAATCCCTACAGTGCAGAAGAAGGCATTTTGGTCCATCGAGTCTGCACCAGCCCTCTGAATGTGCACCCTACCTAGGCCCAATCACCAGCTCTATCCCCGTAACCCTACCTAACCGTTGGACACTAAAGGTCAATTTAGCATAGCCAATCCACCTAACCTGCACATCTTTGGACTGTGGGAGGAAACTGGAGCACCCAGAGGAAACCGATGTAGACACGGGAAAATGTGCAAACTCCGCACAGGTCACCCAAGGTCAGAATCGAACCCAGGGACCTGGCACTGTCAGGCAGTAAAACTAACCACTGTGCCACCGTGCAGTATTTGACTGAATGTGGCATGAAGCAGCCCTGGCAAAATCAAAGTCAATGGAAATTGGAGATGGGGGGGGGGGGGGGGGGGGGAGAACCCCTCTGCTGTGCAATTAGGCAAAGGAGGAGCTGAATGATTCTCCCCTTTTTCCCTCGTCTCATTTAACTGCAGCAGGATTTTTTTTTTGTTTCAAGAGGATATTATTTTGGGTTGGAGGGTGAATTTAAATCAGCACCGATTTAATTTAAAACAGAAAGGTCTCTTTGATTTTCTTCTTCATAAGTGGTGGCGCACTTTGCCAAACCTTTCAGTTTTGGAGTGATCCAATCCTCAATTAATGACGCCACAGCAAACTCGAGATAGGGTAAAATCAGAGGGTTAGTTAATAGAACATAGAACATAGAGTGCAGAAGGAGGCCATTTGGCCCATCGAGTCTGCACCGACCCACGTAAGCCCTCACTTCCACCCTATCCCCATAACCCAATAACCAGATCTAACCTTTTTGGTCACTAAGGGCAATTTATCATGGCCAATCCACCTAACCTGCACATCTTTGGACTGTGGGAGGAAACCGGAGCACCCGGAGGAAACCCACGCAGACACGGGGAGAACATGCAGACTCCGTACTGACAGTGAACCAGCAGGGAATCAAACCTGGGACCCTGGAGCTGTGAAGTCACAGTGCTAACCACTTGTGCTACCCTTATATCTCATACACACATGAACAAAACATGGAGGGGTTTCAGTGGATCCCCCTCCACACCACCTTTTTTTGCTTGCACACAATAAAAGATGGATAAGGGAAAGAAAGAGGTACAGGGTGATAACCAGACACCATAAGAATTATTATTACATGTGAGTCCAGATTCAGAAGACTAATACTGTATTCCTTCAGAGAGGTTAGCAGGTGAGAGCTTGTAAGAGAGATGGGAGTAAGAACAAGAGAGGGAGGAAAGAGCGAGGGGGAGAGAGAGAGAGAAAGAGGATGAGAGAGGGAGAGGAGAAGAGGAGTAAGGGCGAGAGACGGGGAGGGCGAGAGAGGGGCAAGGGCGAGAGAGGGGCAAGGGCGAGAGAGGGGCAAGGTCGAGAGAGGGGCAAGGGCGAGAGAGGGGAAAGGGCGAGAGAGGGGGAAGGGCGAGAGAGGGGGAAGGCCGAGAGAGGGGGAAGGCCGAGAGAGGGGCAAGGCCGAGAGAGGGGCAAGGCCGAGAGAGGGGCAAGGCCGAGAGAGGGGCAAGGCCGAGAGAGGGGGAAGGGCGAGAGAGGGGGACTGGCGAGAGAGAGGGACGGGCGAGAGGGGAGGAAGGGGAGAGAGGGGTAAGGGCGAGAGAAGGGAAGGGCGAGAGAGGGGGAAGGGGAGAGAGGGGGAAGGGCGAGAGAGGGGGAAGGGCGAGAATGGGGGAAGAGGGAGAGAGGGGGAAGGGGAGAGAGGGTGAAGGGGAGAGAGGGGTACGGGCGAGAGAGGGACGGGCGAGAGAGAGGGACGGGCGAGAGAGGGGGACGGGCGAGAGAGGGGGACGGGCGAGAGGGGGGAAGGGGAGAGAGGGGTAAGGGCGAGAGAGGGGGAAGGGGAGAGAGGGGGAAGGGGGAGAGAGGGGGAAGGGCGAGAGAGGGGGAAGGGGAGAGAGGGGGAAGGGGAGAGAGGGGGAAGGGGAGAGAGGGGGAAGGGGAGAGAGGGGGAAGGGGAGAGAGGGGGAAGGGGAGAGAGGGGGAAGGGGAGAGAGGGGGAAGGGGAGAGAGGGGGAAGGGGAGAGAGGGGGAAGGGGAGAGAGGGGGAAGGGGAGAGAGGGGGAAGGGGAGAGAGGGGGAAGTGAGGGGGAAAGAGCAAGGGGGAAAGAGAGAGGGGGAAAGAGCAAAGAGGGGCAAAGAGCAAAGAGGGGGCAAAGCGCAGAGAGGGGGCAAAGCGCGAAGAGGGGGCAAAGCGCAGAGAGGGGGCAAAGCGCGAAGAGGGGGCAAAGCGCGAGAGGGGGCAAAGAGCGAGAGGGGGCAAAGAGCGAGAGGGGGCAAAGAGCGAGAGGGGGCAAAGAGCGAGAGGGGGCAAAGAGCGAGAGGGGGCAAAGAGCGGAGGGGGCAAAGAGCGAGAGGGGGCAAAGAGCGAGAGGGGGCAAAGAGCGAGAGGGGGCAAAGAGCGAGAGGGGGCAAAGAGCGAGAGGGGGCAAAGAGCGAGAGGGGGCAAAGAGCGAGCGAGGGGCAAAGAGCGAGAGGGGGCAAAGAGCGAGAGGGGGCAAAGAGCGAGAGGGGGCAAAGAGCGAGAGGGGCAAAGAGCGAGAGGGGGGCAAAGAGCGAGGGGGGCAAAGCGCGAGAGGGGGCAAAGAGCGAGAGGGGGGCAAAGAGCGAGAGGGGCAAGAGCGAAGGGGGCAAAGAGCGAGAGGGGGCAAAGAGCGAGAGGGGGCAAAGAGCGAGAGGGGGGCAAAGAGCGAGAGGGGCAAAGAGCTGAGAGGGGGCAAAGAGCGAGAGGGGGGCAAAGAGCGAGAGGGGGCAAAGAGCGAGAGGGGGCAAAGAGGAGAGGGGGCAAGAGCGAGAGTGGAGGCAAAGAGCGAGAGGGGGCAAAGAGCGAGAGGGGGACAAGAGCGAGAGGGGGCAAAGAGCGAGAGGGGGCAAAGAGCGAGAGGGGGCAAAGAGGCGAGAGGGGGCAAAGACGCGAGAGGGGGCAAAGAGCGAGAGGGGGCAAAGAGCGAGAGGGGGCAAAGAGCGAGAGGGGGCAAAGAGCGAGAGGGGGCAAAGAGCGAGAGGGGGCAAGAGCGAGGAGGGGCAAAGAGCGAGAGGGGGCAAAGAGCGAGAGGGGCAAAGAGCGAGAGGGGGCAAAGAGCGAGAGGGGGCAAAGAGCGAGAGGGGGCAAAGAGCGAGAGGGGCAAAGAGCGAGAGGGGGCCAAAGAGCGAGAGGGGGCAAAGAGCGAGAGGGGGCAAAGAGCGAGAGGGGGCAAAGAGCGAGAGGGGGCAAAGAGCGAGAGGGGGCAAAGAGCGAGAGGGGGCAAAGAGGCGAGAGGGGGCAAAGAGCGAGAGGGGGCAAAGAGCGAGAGGGGGCAAAGAGCGAGAGGGGGCAAAGAGCGAGAGGGGGCAAAGAGCGAGAGGGGGCAAAGAGCGAGAGGGGGCAAAAGAGCGAGAGGGGGCAAAGAGCGAGAGGGGGCAAAGAGCGAGAGGGGGCAAAGAGCGAGGGGAGCAGAGAGCGAGGGGGGCAAAGAGCGAGGGGGCAGGCGAGGGGGCAAAGAGCGAGGGGGGCAAAGAGCGAGGGGGGCAAAGAGCGAGGGGGGCAAAGAGCGAGAGGGGGGCAAAGAGCGAGAGGGGGGCAAAGAGCGAGAGGGGGCAAAGAGCGAGAGGGGGCAAAGAGCGAGAGGGGGCAAAGAGCGAGATGGGGCAAAGAGCGAGATGGGGCAAAGAGCGAGATGGGGCAAAGAGCGAGATGGGGCAAAGAGCGAGATGGGGCAAAGAGCGAGATGGGGCAAAGAGCGAGATGGGGCAAAGAGCGAGAGGGGTCAAAGAGCGAGAGGGGGCAAAGAGCGAGAGGGGGCAAAGAGCGAGAGGGGGCAAAGAGCGAGAGGGGGCAAAGAGCGAGAGGGGGCAAAGAGCGAGAGGGGGCAAAGAGCGAGAGGGGGCAAAGAGCGAGAGGGGGCAAAGAGCGAGAGGGGGCAAAGAGCGAGAGGGGGCAAAGAGCGAGAGGGGGCAAAGAGCGAGAGGGGGCAAAGAGCGAGAGGGGGCAAAGAGCGAGAGGGGGCAAAGAGCGAGAGGGGGCAAAGAGCGAGAGGGGGAAAAGAGCGAGAGGGGGAAAAGAGCGAGAGGGGGAAAAGAGCGAGAGGGGGAAAAGAGCGAGAGGGGGAAAGAGCGAGAGGGGGAAAAGAGCGAGAGGGGGAAAGAGCGAGACGGGGAAAGAGCGAGAGGGGGAAAGAGCGAGAGGGGGAAAGAGCGAGAGGGGGAAAGAGCGAGAGGGGGAAAGAGCGAGAGGGGGAAAGAGCGAGAGGGGGAAAGAGCGAGAGGGGGAAAGAGCGAGAGGGGGAAAGAGCGAGAGGGGGAAAGAGCGAGGGGGAAGAATGAGAGGGGAAAGAGCAAGAGGGGGTAAGAGCAAGAGGGGGAAAGAGCGAGAGGGGGAAGAGCGAGAGGGGGAAGAGCGAGAGGGGGCAAAGAGCGAGAGGGGGAAAGAGCGAGATGGGGAAAGAGCGAGCGGGGGAAAGAGCGAGCGGGGGAAAGAGCGAGAGGGGGAAAGAGCGAGAGGGGGAAAGAGCGAGAGGGGGAAAGAGCGAGAGGGGGAAAGAGCGAGAGGGGGAAAGAGCGAGGGGGAAGAATGAGAGGGGGAAAGAGCAAGAGGGGGAAAGAGCAAGAGGGGGAAGAGCGAGAGGGGGAAGAGCGAGAGGGGGAAAGAGGGAGGGGGAAGAGCGCGAGAGAGAGAGAGAGAGAGAGAGAGAAGCATCTCAATTGCTTGTTGTTCAGAGAAAGCAGGTGCTGAAACACACAAACATTTGGCTTCTTACATGACCTCTCTCCAACTGCCCAGTGACCCAGATATGACCATGACGATTGTATTCCAGTTGTAATTTGATAATACTATGGGTGTGGATTTGTCCTCTTAGCCAGTATGCCATTGTCCAAATGATTATGTCTAATTGTTTATCACCCCCCTGTACCAGGTGTTTATTTGGGAGCTTTGCTAATGAGATAGGAGATATTCCACATTCATACTCTTTCAGGACTATTGTCCTTGGTGTTGCTTTACAGATAGGTTGTCACCATTGACCTAGGAAATGTAAAAAATACAGCAAAAGCATAGCTATCTTTGACCGTGAACCTAAGCCACGGGAATTTGGAGCTAGTCTTCTTAAAAACATTCAATTCAGGGTTTACAACCAGCATATTCAAAAATCATTTTTTTGATTTAAACCATAGTTCCACTTGTTTGGAGTTATACTTACCACAAAGAAATATGTTGGTGTTTATTAAGAAACCAATCTTTGCAGTCCCTGGACATTGCTGTTCCTGTAGGCACAGTCCTAAGCCCAATCATCTTCAGGTGCTTCATTAACTACCTGCCCTTGGGAAGTGGCAATGTTCGCTGACGATTGCACAACATTGAGTACCATTTGCAATGCCTGAAACACTGAAGCAGTACCGTCCCAAATGCAGCATGATCTGGACAACATTCCAGCTTGGACTGCTAAGTGTCAAGTAACTCCAACAAAAGAGAATCTAGCAATTTCCACATAACATTCAATGGCAAGACCATTGCTGAAATCTCACTTTCAATATTCTTGGAATTACCATTGACTACAAACTGAAGTGGACCAGCCATATAAATAATGTGGCTGCAAGAGCAGGTCAAAGACTGGGAATTCTGAGGCAAGTAACTCACCTCTTGACTCCCCAAAGCCTCCAATCATCTACCGGGCAGAAGTCAGCAGCATGATGGAATAACCTCCACTTGCAAGGATAAATGTGGTTCCAAGAAGCTCAATACAATCCTAGACTAAGCAGCCCACTTAAATGGAACCCTATACACCAACTTAATCTCCCTCCACCAACATCGCCAGTGATAGCAGTGTCTGCTATATACAAGGTACACTGCAGCAACTCTCCAAGACGCTTTCGAAACCATGACCTCCGTCATCCAAAACGATAGGGACTGCAGACACATTGGTACAACACCGCCTGTTAGTTCCCTCTAAGCCACACACCATTTTAACTTGCAACTGTAATGTTGTTTCTTCACTGTCAGGCTTAAAATCCTGGAACTTCCTTCTCATCAGCACTATGATTGCACTGACACCAGGTGGATTACAATGGTTCAAGATGGTTCAGCATCCCCTGCACAAGGGCAATTAGGAATAGGCAATAAATGCTGACCTTTCCAGCAAAGGCCAGACCCTATGAATTAATTTTAAAAATGTAGCACTCTAGGACTGGAGGACAAAAAAAGCAAGGCTGGCATTCCTATGCAGTACTGGGGTAGCTCAGTACTGTTGGCGGTGCTGTTTTTCCAATGAGACACTAACCCAAGGCCTCGACTTCCCTCTCAGATGGACATCAAAGTTCCTGGGGCACTATATTGAAGAAGGGCAGGAGAATTATTCCTGGTGTTCTGGTCAATATTTATCCCTTCATCAACATCACAAACAGAATTTTTGGTCAAAGTAACATTGCTCTTTGTGGAAACTTGCTGTGGTAAAATGGATATTATTACAACAGGAGACACTCAATTCCTGCCACGCACTTTGGGCTGCCCTATAGTTGAAAAGGGCACTATATAAATGGAAATCTTTTTATTTTTTTTTACATTTTTTACCATATTTTAATTTAGAATCTCTATCATAGTAAGCCCTTCTGAAAAGTATGAGGCAAATAAATCAATTCCAATCTTTACTTTGAAGATTATAACCACAGGAGACTGGCACTCGCAGCAGGCCACAAAGCATCTGTTAATCTGAAGCATTTTGCTAATCTGGTTACTCCAGTGATGCACATTACTCCTGGATTACAAGGATGGGAAACTATTCCTAATCAAATGATTCTCATCATCAATACTCATTTCTCAAAATAAATTTCAAGCAGATCAATGGACAGAATAAAATCAAACCATATTGAAATAAATAAAGGTTCTTTAAAATGCTTGGATTTTTAAAAAGGTGATGGTGAGGCTGCCCCCTCAACATATTAATGTTTACGACAGCCAGCTGTTAGCTACCTGCAGTAGTTTCTTTTCCATCTTTGGCAAAAATAGAAAGGGAACAAAAAAGCGATCAGGTTGGATTTTAAATGGGGATGAAGCAGATAGTGTTGCTGTAAAAGAGTGGTAAATAGGGTTTCATTTTTACTCAACAATTTGTATTAGATTGCAATCATATGATGGACAAAAACTATTGGTTTGTAATTCGACTGTTTAACACATTGTTTGACTAAGAAACATTAAACTATAATGAATTCTGAAAACTGATTTTTTTTTTCCCAGAGAGATTAAATCTATGCAGTGCATGCGCTTAAATGCATTTGTTGATTCAGAATAATTCACCTCTTTGCAAGGGAAGCTTTATTAAATCTCGGCTGTGCTTTCAAATCAGGAACATAGGCCTCAGGAAAGCTGCCAAACTAGTCCTTCAACAAGTACACCTCCAATAACATTGTCAAAAGTCAGCAATCAAAGTAAACACAATAAGGTGGTCACATTTTGAGATATTTTACTATCTATCGTGGGAGAAATTTAGGCATACATTTGCATTAAGATGTTGCTATTAGCTTGGAAGGGTTAAACCCAGCACACACCAGCCAGGAGAGTACTTACATTCCCAGAATAATTAAACCAGCAGATTGGGCTGAACAAATGATGCAAATGGTCACATGTCACACACAGTCGTTTGAGATGGGGAGCATGATTACTGTAGTGATAATTCACTTAGTTCGTTGGAATAGTCTCTTTCTTCTGAGGAAAGTGTGGCAAGGGACCAACACACACCTAGAAACATGGTACAGTAGCGGTTTAACTGGTCAACCATTATCGCAGGAGACAAAAGATCAGGTATGTTGAATTGAACAAAGCTTAGTTTACAGAAATTTGGTAAGGAACTCAGAAGGTGGCAAATAATCATCTTCCTAATATTAGGATGGATAGTTCCATGAATTTTGCTGGTACAGTAGGTAAACAATTTAATTTGTTTTGCTATTTTCACTGTTACAATGAGGCATTATGAAATAGAATAACTATTTGCATATTGTATTCAGTCTGTTAATATTATTTTTTAATTACATTTTTAAATGGCCTTATCTCATTAGAGACTGTCAAATCTGTTCTCCAAGAATTAACATCAATAGATGTTGGGACATTACAGCATCAAATGCTATAAAAAAGACCTTTCATAGTTATAACACTTGGGATAGCACCACAACATGATTAGATACTGGGCTGTAAAGTTAGAATCTCAATCACAGAAGATGAGAAGTTCATATATGGGAGAGTTTGGTGATGCTGCACCTGAAAAAAATCTCAATTCATTCAAGCAGTCAACATAGTTAGTTGTGTGAAAGGGGAAATCATGTTTGACTAATTTATTGGAGTTCTTTGAGGAAGTAACAAGCAACGTGGTAAAGGAGAACCAGTAGATGTGCTGTACTTAGATGTCCAGAAGGCATTTGACAAGGTGTCACATCAAAGTTTACTGTACAATACAAGAGCTCATGGTGTAGGGGGTAAAAAAATTAACATGGATAGAGGATTGATTAGCTAACAGGAAGCAGATAATAGGAATAAATCATTATTTTTCGTGTTGGGAAGATGTGACAGGTGGAATGGCACAGAGACCAGTGCTTAAGGCCTCAACATAATGTATATCAATCAGTGACCTGGATGAAGGGACCAAATGTATGGTGGTTAAATTTTCTGATGCCACATAGATAAGTCAGAAAGTAAATTGCAAAGAGAACTATGCAAAGAGATATGGATAGGTTAAGTGAGTGGGCAAAAATTTGGCAACTGGAGTATAATGTGGGAAATGTCCACTTTAGCAGGAAGATTAGAAAAGCAGCATATTATTTAAATGGTGAAAGATTTCAGATTTCTAAGGTGCAAAGGGGTCTGGGTGCCCTGGTATATGAATCAGGACAAGTTTTTTAACATAAATTTAGAGTGCCCAATTCATTTATTTCCAATTAAGGGACAATTTAGTGTGGCCAATCCACCTACCCTGCACATTTTTGGGTTGTGGGGGCAAAACCCACGCGAACACGGGGAGAATGTGCAAACTTCAATTAGTCGATCCCGAGCCGGGATCGAACCTGGGACCTCCGTGCCGTGAGGCAGCAGGGCTAACCCACTGCGCCACCGTGCTGCCCAGAATCAGGACAAGTTAATATGCAGGTACAGCAAGTGATTAAGGAAGGCAAATGAAATGTTGTTGTGTATTGCAAGGGGAGTGGAATGTAAACGCAGGGATGTTTTGCTCCTGTTGTATGGGGCATTGGTGAGACTACATCTTGTATTATTTTAGTTTTAGAACAATAGAACATTACAGCGCATCGGCCATCGATGGTGTGTCGACCTGTGAAACCAATCTAAAGTCCATCGACACTATTCCATTATCATCCATATGTTTATCCAATGTTTAGAACATAGAACATAGAACATTACAGCACAGTACAGGCCCTTCGGCCCACGATGTTGCACGTCCTGTGAAACCCTTCTAAAGTCCCTCTACACTATTCCCTTATCGTCCATATGCCTATCCAATGACCATTTGAATGCATTTAGTGTTGGCGAGTCCACTACTTTTGTAGGCAGGGCATTCCACACCCTTACTACTCTCTGAGTAAAGAACCTACTTCTGACATCTGTCCTATATCTATCTCCCCTCAATTTAAAGCTATGTCCCCTCGTGCTGGACATCACCATCCGAGAAAAAAGGCTCTCGATGTCCACCCTATCTAATCCTCTGATCATCTTGTATGCCTCAATTAAGTCCCCTCTTAACCTTCTCTCTAACGAAAGCAGCCTCAAGTCCTTTAGCCTTTCCTCATATGATCTTCCCTCCATACCAGGCAACATTCTTGTAAATCTCCTCTGTACTCTTTCCAATGCTTCCACATCCTTCCTATAATGTGGCGACCAGAACTGCACACAATACTCCAAATGCGGCCGCACCAGAGTTTTGTACAACTGCAACATGACCTCATTGCTCCGAAACTCAATTCCTCTACCAATAAAAGCTAACACACCTTACGCCTTCTTAACAACCCTCTCAACCTGGGTGGCAACTTTCAGGGATCTATGGACATGGACACCGAGATCTCTCTGCTCGTCCACACTACCAAGAATCTTACCATTAGCCCAGTACTCTGCCTTTCTGTTATTCCTTCCAAAATGAATCACCTCACACTTTTCTGCATTAAACTCCATTTGCCACCTGTCAGCCCAGCTCTGCAGCTTATCTATGTCCCTCTGTAACTTGTAACATCCTTCTGCGCTGTCCATAACTCCACCGATTTTAGTGTCATCTGCAAATTTACTCACCCATCCTTCTACACCCTCCTCCAGGTCATTTATAAAAATGACAAACAGCAACGGCCCCAAAACAGATCCTTGTGGCACACCACTAGTAACTGGACACCAGTCGGAGCATTTCCCATCAACCACCACTCTGTCTTCTATCAGCTAGCCAATTTCTGATCCAAACTGCTAAATCACCCTGAATCTTTATCCAATCTTTCATTAAGAAAGGACCTAAATGCATTAGAAACAGTTCAGAGAAGGATATTTGACTGATAACCGTGGGGTGGTTATCATACAAGGATTGGTTGGACAGGCCTGTATCCATAGATGGATATTCAAAGATTGAGAGATAATTTTATCGAATCCATGTGAAAGGATGTTTCCTCGTGTGGGAGAGACTAGAACTATGGAACTGAGTTGAAAAATAAAGGGTCTGACATTAATGACGGAGATGAGAAGAATTTCCTTTTCTCAGAACGTTGTGAATCTTTGGCACGCTCTTCCTGAAAAGAATGATGGAGGCAGCGGCAATTAATATTTTAAAAGATGAGGTAGATCCCACCATTGGTTGCCATGGCGGGATCTGACCCCATGTGCCCAGTGCATTAGTATGGGCCGCCTGATTACTTGTCCTGTGGCATTACCACTATGCCGTCTACCCTGAATTTATTGTTAACATATGCTTTATACAAGGTGCTACAATCAAATTTACCACAATGCAACAAGGCTTCCATTTTAAAATGCAAATTTGTGCATTGGCACACATCAGTCTTCCAAAATTAAAACAATCAGTCCAAAATAAAGGAGAGATAAAAAAATATTGGTTCAGCTGAAAATTTCAATTTGGAATCACTGTACTCTAATGATGATTGTCTTATTTTCACTTAATCCATATAGACTCGCACTGGGAGTCAGTTAGCTGGACGGATGGCGAGTGATGTGGAGCAACTCCAACAGCATGGGTTCAATTCCAGTTCCGACTGAAGTTATCCATGAAGGCTCCGCCTTCTCAACCTTGCCGCTCAGCTGTGATGTGGTAACCCTCAGGTAAACTCACCACCAGTCAGCTCTCAAATGGGAGAGCATCCTATGGTCCTCTGGAACTGTGGCAACATTTATAGACTCACTGCAGACAGACCATATTATAAAAAATAAACACATTTCTTACAGTTTTATTTAACTTATATAGGTTCTTCTAACTACCAACTCAGTCTCGTTTTAAATCCCGAGACAGAGCATAGCGCCCCAGCCCAGTAAAAAAAGTAATCTCATAATGATTGGTTATTTTTGGCACCTGCATGACACACAGAGGCAAACGAGACACTGCAATATTCGGGGAGTATTTATAAAGAGGGAGAAAGCAACATTTCTGCCTAGTCTGAAGGGTATGATTTTAATCCCAACTGATGGGATTAAGTCTCCCCTCTCTCCCAACTGTAAAGATCCTACAGTAAATGAGTTTAGACAGCTGGAGCCTGTTCTTTACAATTGTTGACCTAAATCATGAAGCTCTTTGAAATTCGGGACGACTTAATGATCTTTCAGAGCCACAACACGTTGGGATGTGGAATGGTAGTTTTTGGTTTGGGCTGAGAAGGCAAACCTACTGAATCTGACCATATCATACATGATTTAGGACTGATTGATGCTAACAGCATTTTTACAAGTGGAAAAGTGCACTACCCCCAGCATCAGAAAATGATCTCAGAATTACGCAAAAAAAAATTATTTAAACTGAAGAGAAAAAAATATTTAACATCAGAAGTAGCATTATTCATTGTGTTGATTTCCTGTGTATAATAAATGAACAAAGCAGTCTAGAGGTTTTCATTACAAAAGCACGCAAATAGCACATTTGACCAGATTAAGGACTAGACTCAATGCCATCCGGGTTAAATTGAAAGTGAGGGAAGTAAGACAAGACATTTAAAAATACAAAACAGGATACAATGTTGCAACATATTTGAAGCTTACAAATATAAAAATGTGTTTTGTTCTGGATTAAAAACAAATAATCTGTACTTCTATTTGGAATCAACGGGCATATAAAATGGAGATGCAGCTCACTCACTAAATTGTGACAAAGTCCTTTTGGTTTAGAAAATGGGATTGTTTCTATGAGCTGCAGCATGAGACATTGACAAGTGGGACCAATTCAAAATGTGCAGACACTAATATTAAGTACCATTCTAGTCAGTTTTGAGAAGGTCAGCCTTTCATTATCTTTCAATATTCACCGACACCAGTTTGACTGATGTCAGTATAATGGCATAAGTGCCCAATGTTCTCTGCAACGCAAGCTACTGAACACTGCATTATCCTTCAACTGTTATAACAAGCGTAAATATTTCCAGCACACACAATTCCTTCAGTCGAACATACGCCCTCAGTATAAAAGATCATTCAAACCGTTTTTCACAATTGATCACACGCAAAACAATACCATTAATTACAGCATAATTTAAAACATCCTACTGGCATGTTATGAAGCACATATCTTTTCAGTAACAGTTACCCCAGAAAGAATAATTTTCTAGAATGCAGGTAGAGGATAATTAGCTGCCTTATTTCTGTGAAAAGGGATTCAGCTTTGACAAGGTTAGAGCAGAATGGAGTGTAAAAGACTGTACCTTTTTGAACGTCGCAGCATGCTTGTGTCCGGCATGGAGAAAGTGGAGAGCAGAGCCCAAAAGGAGTCAGACATGATCCTTTATACTTGTCATGGCTGCAGAATACGGTACTCTCTAACCACTAAGAAGCGCTCAGCTATTCCCTCTAGACCACTAAGTTATTCCATTAAGGTTACTCAGAAAGGCACGGTGCCAATGCTGTCTGCTCTGTTGTCTATTGATTATGCCTGCTTCTCTATGCGTGTGCAGGTGATAGAAATTCAAGCTGGCCTGGATGTAGTTTCATAAGCTCACTGCACTGCAAGGAAGGTATTCAAGACCAGAAGATCAATTGCTGCTACATTAACCATTCAGCTTTTTTTTGGCTAACCTGCTTTATAAAATCAGTTAATGTTCACGTGCACTCTCTGATCTATGAAATACAATGTGCAGCTTATGTTCAACACCCTCTTGTACAATTTGCGAGAGCCCTGCTAATATAAAGTAAAAACAGCATGCATTTATTAAAGTGAGACTGCTAGAAAATATTTTACCCTCAGGTTTTGAAAATAATCAAAAGTTTATAAAAATATTCCTATATGATTCAAACAGACACTGTTTATTTTGCAGTCATAGAATCCCTACAGGGCAGAAGGAAGCCACTCAGCCCATCGAGTCTGCACCAACCCTCCGAAAGAGCACTCTACCTCGGCCCAAACCCCAGCCCCGCAACACTGCAACCTAATCTACACACCTTTGGACAGTAAGGAGCAGTTTAGAATGGCCAATTCACCTAAACTGCACATCTTTGGACTGTGGTCGAGTGGTCCTGAGGAAATATATTTCGTAATATGTATTTATGAAATCTAGTTATAAGAAGAATTGCACATGCACTTCGGTTAGGTAAGACCTTTCTAACAGCTTTTCACAGATTTTTAATAGGTACACTACTAAGCAAACATTAAAAGCAGAAGAGATCGTGCATCTGGAGATGGCATAACATCACGAGGAAGCTGTCCCTCAGGTACAGAATTTCCATTGTAATTTTAAAAACACAACTTGTATACATAGATGCTACTCAATATAATTTCCAGTTGACATATAATGCTGAATGGCAGAAAAGGTCAAATAAATGATACAACAATTCCTTGTTCTCTGTATTTTCAGGGACAAGGAAATCAATTTCAAAATATAAAACAGGAGTGTTTTAACCATAACGAGCTGAAAATGCTGGTCAAATGAGGGCAATAAGCTGCTAAGTCCCACGTAGTGTCAAATGTCTGGTAACGTCTGCAGACTTGCCATAGCATTACTTGGCACTCGGATTGCATCATAACCATGTATCTTTTACAGGTTTGTTTTATGCGACAGTCAACAGCTCAGGGCTGTGAATTCTGAGCTAAGAGGTGTACAATATGGCTCTAGTCAGTTGCACTGAACTCAATTAAATAGCCAATTATGTACACATTGAGTCCAAGTGCCAAAGTACAACAAAACCTTTGTGAATCAGCAGAAAGGTTACAAATACAGCAGTATTCAAAAACCACAGTCCCGAATGGATTTCAACACATCAGACAGAGACTCCTGTATCAAGATACTACATGAAAATGGTGGATCCCATTACAGCTTGCCAGCTGTGGTAAACAACTGCTTTTATATCAGATGAATTTCGGCTAACAGTACATACTATTTAAAGCTGTATAGCCCCATAATTAAATCTGCTCCAAGTACAAGCAATGGACCTAAAAATCGAAAGATTGTTTTTTCCAATTTGCCTTTGAAAACATCCTCTCACAATAGCAGCAATGGAAGGCATTCAATGTATTTGTGGTGTCCCCACCCAAGTTCTCAAGCACAGCATGCAGTAAAAACAAATGCAGCAGATACAAAAGTTCCTGATGCACTTGTAAATTGTAAATCATAGCAATATTAATCTTGCTTATAACCTTTGTAGGAGGATGAATCTGTTTCATATATATGCTGCATGTGAAAGGTGATTATTTAAGAGAAACTGTTCCTCAATCTCTGCCACTTTGGTCTGACACTGATCTTTGGCCACCTGGTGCAGAGGTGGTGGTGGTGGTGGGGGCAGGGAGGTAGCTAAATTAGATGGTTTTTCTGGCATGTTTGCTCCTGGGCCTGGCCAAGGTGGCCATCTACAAGTACACGATGAGAACAGTCCAGGAGTCATAGTGGCTGGCGTTTCTCATCCACAATCTTGTCCACATCCAGGTGGCCCTGAAGAAGGTGCATGTAATATCTGTCAAAATGCTTGTGGTTTTCCTGACCAGTGGATACCGCAGTGGAAATGGAGCATTGTGGGCACCAGAAATAATGTTATAATGTAGCTTATGGCTCTCTTTGTTTCAGTCAAAGTTTATGAATGATTATCCTGAATCACGTATTTTCTGTGACTAAGGAAATCCTCCCAGAAACAGTGTTAAGCGTCTTTAAAGCTGAGATAATCAGTCGGAGAATCAAGGGTTATGTGGATAAGGCGGGAAAGTGGAGTTGAGGATTATCATGCAAGATCAGTCATGATCTCATTGAATGGCAGAGCAGACTCAATGGGCACAATTACTTACTTCTGCTCCTAAACAGATATGTAGGAAAAGGGGTAATCCATTCAGCGCATCAAGCATGCTCTGCCATTCAATACGATCATGGCAGTTTGGACACTTCAATGTCTTTTACACCCACTGTCCCCATCACCCTTTACATTATTGTTAAATCAGAAATCTAGCAATCTCTACTTAAACCGACTCAATGATTGAGTTTCCACAGCTCTCTGGGGTAGAAAATTCCAAAGATTCACAACCGTCTGCCCAAATAAATTTCCCCTCATCTCAGTCCGAAGTGGCATCCTTTTCATTTTGAAATTGTGTCCCGGGTTCTAGGCTCCCCAACCAAGGGAAACATCTTCCCTGCATCTACCCTGTCTATTCCTTTAAGTATTTTGTAGATTTCAAAGAGATCACCTCTCACTCATTAAACTCTCGGGAATAGACGACCAGTTTGCCCAATCGCTCTTCATAGGGCAGTTCCGCCATCCCCAGAACAAATCTGGTGAACCTTTGTTGCACTCCCTCTCTGGCAATAATATCCTTTCTGAGGTAAGGGAACTAAAATTGCACACAGTACTCCAGGTGTGGTCTAACCAAACTCCTTTACAATTGAAGCAAGACCTCGCTATTCCTGTATTCAAATTAGACGTCATATGGTCTGTTAGTGTGGCTTCAGCCCTTCCAGACAAACCTCTGACATGGGGCGGAATTCTCCGTTTCTGAGGTTAAGTGCCGGTGCGAACGGAGAATTCACGGGGGTTTCACGACTGGAAAATTGGCATGAACGCTTCACAGATTCCGATACCAGTGAGGGAATAGCACCGGCGCCGCGTGAAACGTCTGCAGATCGCGACAGAGAATCACCGGGTCCCGGACTGCGCATGCGCAGAGCTGATGCCTGCACCGGAAATCATGGCACCTAACCCACCAACCCCGACCCCACAGCCCATCCCCTGTCCACGCTCCGCCACTCCCACCAGCCCTAGAAGAAGCCCCCTGGCCAGCGGCACAGATCCCAGATGTGTGTGGCAGCGTTGGGCATTGTCCACAGCCGGCACGCCGGGTTCCTGACTGCTGGGACCACATGTGGCCCGCGCCGTCTGGAACCCGGCCCATCAGTGTGGTTGCCTGCCATTATTGAACGACACACAGGCTAACACCAGCTAGTGGACCTAGATTAATCACCAACTTTGTCAAAGCCATGAGCCCGAACACCCTTTTCAACGAGGAATTCAGGCCTGGAGAGTTCAATGCTGGCCAAATGCTGAGGTTTTCCTTTTTCAATCAATTTAGCATTGTAAAAAAACTAAACAACATGGCTTCCTACAGAGGAACTCCTTGAGTACGGTTATTTTCATGAGCTGCGCAGGTGGAGATCTGTAATGATGAAAGTCCAAGTGGGTGAAAAACCATGACATGATGTATTTGAAAGTCCACCCTGTTATATTACGATATATAATATATTTATTATTCTCTTAACCAAACTGAGTTGTTAAATAATAGCTGTAATCTTCCAGTAATGAATAAGTAATTTGTTGAGTAATACAAACTAATCTTGTGAGTTCTTAATACTAAACTAGTAAAACAAATAAATAACTGTAGAATAATAACTATTAAGTAAGTAGATATAAAACTATGATAACTAATAACTTCTTCTCATTAGCTTTCTCACTTCTGTTCTCTCTGCAATCCTGACACACACTCCTCAAAGAATGAGCGGGAAAACATTTCTTTAGGTCCTGCTGTGAGGCCATCTAGTGTTCATTTGCCTGTACTTGCTTAACATAGTCTGATCATGTATTATTTAATGCAGAGATCACTACACATCCCTCTCTTTTTATAAAAATCATCAGCTTTTAAAACTATTTAAATGAACCCAGGGGAAAGTAGCAAAATAACACTAGATCTTCCAGTAGTTGATTTACTTAATGGCATGAATACATCAGTTACAGGATGGTGGCATTTATGGAATTGCTACAAAAGTCCAAGATAAGAGAGTGCACAAATGGATGCTCAGTGCAGCAGTGCCACAACTTTAGCAGAGACGTCACCATTGGCTACATGTTCATTTTGTCTTGGCAGCAGTACATAGTGGATGACTTTAGTGGTAAACAGAGCCGAGTGAAAATTATAAAAGTATACTTAAAATTAAAATTACTATCCGGTGCCGCCCTACCCTGGCAAATTAAAATCATGGACAGAATTGAATGCTGGTGACAGGGGTCTCACCCAATGCCTGGAGAACTGGCAAGAGCCCAGAGCCACCTCTGTTCAAGATTTACAAAATTAACTAGGCACTTAACTGGCCAGTGTTGGGCATTTAGGGTGCTAAGGGCAAAACCCCCACCTCATGGATAGGAGGTCGCTGGATGAGAGAGGGGTGGGGGTCAGAATGAGGTTTGTAGCTCTCAGCAGGTCCCTCATTCCCCCTTCTGATGCCACCTTTGAATGCCTAACAAGGGAACAACCCAAAGATGTGCAGGGTAGGTGGATTGGCCACGCTAAATTTCCCCCTAATTGGGAAAACAAAATTGGGTACTCTAAATTCATTAAAAAAAAGAAAAAGAAGACCTTCCATATCTATTATGCCATTTATGATTTCAGCCTGTCCCAAGTACTTTATTTTAGCCAATGAGGAACGTTTTTTGCAGTCACAGTTGTAATGCAGGAAGCACGGTAGCATTGTGGATAGCACAATTGCTTCACAGCTCCAGGGTCCCAGGTTCGATTCCGGCTTGGGTCACTGTCTGTGTGGAGTCTGCACATCCTCCCCATGTGTGCGTGGGTTTCCTCCGGGTGCTCCGGTTTCCTCCCACAGTCCAAAGACGTGCAAGTTAGGTGGATTGGCCATGATAAATTGCCCTTAGTGTTGGGTGGGGTTACTGGGTTATGGGGATAGGGTGGAGTTCTTTACCTTGGGTAGGATGCTCTTTCCAGGAGCCGGTGCAGACTCGATGGGCCGAATGGCCTCCTTCTGCACTGTAAATTCTATGAAAAGTCTATGATGAGGCCCATAAGAGTAATTAAGGACGTAGATTAGAATCTGGACGGGGAGGCTGTCCATGAGCTGTGCTTAATCGGGCTGGCTTAATTGGAAAGAGGTGGGAAGGCAGCACAGACTCACCCCACAACCTTCCAGTGGATTAAACGCCCCCCCGCCTCCAATTTCACCACATGGAGTCAAAGGCAAGCATTACATTTTGTCCCACTTTTCAGGCTGGATTAACTTTGCTAAGAAACACAATTTGAATCCACCAGCTTCAGGTGGGAGGCAAGGAAGCAGTTTTATTTAAAGAATTTTGTGACTACTTGGAACAATCAGGTCATGTAAATGTTTTAAGGTTCACCTGCACCTGCACTTGGATAAGTTAAAAGACAGCCAGCACTCATTAAACTATACTCCAGTACTCAAGACTACAATACTTCACCAACTGTAAAGTGTTTTGCAACATCCTCATGCTGTGAAATGCATTATTCAAGTTATTTATTTCTGTAAATAAAATAAAAAGAACTGCCCAACGTTGCTAATGACTGGGTTCGATCCCGGTGGTATTTGCATATTCTCCCCGTGTCTGTATGGATCTCAACCCCACAACCCAAAGATGTGCAGGGTAGGTGGATTGGCCACGCTAAATTTCCCCCTAATTGGAAAAAAAAATTGGGTACTCTAAATTCATTAAAAAAAAGAAAAAAACCTTCCATACCTATTATGCCATATATGATTTCAGCCTGTCCCAAGTACTTTATTGTAGCCAATGAGGAACGTTTTTTGCAGTCACAGTTGTAATGCAGGAAGCATGACAGTCGGTTTCCATACAAGATGGCACAAAGAGAAATGTGATGATGTTCAGGTAAATCTGTTATTTCTTTAGTGAAGAT
This sequence comes from Scyliorhinus canicula, assembly GCF_902713615.1. Lineage (NCBI taxonomy): Eukaryota > Metazoa > Chordata > Chondrichthyes > Carcharhiniformes > Scyliorhinidae > Scyliorhinus > Scyliorhinus canicula. The sequence continues at coordinate 47,591,365 of NC_052149.1, read as the reverse complement.
GATTGAGGGATAAATACTGGCCAAAAGTCCAAGGATAATCCACTGCTCTTCGTGCCAAAAGACCTTTTATGTACACCTCAGTTTAGCATCTCATTGGAAAGGTGGCATCCTCTGACAGTGCAGCACATGCTCGGCCATGCACTGGTGCTTCAGGCTAGATTTTAATGCTCAGGATTGGATTGGGACCATCTCCAGGGAAGCAAAATGCATAAAACAGATTGCCCTGTTATGCCTAGCTAGTTAAGGGCAGCACGGTGGTGCAGTGGGTTAGCACTGTAGCCTCACAGCGCCCAGGTTCCATCCCAGCTCTGGGTCACTGTCCGTGTGGAGTTCGCACATTCTCCCCGTGTTTGCGGGGAGTTCACTAAATTGTCCCTTAATTGGAAAAAAATGAATTGGGTACTCTAAATTTATTTTTAAAAAATATGCCTGGCTAGTTTGAAGGTACTCAAGCCAATTTGCTGATAATTTCAACAATTTAAGTAAGAAAGTAACAGTAATTTCTAATAAAAATAAGTTGATATGGGTCTGGAATACAACAGATGTAATTGTTTAGGTATCACCTCATCATGCAAATATTAGCGAAAAACAAACCTATGCATGCGATGGAAGTTAGAGTCATCCTGGCTATTTGAAAGGAGGTACTAACATGACAACCCTCCAGTACTTTGGTACATATTCTGCATCTAAGAATGTTTAAATCATTCTTGTTAAGAGTTTCTCCCTTTTTGTTTCTTTGACTTCCTTTAGAGTTATAGGGTTCATGCAAACGAGGCTATTTGTCTAGTCCACTTGGAATTCCACCAACTTTTATTTCCTGAGCTATAGTTATGCTCCATTGCCCAATTGTACCCTTTCATTTCCACTACCGCACTCTTCTATGAAAACCACCACAATGTAGTCATTTAACATTTGCATCTTGCTTTATCCTCCATAAAATTTCTTTGGTTATTATTTTCTTTGTTTATAAAAATGTTTGACATGTCTCTTTATTTTACCTGTGAAACCTCCTTTATATCGTTCCCCAGCCTTTATTTTTACTTCCACTTCCACTATATTTTGGATATTCGTCTCAGCTTTCTTTTGTTTCGCCTAGATTTTTGACAACCCTTACTCTCAATTTAAATTGAATCTCTTGGTTCATCCATATAAATCTAACTTTTGCCTCACTACTTGTTCTTCTTTTGGGAATATGCCTTGTCTGCTGCCCAAATCATCTCCTGTTTAAAAGGTCCTCGTTGTACATATAAATTATTTGGTTATTTCCTTTATTTTAAATCTAATTGAAAGATTTTTTTCTCCCTCAGTCAATTTTTCATTACTTTGTTTTTAATACCAAACGTAAAGATGTCATAGCTGTTGTTTCCTAAACATTGCCAAATTCTGCAATTAAATGCAGCACTTTCTTTTATCTGGCTGGACTAAAAGTCCACAGATTTTGAAAGCAAGCCATGTAACGTTGTAGAAACCCCTCCCCTTCTATATCTCAATCTGGTTATTATGACCCTGGTGTTTTTTCTTATTCTTTAAACCTAATCAAATAGATTTGGATTTGCATCATCCTTAATTTACCAATGTTCTGGCACCGTAGTGAAATCTCTGATCAACAATGACACCCTTTCTTCCTTTTCTGCCATTTAATTGCTCCTGATTTCTTTTTACTATCCCTTATGGCCGTGTTCTAATAATGCATTAGTTTTCAAAGAAGAAAGACAAGTGGCAATGGAAATGAAATGTTACAAGAGGATAAGGTGGAGCAACTGTGTAGAATAACCATATTATGTTTGGAGTGTTCAGATTCCACTCTTAGTCAAAGCCATTTCTCTCTGTTGATGCTTCTGAATGATACCCCAAAGCAAAATGTTCTTCTATATCACCAATTTTGTTTGTAATAGTTCACATAATTACATACCCACTGTGCCTTTGTCTAATTGATAATCCATCGTGCTTGAATGCCTCCTTGTAATCATTTTTATCATTCTCTTTCACATAATTGTCTCTTGTCCATTTCTTTGATTCTGCATCATTTTTGTTTCATTCTCCCATGATAGTAATATTCTCAAAATGAGGCCATTGGTTTCAACCCTGCTTAGGTGAAGCCCATCCAGCCTGCACAGGTCACTCCTGACACAAAATTGGTCACAATGCTTCAGAAATCTAATAATCTTTATTATTGTCACAAGTAGGCTTACATTAACACTGCAATGATGTTACCGTGAAAGTCCCCTAGTCGCCACACTCCGACGCCCATTTGGATACACGGAGGAAAAATTCAGAATGTCCAATTCACCTGTCAGCACATCTTTCAGGAGGAATGGAGCACCCAGAGGAAACCCGAGCAGACACGGGGAGAACATTCAGACTCCGCACAGACAGTGACCCAAGCCGGGAATCGAACCCGGGCCCCTGGCGCTGTGAAGCAACAGTGTCCTGAGCAACTGTCCTAACATACTGCCCACTCTTAACTCTTTACATCTACTTCATCAGTCGTGCATGTGTACTGAAGCTGTCTTATTGCTGGACCATCTCCTCTCTCATTATCATACTCTGATGGATAATCACCCATTTCCACTTCCTCAATGATACACATGTAATCTACGCGCAAACAAATTTTGTGGCTTGAAAGATTGCAGAACATTGGGCATAAGTTAAGTCAGGCACATGGCTATATGCGCAAGTCTCAATCTTTCAGACCCGTCTGAACCTTCCATCAAAATCAATCTCTGATCACAAAACTTTGCTTTTGACGACTGAGTATTCCCCAATTGCGTTTGGTCTGGCGTCTCTCACTATTCCATTAGAGGTAGCAAGGAGGCGGTTATTTTCTGGTCTTTTAACTGCAATGGTTTGAGAATTCCTAAATAATTGATGAGACTTGCTCCTTGTTTTATCTGTTTGTTTCAATGCATTTTTATGGCAAAGTTCAAGTTACATTAAAAATTTAAAAGCTTCACCAATTGCAGGAGCTTAAACATGCTGTGCCTGATATGCACAAATGAACTTTAAATTTAAAGACTCAAGAAAGAAGCTACAAAACAGGTCATCTTCCTATGCTCCAAAAATGTGGCATGATTAATTTTGTATATACAATGTTGTTTTTCATGAGGAAGCTAACCAGTATGGAAGTGCAACTGGTTTCAACGACACTTTAAATGTATCCGAAACAGGTTACCAAAATACATAGCACATATAAATATTATCAAATGTAATATTTATGAATAGTTTGACTCCATCAAGCAAATTAATTACTTGGTACGTTGACAGTACATAACTGCTTTCTATTTTGAGTTTTTAATCACAGATTTTCAAGGACACGTATATTATCAGAGCATTCAAAATAAACACACTATAGCCCTGAAACTGTCCAAAGGACAAATGTCACTTTGAGGAGCTTTGTTCCTTTTCCAATTGCTTATAATTCCTTTTGATACATCAGATAATCAGTCAAAATCCAGCAACTAATACAGCCAATTGCTGGTAAATGTACAAACTGGTATTAATGTAGAAAAATGATTTAAAAACAAATCTATCGTCACTCCTCATTCTCTACTTCCATTCTTCTGTGCCACCTCCATGTAGCCTAAGGGATTGACTCTAAAATTAATTGTTTGAGCCATGTCCAGGTAATTCCCCCTTCAATTTTCCCTCCATGCAGTGAACTCGGCACCAGCTTGTGATTAGTACAGCTGAAATCGCCACACAGGCGAACATCAGGGTATAATGTTCCTTTTAAATGGCATAAATTAAGACTGACCTTCAATCCACCATCACTAATCTGAAAGAAGCAATTTGGCATCTGATCTTTCCAGATAATCACCGAGTAACAACTGAAAACAATGTGAGGCATTATAAGTCTTAAAAGAGAGTGAAAATTATGATGAACATTCCATGTCTGATTCTGTAACCACTGGTGTTGACAGGTGTATGTGGTACACTTTTTAATTGTATCAAAAATGAGCTCTGCTGGACCTTCTGTCACTCGGCACTGCTTTCACTCAGACCTGCTTCTCCTCGAGAACAAGAAAATTATTTGACTGAATTTCTTCTGTCGGGTCAGAAATCCTGATCTCACAGTATCATCAGGAGCATTCTGAACCCACAATGGCGTTCGACCCTTCGAGCAGCAGACAAGGACATTGGGAGCTGCGCTGAGTGATGGAGAAAAGGGAGTAACACTGGTACTGTGGGTCAGGCAAAAGGCTGGATGTGCTGGCATGATCAAAAACTAACAAATTTAACAAGTACATTTGATTAGCATCCAGATAATTTAGCAGCTGTAACTGTTCATATGGTCAAAAGTTCTAAAAAAGCACATGAGATTAAGACTCAATATCATCTTTGGTAAATTAATACCTGCAGAATACTGAATACTCATCATATTTGTTTTAAGCTGAGCCTGGGTGTTCCTAAAGAAGGAAGTATCAGGGAAACATTTCAGTGTCGAATTAGGTAAACACTTAATGATTTTTTTAAAAGACCAATTTTCTTTCTCACACCTTATTGCTCCCAGAGGCCAGTTATAATTAGAAGAAAAAAGTATGTTAGTGACTTCAACTGCCAGTGACAAATGTTCTTCCCACAAGTGAAAGAATCCAGTTGAAATGGAATGCATAATCATGAGAACATGGCTTTGCAAGCTGAATTATACGAGTCTGGTAAGGTCAAGACCGACCTGCAAACGTAGGATAACCTTCTCCTACCCTTGGCAGACAGGGTCCAGTCGATTAAGATGAACATTCTTCCATGTTTTTTTCCCTTTTCCAGTGTATTCCTGTTTTTGAGAAGGTCGATAAGATGATATCATCCTTTATATGGGTGAGCAAGACTCCAAGGATTCATAAGAACATAAGAACTAGGAGCAGGAGTAGGCCATCTGGCCCCTCGAGCCTGCTCCGCCATTCAATTAGATCATGGCTGATCTTTTGTGGACTCAGCTCCACTTTCCGGCCCGAACACCATAACCCTTAATCCCTTTATTCTTCAAAAAACTATCTATCTTTACCTTAAAAACATGTAATGAAGGAGCCTCAACTGCTTCACTGGGCAAGGAATTCCATAGATTCACAACCCTTTGGGTGAAGAAGTTCCTCCTAAACTCAGTCCTAAATCTACTTCCCCTTATTTTGAGGCTATGCCCCCTAGTTCTGCTGTCACCCGCCAGTGGAAACAACCTGCCCGCATCTATCCTATCTATTCCCTTCATAATTTTAAATGTTTCTATAAGATCCCCCCTCATCCTTCTAAATTCCAACGAGTACAGTCCCAGTCTACTCAACCTCTCCTCATAGTCCAACCCCTTCAGCTCTGGGATTAACCTAGTGAATCTCCTCTGCACACCCTCCAGCGCCAGTACGTCCTTTCTCAAGTAAGGAGACCAAAACTGAACACAATACTCCAGGTGTGGCCGCACTAACACCTTATACAATTGCAACATAACCTCCCTAGTCTTAAACTCCATCCCTCTAGCAATGAAGGACAAAATTCCATTTGCCTTCTTAATCACCTGTTGCACTTGTAAACCAACCTTCTGTGACTCATGCACTAGCACACCCAAGTCTCTCTGAACAGCGGCATGCTTTAATATTTTATCGTTTAAATAATAATCCCGTTTTCTGTTATTCCTACCAAAATGGATAACCTCACATTTGTCAACATTGTATTCCATCTGCCAGACCCGAGCCCATTCACTTAACCTATCCAAATCCCTCTGCAGACTTCCAGTATCCTCTGCACTTTTCGCTTTACCACTCATCTTAGTGTCATCTGCAAACTTGGACACATTGCCCTTGGTCCCCAACTCCAAATCATCAATGTAAATTGTGAACAATTGTGGGCCCAACACGGATCCCTGAGGGACACCACTAGCTACTGATTGCCAACCAGAGAAACACCCATTTATCCCAACTCTTTGCTTTCTATTAATTAACCAATCCTCTATCCATGCTACTACTTTACCCTTAATGCCATGCATCTTTATCTTATGCAGCAACCTTTTGTGTGGCACCTTGTCAAAGGCTTTCTGGAAATCCAGATATACCATATCCATCGGCTCCCCGTTATCTACTGCACTGGTAATGTCCTCAAAAAATTCCACTAAATTAGTTATAGGTTCATAGATTCATAGGTTAGTCCTTCAAAGAGACAGGGCGGCGGCGGCGGCGGGGGGGGGGGGGGGGGGGGGGGGGGGGGGGGGCTGCCATTGCCTAACTTGTTGACTTATTATTGGGTAGCCAGTGCAGAAAAAGTATTAGGTTGGTGTAATGACCTGGGGTCCATCTGGGTGCAGATAGGGCTGCAGACGGATGCGGGATGTTCTGCCTTTGCCTTGTTGATTCCCCGGAGGCGGGTTCTGCTGGGATGGTCTGCGACTCCAACCAGTACCTCAGTATGGTTGGGAGATTTGATGTAGTTTTTATTCCTAGAGAAGGTAAAGTACAGCGTGAGGGGTTTGGTTGAGGGATTCTACTGGAGGTGAGGTGGCGGCCTTTCATTTTAAGTTTATTTTATTTTAAGGAACTGATCACGGTCAGTTGTTGGGGGATGGTTGTGTTAATGTTACTTGAATGTCTTTTTTTCTGTAAATTCTGGTTTGTCTACATGGGCTTATTTTGTAATTTATAAAATAAATTCTAATACACAACTTTTTATAACAACTTGCAAATATTTTATGGGCAACTATCAGCCAGGTGAACATTCCTTTATATCATGAAAAAAATTAGAAAATGCGGAGGATATTTAAGGCACCCAATTGTAAAACCTGAAGAAACGCAAGTAGGATTAACAGGGTCCAAATGCAAGCAACTAAATTGGCAGCAGTCTCTCCTTGGGGAGGTTGAAAACAAGAACAGAAATAATTAGGGATGGTGGCACTGCAACCAAGTAAGCAAGTAATTAACCATTGTCCACAAAGGAGCTTGACATTGCACTCCATTAGAGAGGGATAATTGTTTGTCACCAAGTTTAGAAAGAATTAAAGAATTGTATGATGAATAAAGTGCAACAGTAACATAAGTATCATAAACAGCTTCTACTTTTAAGAGTGCGAAGAAAGCATGATTCAAGTAGGAAAGTGGAATAATGAAAATACACAAAGCCATAAAATGTTGAATATATTATATATAAGTTATGATGGTGCTCCAATGCATTGGTGGGTTTGTCTATATGGGTGACATCAAATGGCAAAAAGATGAGCTTAATGGAACAAATAAGAGAACCGCAGTGGTTGTAATTAATAAATGGTGCCAATTGCTATCTCATGCAAAATTACTAATGAAATGAAATTTAGGATGAGCTTTTATTCCCACCTTTCACAGGTGCAAAATAATGAACAAATATATGGATGGAAACTAGCTAAATCCCAGCGTTTTTAACTTGCCTAGCACAAATGAGGGAGGAGTTTCAGCCTCTCTCAGCTGGTGTCTGCAGCTGCTGACGCACAAACCAGCAAGTGCAAAAGCAGACATAAATCAAAAGCAAATTCAGCTCACCTGTGAAGGGTAATGAGTTCTGCTTTAGTCAGAATCATTATGGAGATGAATCGTGGCACTGCACTAGCAATGAAAGGGCACAGAAGTAAGCAGTCGGTGTACTTCCCCCCCCTACTGGCTGGGTTTATGTACTGTTCCTTGCATGAAAATTTAAATACGCAGACATTATATCGGAAATGTTTTGCAGATCACGCAGAATCTATGGGTGAAAAGAAAATGCCTCAGGTTGCTAATCTTTCACCAGAGCTGAAACCTAAATTCTGCTTCACTCTCCACAGATGCTGCGTAATCTGAATATTACCAGCATTTTTTGTTTGTATTTAAGATTTCCAGCATCCACAGTATCGAGTTTATCATTGAGGGTCTCTTACATAATACTTTGCAGATACCTTGCAACTAGGAGGATAAACAGGTGCTGAACTGTGCAGAAATCTTGAGAGCAGTGACGGAAAGGTTTTGAGACAAAAATTAAGTGAGTGATGAGTCATGCATTGGCTTTTTCATTTTGCTTACATACACACAAGGTTAAAAACTAGATGCATGTACAGAAAATGGGCCGGATTGTTTCGGCACAGTAGCTATGGAGTATACACAGGGCATTCAATTGATGACCTGAAAAGGTGACAAGCCATTCAAATCAAATACAAACATATTGTGGCCTTTATTCATATATATTGTTAGGACATCCTGGGATATATATTTTATATATAAGGGGAAAGAGGGGTGTAAAATAATGATCTAAGTAAAAGGATAGGAGTCTTTGTTTTACACGAATAGAGAGACAGTTACTTCTTTCAGGGTCTAGAAGGTTCTGCCTTCAGACAGTAGACAGCAGAGCAGAGAGAGAGAGCTGCTTCCACTTCCAGGGTCCACTGGTTTCTCTTTGTGTGATGGATATCACACTGACCACAGAACAGATGAAGTCAAAATAGTACAAATGAAACCTGGATCATATAATTATTATTCAGAATCCCTAATACCCACTGGGACAAAAACATAAAAACAGAATTATGAATAAGAGTTAAATAGTTCAAACTACCCCAAACTACAAATGTAATACAAAGAGAATACATTGTACTCCAGGATCTTGCGTTGACAAACATACATTCTTCCTAAATGAAAAACATAACTTACCAAGAGGCCCACAGGGATAACATGGTGTTCGAATGACTATTAGTCTGTCAGATGGGGCCCAAAGTACAGGGGAAACAGTGGTGTAGTGGCGGTGGTCACTGGACTAGTAATCCAGAGGCCAAGCTTAATGCTCGAGGGAAATGGGTTCAAATTCCACCATGGCAGCTGGTGGAATTTAAATTCAGTTAATATATCCGGAATATAAAGCTAGTGTCAGCAACGGTAACCATGAAACTACCATTGCTTGTTTTCAAAACCCATCTGGTTCACGGCTGTCCTTTTGGGAAGGAAATTTGTTGACCTGACTTAGTCAGGCTAGGTGACTCTAGATCAGGGGTGGGCAAACTTTTCCGTGCAAGGGCCACATTCAGAAATTCACAATTTTAAAGGGCCGCATAGTATATTCAGTAAAATAATTACTTCACCCGGTTATGATTCTGGGCGCCTCATATAGAACATAGAACAGTACAGCACAGAACAGGCCCTTCGGCCCTCGACGTTGTGCCGAGCAATGATCACCATACCAAGTCAACGTATCCACCCTATACCAGTAAGTAACAGCCCCCCCCCCCCATTAACCTTAAAAAAAAATTTTAAAAATTAAAAAAAAAAAAAAAAATTTTAAAATTATTATTTTTTTTAAAAATGACTTGGTGGCCCGCATAAAGACCTTTGGCGGCCCTTGGGCCGTAGTTTTCCCACCCCTGCTCTAGATCCACAGCAATGTGGTTGACTCTTAACTGCCCCCTGAAGCGGCATGGCAGACAACCAGGTCAAGGGCAATTAGGGATGGGCAATAAATGCAGGCATTGCTACATTCCATGACAGAATACATTTTTAAAAGTTCCATTGAAATTAATTTTGCTGTGAAGGCAATTAATCCATTTATATGTGCAATATTTATATATGCACACAAAATAATATGCATTAAATCTTTGGGTTATGTAGTTCATTTTGATTTCTTACTATTTTAAATTTAAGAAAAAAAGCAAGAAGAGGAAAGATAAAATGCATCAGTTGAAGTTAAAATTTTCAGATATTTAGCAGAAGAATGAATTTGGTTTGACTGCAAAGGGGGCATTACGCTTTGGTAGTCAAGGACAATGGTCCTATGATTTCATAGCAGTGGTATTGTGCTCCACGAGGATTGTGCTCATGGATGGGGCTGCTGGGGGTTCATGAGGGCTGACATGAAAGAATAAGGTTCAGTGGAAAAAGTATTCAAGAACACAAGATGTGGCAGTGCATATGCAAAGATCCTGGAAAGTGGCAGGACAGAGAGAGTGGTCAGCAAAGCATTCAAGATCTTGGGCTTCATAAATAGAGGTATTGAATATAAAAGCAGTGGAGTTTACTCAATCTTTATCAATCTATCAATTTTTATCAAGCTCAAGCCAGGCCACAACAGGAGTTTTGGATCCAGTTCGGTCGCCACATTTTGGGAAAGATGTGAGGGGTCCTCAAGAGGGTGCAGCGGAAAAGTACCAAAACGGTGCCTGGGATGAGGGATATCAGCTATATGGTTAGGTTGGAGAAGCAGGGATTATTCTCCTTGGAACAAATGAGATTGGGGGAGATGAGATAAACATGTACAGATTATGATAGGTCTGGATAATTTAAACAAAGAAAACCTGTTCTCATTAGCTGATGGTTCAAGGACTAAGGAACACAGATGTAAGAGGCTGGGCAAGATATGAAGGAAGAACTTTTTTTTAAGACAGCAGGTGGTAATGACCTGGAACTCGCTGTCCACAAGGGTGATGGAAACAGAGATCAATAATTTTAGAAGAAAATTGGATAGGCACCTGCAGAAAAGAAATTTGCAGAATTAAGGGGAGAGAGCTAAGAACATGGGACTGACTGGATTGCTCTGTGGAGAGCATAGCTTTGATGGGCCAAATGACCTCCTTATGTGCTATAAAATTACTCTATAACTCATTCTCAACATTTATCAATTCAAGCTCTTTCGTAAATTGATGGCATGGTGGCACAGTAGTTAGCACTGTTGCTTCACAGCGCCAGGGACCCAGGTTCGATTCCCGCCTTGGGTCACTGTCTGTGCAGAGTCTGTACGTTCTCCTCGTGCCTGCGTGGGTTTCCTCCGGGTGCCTCGGGTTCCTCCCACATGTCCCGAAAGACATGCTTGTTGGGTGAATTGGACATTCCAAATTCTCCCTCAGTGCACCTGAACAGGCGCCGGAGTGTGGCGACTCAGGGATCTTCATAGCAACTTCATTGCAGTGCTAATGTAAGCCTACTTGTGACACTAATAAAGATTACTATTATTAAACTTAAGGACCTCTGTTAGGTTATCCGTCAATCCTCTCTTCTACAGAAAAAAGCCCACACCTGTTCAATCTTTCCTGAGATATACAAACTCTGGTAGGGAACAAGTTTCTTAAAGCAATATTTCTGAGTACGACAACCCCTTAATGATTTTTTTTTTAAATAAATGGTGTGCACATAAACCAAATATCTTTTTAGGACAGTTTTGTTACATCAATGATTAATTTGCCCTTGTGCAGAACAACTGAATTACTGCAATCAGCTATACATGAAAAACATAACTATTTTACACAATGTTTTGAGTGATGTTTAGTATTGGAAAACATAAAGAATGCATTTTTTTCAAAGGTTTAAATAAATATCAACTTTTAACCTGTAAGCTGCCAGATGTACTGAGATAATTTTTGTTGTGTTACTAAAGTCATTAAAACTTTGTGTCCAATGTTACTATTGTATTAGGTTTCCATGACTAAACAAGTAACATTTAAAAATTTACCTGTGCTCAATCCTGTGTTCCTCATTTCTATATCTTTCTTTTTATCTTTTTTGCCTTTTTTAAAACCTATTCTGTCCTCTTGACCATTTTGTATCTATTTCCCATTTTCCAGATTATAATATTTAGCTTGTTTCCCATTCTGTCCCCCTGCGCCCATCCTTCATCTGAAGTGGGGGGGGCACAGTTAAAAAAAAATTTAATCATTGCCCATGGACAAGCTGCAACGGTCAGCTTTTCAGCCAGCGAAAGGCTGAAATTTGAAAGGAGACCCGAGTTGGATACATGATAAATGCCAAAGGACTTCTAAAACTGCATACAAAATTTGTTTTGTATTATATCCATTCAGACTGAAGTAGATTGGATGGGTGTCAAAACTGACACCTGTAGCCTAATGGATAAGGACTACTTTCCAGAATTATTGATCAAAGTAAACTGATCAGCTTCATTGTAACCCATAATGAGTAGTCATGCTTCAGACAGTAGTCTATTTATTTGATATAAATTACAAAATTATAAATTAGCATTATCTTACATCAATTTTAGAGTTGCGTTCATTGATTCCTACCCAGCAAACTGAACTTTATTCCAGAAAACACTGGACATTCTCAGCAGGTCAGGCAGCATCGGACGAGAGAGAAAGGGACTTAATGTTTCAGGTTGATCACCTTTCAACAGAACTGAAAAGTCATTGACCTGAAACATCAACTACCTCTCTCTGAGGTACATCGTCTGAATTTAATTTCAGATTTCTGGCATCTGCAGTATTTTACTTTTGATCTTGATTCCATCTTGTCTCTGGATTACTGTCAGACTTCGGAAACTGCCTGCATTATGATCTGGGTGGTTTGGAACAAAGAACAATATAGCACAGGAACAGGCTCTTTAGCCTTCCAAGCCTGTAATGGTAATGATATGAAGCTTTGCCAAAACCCTCAGCACTTCCTTGAGCCGTATCTCTCTAAGCCCATCCTATCCATGTGTTTGTCAAGATGCCTTTTGAATGCCATTAATGTATCTGCTTCCACAACCTCCCCTGGCAACGCGTTCCAGGCACTCACCACCCTCTGCGTAAAATTCCTGCCTCGCACATCTCCTCTAAACTTTGCCCCACAAACCTTAAATCAATGCCCCCTGGTGACTTACCCCTCCAGCCTGGGAAAGAATGCCTGCCCATCCACTCTATCCATGCCCCTCATACTCTAGTAGACCTCTATCAGGTCACCCCTCAACCTCAGTCTTTCTGATGAAAATAGTCAGAATGAATCTATTCAGCCTCTCCACATTGCTAAAACCCTCCAGACCAGGCAACATCCTGATAAACCTCCTCTGTACCCTCTCCAAAGCTTCCACATCTTTCTGGTACTGTGGCGACCAGCATTGTGCGGAATATTCCAAGTGCGGTCTTACCAAGGTTCTATACAACTGTAGCATGACCTGTCAGTTTTTATACTCGATGCCCCGTCCAGTAAAGGCGAGCATTCAGTACGCTTTCTTGACTACCTTGTCCACTTGTGTTGCCAACTTCAAAGATTGTGGACCTACACGCCCAGGTCTCTCTGACTTTCTATATTCCTAACAGTTTTACCATTTACTGTTTATTTCCCCGCTATGTTTGACCTACCAAAATGCATTACCTCACATTTGTCCGGATTAAACTCCATTTGCCATTTCTCTGCCCAAATCTCCAACCTATCTGTCCCTGCTGTATCTTCTGACAACCCTCAACACTATCTCCCACTCCACCAACCTTGGTGTCATCTGCGAACCTACTAATCAGACTGGCTACATTTTCCTCCAAATCGTTTATGTACATCAGAAACAAGAGGCCCAAGCACAGATCCCTGTGGAACACCACTAGTCACAACCTTCCATTCAAAAAAACATCCTTCTACTGCGACACTTTGCCTTCTGTGACCGAGCCGGTTCTGTATCCATCTTACCACCTCACCTCTGATCCCGTGTGACTTCACCTTTTGTACCAGTGTGCCAAGAGGCACCTTGTCAAAGACTTTACTGAAGACCATGTAAACAACATCCACCGTCCTCGCCTCATCAATCATTTTTGTTACTTCCACAAAAAACTCAATCAAGTTAGTGAGGCACGACCTTCCCTTCACAAAACCCTGCTGTCTATCGCTTAAGAGTCAATTTGTTTCCAAATGGGTATAAATCCTGACCCTGAGAATTCTCTCCAATAATTTACCTACTACCGACGTGAGGCTCACTGGCCTGTAGTTTCCAGAATTATCCCTGCTACCTTTCTTAAACAGCGGTACCACATTAGCTATTCTCCAGTCCTCTGTGATCACACCTGTAGCCAATGAGGCTACAAAGATGTCAGTCAAGGCCCCAGCAATTTCCTCCCTTGCTTCCCTCAGTATTCTGGGATAAATCTCATCTGGCCCAGGAGACTTATCTAACTTAATATCGTTTAAAAGACCCAATACCTCCTCCTTTTCGATGTTAATATGATCCGGACTGTCCACCCACCCTACCCAAGAATCATCTTCCTCAAAGTCCCTTTCTTTAGTGAACAAATGCAAAGTATTCATTTAATAACTCGCCCATTTCCTCTGGCTCAACACATAGATTCCCCCCACTATCCTTAAGTGGTCCAATCCTTTCCCTGGCATCCCTCTTGCTTTTTACATTTGAATGAAAAGCTTTGGGATTCACCTTAATGCTACATGCCAAGGACTTATCATGACCCCTCTTAGCCCTCCTAATTTCCCGTTTCAGTACCTTCCTACTTTCTTTATACTCCTCAAAGGTTTTGACTGTTCCCACCCTTCTAGACTGTACAAAATTCTCCTTTTTCTTTTTGAAGAGGTTCAGAATATCCCTCATTATCCAAGGCTTCCTAAACTTCCCAAGCTTATCCTTCATTCTCTCAGGAATGTGACTTTCCTGAATCCTAATCAACTGTCGCTTGAAAGACTCCCACATGTCCGCTGTTGATTTACTATCTAAAAGCCGGACCCAATCCAAATTCTTCAATTCATGTCTAATGTTATCGGAATTTGCCTTTCCCTAGTTTAGCACCTTAACGTGAGGGTTACCTTCACCCCTGTCCAAAAGTACCCTAAAACTTACGGAATTGCGGGAAGCCTTCCGGGCAGCACGATAGCACGGTGGTTAGCATAAATGCTTCACAGCTCCAGGGTCCCAGGTTCGGTTCCCGGCTGGGTCACCGTCTGTGCGGAGTCTGCACGTCCTCCCTGTGTGTGCGTGGGTTTCCTCCGGGTGCTCCGGTTTCCTCCCACAGTCCAAAGATGTGCGGGTTAGGTGGATTGGCCATGCTAAATTGCCCGTAGTGTCCTAAAAAGTAAGGTTTAAGGGGGGGGGGGGGGGGGGGGGGGGGGGGTGTTGGGTTACGGGTATAGGGCGGATACATGGGTTTGAGTAGGGTGATCATTGCTCGGCACAACATTGAGGGCCGAAGGGCCTGTTCTGTGCTGTACTGTTCTATGTTCTATGCAGATTGTCCAACTAAGGAAGGGGCAGTACTGGATCTGGCATTGGGGAATGAGCCTGGACAGGTGGTTGAGATTTCAGTCGGGGAACATTTTAAGAGTAGTGTATATGTAAGCAAGAACACATTGCCACAGTTCCCCAAGCCTGCTTACATCAAAAACTGCTGAATTGGCAGGGTAGCAAGAGTCCCTCTCAGTTTTTATCCAGTTTAAGACAAGCAGGCAGACATTTTTAAATATACACGCAGATTTTAATGTGTAGGGTGGTTAGCAGTAGAGCTGCAATGTTAGCTCTTCTATTGCCAAAGCCATATTAAGATGTATTTTGTTGAAGCAACATTTATTGTAGTATCTGCCAGGACAGTAAAGTTCACTATGTGCCACCAGTATAATCTACAAACCTGACCTCATTTTGATTGGGGAAGCTCTGGCGTTTAATAATAGTGTGGTGATGGACAGCTACCAGCTGGGTGATGATATCAATTACAGCTAATGAGAGAGTTTATGTTGCTAAGCAATTGAAATGCCTGTTGAGATATAAATTCTGTACTAAGACACAGGGGCCACAACACTATTGTACTTAAGAAGTCAAACTGGTGTCAAACCTGCCCCATGAAAGGTGGTGTACTTTGCCGATATGACTGAATAATTAACACTTCAGCAATGTTTATACTGTCAGTTTTACTATTTCTTTATCAGTACTTGTTTATTTCTGAGTATGACCTGCAGTTGTTAAAAGTGCAATAGAAGCTTGGAGTTTCAATCAGCTGTTTGTATTGTTAACAATCACTGGAGCCAGCTTCAATCAGTAGATGCAATTAACGTGCAACAAGTCCAGTTCTGCTATTCTGACCTGGTTCTATTTATTTCTTTGCTTATAAAACCCATAAGACACTGGGTTGGCCTATTTTAAGGGCTATGCAGTCTTGTCCTTTTAGTGCCAAGTAGTCACAGAAGGTCTCAAGCATATCGGTGGACACAGCATAACCCTTCTCATGGACCACCCTGGTGTGGATAAAGTGATGCTGCCAGCCAGAGACAGCCCATCCCATCTGGCCCCCCACCTCACACACCCACACACTGGTGGCTTGATCAATTTTGTTCCTTTGTTGATTCATTTGTGTTGCAAAGCGAGATGTTGATTGGATGAAACTATCAGGAAAAAATACACCTTTTAAAAGATTGATTCATTGCAAAAGAGCCTGTCTACCTGTTATGTTTTAAGCAGTGGCTTTTATTTGATGCCGACAAATGTTTAGCACCAACTGCCTGAAACAGGCAGCTGTCCATGACGAACCAAGATGGTGTAAATGGTGGGCAGCGTATAAATCATTTTTAGATGTATGATGTTGCCCACCAGAGCACATGCCATCTGAAAAACAAGTTACTTCACAAGCTGTTGTTTTTCATAATGATTACTGGCTTTTGGAATCAACTGCAGAACAGTAAGTGCAGCTCCAAACTCCACAACAAAATTAAATAGCTGCCAGGGTTAAGACCTCACACTCTGGGCGAAATTCTCCGCCCCCCACGACGGGTGGGAGAATAGCGGGAGGGCCTTCCCGACATTTTTGCCGCCCTCCCGCTATTCTCCCACTCCCCCGCCGAAGTCCCGACCCGAATCGCTGCCGCCGTTTTTTTACGGCCGGCAGCGATTCTCAGCTGTTAGATGGGCCGAAGTCCCAGCCCTTTCCGTCGTTTTTACGAACGGCAAACACACCTGGTCTTGCCGTTCGTAAAACCGGCGTCACAAACTCGCTATTAATAACCATGGCACCGATTGGCACGGCCGTGCCAAGGGTGCCATGGGCCCGCGATCGGTGGGCACCGATCGCGGGGAGCGGGCCCGATGCCCGCGCACTACTTGTCCTTCCGCCGCCCCGCAGTATCCATTCGCGGGGCGGCTGAGGGGCAACCCGGCCTGCGCATGCGCGGGTTTCGCGCAAAAACGCGATGACGTCACCCGCGCATGCGCGGGTTGGAGTCTTCCAAACTGCGCATGCGCGGCTGACGTCATATGACGCGTCAGCCGGCGCTAACTCCGGCAAGCGGGCTTAACGATTTTCGTTAAGCCCGTCTTGCCGGAGCCTACGGCGTCGGGCTGCTAGCCCCGACCGGGGACCAGAATCGGTCCCCGGTCGGGAAGGGGCGCGCTGCCGTAAAACCCGCCCGGGTTTTACGGCAGCTTTACGATTTCTCCCATTTTGTGAGAATCGCGCCCTCTATTTTTATATATTTCTGGTTGTCCTCATGGCTAATTGCTAACATTCCAAAAATTGAACAAAGACCTGGAGACTGAGTATGAGGGGCATAGATAAAGTAGACAGGTAGAAACTTTTCCCCTTGGTGGAGGGATCAATGACCAGGGGGCATACATTTAAACTGAGGAAAAAGGACTTTAGAGGGGATGTGAGGAAAAACCTTTGGAACTCACTGCCTGAAATGATGGTGGAGTCAGAGACCCTCATAACATTTAAGAAGTATTTAGATGTGAACTTGCGATGCCAAGGCATACAAGGCTGTAGGCTAACTGCTGGAAAATGGGATTAGAATAGTTAGGTGGTTGTTTTTGATGGCGCAGATGCAATGGGTTGAAGGGCCTTTTCTGCGCTGTAGGCCTCTCGGACTCTTTAAAATGGCTGAAACTGTGCCTGCCTGTGATCCTGAACAAAAATAGCTAGAAGAGAAGTATTGAAGAAATCTGCACTTTGCTTTCTCTAGAGAGACCCTGGCAAACCCCTGTGGACTTCAGAGACCCAATTCAAAGGGAACAATACAAAGGACAACTGCATCGCGAAAGCCAGGCCTGGCCAACCGGAGCTGATTCATCTGCTAGGACAGGACCCACAGCCTCCTGTTCAACACTTAGTGGTTGGAACATTAACAATCTCAGGGACACAAACAAAAGGATACGCACCCTTTGTCAAAGCCCAGGTGCAGATGTGGATTGTTTACGTTAACTCCTCTCCTGTCTGTAACAGGTGAAGTTCCAACTTATCCCATTAGCTTTGATGAGAATTACTATAGTCTGTGATAAATATTTGGGATTCTGTCATTGCTGCAATTTAGCAAACATGTTCTGGCAACGATGCGGCGATCATTTTAAATTTGCTTACTCCATGGTGGGGAAGAAGCTCTCAGTTTCTCATGACTCCCTGCCAACTGGTTTTCCACGAGGCTGTAACATGCAAAATGTCACTTTGAAAATAATATTTGCATGTATATGCATTTTGATTGCAATTTTGGTTCACCCGGACGAAGGCCTTGGTAACATAAACATTTTTATAGTGTATGGAATTTGTGTCACCTACAAACATTTGTGGTATATACTGTATACATACTTCATCAATGACTAGAATTATCACTGTGTTAGAGTTTGCACAAGGTATCAAAAGATATACTGATTAGGAAGGGATAACAGATTCCAAGCCCATGTGAACACCAAAAAAACAAGCTATCACAGCAATGTATGCACTTTATTTTGGTAAGTAGAATCACTGAATGGTTCCACTACATGGGGCCATTCGGCCCATCGTGCCTATTCTGGCTCACCAAAGGAACAATTCACCAAGTGTCAATTCCCTGCCTTCTCTCCGGTGCCCTGCACATTCTTCCTTTTCTGATAACAATCCAATTCCCTTTTGAATGCCTCAATTGAACCTGCCTCCGCCATGCTATGAGGCAGTGCATTCCAGATCCAAATCACTCACAGCACGACAAGGTTTTTCCTCATGTTGTCACTGCTTCTTTCACCAATTAACTTAAATATGCACCTTCTGGTTCTTAGCCTTCCAGCAATGGGAACGGTTTCTCCCCATCTACTCTGTCTAAACCTTCATGAATACCTCTATCAAATACAAGTATCTATATGAATTAGGTGTCGGCGACTTGGCTCCTCGAGCCTGCTGCGCCATTCAATAAGATCATAGCTGTTCTGTTTGTAACCTCAACTCCACACTCCCACATAACCTTCCCCCCTCCCCCCCCCCCCCCCCCCCCCCCTATTTAGAACCTGTCCAGCTACCATTGCCTTTTGAAGAAGAGAATTCCGAGTCACTTCCGGTTGCGGCTCTGCGGAGCTAAGTCGCATATTCGGCAGCTCCCGCTAGCATAGGACTTTTGGGCTCTTTTTAGGGCCCGCTACGGCGCTTGTTTGACTTTTCCCGGTGTGGAAAGGGAATAGCAACATTTCCCTGCTGATGTCTGGATTGGACCAGGAGCGGGGCGATCACAAAAGCGGCATTGGAGCAGAGAAAGGTGCGAGGGAGGAAGACCTAGATGGCGGTGGGCGGGGGCCAGGCAGCGTGGGAGCAGGAGCAGCAGGAGCTGCTCCAACGCTGCTTTAGGGAGCTTAAGGCAGAGCTGCTGGAACCGCTAAAGGCCTCATTTGACAAGCTCCTGGAGACCCAGATGGCCCAAGGGGCGGCGATCTGGGAGGTCCGGCAAAAAGTCTCGGAGAACGAGGATGAGATCCTAGGTCTGGCGGTGAAGGTGGAGGTGCACGAGGCGCTCCACAAGAAGTTGCAGGCGAAGTTCGAGGAGATGGAGAACCGGTCGAGGCGGAAGAATCTGCGGATCCTGGGCCTCCCAGAGGGGCTGGAGGGATCGGACATGGGAGCCTATGTGGTCACCATGTTGAATTCGCTGATGGGAGCGGGGTCCTTTCAAGGGCCCTTGGAGCTGGAGGGGGCCCACTGAGAGCTGGCGAGGAAGCCCAAGCCCAGTGAGCCGCCGATGGCGGTGCTGGTGCGGTTCCACCGGTTTGTGTGCTTAGTGGGCCAAGAAGAGTGTGTGCTTAGTGGGCCAAGAAGGAGTGGAGCAGCAGATGGGAGAATGCGGAGGTCCGAATCTACCAGGATTGGAGTGCGGAGGTGGCGAGGAAGAGGGCCGGTTATAATCGTGCAAAAGCAGCGCTGCATGTATATTTGCTTTCATGTTAATTATTTGTGTATGGGGGGGGGGGGGTTACTGTTCTTATTTCTTTCTGTTCTTGTTGGTATAAATTTGTGAAAACTTAAATACACATTATTGTTTTAAAAAAGAAGAGAATTTTAAAAGACTCAGTACCACCTAAGTGAAAACATTTCTCCTCATGGGGCGACTCTTTATTTTTAAATAGTGACCACCAGTTCTAGATTCGCCCACAGGGGGAAACATCCTTCCCACATCCACTCTGTTAATAGCCCTCAGGCGAGAGGATTTGAGTATAGGAAAAGGGATATTTTAATGCAATTGTATACAGCGTTGGTGAGGCCACACCTGGAGTATTGTCGGCAGTTTGGTGTCCTTATCTGAGGAAGGATCATTCTTGTTATGGAGGGAGTGCAGCGAAGGTTTACCAGGCTGGTTCCTGGGATGGTGGGACTGTCATATGAGGACAGAATAAGTCTGTTAGGATTATATTCATTGGAGTTTAGAAGATCGAGAGGGGATCTCATAGAAACTTACAAAATTCGAACAGGATTAATCAGGGTAGATTGTTCCCCATGGTGGGGGAGTCCAGAAATAGGGGTCATAAGTTTGAGAATAAGGTGTAAACCATTTAGGACTGAGGAGAAATGTCTTCACCCAAAGAGTGGTGGACCTGTGAAATTCACCACCACAGCAAGTAATTGAGGCCAAAACATTGCGTAAATTCAAGGAGTTAGATATAGCTCTTGGGGCTAAAGGGATCAAGGGATTTTGAGGGGGAAGGCGGGATCAAGGTATTGAACTTGATGATTAGCCATGATCATAATGAATGACGGAGCAGGCTCGAAGGGTCGAATAGCCTCCTACTGCTTCTATTTTCTATATATGTTTCTAGGCGCTTGTATGTTTTAATTAAGTCGCTTCCCACTCTTTCAAACTCCAGCAGATTGTCCGACCATTCCTCTTATGTCCATTTCAGGTATTAATCTAATCATCCTTCTCCAATACATTCACATCCTTGATAAATAAGGAGACCAATAGTGTACACAGTACTCAAGATGTGGTCTCACCAATGTCCTGTACAACTGAAGCATAAGATCGCTATTTTTGTATTCAATTATCCTTGCAATAAATGTTAACATTCTATTAGCTTTCCGAATTACTTGCTCCACCTGCATTCTAACCTTTTGCGATTCATACACTCGCAGAGCCAGATCCTTCCGCATTCTGGCCAAAAAGGACAATTTCAGATTTTCCCACATTTTATTCCATTTGTTAGATCTTTGCCCACTCACTTAACCTATCAAAATCCCTTTGTAGCCTCTTATGTCCCTATCATAATCTCTTTGTAGCCTCTTATGTTCTTTTCCCAACTTACTTTCCCACCAAACATTGTATGATCAGCAAATTTAGCAACCATACATTCGGTCCCTTCATCAAAATAATTTAGACAAAATGAAAAAGGTTGATGCCCCAAGACTGATCCTGTGGTACACTATCCACAACATCTTGCCAACCAGAAAATGATCCATTTCTGCCAACTCTGCTTCCTGTTAGCTAATCAACCTTCTATCCATGCCAATATATTATATCTATACCATGAGCTTTTCTTTTTCACAATAACCTTTCATGTGGCACATTATCAACTGCCTTCCAGAAATCGAAGAACATTACATCCGCTGGCTCCCCTTTATCCACTGCACATATTACTTCTTCAAAGAATTCCAATGAACTGGTTAAACCTGATTTCCCTCTCACAAAACCATGTTGACTCGGACTTACCTTGATTTTTTAACAAGTGCTCTCCTATGACAAAAGCTTCTAACACTTTCCCTGTGACTGTTGTTAAGCTAACTGGCTATAGTTTCCTGCTTTCTGTGCTTTCGCTATTTTCTAATCTAATGGGACCTTTCCCAAATCTAAGGAATTTTGGAAATCAAAACCAACACATGAACTATCTCACTAGCCAACTCTTTTAAGACCCATCAGGATCCAGGACTTGTCAGCCCGCAGCTCCAACCATTTGCTCAGTAGCACTCCCCGGTGGCTGTAATTTTCTTGAGTTCCACTCTCCCTTCTACATTCTGCTTTGTAGCTACTTCTGGGATGTTCTTTACATTCTCTATAGTGATGCAAAATACCTGTTCAATTCATTTTCCATCTCCTTATTTTCCATTATTAATTCCCCAGGCTCAATTCCTATAAGGTCAATGTTCACTTGATAACATTTTCTTTTTAAAATATGTTGAAACTTTTACGATCAGTTTTTACATTTCTAGCTATCTTCCTCTTGTACTCTCTTCCTTAGTCAACGTTTAGTTATCCTTTGCTGTTTTTTTATATTCTGTCCAATCTTCGGACCTGCCAGGTGCCTTTGTTTGAAAACATGCAATATTTGTGCAAGGGTTAGCAATCAAGCAGGCTTTGTCAGGGATGGACAATTCTGCTGCAGGTGATCAAAGAATCATAGAAACATAGAACTACAGTACAGAAGGAGGCCATTTGGCCCACCGAGTCTGTACCAGCCCTTGGAAAGAGTACCCTACTTAAACCCACACCTCCACCCTATCCCCATGCCCCACTAACCTAACCTAACCTTTTGGACACTAAAGGGCAATTTAGCATGGCCAATCCACCTGACCACCACATCTTTAGACTGTGGAAGGAAACCGGAGCACTCGGAGGAAACCCAAGCAGAAACAGAGAGTATGTACAAACTCCATACAGTCACCCTAGGCCGGAATTGAACCCGAATCCCTGGAGCTGTAAGGCAGCAGTGCTAACTACTGCGCCACCTTGCCACCACAGTAGTGGTCCACAGCGCCTTATGGATGCCCAGTCTTGAGTTGCCAAATCTGTTTAACCAAAGTCTTATCCCATTCAGCACAGTGGTAGTGCCACACAGCATGTGAAGACAGGACTTTGTCCCCACAAGGACTGTGCGGTAGTCACTCCTACTGATGCAGTCATGGACAGATACACCTGTGGCTGGCAGCTTGGTGAGGATGAGGTGAAATATGTTTTCCCTCTTGTGGTCCCTCATTACCTGCAGTAGTCCCAGTCCGGCAGCTATGTGCTTTAGGACTCTGTTAGCTTGGCCTGTCACTCTTGATGATGGACACTGAAGTCTCCATCCAGACTACATTTGCGACCTTGCCACCTTCGTTCTTCCTTCAGCATGGAGTACAGATTCATCAGCTGAGGGGGGAACAATATGTGGTAATCAGCAGGAGGTTTCCTTTTCCATGCTTGACCTGGTGCCATGAGACTTCCTGGGTTCCAGAGTGGATATTCAGGACTCCCATGGCGACTCCCTCCTAACTGTATACCAGTGTACCGCCAGCTCTGCTGGGTCTGTCCTGCCAGTGAGATAGGACATACCCAAAAATGGTGGCGGTGTAGTCTGGGACATTATCTACCAGGTATAATTCTGTCAGTCTGACTATGTCAGGCTGCTGCTTGACCAGTCTGTGAGGCAGCTCTCCTAATTTTGGCACAAGCCCCCAGATGTTAGTAAGGAGGACTTTGCAGGGTCAACAGGCTGGGTTTTCATTTCCGGTGATGATGGGTGGCCCTTGCACTTTCATTCCATCTTGTTTTCTTTGTAGTGGTTGAATAAAACGGAGTGACTTAAGAATCCACCATATTGTTGTGGATCTCAAGTCACATGTAGGCCCGACAAGATAAAGACGGTAGGTTTTCTTCCCTAAAGGACATTAGTGAACCAGGTGGAATTTTATGACAATTGACAATGGTTTCATGATCATCTTTGGACTTTTAATTACAGATGTTTTTATTGAATTTAAATTCCACGACCGCCAGGGTGGGATTTGAACCTGGGTCCCCAGAGCATTAACCTGGGTCTCTAGATTACTAGTCCAGCGACAATAACACTGTACCCCCACCTCCCTTCTAACAGCATGAAAACGTTACAAGTGGAAAAAGCCCGGATTAAATGTAGAATTTCAACAGTAAATTTCATTCAGTTAACTACAAGCAAAATTAGATTTTTAGAAAGATTAATATTCTCTCACTCTTCAAATTGAAGTACCCAACTTCAAGCACTCTTGTTCAAACCAAACTCCAATCTCCACTCCACGTTCTCTCTTCTCCAAGGAAAACAATCCCAACTTCTCAAAGCTATCTCCATAACTGAAGTTCCTCATCACTAGAATGATTCTCATGAATATTTTCTTCAGTCTCTCTGCCTTTATATCCTTCCAAAAGTGTGTACCCTGAACAGACATAATACTTCCGTTGAGGCCGAACCAGTGCTCGGGGCAAGTTTAACATGATGTTGTGCTCTATACTCTTATTAATAAAGACTTATTTGTTCATTCATGGGATGTGGGCATAACTGGCTTAGCCAGCATTTATTGTCCATCCTAATTACCCTTGAGAAGGTGGTGAGGAGTTGTCTTGAACTGCTGCAGCCAGTGTGTTGTAGGAACACCCATTGTGCTGTTAATGAGTTCCAGGGTATTGACCTAGCGACAGTGCAGGATCGACAGATAGATGCTAGGATGCCATGTGCATTATTAACCGCGCTCTCAAACTGTCCTTCCAGCTTCCATGATTTATGCACATATGCACACACACACACAGATCCTTCTGCTCCTGCATCTCCATTGGAAATGGACCCTGTATTTTATAATGACTCTCTGTATTCTATCAAAAGGCATCACTTCACATTTCTTGGAATTTAATTTAATCTGCCACTTTCCTGCCCATTCCACCAACATTTATTTCTATGTCCTTTTGAAGTTCGACACCAGTGACTTTCAAAGTGAGGGTCGCCGGATGGTGTAGAATGGGTCGTCAAAAGGTCACCAAAATAATCCCCAAATATCGCCTGACCATGTTTATCGTTGTCTCTCTAGGTAAATTCTCGCTGCAGTACAATGTATGACCGCGTGAGACCGATGTAGAAGCCAGTGCCGTGGACTTCCTTGCCTCTCCGTTGGCAGTTTGCAGTCAGAGATCTGTAAAATTCTCTGCTACTGTGTACAGCATCAGGATCTGTATTATTTCTTAAGTTTGGTGTGTTCCGAACAAACCCCGTGCATTTTTAAACATTCTCTCAGTTAAGCTGGACATACAGCCTCCTCCAGCCTTACAAGCCCCGATGTCCATTCCTTCCTCGTCCGAATTGTCTCTTCACACTGGGGGTCTTGTTTTTCAAGGACGCTTCTTTTTATCATTATGTCCCCACTGCTAATCACCCCCTCTTCCCAGACACACATCCCTAAGTATCCGCCTCTGCCGTGTGGCTGCATGGCCTCCATCAGCTGAATCGGTTCCTCCACAGCAAGGGCTTTCGCATCTTCTTTTATCGGGGCTTCAATTGTTCGCCAAAGATGATATTAGCTGGCGACTAAGCTACACTCATGTATTCAGGAGCGGGTAAAATGTTGCAGATGTATGGAATGGAATGTGTCTGCATGTTTTGCATATTGGTCAGCTGAGCTGTGCCCAGTATTGCTTTTTTTTAAGCATGTTTTAAATCTGTTACATAATTACCTGGAAACGGTACTGACAGTCGTCCAGTGACTTTCTGTCTGACCGTATTTTTCGTTCAACAGTTAGGAGTCCTGTTTTTGAAATTGAAGATTTGCATGTAATTTCCTATCCAAGGTCGTGTTAGGTTGTGAAAGCGTTAACATGACGGCGTAAAACTGTGCAATATTGAGGCTATTAATCTTTCCAGCGCTTGCACACAATTTTCCAAATGCTAAAAATGGGTGTGAAGTAGTAAAATAATCAAATAATCCTGAGTTACACCCTTCAGCAACGTGTCAGGGTGGAGCTGTCGTATTCGGTGAAACAGCAGCTCAATTTACAAATTTACATTCAATAATACAGAAGTGCCAACAATGACTGTGACCTTTAGGGGCTGGTTTAGCACAGGGATAAATAGCTGGCTTTTAAAGCAGATAAAGGCAGGCCAGCAGAACAGTTCAATTTCCGCACCAGCCTCCCCAAACAGGTGCCAGAATGTAGAGACTTGGGGCTTTTCACAGCAACTTCATTTGAAGCCTACTTGTGACAATAAGCGATTTTCATTTCATTTTCATTTCATAACAGTAATTAATGAGAATCTATTGTGAATGTGGCGTGGGTTGCAATAGTCACCCATTCTGTAAACATGGATCGCTCGAAAATAAGTATGAAAAACATTGCTCTACACTATCCTCTCACAGTTCACAATACTTCCAAGCTTTCGATCGGCCCCAAATTTTAAAACTGTTCCCAGTCCACCAAGGTCAAGATCATTAATATATATGGGAAAAACAGTGTCAGGAAATTGTGATAACTTGAAAAATCAAAGAAATCCAGCAATTGGGAATGTGGTCTGCTGGTATGTTTTTTTTAAAAAACGATTTAATAATGGAAACTGTGTAGTCGTAGAGACAGTTTAGCTAGGTTCGTAAAACTTGTGCTTTTAATATGTTGATGAGCCCAGTAACCCTGCAAAAAAATATGTTTACCTGAGGGAAGGAAGTTTGTAGCAATGGAAAATAAAACAGCAAGGGTTTGAGTATGGCGTTGGAGGTTCAAAGGAGGCAACAAGCTGTGAATTTTACAATTACATTCTAAAAGCGGAGTCATGAAATGAAGGTAATTAAGAGTGACTTTTGAAGAGATTCGTTCAGATAAGGGAAGATCAGAAGGGAAAACAATATGTCAGGAGCAAGTTCAATCTATGCAAGTTCGCTGTTTTGATTCCTCAGCCCGTAAAAGGAAAAGCTGTGTGAACTGCTAAAAAGCCTGTTTGAACAACAAACCAGTTGTCCTGCCCTAACCCCAAAAGATGTAATTATTTATCATCACAAAGATGTCTGAGACATCCGTCTCTGGTTTTCACATCTTTCCTCACATTATTCCAAATTGCAAAATACAATTTGAGGGCAGGTGTTTTAAGCTTTCCTTCTGGGATTTGGATTACCCTGATGTTTACCATCAGCCGTCTTCTTAACAACAGGAGTCTCAACACTGACCCCTGGGAACTTCACTATAAACCTGCCTCCAATACAAAACATCTATTAACCACTACTCTGTTTCCTGTCACTTAGCCAATTTCCTATCCATGGTGCTAATTGTCCCTTTTATTCCATGAACTATAATGTGCTTACAAGTCTGTTGTGTGGCACTTTGTCAAATGCCTTTCAGAAGTGTATGAACGCCACGTCAACAGCATATAACAAAAGGTACATCATAAGGGCAATGTAACAGACAACCGAGACATGTGTTGAATTCCAGAGTGACATTACAGAACAAAAAGCAAGTCACAATTTCTAACTCTCAGTAATCACTGGTGTGTGTGGTACTGGTAGATCCAACAAAGGAAAGAAAAGAAAATTTCACAAAGTGGGATTGTCACCTTCAACTGAAATAACTAGATAAGAATACAATTTTCAGGTTGTGAAAGTAATTTTTCCTTGGTGCGGGTCAGTTGCAAGTCATTACCACTGTTATTAGCTGAAATCTGCATACTGATAGCAATAAACCTGATAATGCAACAACTTGATTTTTCCTGTTCTCAACTGGCAGCTGAAGGAAGTGAACAGTGGGATTTCATTGTGTTTCAGATTACCCAGAAAACAAACATCATCACTGACAAACAACAATGTTGGTATGTATGCATTTGTTACATGTAGCATCCAAAGAAATTAGGGAAATTAATTGACATGATGAAAAATATTTACAAGATTTACTGAGGTGGAGATTAAACCTGTGAATCACATGTGTTTTTGTTCTGAAACTGGTTACCAAGAAATAAATTACCACATTTCATTCTTGAGATTGCACTGAATGTACACTGCAACTTTTGTGATTACAAGTCACAAACTTGAAGGGTATTAAAGTTAGGATGTTTTAAAAGTCTACTGATAACCATGGAACAATTCACTAATGTCTTTTAGGAAATCTGCCATCTCACATGGTCTTGCCTACATGTGACTCTAGACCCACAGCAATGTGGTTAACTCTTAAAATGCCTTCTGAAACTCAGTTGTGTCACAAGGCTAACTAAGGATGGGCAATAAATGCTGGCCTAACCAGCGGCACCCACATGCTGTAAAATGAATATGTTAAAAAAAAGATAGTAGTCCTGGAAGTCTCTGAGCAGTGTAAACAGGGGAACAAGGACAACACATCAAACCCCTGGAATGTTGCACTTCTGGCATTGTATATATTTTCCAGCCAAGCAAACACAATGGATTAAGAGGTGAGATTTCTACACCAGCCAGCTATGGACAATGGCAGAGCTATTTGTTATAATGGTTCTACAGTTACCTGATCAAAACACAAATGGGTTTTAACCAGGAGCCTCGGTAGATAAATAGCTCACATGACCGAGACTTAAGTGCTTTGAATTCCTTTAATTACACAGCTTTTGAATTTTAACTTCAGTTGCGGTTTAACCTCTGAAGAGAAACCGGACTCCAGACTAGCAGCCTGCCTTTGACCTCCATCTCTCTCCAAGTCTGTACTCCAGCATTTCACCTATAGAGTGAACTAATTCCAGGATACAAGAATAGTTTGTTGCATCTTCAACGGACTCAACTTGCAACTGAGTTCCTAGTACCAAGACTTCTTCTTTGATACTTTTGCCAGAAAGAAACACCTGAAAGACCTTCACTGGACACTGACTGACTGGACTCTGAACTCACGTGAAACCATAATTCTTATTTTTATCGTGGTCTTTGCTCTGAACCCCTTTCTTTCCATTGTTCCTCTTAATGCATAAATGCAAAAGGGGTGGGTGTTCAAGACCCATTTCCGCAGTGTGTGTGGAAAATAAACCAACCCTCTTATTTTTCTTATCTCAAGTTTTCAGTGGGGTTATTAATAGAGGAGTGGATCGCTCTAAAACGGAAAGGATGGGAAAAATACTTCCCCACTTATAAACAGGAAAATCAAAAATCAAAAGCATCTCTTTATGGAAGGGCAGAGAGTGGAGAAATCAGATGTTTAAATTAATCCCCTTCCTGCCCTTATCACCTGCTTCAAATCTTTCTGTGTATTACATTTATGTTGATTGTTTCACAAAGTACTTTTGAGGCAATGGAAAATCAGTGAGGGTTAGACAGCAATGAACAGCCGACACAGTACAAACACAAAGCCAAATAATAGGCCAGAGCCCAGATTTTACGATTGTAAATGCAGAAAAACTCAGTGTTGGCGTCAATGCAACTGAGACTCATAGTAAAGTCTGCATTGTTAAAAGCAAAAATACAGAAATTGCGACTATTAACTCTTTGCTCTACGACATGGTGTACAGTTGAAGCTTCCTCCATGAGAATCTTTAGAAATCATTTCATTTGATATGAACTTCTATTTTTGGCACACTCACTGTTTAAAAACTTTGAAAAAGCAATAAAAACTTAGATAATTAATTCAATGACAGACTGAGTCATAACTACTCATGAGCAACCTCTCTGGCCCTGAAAAATGTTATATTTATGAGTTGTCCAACCTTCCTATTAAATGAAGAATTCTGCAGGTTTTTAAAGTAATAGGAATTATATATATTTGTTTTTAAAGTGTTTTCATGCCATTTCAGCTTTTACCTTATGCGTCTGTCCCAATCTTCATGTCATTCCATAACACCATAAGACATAGGAGTAGAATTAGGCCACTCAGCTCATCGAGTCTGCTCCACCATTCAATCATGGCTGATATTTCTTTTCATCACCATTCTACTGCCTTCTGATCCCCTTATCGATCACTGTCTTAAAGGCACTCAGTGATTTGGCCTCCACAGCAAAGAGTTCCACAGATTCACCACCCTCTGGCTGAAGAAATTCCTCCTCATCTCTGTCTTAAAGAATCGTCCCTTTGGTCTGAGATTGTGTCCTCTGGTTCTAGTTTTTCCTACATGGAAACATTCTCTCCACATCCACTCTATCCAGGCCTCGCAGTATCCTGTAAGTTTCAATGATCCACTCTCATCCTTCTGAACTTCAACTAGTACAGATCCAGAGTCCTCAACCGTTCCTCATACGACAAGCTGTTCATTCCAGGGATCATTCTTGTGAACCTCCTCTGGACTCTTTCCAAGGCCAGCACATCCTTCCTTAGACACAGGGCCCAAAACTGCTCACAATACTTTTGTAAAATTATTAAAAACTGAGGGATAATCATTGCATTTTACTTTTTTGAGTTGGTGCCTTCGAGAACTCGTCAATGTGAATGCCGGCTGAGCCTGTCACTATCACTGTCACTAGACACCAGTGATTCCCTGCAGATGGCGTCAGAATCAAATTCATGTCAGAAAGGTTAAAGTCAAACTGGTGTTCAATAGATCTTTGTGGGCAGCTTTCTTTAAGATCAATGGCAAACACAGTAATTTCACCACTGGCCTCAAAATCCAGGCCCATGTTTAATTGACACCTACTTTCAATTGACCAAGAACCATGCACTCATGCAAAATTCAAAACATTGCTCGTAAATATCAGGATACAAGCATCACAGTTCATTAGCCAAATCATTTGTTCGGCAACCACTACAAAAGTAGCAAAAAAAAACTCGGAAATTCTTGTCCTTTCATGCTGTTAATTAATAAGTAGAAAAAGCCAAGTGGCATTAAAGATAAATTAATTGCAGCTGTAAACAACTTTCCTCACAGCACCAGATACAAGCCACACTCAAGGCTCCATGCTATTTCCTTACCTCCACTGGAAATGATTGTAATAGGCTTGACAACACGGACTGCAGGCCCTATACAGATTTGAAAAGACATCCAAAGCCGTACAGTGTTTGGAAATTGTGGCAGCTGCATTGCCGGGAACAGTGAGGTAGTTTGGGTCGTTGGCTGAAGTAGGTGATGAGATTTCTTCTGAAAGGTGGTTTTCAGAGGGACAGATTCTGATTCTAACAAAGTACAGCAGTACAAACATGAATCAATAATTCAGCAACATAATAATCTTTATTATTGTCACAAGTAGGCTTACATTAACACTGCAATGAAGTTACTGTGAAAAGCTCCTAATCATCACATTCCAGCACCTGTTCGGGACACTGAGGGAGAATTCAGAATGTCCAATTCACCTAACAAGCACGCCTTTTGGGACATGTGGGAGGAAACCAGAGCACCGGAGGAAATGCACGGAGGCACAGGGAGAACGTGCAGACTCCGCACAGATAGTGACCCAAACGGGAATCAAATCTGGGACCCTGGCAATGTGAAGCAACAGTGCTAACCACTGTGCTACCGTGCCATCCATTAAAAGGAAAGCTGTTTTTTGAAAAATCTGTCAATGATATTTAGTCCAATTCTACCATTTATGCAGCATTATCAAAAGAGAAGTGAAAATACAGCTGTAATCATGCTCCAAATTTAGTGTCATCTTGGGATCATATAAGTGAGAAAATTTAGAAATGGAGGGAAGAAGATTTTCTATGATTTTTTAAAAATACATTTAGAGTACCCAATTCATTTTCTTTTTCATCAAGTGCCAATTTAGCGTAGCCAATCCGCCTTGCCTGCACATCTTTTGGGTTGTGGGGGCGAAACCCACACAAACATGGGGAAAATGTGCAAACTCGACAAGGACAGTGACCCAGAGCTGGGATCGAATCTGGGACTTCGGCGCCATGAGGCAGCAGTGCTAACCACTGCGCCACCCAAGATTTTCTCTGATGGGTATACGCGCCACTAAAACCAAAAAACAGTAATGTTTTTTAATTCTAACATAGACCTTAAAAATCTTAATTAAAACTATGAATAAAATAAACACAAAGGGGAAATGGTTCTGCGGCTAAGTTCATCCAAGACTTTGTTGTACAATAGAAATGGTATTAATGCACTAATCTCAGCAGAAAACCCCTTTGTACACCCTCACAGCACATGCACTGTTGTGTTTTCATGTTTATTAGCAGTTGGAATAAGAGTCCGATCAAGTGACGTGTTGATGATGTTATCTGTCATTTGCGTGGCTAAATGGGCAGTCTATCCTCACAGCCTGTCGAGTAAACACCTTTCCAATAAAGCTTTTGTATGTTTGTACCTTTGTGGTCTGCAAGTCTATCCTTTAAAAATACCATATGCATTCATTTACTTAAACGTTTACGGCCATTCAATAACCAGTAACACACTAACTTCGGGCAGCACGGTAGCATAGTGGTTAGCACAATTGCTTCATAGCTCAGGGTCCCAGGTTCGATTCCCGGCTTGGGTCACTGTCTGTGCGGAGTCTGCACATTCTCCCCGTGTGTGCGTGGGTTTCCTCCGGTTTCCTCCCACAGTCCAAAGATATGCAAGTTAGGTGGATTGGCCTTGTTAAATTGCCCTTAGTGTCCGAAACTGCCCTTAGTGTTGGATGGGGTTACTGGGCTGTGGGGATATGGTGGAGGTGTGGGCTTGGGTAGGGTGCTCTTCCCAAGAGCTGATGCAGACTCGATGGGCCGAATGGCCTCCTTCTGCACTGTAAATTCTATGAAATTCTAACAATAATCAAGAACATTTGCATACTTTCCTTTTCATCTTGTTAATAAACATGCAAAAACATTTTAAAGTATAATGGAGACACAATGCAAATATGCTTTTGGGCACGATCTACCCAAATAGGGACAGAGTACCATAGCGCGAGATTAGCTGGGTGTTGCCCGGTGCTCGGACCACTGAGTAACACCCCGCTATCTAATGCCCATCCGGGTAGATTGGGGTAGATCTCAGGAACGCATACTAGAATGAGACTAGCTTTCTCACTTGACTATGCAGAATTTCCTAAAGGTTATCCCACCCACTCACATCACGACGTCTCACAAGATTGCGTTAGATCTCGGAAGTAGGATTACTCCACTCGTTGCACCGCGCTGCTTTTCGGGTGCAACGCAACTGATAGATCCCACCTATTGGGATCACATCATTAGACCATGTTTATTATCTGTTCCTTATTTGCTAATCCAAAATGCAATCAGCCACATGTGGTTTTCAGTTAATATGTTGGAAAACAGTGAGTTAGGGCAGCAACCAGGAGGGTTATCGGGAGTGTTAAAGAAGAAAGAAGGCAAGTGGGAAAAGATTAAGATCCTATGTTCGGGTCTAACAGCAGCTCGATAAAACTACACAGGCATTCACTGATATAGTCCACCTTTTGTTCAAAATATAGACAGCATAGAGTGTCCACACTGGTTGCCCAAATTTAGTATTAAAAAAATGCTCATATTAACAAAAAATTCAAAATTGGATAAAGCTATATTGCAGAGTGCTTTGGTGGTTCATGATATAATCAACGCCAGGTTATGTGACACATCCTGATTATGAATGAGTAACAGCAATTTATTACATAACAATTAGTGCTTCTATCGAGACTGTGTAATCCGCAAGTCTAGAAATAGAAAGTAAAAGTAATGTTTTCCAATGCATTGCAAAACTGCCTTGTTAAACAAAAAAACATCTTACAAAACCTTCTACCATGATCCTCTCTTAGCGAGATGCACACTGGAAGCAGTGAATACATAGAACATAGAACCGTACAGCACAGAACAGGCACTTCGGCCCACCTGACCAGGAAACCAGAATACCAGCCGAGTACTGTATTCTAATTTATCTGTGTCCTATTATAACCAATTTAGGATAAATATGGTGTCAATCAACTGCATTACAGATCTGCACACTCAATGAAACTTGAGGTTGTCCACCTGTTCAGCTCCTGGTGTCAAGTTGCAATGTCCATTCTAACTTACAGAGTAGTTACAAAGTGTTACTTGAAAATTTGGGATAGGATTCCATTTCAGTGATGAGTTCACAAAACTAGGAAAGCAGACAAAGAGGGGAAGTGTATGAAAATTCAATCCTTTCTGAACAAGGAATCATACCTGATAAATAATATGTTGATAATACATTTGAGCTCAACCTCCAGTGTGGAGTAGGTCAGAAATTTGTACTCTGTGAGGCACTCAAAAGGAACAAATAGCAAAAAAAGAGGATTCCTGCATTAGCTACAGACAGTGGATGTTCTGAGTTTACAGCTATTGTCCAAATATGAGGTAAATGATACTCATTAATTCCGAAAAAGTGAAAAAAAAGGTTTTGCCTCACCTACATCAGAATAATGACCAATGTATTGCACTGCACAATCACAAATATGCAAGCAGTCGCTGATGGAAAATAAATTTGACATTTATATGATTGAGGCATATTGTTAAATGTATGCCCATGAAAACAAGAGGGAGAAATCAATATGCATCTCAAAAAAAAAGCAGCATTCAGGCGGAAGGATCAGAACTTCTGTTTCCAACTATGCAAAAGCTGCAGGCCATCAGCAGTTATGTGCACGTGTTGGAACAGACAAAAAGAAGAATGCTTGTGTATTCAGTGATATTGGGTTGACAACGCACAACATGTGTTCCTGGATTTTGATTACTCTGAAATTTACCATTTAACATTAAAAAGGTCATTTGCAATGAGACTTTCTGCTGCATTATTGCACTAAGAAGTCTTACAACACCAGGTTAAAGTCCAACAGGTTTGTTTCAAATACGAGCTTTCAGAGCACTGCTCCTTCCTCAGGTGGTGTTGTAAGACTTCTTACTGTGCTCACCCCAGTCCAACGCCGGCATCTCCACATCATTATTGCACTAAAGCCTAATGTTAACAATTACATAAATATTAGTTTGCTGAAAGCCAGAAAGTCTGTATCAATAAATAAATAAATAACCAAAATTATTAAGTGGATTGCCAAGGAGAGATTTTCCACTTTTCAACTGAATATGGAGTTTCAAGTTGAAGTTAAAAGCATCAGAATGCAATATATTTACAACATAATAAAAATGTTTCCACTTATATGCAAGAGGTTAAGATGGACATAACATTATCAAATGCCAGACAGGCATTTAATAGGACCAAAAGAGATAATGACTGATATTAATGATCAAAACCGGGACTTGGTATCAGGGTAGGGCACTGCCAGGAATTTTCTTATGTCACAATTACAAATAGATCATCGAGGTTTGAGCATATCCCCATTTATGAAGATGAACATTAAATTCTTTGCTGATTAAACGACACACATGGAGACAGGCAGCAGATTTCAGCACCAAGTTACACATTAGCCAATTATATTTAACTATGTAAATCCATGGATGGCTTCCCATTTTCTTCTTCCAATCCATGTCATCAAATTCCTGTGAAATACAAAATGATTTCCTCAGAAGTATGTTTTGTCCGAGTTGTAGTTTTGTTTCCCAATTAAGAGTAATTTAGCGTGGCCAATCCACCTACCCTGCATAGCTTTGGGTTGTGGGGATGAGACCCAGGCAGACAGGAGGAGAATGTGCAAACTCCACATGGACAGTGACCGGGGGTCAGGATCGAACCCGGGTCCTCAGCGTCGTGAGGCAGCAGTGCTAACCACTGCGCCACCCTGCCGCCCTGACCTAGCTGTAGTATGAAATGAAACAATCATCTTCTCTACTGTTCACCATTACTCATTGCGAAGCCACAGCCTTGACTCTCATAATAATGCCTCAGAGTTTATTAAAAGTCTATTTTTGAAAGATGACAGCAATTGTTAAAACTGGATTCTGAAAAGACTTTTAAAAAATCCTATGTTGTTGCTCAGTCAGTCGGATCCCTGTCAGTATCACAAAACAGACGACAGCAGATCAACAAACTATCTTACACGACACTCAATCTGCTTCTCCATTCAAGTTACTTGAGAATTAGCATCGGCAATTGAATTTCACTCTCTAAATTTCAACCTTCTGGATACTGTTGAAATGGGATACTGCCGAAATGTAACTTTTTTAAAGCGTTTATGGACATGACATATATACATACCCAAATTAAAATATGAAACGGCACAAAGGTATCAGTAGGTACGGTTGGGAAGGTGACCTGAAGCCTGTTCAAAAAGCTGGTTTTGAGCAGGTTTTTAAATGATCGAGGCTATCATGGTCAACTGCAACAATACGGAAGAAAGGCAAAGGAACAAAGCACCTGTGTAACAGTCACAGAGCATATCCGTCATAACTATGATTGGCATTATTTTGGTGCAATGCATGGTGGCTAAAGGTTTGATCAAAGAGATGGGTTTCAAAAGTGTTAGCTGCACAAGAATTAAAAATCTGGAAACTTTCAAATTGAAACAGACAGAAAATTCAAATAATCATTGATATGTCACTTCGAAATGAGAATTTGCATCATCCCCTTCAGCCTATATAGTAACTATTTAGCACAATAACCTTCTTCCTACTGTTCAAAATAATTCCACATTTTCAGATGTTTTACTGGAAATGCCGCATTGATAATAAGTGCTCACACAGCTGAAAAAGAAAATCACCATTAACAGATAAAACCTTGACCAAACCTGAACTTTACCTTAAATTGGTCAACTTTTAACACATTAATAGTCTTGCGAAATCAAGTCCGCTTCAGTGAACACTAAAAGGGAGGAGTTCATGGAGAACATTCTTTGTTAATCTTTTCGTATAATACCTCTTCCATGAACTATATTTTGCCAAAATATGATGGAAGCAAGTTTCCCACAACATCAAGGTCATTATATATCGAATTCAGTCCCTGACATTTATGTGAAATTCCTGTTGCATTCAAATCATGGTGAACAACTATTATTTGTGCCAAATCAGTCAAGTTTACAGTGCAAGATGAATTTAGCAACAGCACTCACCTGATGTAATGTTCTGACTGTGTTCAAGGAAAGTTTTAAGGACAGCAATGTCAAAAATTGTACATGCAAGTTGACCTACAATTGCTGCTGGTAGCAGCCATTTACCTTTACTGTCAGCAGTAATTTGTCAGATTCATCTCCGTGCCTTCACTGAGATACAGTGATAGCAGATGTAACAAAGCCTAAAGTGATTAAACCCTCACTTCCAAAGGTCAGTTAATGTTCCTTTATGGTTTTTTAAAATAACTTTCTTAGACCATATTCTGTTCTACTGGACACTTTTCTCCAAACTAAATTTATGAAGGGTAATTTAAATTGAAGTTTTGGATTAACTTTGTAATGTAAAAACTGAATTTCTGATTAACTATTTCTTGCCAAAATACTCCTTATTCTCGACTTCAAATTGAATGAGGAGTTTCCTCAAGACCGAATCCTATACTAATTTCACTTTTACAAAAAAAGTCATAAACAAATAAAATGATTTTATTTGTTTTATATTTAGGACTGTGTACCCCAGTCAATATTCCAAGAGGTCACTGTTTTCCTAAGTATTCGGATCAATAATAATTTGCACAAGATTACCGAATTTAATGGATTAATGAAATGTATACCTGCTTTATAAAGTTACTATTTAAACATTGTGTAAATTAGGTTGGCAATATTCAAAACATTTTTGAAATTCACTTCATGCAACACAAAATATTACAAACATTGTGTAAAATTAAAGAGAGAGTTAAATTTACAGTTCTTACTGGATCCGCAAGCGAGGGGCCCCAGGTCTTTCGCGTCGCTTCTTCATTGCTGGATTATCTGATATCTTTGCAGCACGAGAAACTAAGCTGTTCCAGTAATACCATCATAAGACTGACATCACTCAGGGAAATACTGGCAGCTGTGTTTTATGCAATAGGGGCAGTCGGTACTAAGTTAGTTTAACCCTTGCAGGAAAATTTAACAAACCATCAGAGCTACATTTTGCACTTCTGTAAAAGTGCAATTTATACTTAAGAGGTTCCCAGACTAATTACAATCATATTCATGCTAATCCAAAAACACTACTGCACTAACATTAAATCAACAAGATCGATTTAACTAATCCCCTCGACTCATGCAAAGGATCTACCCGTCTACTCACCAACAGCCCAAGTCTAGCTAAAATTAGAAAGGAACAGCCAACTGAATGGCAGAGTAAGTTGGCTTTTAAACAAACCAATCCAGCCTGCAGTTCAGACAACATACTTTGGGAAGAAGGAGACTGCAGGATCCTATTAACAGCGACTAAGGGGAGGAGTAAATGTAAGATTCAAGCTGTGTTGTCACAGTATAAATAAATAAATAATCTTTGTTATTGTCACAAGTAGGCTCACATTAACACTGCAATCAATGTTGATACCATTGACATTCTGTCCAAAATGTTCACATTTAGCTAATGGTTTTATACGGATTGTGTACAAAGTTTTATAATTTGCTTAAATCTTCAGTTTTTCCAATATCCTTCACTAAAATATAGTGAAAAGTTATTCATCATCAAATGACTTTTGAAAATTAACTATTTAAAGCCTGTGACACTATGGATGTACGACACACAGTTGAATTACAATACTAATGATTAATTAATTAAACACACACATCGTCTTGAGTTCAAAGCATTATTTCAAAAGTGTCAGCCATTTCTCCTATTTAGATGAATAAAGTGAAGTGAATTTGGGCACCATTAATGCAGTTCATGCCGAGAGTTAGGTTCAGAAAGTTGAACATAGAACATAGAAAAATACAGCACACAACAGGCCATTCGGCCCACGATGTTGTGCCGAACTTTTGTCCTAGATTAAGAACAAATTAATCTACACCCCCTCATTCTACCGTAATCCATGTACCTATCCAATAGCCGCTTGAAGGTCCCTAATGTTTCCGACTCAACTACTTCCACAGGCAGTGCATTCCATGCCCCCACTACTCTCTGGGTAAAGAAACTACCTCTGACATCCCCCCTATATCTTCCACCATTCACCTTAAATTTATGTCCCCTTGTAATGGTTTGTTCCACCCGGGGAAAAAGTCTCTGACTGTCTACTCTATCTATTCCCCTGATCATCTTATAAACCTCTATCAAGTCGCCCCTCATCCTTCTTCGTTCTAATGAGAAAAGGCCGAGCACCCTGAACCTTTCTTGCAAGACCTACTCTCCATTCCAGGCAACATCCTGGTCAATCTCCTTTGCTCCTTTTCCAAAGCTTCCACATCCTTCCTAAAATGAGGCGACCAGAACTGCACACAGTACTCCAAATGTGGCCTGACCAAGGTTTTGTACAGCTGCATCATCACCTCACGGCTCTTAAATTCAATCCCTCTGCTAATGAACGCTAGCACACCATAGCCCTTCTTCACAGCTCTATCTACTTGAGTGGCAATTTTCAAAGATCTATGAACATAGACCCCAAGATCTCTCTGCTCCTCCACATTGCCAAGAACCCTACCGTTAACCCTGTATTCCGCATTCATATTTGTCCTTCTAAAATGGACAACCTCACACTTTTCAGGGATAAACTCCATCTGCCATTTCTCAGACCAGCTCTGCATCCTATCTATGTCTGTTTGCAGTCGACAACAGCTCGCCTGACTATCCACAACTCCACCAATCTTTATATCATCTGCAAATTTACTTACCCATCCTTCAACCCCCTCATCCAAGTCATTAATGAAAATCACAAACAGCAAGGACTCAGAACTGATCCCTGCTATATGCCACTGGTAACTGGGCTCCAGGCTGAATATTTGCCATCCACCACCACTCTCTGACTTCTATCAGTTAGCCAGTTTGTTATCCAACTGGCCAAATTTCCCACTATCTCATGCCTCCTTACTTTCTGCATAAGCCTACCATGGGGAACCTTACCAAATGCCTTACTAAAATCCATGTACACTACATCCACTGCTTTACCTTCATCCACGTGCTTGGTCACCTCCTCAAAGAATTCAATAAGACTTGTGAGGCAAGACCTACCCCTCACAAATCCATGCTGACTATCCCTAATCAAGCAGTGTCTTTCCAGATGCTCATAAATCCTATCCCTCAGTACCCTTTCCATTACTTTGCCTACCACTGAAGTAAGACTAACTGGCCTGTAATTCCCAGGGTTATCCCTATTCCCTTTTTTGAACAGGGGCACGACATTCGCCACTCTCCAATCCCCTGGTACCACCCCTGTTGACAAGTGAGGACGAAAAGATCATTGCCAACGGTTCTGCAATTTCATCTCTTGCTTCCCATAGAATCCTTGCATATATCCCGTCAGGCCAGGGGACTTGTCTATCCTCAAGTTTTTCAAGTTGCCCAACACATCTTCCTTCCTAACAAGTATTTCCTCGAGCTTACCAGTCTGTTTCACACTGTCCTCTCCAACAATACGGCCCCTCTCGTTCGTAAATACTGAAGAAAAGTACTCGTTCAAGACCTCTCCTATCTCTTCAGACTCAAAACACAATCTCCTGCTACTGTCCTTGATCGGACCTATCCTCACTCTAGTCATTCTCATATTTCTCATATGTGTAAAAGGCCTTGGGGTTTTCCTTGATCCTACCCACCAAAGATTTTTCATGCCCTCTCTTAGCTCTCCGAATCCCTTTCTTCAGTTCCCTCCTGGCTATCTTGTATCCCTCCAGCGCCCTGTCTGAACCTTGTTTCTTCAGTCTTACATAAGTATCCTTCTTCCTCTTAACAAGACATTCAACCTCTCTTGTCAACCATGGTTCCCTCACTCGACCATCTCTTCCCTGCCTGACAGGGACATACATATCAAGGACACGTAGTATCTGTTCCTTGAACAAGTTTCACATTTCAATTATGTCCTTCATTGACAGCCTATGTTCCCAACTTATGCACTTCAGTTCTTATCTGACAGCATCGTATTTACCCTTCCCCCAATTGTAAACCTTGCCCAGTTGCATGCACCTATCCCTCTCCATTACTAAAGTGAAAGTCACAGAATTGTGGTCACTATCTCCAAAATACTCCCCGACTAACAAATCTATCACTTGCCCTGGTTCATTACCAAGTACCAAATCCAATATGGCCTCCCCTCTGGTCGGACAATCTACATACTGTGTTAGAAAAGCATCCTGGACACACTGCACAAACACCACCCAATCCAAACTATTTGAATAAAAGAGTTTCCACTCAATATTTGGGAAGTTGAAGTCACCCATGACTACTACCCTGTGCCTTCTGCACCTTTCCAAAATCTGTTTCCCAATCTGTTCCTCCACATCTCTGCTGCTATTGGGTGGCCTACAGAAAACTCCCAACAAGGTGACTGCTCCTTTCCTATTTCTGACTTCAACCCATATTACCTCAGTAGGCAGATCCCCCTCGAACTGCCTTTCTGCAGCTGTTATACTATCTCTAAATAGCAAAGCCCCCGCCCCCCCCAGTTCTTTTACCTCCCTCCCTAATCTTATTGAAACATCTATAACCAGGAACCTCCAACAACCATTTCTGCCCCTCTTCTATCCAAGTTTCCGTGATGGCCGCCATATTGTAGTCCCAAGTACTGATCCATGCCTTAAGTTCACCCACCTTATTCCTCATGCTTCATGTGTTGAAGCATACATACTTCAACCCATCTCCATGCCTGCAAGTACTCTCCTTTGTCAGTGTTACCTTCCCCACTGTCTCACTACATGCTTTGGCTTCCTGAACATCGGCTACCTTAGTTGCTGGACTACAAATCCGGTTCCCATTCCCCTGCCAAATTAGTTTAAACCCTCCCTAAGAGTAAGAGAAAACCTCAGTCCCAGGATATTGGTGCCCTTCTGGTTCAGATGCAACTCGTCCTGCTTGTACAGGTCCCACCTTCCCCAGAATGCGCTCCACTTATCCAAATACCTGAAGCCCTCCCTCCTACACCATTCCTGCAGCCACGTGTTCAACTGCACTCTCTCCCTATTCCTAGCCTCGCTATCACGTGGCACTGGCAACAAACCAGAGATGACAACTCTGTCTGTCCTGGCTTTCAACTTCCAGGCTCACTCCCTAAACCCGTTGATTACATCCACACCCCTTTTCCTACCTACGTCATTGGTACCAATGTGCACCATGACTTCTGGCTGCTCACCCTCCCCCTTAAGGATCCTGAAGACACGATCCGAGACATCGTGGACCCTGGCACCCGGGAGGCAACAAACCATCCGAGAGTCTCGCCCGTACCCACAGAACCGCCTGTCTGTACCTCTAACTATTGAGTCCCCTTTAACTAATGCTCTCCTAATCTCCCACTTCCCTTCTGAGCCCCAGAGTCGGACCTCGTGCCAGAGATCCGGTCACTGCAGCCTACCCCTACTAGGTAATCCCCCCCCAACAGTATACAAAGCGGTATACTTACTGTTGAGAGGAATAACCACAGGTGATCCCTGCACTGACTGCTTCCTCCTCTTTCCACTTCTAACTGTTACCCAGCTACCTTTGATCTCAGGTGTAACTATGTCCCTGTATTTTCTATCTATCACCGAATGATCCTCAGTTCATCCAGCTCCAGTTCCTAACAGAGTCTGTAAGGAGCTGGACATGGCTGCACTTCTCCAGGTGAAGTCAGCAAGGACACCGGTGGTCTCCCTTACCTCGAACATTCTGCAGGAGGAACATTCCACTGCCCTAGCTGCCATCACCTCTACTTAGTCTCCCAGTAACAAAGAAAAAAAAAGTAAATAGCTTACCTGCTCACAGTAGAGTCTTTTTTTTTAAGGTTAGAGGAGGAGGGAGGGTGGGAGACACTACACGTGTAGTGTCTCGGGTATCCTCACCGGGGTAATACAACCTTCCCAGGTCTCCCCATGGCCGACTTCCTGCTCCGCAAAAGTTAGTTAAAAATCAAAAACTCAGCTTACCTTCCAGCTCTCCCAACCAAAAAAAAAAATCGCTCCCCTCTCTGCCCACTCTGCTGGAAGTTGAAGTTAAATCACGGAGAGCATCAGCTCCATGCAGGCGTGGACGGCGCCGGGACCCGACAGGTTCCCGGCAGACTTCTATAAAAAATCTGTGTCGGCCCTGGCCCCACATCTAAGGGATATGTTCGCAGACTCACTAGCAAGGGGCACTCTGCCCCCTACACTAGCACAGGCAACAATCTCATTGATACCCAAAAAAGACAAAGACCCGACGGAATGTGGCACGTATAGACCCATTTTGTTACTAAATACAGACACGAAGATAGTCGCAAAAGTCCTGGCCAAAAGACTAGAGAACTGCGTACCGGATCTGGTCGCAGAGGACCAGACGGGATTTGTCAAGGGTAGGCAGCTCAAGGGTAGGCGGCTGATGAATGCGTTAGTGACTCGCCCCGGGGAAAGGATGGTCGTCTCCCTGGATGCAGAAAAGGCCTTTGACAGAGTCGAGTGGAAGTACCTTCTAGAGGTACTGCAACGATTTGGGCTAGGAGCAGGATTCACCGCCTGGGTGAAACTCCTGTACAATTCCCCCAAGGTGAGCGTTCAAACCAACACCAGCTCCGAATACTTCCAGCTGTATAGAGGCACAAGGCAGGGATGCCCACAGACCTCGCTTCTGTTCACCCTAGCCTTCGAACCCCTGGCGATCGCTTTATGGGACACAAAAAGTTGGAAGGGTACCCAAAGGGGAGGCAGAGAGCACCTGGGTCCCTGTGAGGCTGCAATGCTAGCTGCTGTGCCACCAGTTTTGCAGGTTTTGGCCTTCTCTTTTTGCTGTTGGATGGCTGCCTTTCATTGTTCAGTAATCATATTTCCTCTAGATACATCATTTATTTCTTTCATCTCTCATCCACTTCCATCCCTTTGGCCCTACACCGACAACTCTTTTGTCTTTAATTTTTCCTATC
The DNA here is from genome assembly GCF_902713615.1 of Scyliorhinus canicula. NCBI lineage: Eukaryota > Metazoa > Chordata > Chondrichthyes > Carcharhiniformes > Scyliorhinidae > Scyliorhinus > Scyliorhinus canicula. Next base: position 47,548,090 of record NC_052149.1, on the reverse strand, counting down.
ACATAAATTTATTTTTGTCCTTTTTCCACTCTCATCAGTTGCTTAATTAAAACCTCTAACATTTCGAACTTTCCCCAGCTCTGATGAAAGGTTATTGATCTGAAAAATTGGATGGGATTTTCCGGTCACGCACACCCCGAGATAGGAAATTCCTACCAAAGGTCAACAGATCTTTAAATGGTTCGTCAAATAGTCCATCCCACCTGTGACAATTCCTGCAGCGAACAGGACCAGAAAACTGACCCCATTAACTCGAATTCTCTCTCCACCAATGTTGACTGATCTGCTGAGTATTGCCAGCATTTTCTGTTTTATTCCATTTAATTAAACCTCTTTCATATGAAACTGTGGATCAATTGATTTCACTAGTTAATGGAGCTAACTGAAGTCTAACTTTTCAGGTATTCCCAATATTTTACTTATCGTTCTCAGGGGTCAACCATTGTATCCATTTTCTCTCAATGCTTCCCCCATTCCCATAATGTCACAATGCCACAAGTGAATTTGTAATAATGTGGACTGTGACCTTTCACCTGAAGATGATCATGGGATCGCAGGCAGTTTCTGTAGCACTTAAAACAGTTCGAGGTTAATAATTTGTTCTGCACACACACACACACACACACACACACACACACGATTTACAACAAATGTCAGTGCGTTTAAGGGTGCAGTTCCACCATAATTTTTACATTAATGTGTTAAGATTTTGGCAGCATAAAGTCAAAATAGGCAATCCGTCTCTGGAGTCGGGTCACAGTCTAAAGCAGAGTGGCAATAACAGCTGTTCAGCAATTGCCATCTCACCCCACAAGACCTTTTAAAGTGCAACACCAGTACAGTGACCAATTTAAGAAATGGTCAAGATGTCCACTGAACTGTTCAGCTACTTTGTATACTTCTGTTCAAAGTGCTCCCTGTAACAGAAATTTAGTGGAGCTAGCAGTAATTAATCTCATCAGTTAGTGCAGTTTACTGCAGCTTGGTTGATTGCCTGCAGGGGTTGTAGAGGATTTTCCTATAGTTTCTCACAATATTGGCTGAAAACTCTTCCTCTTTTGTTGCCTCTCCCTGTAGATTGCACAATTGGATATCTAATGAAGCACATAGGTTGCCCCATGTCTAAGTGGGACAGGCCAGATAGAGCAGATAGTCTTTTCTTGCCCCTCTTTTACATATGTTTATTTATGGAAGATATTGAATACTGTAGAGCACCCACTTTACTCAACACTGAAATCAGTAATAACTTGCATTTATAGGCACCTTTACAGAATAAGGCATGCTAAAACACTTGAGGCAAGAATGAGCAAACACAATTTGACTTCGAGCCATAAAGAGGCATTACAATCGGTGAACAAAAGTTTGTTCAAACTAGTAGATTTCACAGGTTATCCTGAAGGAGAAGTGAGAGGTGGAGAGTCAGAAAGGTTTAAGGAAAAAATTCCTGAGCTTCTGGCCGAGGCATCCAAAGGCATGGCTGCTGGTAATGGTGGAGTAATTAGTGTTAACACTTCTCCTCCACAGTTCTGAGGGTCCGGATTTGTCACAGCCCTGGGTCACTGTGTGTGTGGAGTTTGCAAATTCTCCCAGTGTTTGCGTGGGTCTCACCCCTGATGTGTTGGCTACTCTGGATCCGTGGAGACTGCGTCTACCTCAGCAGTAACACATACAGGCTACCAACATTTGAAATAGTACAACACTATTTTATTAAGCTAGAAACTGTTGAACATACTTTCACTGTGGGTCGACACTATGTTAGATTAAACTAAAGACCTATGCCTATCCTAACCAGTATATGCACTCAGCACATGGTGAAGATCTGTGCTGTAAGCTCTGTCCTTCTGAGAGGCTGCATCCCAAATGAGCGGGAAAACTAATGCCCTCTGTCTTTATAGTGAGTGTGCTCAAACTGGTGATTGGCTGCGGTGTTGCGTGTGTTGATTGGTCTTGCTGTGAGTCAATCAGTGTGTGTATCTGCACCATGATATACTGGTGTATATTATGACAACCCGCACAACCCAAAGATTGCAGTTCTAAGGAAAAGCTAGTAAAGGGGAATGTTTTATTGGAAAGTGAAAGTCACAATTGTTGCATTTTTAAAAGAATGTCCCTTTTAAAGGTTTTGCAACAATTTGTGCAAATTAATCTTGTCCCCTAGGTTTTTTCAATAATTTGACTAACAGATCTATAAAATTAACAATTATGCCAATTTTAATTATCCCCACACGTTGACTGAAACTATGATAATACTCTTTGAAAGTTAAGAGTGTTGAATTCGGACCAAAATTCAAGCCTAAATATTAATACTGTAAAATACAATCTGGATTAAATGAACCATGTCCGCAAGAGGTTAAATCTATCTTTTTTGGTGCTTTGGCATGAGCAGTGAAAAGAGTCACATTATAGTCTGTGTAAATAAACTCTCAGAAGAGAACCTCCTTGCCATGCTTGATGCCTTCGTGGAAGCATACCAAAGAATCAGTCTCAGCCTCAACAATAGAAGACTCGAGTCCTTTCCCAACCTGCCCCAGAGAAAGATCCGGTCTCTACCTCCATCAAGATCAACAGAGAAAACAATTCCCCGACCTGGGGAACCCCCTCTCATCAAAGGCTGACATCAATGCAGAGATCCAACATCGTATCTAATCCGCGAAAATTGCCTTCAGACATCTAAGGCTGAGAGTCATCGACGACCGTGACATCTGTGCTGATACCCATGTACAAGGCAGTCACCCACCCACCTCTTCTGAATGGCTCAGAAAATTGGACTATGTACAGACGCCACCTCAAGGCTGGAGAAAGGTACCATCAATGCTGTTTGAGATGGATTCTCCGCATCAGCTGGGAGGACAGGTGTACTAACATCCACATCCTTGGAGGAGTCGAGACCACTAGCATCGACGTGATGATCATCCAAAACCAACTCCGCTGGGCTGGCCACGTGCTCAACATGCCAGGGACACGACTCCCAAAGCAAATCTTCTTCACCTATGCTCCTGAACAAAAGGACAAAGGCAGCGCTTCAAAGACACCCGGAAAGCTTATCTCAAGAAATGCAACAGATGTCAATGCCTGGGAGACCCTTTTCTCAGAAGAGACCTATTTGGAGGAACCTCCTGATTGAAGGGGCACAATTCTTCGAGAACACCAGAGAGCTGAAGGAAGTACAGTGATCGAGTCCAAGAGCCAATTCCACCTCCCAGAAACACCTGCCAAGTGTGCGGTCGGAGAGGCAGCTCTAGGATTGGGCTTATCAGCCATGCAAGGAACCATGTAACCCAAGACCATTGATACAGAGTTTCTTCGGTGGATAATCATATATGTTAGTGAGCGATGGCCGAAGAGAAAGAGAGAAATTCAGCCTCCATTTGTCCTCTCATTGTAAAGCAAAGCAAAGCTTTGCACTTTAAATTATCTCATATCGACTCAGTCTGAAAATCTACCATAAACTACAACACTTGCAGCAGAAGTCTTAGTTTTAACCTTCAGAACTCCTTGGATAAAACAATAAACAGACAACATAACAAAAATTAATATTCAGAGACAGAGAACAACCCATTCACCTATTTAAACGTTATGTAAGTAACATGCAGATTCTTTTCTTCTGCCTTAAATTTGGATTAAATTACATTAAAGGCACCAAATCAATGCACATGTTTGTTGATCAACGCAAGATTGTTTAAATAGGAAGAGATCAGCAAAGGCAAGATCAACATACTTAGAGATACTGCACTAGAGGAAAATAAATGGAAAAGGCTTCTTTTAAGGTGAGCCAAAATACGTCATGCTCACTTGGATCAAAATTTACATCACCTGCAGGGAATGCATTCAACAAAGACTGTGTCATTAAGCTTGTGCAAATTAACAAGCAGACCTCGTTAGCCGCGTTAAGAAAAACTCCAGCCAGGAGTCACTGTGCAAAAATTGAGGCAACCCTTGATGTTTTGAAAACATATCGATGATTTAGTTCAGCTTTCCAGTCTCTGCAATATTTTGCTTTCATATTCATGATGTACTTTCAAAGTTTTGGGGCGATACAAACTGCAAAATCCTAAACTAGAAAATGCTGCCAAGTATAGCCTCTTCATAAAAAATTGCATTTCTGGAATCTTCTTGCAAATCTCAAGCAAGTTTTGTTCAATCTTAGGCAAGCCTCTAGATGGAGGTGAATTCATAGCTGGAACTAACAAGCTTTACACGAGATAGGGAGCTCAAGGCATCCCTCTCGAAGCCCTCTTTTTAACCTAACCATCTCAGTGTATGACAGCAGCACAAGTTTAACATGAACAGGTAGTGTTCCAAAGTATTCCAAGGGCCCTGCCCACACGCCTGAATTTCCAGCCCAAATTTAGTGCAGACCATCTTCAAAATGCCTCATGCTCTACATTGTGATTGATGGCAATATTCATATCATCCTCGTACATTTGCAGTAGCATGTTGAGTGTGTAGATGCTATTCAAGAGGGCTGGGGTTGGAGGAAGTGAAAATCAGAATTGGAGTGATTAGGGAAGGTGATAACAACTCTTTTCAGAGGGGGACAGTGGAAACGAACCAGCTTTTCCTCGGGGGGGGGGGGGGGGGAGATGGCACTGATGATGACCTGAGCTGGGTCAATGGCCATACATCAGCATTACAGGCAGTTTCGGAAAAAAGCCAGAACACACCTGTAAGTATTTAGAACAAAGTTTGGTGCCAGGAGGTTCTCTCTTTCCAGAAGATTATCCTGCACTTGCAATAAATCAGGTAGTGACTGCGGATTCATGGTGACAATTTTTTTGCTGAGACTAATTTCTTTGTGTACAAAACATATGAGATATTTGGGGATGTACATCTTTATCATTGCAATTTCCTGAATTCATACCGATTGCCTTCAGGAAGGTCCGTTAGGAATAAAGGTGGGAGGCATTAAATAACACGTGTTGCCTTAATCTTGCTTTTCTTGCTGCTGTTCATTATCCTGCCATTCACACCTCCTCTGGACCCATCTGTTGTTTCTTCATTTGTCCCATTTCCATCCTCTTTTCCTCCACCCGACCAATTCATTTGTCATTTAAACTCGGTCTTTTTGCCCTATCACAGAACTTTGCTTTTGTTTTTTTCCACACTCCCCCATTTCATCCACATTAAAATGATTACATTTCTATTACACTGTGACCTGAAATGTCAACTTTGTTTCTCTCTCCGCAGGTGCTGCCATATTTCTCGCATTTTCTGTTTGTAGCTCAGATTTCCAACATCTGCAATGTTTTGCTTTTGCTAACTTTGTGTTAACCCAGGTCTTTCTGAACATCAACATTTACAAGTTTCAAGTTTTAAAATGAGATATTGATTTCCTATTCTTACAGCCAATGTGAATGACCTTACATCTCCACATAAGTTATTCCATCTTCCACCTTGCTGCCCATTCACTTAACCCATCTGTACGTGTGTGTCCTCCTCACAGCAGAGTCCCACCTAGAGTTGTATATTTCGCAAACTCAGATTTCTCCCAGTGACTTCATCTCCCAGTGTCTTCATCTAACTGATTAATTGGTTGCAAATTGTTGACGCCCCAGCACTGATCATTATGGCATTCCTCAATGATGGGGGAGCCCAGCACATTAGTGTTGTGTTTGGTCTTGTATACCTTTCGAAGGAATCCACCAAACACTAGGCTTGCCCAACCCAGAATCTTTGTGGAGTCTTGTGTGGTAAAATAGCAATCTGTTACAAAGCACATTATCATGGAGTCTTCTTATTACTCCTCTGGAATCTGCACTAGCACCGACCACTCACTTCTATGTCTTATTACCCTTTCAATCTTCTGAAGATGGCCGGATGTGTCTCCCCTTATATGGGAGTCACTGGTCATATGACCTTGGTCTTGAGACCACATGGTTTGTCTGCACCGCCACCTGCTGTTTGGAGATCACCCACCATCCATCTTTGATATAGCCCATAGGCATATCACCACAATTAGTGCCAAAGTTAAGTCTGAAGCTTTTTTGACTATCATCAGCCAAAGTGTTAGATGGCTGATCCATCTTGTCCTCAGCATGCCAGTCTTCAGCCAATTTGAGTCACTCCACATGATATCAAGAAACAGCTGAAGGCACTGAATACTGCAAAGGCTGTGGGCCCTGACAATATTCCAGCAATAGTAATATGACCTGTGCTCCAAAACAAGCTGTGCCCCTCTCTAAGCTGCTTCGGTACAGATACAAAACTGGCATCTACTCGGCAATGTGGAAAACTATTCTGTCCACAAAAAGAACAAATTTAACCCGACGCAATACTGCCCTATCAGTCTACTTCCAGCTAATCAGAAAAGTGATGGAAGGTGTCGTCAACAGTGCTATCAAGTGGCTTTTTCTCAGCAATAACCTGCTCACTAACGCTCAGTTTGGGTTTCGTCAGTCATTCTGCTCCTGACCTCATTGCAGGGTTGGTCCGCACAAACAAAAGAGCTCGACTCCAGAAGTTAAGTGAGAATCACTGCCCTTAACATCAAGGCAGCATTTCACCAAGTGTGACATCAAGAAGAAAATTTGGAGTAAATGGAAATAAGGGGGAAACTCTCCACCAGTTGGATGCATATCTAATAGAAAGGAAGATGGTTGTGGTTGGTGGGCATCAGTCATCTCAGTCTCTGGACATCACTACAGAAATTCCTCAGGGTAGTCTCCTACACCCAATCTTTGTCAGCTGTTTTATTAACATCTTTCTTGGTGACTGCACAATGTTTAGCATCACTTGCAGGTCCTCAGATACTGAAGAAGTCGGTGTTCACATCCAGCAAGACCTGAACAATAATAGGCTTTGGCTGATATGTGGCAAGTAAGTCACAACTCACAAGTGACAGACGATGGCCATTTCCAACAAGAGAGAATCTAACCACCTTCCCTTGACAGTCAACAGCATTGCCATTGCCAAATCCTCCACTATTCACACCCTGGGGATCACCATTGACCAGAAGTTAGACCAGACATATAATACTATGGTTACAAGAGAAGATCAGAGGCGAGGAATTCTGCAGAAAGTAACTCAGTTCCAGATTCTCCAAAGCCTGTCCACCATCTAAAAGGCAAATGTCAAGAGTGTGATGGAATACTCTCCATTTACCTCAATTAGTGCAGTTCCAACAGCACAAGAAACGCAACACTACCATGGACAAATCAGCTACTTGTCTTGCACCCTACCCACCATCTCCAACATCCACTCCCTCCATCACTGATGCACAATGGCAGCAGTTATGTACCATCTACAAGATGCACTGCAGTAACACATCATGGTTCCTTTGACAGCACCTTCTAAACCTGCGACCTCTAGTTCCTAGAAGGACAATGTAGCAGATGCATGAACAGATGCACACTCCACCTACAAGTTCCCCTCCAAGTCACACACCAAGTCACACTTGGAAATATATTGCCATTCCTTTGCTGTCGCTGGGTCAAAATACTGAAACTCCCTCCCTAACAGCACTGTGGGTGGACATACACCACATTGGCTGCGACAGTTCACAAAGGGTCATGAATCTTGGGAATTCTCTCCCCTAGGTTGGCTCTGAATGCACCATCATGAAATATATTTAGGGCTCAGGTAGACAGATTGTTGGGCTCTCAGGGAATTGAAGGATGTGGGGGGCAGGTGGGAAAACAGAAGATCAGATTGAATTATATTGAATGTTGAATATTAAAGTGGAGTAGGCTCAACAGTCAACATGGTCTTCTCCTGCTTCTATTTCTGACATTCTTATGGACGAAGATAGTTTGTAAACATTAAAAGTTATTTTTACAACTCCCACCCTGTCAGCAATTCTCATCAGGAAATCAGAGGAATACTTCCCATGATTTTCTGTGCAATCATAAAATGTACTCGTTTGTTTAGAAAACCTGCGGCATTGTGAAAAATTATTACACGAGATTGAGGGAAATGGAGCGCTGCGCACAATCTATTCTGCACATTTGTAATGAAACTGAAGAAAATGATGTCACAAGTGGGAGCGATTCTACGCAAATATTTGCCTCCAATTAACTGCTTCTGATGTATTAAAAAGCTGTAAAGCAAAATTCAGAGCAGAGCAGGATAATTAAGAGATGCTGTGAGGTTAATATCCTACAAATGTACTGAGAGTACGTTAGTGAGAGTTAATTTTTATTCAGTATTGTGTTCTTTCTGTTAGACATATATCACTTTACCCAGTGGACTTTTCCAAGGTTGAATGTTAAAAACGCACAGCCGAGAAGCCAATCAGAATGTAATTGCAAAAGGCTGTAAGCCACTTATTAAACTGCGAACTTTGCGCTTACTGATGTCAAACCTGAAAATCTATGGTAACTCTCTTGTGTGGTATACATTCTTCCATTAGGCTGTTTGCTGTGATTTATTATTTAGTATTTGGCTGTGACACACCCCATCCAGTAAAAATGTTTATCTACTTTTCAACGATCTAACGGTTAAAGTACCACATGTTAAAAGTATGAAGCCTCTTTTTAAGTCGCATTTTAATTTAAATGTCTCTATAAATTCAAGGTACTGTGGATTTTGCTGCGCGCCCTGCATTTCTTGTGGCAGTAGACATTGGTCATCTTCTTTCCAAGTTTCCCATTATTTCGTCACTATTTTACTTGACAATGTTTCTTTTCAATTTGCTAATGGTAGTTTCATTTCATCTTGTTTAAATGCACCAAACCCGCTTTAAAAAAGCATTTATGTGAAGAACAGTCAAGGTCATATAGAATTATAATTATACAATACCTTTATATTTACTGTCCAGACTTACTTATGAAGAATGGCGACTTTGGGAAAATAGCAGAGTTCTTTGGAATCCCTATGTATCAGAGTAAAACTATTTGCCGATGTAGTGTCACGTGTTGTGAATGATGTCATCGGAGCATTTTGAGCGCTTTTGTGAAGTTCACTATTGTACTCTGAGCAGCATCTTGTAAATAAACTCCTAGCACTGTGTAATACCAACTCAACATGTGACGCTCTCTGATTCTCTTGCAGTTACAACAAAGAGCCTAAGAAAAATAAACCGGTGACGAGATTCTTGGTCATAAGAAAAAACGGGAGAAAAACAACTTTCGAAGATTGCTTTGCGAACCTGAAAATGAAATACGTGATGGAGATCCAGGCAAGGACACCATGGGGAGTGAGGTCAGAAGAAATATCGTTGACTTCTAAGGCAAAATCATCATTGTGGCAAGTAAAACAGCTCTCAACTAAGTACTTGGACACCATACAGTTTGTAGTGCGGCATCAGCGAATCATCCTGTCTATTGCGGCAGTCACTAATAATAACAGCTTATTGTCACGAGTAGGCTGCAATGAAGTTACTGCGAAAAGCCCCTAGTCACCACATTCCAACTCCTGTTCGGGGAGGCTGGTACGGGAATTGAACCCGCGCTGCTGGAATTATTCTGAATTACAAGCCAGCGATTTAGCCCACTTGGCTAAACCAGCCCCGAGTGTAAGTAAAAGAGTTTTCAAAATACATGCTATCACACAACTGCGAGTTAGTGAGGGGGTACTTCAAATGGAGAATCAAAGTTTCCAATACACTTACCATTGTAGTAGATCGAGCTACGGAAAGACATGAGGCACTGAAAAAGGGGATGGGAACGCATACCTGCCGACTCTGCAACCAACTGTTGGGAATCGATAGCAGGGCATGGAAACAACTAGTCTGCTTGTGCGCTGCGAGTTTATCTGCTTTAAACAGAGAGAAAATAAACAGCAGGGAAGTCAGGCTGAAAGCCATGTAGCTCAGTTGAGGGAGCTGCAATCCACAAACGGTGAGAAAAGAAGCCATTGGTGCGTTTGATGAGGAGGAGACATGGAACTCATGACAAAAGGTTCCAGTTATTCCTTAAAGCCAATCAGAGACCAGGGCCGGGATTCTCCCCTCCCCGGCGGGGCGGGGGGTCCCGGCGTGTTGGGAGTGGCGTGAACCACTCCGGCGTCGGGCCGCCCCAAAGGTGCGGAAGTCTCCGCACCTTTAGGGGCCAAGCCCTCACATTGAGGGGCTAGGCCCGCACCGGAGTGGTTGGCACTCCGCCGGCTGGCGTGAACGGCCTTTGGCGCCACACCAGCCAGGGCCAAAAGGACTTCGTCGGTCGGCATAAGTCCGCGCATGCGCCGGAGCGTCAGCGGTTGTTGACGTCATCCCAGCGCATGCGCAGGGGAGGGGGTCTCTTCCGCCTCCGCCACGGTGAAGACCATGGCGAAGGCGGAAGAAAAAGAGTGCCCGCACGGCACAGGCCCGCCCGCGGATCGGTGGCCCCTGATCGCGGGCCAGGCCACCGTGAGGGCACCTCTCTCCCTCCCCCCACCCCCCCCCCCCCCCCCCCCAGGACCCCGGCGGGAGGGGCTTGTCAGCGGTAGGACTTCGGCCCATCGCGAGCCAGAGAATTGCCGCGGGGGGCCCACCGACCGGCGCGGCGCGATTCCCGCCCCCGCCGAATCTCAGGTGGCGGAGAATTCGGGACCCGGCGGGGGGTCGGAGAATCCCGCCCCAGATCAGTACACTGCGACTTTTCCCAGCTCAGTTGGGAGGAAAACATTCATGTTGCTACAGAATTTAGTACACCCAGCTAAACTGGAGCAAGTCACATGATGAGTTAATGACTGTCTTGCAAGAACATTTCTCTCCCCGTTCACTGTTAATATCTGAAAGATTCCACTTCCACTGTCGTGCACAGAAGGGGAAAACATTTCACAATTTGTTGCATCAGTGCAAAAGCTAGCAAAGTATTACGAATTTGGCCAGACTTCGGAAGACACGCATTGCAACCAATTAGTTTGTGGCCTCAGGAATGAAGCCTTCCAAAGGAAATTGTTCACTAAAGGTTCATTAATATCTGCTCCAGAAATCGCAACGTCAATGGAATTTGATGCGAGAGAAGCTTTGCTGATTGGAGTTTGAACTAAAGTCCATAAGATGGAGTCTGTGAGAAGCAGGTCCACCAGAACCTACCAAGAACCTTTTACCACAGAATCATCCACACAACCAGAAAGTTCCAGAATTGGTTGTGTCAGATGAACATCGACCAGTGCACACAAAGACACTTCTAGTAGCCTTAAGAGCCCAGTTCCTGAAAGTTGTGTTCTGCCAAAACAAGACAGGTGCTCACCCAAGAGACCGTCGTACTAATGTACCCCAATGCTGGTTATGGCATAATTTGTTGGATCTGTGTTGAAGTGTTTGATGAAATAAAATCCAGGGATACCAAAGGAGTAAAGAGGGTAGGATGTTATGAAACAGATTGACACCATTGGCTGGTGTAATATCACATGTTACGCAATGACACAGAATCATTGAAGTTACAATGCTGAAGGAGGCCATTCGGCCTATCGAGTCTGCACCAGCCCTTGGAAAGAGCACCCCATCCAAGCCCACACCTTCATCTTACCCCCCGTAACCCAGTAACCCCACTCCACCTAACCTGCACATCTTTGGACTGTGGGAGGAATCCGGAGCACCCAGAGGAAACCCAAGGAGACACGGGGAGAACGTGCAGACTCGGCACAGACAGTGACCCAAGCCGGGAATCGAACCTCGGACCCTGGAGCTGTGAAGCAACTGTGCTAACCACTATGCTACCGTGCAACCCTCATCATCGGAGTATTTCACAGGATTTTGTGGAGTTTGTCATCGTGCCCTGTTTGTGTAGCATGTTGTAAATAAACCTCTTGCACTACGTTATACAAACTCGGTATGTGCTACCTCTGATTCTCTCTTTGTGGTTAGAACAAAGAATATCACAGGAACCTATACAGATGCACCCCACAATGGAATGGGGAAATAAGAAGAAAATATATACTTTTCTGTATGGAAGTGGAACTAAGAGAAACAGGAACAACGCATAGCATTAGTTTTGATTTTTTTAAATAGTTGGGCATATAAAATTTTAAGAAATCAGATTAATCAGCAACTAAAGACCTTTCGTAATATTCTCTCCTCGTGTTGAGCTCTCAGGATATAATGGGGAGGCAGTGGCGAAGAGGCCATCAGAGACTCCAGGGTTGTCGAGGTAAGTGCAGGGTGACCCCCCTGGCCCTTACCCTGGAACTTTGGCACCTTGGCATTGCCACACTGGCACTATCCTTGGCACTGCCAAGCTGGCAGGAGCACTGCCTGAGTGCTAGGGTGGCAATGTAAGGGTGCCCAGGTACCAGGGTGACACTCCCAAGGGTCAGAGGCAAGGGGGGCCATGCCCATGAAACGAAGATGTGCGGGTGGGAGGGGGTGACATTGCCCATGGGTGGGAGCTGTGGGGGACCCACAAGCTCACTTAGAGATTGGGGCACACTTTCAAAATGGCAGTTCAGCTCCCCAGTGCTAAAAGAAATTCTAAGTGTCCTAATCCGGTGAGAAACTCCCCAGGGCCCAAAAAAATGAGTAAGTGTCACTTAGTAGTGGTGGGGACTCACCGGCTCTTCTGAAAAACCCGCCACAAATTAACTTAGAAATTGTTTGGGAGAATCGCGTCCCAGAGTCATGCTCTGGGGACCCAGTTTAGAATCCCACCAGGGCAGATGGTAGAATTTGAAAACAATACAAAATTTGGAATTAAAAGTCTCATGGTGACCATGAAACTATTACCAATTGTTGTAAAATCCCATCTGGTTCACTAATGTCCTTTAGGGAAGGAAATCTGTCATCCTTACCTGGTCTGGCCTACATGTTACTCCAGACCCACACAGCGATGTGGTTGACTCTTCAATGCCCTCAGGGATAGGCAACAAATCTGGTCCAGCCAGCGACGCCCATAGCCCATGAACAAATAAAGAAAAAAAATGGCTGCCACATGAAGCTACTTGATTAAACATAGTTTCTGATTCCAATGTCAACATTAAACTTTCCATTTGATTGTAATGGCGAGTCAACACATAATAAGAATACCTCCTTGCGCTCCAGCAGGTTTCAAAGTTTCTGGCTTTTGCCTCCATTTGAAAATCTCTCGGGTTTTATCTTGGTACTTAATTTTGGCCCCAGAAAGTGTACATAGAGCATAGAACAGTACAGCACAGTACAGGCCCTTTGGCCCATGATGTTGTGCTGACCACTTATCCTAATCTAAGATCAACCTAACCTACACCCCTTCAATTTACTGCTGTTCGTGTTCCTTTCCAAGAGTCGTTTAAATGTCCCTAATGACTGTGACTCCACCACCTCTGCTGGCAGTGCATTCCACACACCCACCACTCTGTGTAAAGAACCTACCTCTGACATCTCCCCGATACCCTCCTCCAATCACCTTTAAATTATATCCCCTTGAAACAGTCATTTCCGCCCTGGGGAAAAGTCTCTGGCTATCCACTTTACCCATGCCTCTCATCATCTTGTACATCTCTTTCAAGTCACCTCTCTTCCTTCTTCACTCCATTGACAAAAGCCCTAGCTCCCTCAACCTTTCTTCATAAGACATTGCCTCCAGTTCAGGCAGCATCATGGTAAATCTCCTTTGCACCCTCTCCAAAGCATCCACATCCTTCCTATAATGAGGCGACCAGAACTGGACACAATATTCCAAGTGTGGTCTAATCAGGGTTTTATAAAGCTGTAGCAAAACCTCGCAGTTCTTCAACTCAATCTCCCTGTTAATGAAAGCCAACACACCATACCCTGTCTTAACAACCCTATCAACTTGGGTGGTAACTTTGAGCAATTTATGCACGTGGTCCCCAAGATCCCTCTGTTCCTGCACATTTCCAAGAATCCTGCCTTTTACCCGGTATTCAACATTCAAATGCAACCTTCCAAAATGAATCACTTCACATTTATCTAGGTTGAACTCCATCCGCCACTCTTCAGCCCAGCTCTGCATCCTGTCAATGTCCTGTTGTAACCTGCAACAGCCCTCAACATTATCTACAACTCCATCATCCTTTGTGTCATCGGCAAACTTACTAATCCACCCTTCCACTTCCTTATCCAAGTCATTTATAAAAATCACAAAGAGCAGAGGTCCCAGAACAGATCCTGCGGGACACCACTGGTCACCGACCTCGAGGCAGAATATTTTCCATCCACTACCACTGTCTTCTTTCAGCCAGTCAATTCTGAATCCAGACAGGCAAATGTCCTTGTATCCCAAGCCCTCCGACTTTCTGAATGAGCCTACCATAGGGAACCTTATCAAATGCCTTACTGAAATCCACATACACCACATCCACTGTCCGACCTTCATCAATGTGTCTCGTCACATACTCAAAGAATTAAACAAGGCTTATGAGGCATGACCTAGTGAGCAAAAGACTCACTGAATGTCCATGACAAATTACTCTCCTCAACCAACGAAAGTGTCGACTCAAGGATAAGGTTGAATCTTTCAACCCACCCCTATGCATCTAATTAGATTTTGGTGCCCTTTTATGGAGTATTGTTATTCAACAGGAGGCTCAAATATATTTACGTGATTTTTCAGAGGCTATTTATTTACTGAAAAAAGATAATTTGGCTAATTCAACAAAAAATAGCTATTTTGATGTCGTGTAAAAATGAATTATTTTAGCATAGGTTTCAAGTATCATTGCCCTTTGAGAAAATTAGTAGTGGGAACAGTTTCCATAAATTACTTTCAAAAAAGCATATCAATGAATATACAAATGGTAGAAATTCAAACCATCCTGCACCGTCAATGCTAATTATGATTACTGATAAGTGTCACAAAAGAAGCCAATGCAATTGTACAAAGTCTTCAGCATGTAATGCCAACGGTGTAGTATTCAAAACATGATGAATGCAACATCATGACTCTGACTGAAAAGCAAACAAGCATTTATTTAAATATTTCCAACATGGAAAAATAATTTTGGATTTCAAATTAAATGGAACGCAAATACCAAGGTTCCAACGATACTGTCAAAACTTGTTTCGTCAATTTAGCAATTTCTACTTCAACTTATTTGCATTTTCTTTTTACACACCAAGATATACAAACTTCAATTCAGTTTGCAAGTCATACTCAAAACATTAACTGTTTCTCTCTCCACTGATGCTGCCAGGCCTGAGTATTTCAGCAACCACAGAATTTTGCATTGGTTAAGCAGGTTTAATTCCAAAGCAACAGTGTAAACTTAATTCATAAAATCAGTGGCCATTTTTCTTTTCCCTACATGGTTTTCAAATCATAGAATGGATACAGCACAAAGGAGGCCATTTGGACCGTTGAATCTGTGTCAACTCTCTTCAAGAGCAATCCAGCTCATCCTACTCACACAGTACTGGATGTTTATCCCTTCATGTACTTATTCAATTCCATCAATTGAATATGTCTACATCACCATTTAAAGCAATACATCACAGATCATTCACTGCATAAGAAAGCTTTTCCTTGTGTTTTATTTGATTCTTCTGCCAATCACCTTAAATTTCAATTCTTGAACTAATTTCGGAATGTGGCGACTAGGGCTTTTCACAGTAACTTCATTGAAGTCTACTTGTGACAATGTGATTATTATTATCATTATTAATTTTCTCTGTTTCTTCCCTAACTAGTCCCTTATGTTTTTGAGCATCACCATCAAATTTCATCTCAACCTTCTCTGCTGCAAGAAGAACATTGATCCCTCTAATTGGTCTCTAAGTCTCTTCATCTGTGGAACTATTTTCATTAATCGCTTCTGCATCTTCTCGGAGGCTTTCACATGCTTCCAAAAGTACATTGTCCAGAATTGAAGCCAAACCAGAGTTTTCTTTCCCATTAATTTACAAGATGTGGGCGTCACTGATTAGGCCAGCATTTATTGCCCATCTCAAGTTGCCCCACAGAGGTGGTGGTGGTGATCTGCCTTCTTGAACCGCTGCAGTCCCCGAGGTGTAGGTACACCCATAGTGCTATTAGGGAGGGATTCCCAGAATTTTGCCCCAGCAGCAGTGAAGTAACGGCGATATATTTCCAAGTCAGGGTGGTGAGTGACTTGGAGAAATATCTGCTGCTCTTGTCCTTCCAGATGGTACTGGTCGTGGTTTTGGAAGGTGCTATCTAAAGAACCTTGGTGAGTTACTGCAGTGTAGCTTGTAGAAGGTACACACAGCTGCGCCTGTTCGTCGCTGGTGCAGGGGGTGAATGTTTGTGGAGGGGGGCCAAACAAGCAGGCTGCTTTGTCTAGATGGTGTCAAGCTTGCGTGTTGTTGGAGCTGCACTCATCCAGGCGAGTGGCGAGTACAGCTGGCTTGTGATACAGAACAAGGCCAGCAGTGCGGGATCAATTCCCGGTACCAGCCTCCCCGAACAGGCTCCGGAATGTGGCGACTAGGGTCTTTTCACAGTAACTTCACTGAAGCCTACTTGTGACAATAAGCAATTATTATCATTATTATTCCATTACACTCCTGACTTGTGACTTGTGGATAGTGGACAGGTTTTGGTGGGGGTCAGGTGGCAATGTTGATGTTGATTGTGGGAGATTCAGCGATGGTAATACCATTGAATCTCATGGGGCAATGGTTAGATCCTCTCTTGTCGGAGATGGTCATTGCCTGCCACTTCTGTGGCGCAAATGTAACTTGGCACTCATCAGCCTAAGCATGGATATTGTCCAGGTTTTGCTGCATTTGGACATAGACTGCTTAACTGAAGAGTCACGAATGGTGCTGAACATTGTGCAGTCATCCACAAACATTCTCACTTCTGACCTCATGATGGAAGGGAGATCATTAATGAAGCAGCTGCAGGTGGTTGGGCCTAGGACACTCCCCTGAGGAACTCCTACAGTGATGCCATGGAGCTGAGATGATTGCACTCACATCACCACAACCATCTTCCTTTGTGCCAGGCATGGCTCCAACCAGTATAGAGTTTTCCCCGATTCCCAGTGACTTCAGTTTAGCTAGGGCTCCTTGATGCCATATTCGGTCAAATGCTGCCTTGATGTTGCTCTCACCTCACCTCTGACATTCAGCTCTTTTGTCCATGTTTGAACCAAGGCTGTAATGAGGTCAGGAGCGGAGTGATCCTAAACAGAGCCCAAACTGAGCATTCAAGAGTAGGTTATTGCTGAGTAAATGCCGCTTGATAGCACTGTTGATGACTCTTCCATCACTTTGCTGATGATGGAGAGTCGACTGATAGGGGGTAATTTCAGAATTGTTTTCTGTACTATGAATACATGAAAATTAAATGGCGTGCACAATTTTCCCACTGCATTGCGCCCAGAGGTGATCTCGTTATGCCGATACAAGCAGGAGACACCAAAAACAGATTTCACCCCGGGCGCCAAGCCGCGCGGGATTCACCCAACCTGCTATGCCCGAATCGATCTGGACCATGTCCTAGCTGGGCATGATCCAGATCAGCATATTTAAATGAGTTATTATGGAGTGGCAGGTTGGCACAGCCAGTGTGCCAGGGGCAGCGCCTGGAACGCAGTGTGCACTGCCCTGGTGCCGGGGCAGTGCCAAGGGGCAGGGCCTGAGGAAGGCCATGTCGTCAAGGGTGGATGGGTGTGGGCCAGGTCACCCTCATGCCTGGGAAGTGTGGTGGGGTGGGCGCATTATGCGTACTGTTATTGATGAGGGGGTGGGGGGGGGGGTGATGTTCTCTAGAGTCACATGTTGGGGGTGTTGCCCATGTCTGAGGGGGGGTCTTTGTGGATGGGTGGATGGATTTGGGGGGGGGGGGGGGGGCTCAACCTAACTTTGAGTTCAAGGCACCCTTCAAAAATGGCTTCCCGATCTCGGAAGGGGCAGTCTAAGTGTGTGATTTTTCAGGGAGAAGCTCCCCAAGCTCAAAAAAAAAAATGACAAGTGTGGGTGAGTACAGATCTGGATCGCACCCAAAAAACAAGCGGGAATCACCCTGCCAAACCAGCCCAAAATGACTTAGTAATATTTTCGGGGAATTGTGCCCGTTAATTTTGTGTTTCAGCTAGTGCTCACAAAATCAAAGTAAACTTGGTTCACACCTAAGACATTTCAGAGAAGAAAAATTCAATATTGTACTGCATCAGATATTTCTGGTATAACAAAATGGCAGATAAAAGTGACTCTGTTCTTCATTTTTCCCAATGGTTCATTGGTTATCATCCACAAAACTATATGACATACAAAATCAGAAGGTGCCTAGTTCAATTCGCTGTGTGTTGAAGCAGGTTGATTAACCAAAAATAACAACTGGGATACTAGTTAGTCTCAGGTTCTTTGTCGGACTTAAGACAGGGAAAGGCCTGCCTGTCTCCATTCTCGATTGTGATCAGTGAGCTGGGGTAGAAACCACATATGTTGCCATCTATTGGGAGTCGAATGTGCCTTACCTCCGGTTTTCTTTCTGTTGACTCGGCCACCAACATTCATTGTTTAGACAACTCACATAAAAAAAATCCAGTTTTGGCATTAAAGGAAACTGTTTGGAACCAGCCTGGAGTATATGTGGGGGTTTCACTAAATGCCAGGGAAGATAGTGAATCCGGATGGATTTAGGAAAGATAGAGCTATGTTGAAAATCAAAAACTATTAAACTGATTCAGGATTTGGAAAGGAGTAGAAGGCACTTCACTCCGTTTAAAATATTGTACTTCACTTGACTCGGTAGTGTTTGAAACAAAACCTGCAGGCCTGAAATAGAAAGCACTAACAATCTGACGTTTGGGTGCAAAATTCAGACATGCATCAACATACCATAGTCACATAGCTCCAGATATAATTAGTGCATACTTACAAACTTCCTTTTCTTGGCAAGCTTAATTCTTTCTGTAAAAAAAAGTATGCAAATTATTGCAACAAATAATGTTTTCATTCAGCATTCTATTTTAATACAAATTAATTTAGAAAATTGAGACATCTATAAATTTCACGTAAACCAGTCAGATCAATAAAATGACATCTTGGCATTGAGAGCTTAAAGTTCAATTTTGTAGTTCTCTTGGATGCCACCCATGTGTCATCAATCATTAAGGACCAGTAATCTACTGTTGATGGAACACAGATGGTTAATAAATCCATTTTAAAATATGGTAAAAACCCATTTGCTTGCAAATCTTGCAAGAGCAAACGCATTGAAATGAGAAATGTACTTAAACTTTTCCAGATGGTTGTCTGGGACAATGATTCGAACCTGATAAGACAATTTTATCTCCTCCCTGCTTGGGCATTCCACAAATTTACATCGAACTGTGGTTAACTTCTCACATTTTCTCCATTCATCCATACACTTTTCTTTTCAAGCAAGTAGATGGTTTGAAGCAAACCCTCAACTCTACTGAGTTTAATTCCATATTAAAAATAAGTTAGAGAGAAAATTAATTGAAAATGAACAAATGATCTAATTTTACTTATTGAAAACATTTCATATTCCATTTAAAGGGCTCCAAATCTAGCATGAGGGCTGTTAACTCAATTTGTATTTTCTGTGGATTTCATTTGCAGGCAGTAAAGAAAATCATTATTTTTTTACAAAGTATTATTTTGAACAATGCCAAAGCAGAGCATGGTTTTGACGTATGCAAAGTAGTCTTGCCTATCACAATTCAAAGTTATACCACTAGGTGGCAGTGAGCACACTGCTATGAATCGAATACCACAAGGTGAGAAAGGACAATAGAGGAACAGCAAATTCAGAACCAAAAATTATGTGGATACCATCTTTATTACTTTTCTTTTAATTGCCATAAACTAAAATAACCTTGTTGTGTGCCCATTTCCAAGTTTCTAAAATTCTATTATTCAAGAAAAAACACCCATTTTGCCCTGAAGATTGTAGCGGTTGCATGAGAAACATAATGGATAAAAGTGCAATGTCAGTTCATAAAATTGAATTTTAAAAGATATCCTGATTTAATGAGCACAGAATATAATGATCATTTTAATAACTGTCCACTCTAAAAGTAAAATGCTGTCTTTCCATTTTCTGTTTGTACCAATTTGCAAAACACAGATTCAGTTTTGTGCTATGCCATCAATTTGGTTGTAAATGTCCACGAATGTACCAGCATTAATTTCAGCAGCAATTCAGTAACACAACAGTAATATCTCTTTTGTCAACTCTTGGACAGTGCTGCTCAGCAAAACATTATTGGTTGCTTAACAGTGCGTACAGCATTAGCTTTAAAATAGCAAACAAAGGCCCTGAATTTCCTTGCACTGTGTCCAGTGCCTCTACTCCCTCTACTCCCGCAGAAGGCTTTGTCTTCCATTTCAAAACAATTTAGTTTTAAGCTACTTGGTCTCAAGTGCAGTATAGAATATGCTACAAACATGGAGGAGCTATCACTCCTTGTAACAGACAATTATGCGAGTGCACTTGGTGGAAAGTTTCTTTCCATTAATATTTCAGTTTCACAGCCCTAATTATTAAAATGGAAATGAAAACCCACAACATAAAAAACAAAAGTGGAGGTAGAAAACCAGAGTTCCCACTGAAATCTACTTAAAAGATGCTCTTACACTAAATCGTCCCTGTTGCATTCTCAATGATATCCATGCAAGAACCTGTAATCAGACAGACCAGTAACCTCAGATTATTGCCGACAATTTAAACCAGTACTAGTTGATATTTGCACTAACATTGCATGTAAAGTACTTAAGTACCAAAACGCTGCCTTTGAGCATAAAAATTTAAAATCCGAATGTCTGGTGCAAAGTCTCAGCATCTTAAATTACAATTTTATACCTGGATTAGTGAAAATGAAAATCACATCATGACTGAAGTGAGTTCCATCATTCCCTATTTAACACTAACAGAAAACTAAACCAAAAAAAAAATCCAAATTAAGCTGACACATCACATGAGACATTAGGCTTTTAATATGCTTTATGTTTCATCTGGTCTGTGAAGCACAGCACACTTCCCCCAGGTAACAAATATGATGCACGATTATTGTTATTTTGGTTCTGAATTCATCATTATCATGAACTGGATCCTGAAAATTTTAAGGCTCTACAGATGGTGACATGTTTCATGTACACTGGAAGCGGAAAGCCATTTAGCAGGAGCTTGTCAGCGGTGTATTTCACTGATGTTGTCCACATCTTGTTCTTAAAACAATGAAACCTGTAGCCAGTGCTGTGTCAAGATTTCAGCATTCATAATCTGGATAATGAAGCACTTTAGCTGTCAATTCAGGTACATTATCCACATTATATAAGGAAGCCACACAAGCACTCAATCTGAAGGTCAGTAATTCAAACCCCTTAAATGCTTTTATCCATTATGTGTATGTAATCTTGGCTTGTGCTTATGCAATATGTGCATTGATCAATGCCTCACCTTGTCCCTGTTGACAATTTCTTTGTAAATTTGCCTTCCAACAGGAGTTACATAATTCTATGATTATATAATTTATATGATCATAGATCACAGTAAGTCAACCTTTGAAGCTTTGTGAACTTCCAAAAACAGGGTCGACTTATATGCCAAGTATCAAATGTGAAGCACTCGTTGGTGCAGGAGGATGCATTGCTATTCAGCAGTCGCCATATGCAGTCCGCTGGGTATGGACTTGTCTTAAACTCTCATATATCTACTTGGCAACTGAACCTGTATTGCCTGCTTGAATCTATGCCCGACTTATAAGGAGAGTTTATCTCTTAACATTAATCTCTGAGCTAAATAAAGTTGGGGCCAACATCAAATGAGAGTATAACGCTAAACATGCATTTGTTAATTGAAAAATGGGGGCCGACTTATACATTTAGTATAGGCCTAAACACTCATTTGGTCACCAAAAAAATGGGACTGAATTTTACGTTGGGTTGACCTGTACACTGCAATCTACAGTATTTAACTGTAGTGATATGACATTTGTGCTTAGTAAAACAAAGCAACGTTAAAAACCAGGACTCATTGCACATTGATATATGTTACAGAAACACAGCTAAATTTGAAGTCATAATTGATGAGTTTTGGAATAGTACAATCCTGGGAAAAAAACACTTTGTATTCTTATAGCTACACCCTTTTTGCAAAACCAAAATTAAAGAAGAGGTTTTGAAGGTTACAGTTATTGTGCAAATTCATTCAACTCTTGTGCTTCTGAACTTTGACCACCACCAACTAAGCTCACTTCCAAAGAGGGTTTATTGTGTGGAACATTCAAGACTGCACTGTTGGATCATTTAAAACATCTGTTTACCTCATTAGACAAGGCTTATCAGTAGAAAGATATTGTACCACACCACAGTTATCAGGCCTTTAAAGCTGCTTCTCCATGTTTTCAATAGATAAAGCACCAACTTTTAAATTACAATAAAATATTTATAATCGCTGCTCAAGACTTAATTTGACTTTGCGTTTGCAGGTCTTGCCATTTTTGTTGATTTTGTATTACCCTATTCCGGGCTTTATGCAAATCCTTTCCACACGATTAAGTTTTGAATATAATTTAAAATTTTAGCTCCTGAATATTATGACCCAATTTTCAAACTGCATTCTTCTTAAATAAAAGAGAAGGTTAATTTTGGTCATAGATGTGGGAGTGGCTTGGGCAACAGGAATTCAACATTACCTCCCTCTATTCTTCATGTGTAGTTCATTTCATGCAAGATAATGGATATGTAGGGTGTTATGAGGCAGCGACATACTGTGAGTTCAGATGTCATAAATGGGAGCAGGAAACTCAAGTCCTTCATCAAAGTCATCATACCCCCAGGAGGCACTGATGCTTTTATGCACAGTTTATTAAAAGCACCATAACACAGGAATATTTTTGAGTGCATTATTGTGTTATGTTACTTCGAGTAAGATAAGCTGCTACTTGATGTAGACTTTGCTAAAGGATGCTCCAGACTCTGAGATACGTTCAACGTATTTATTGAGCGATTAACAATGCTCCTAAATGAGTTTGACACTCTGCTAATCTGACTCCAGTAACTCAGACTACTCTCGTAACTCATTTAGCACAGAGGGCTAAACAGCTGGCATGTAATGCAAAAAACAAGGCCAGCTGCGTGGGTTCAATTCCCGTACCGGCCTCCCCGAACTAGTGGCTTTTCACAGCAACTTAATTGAAGGCTACTTGTGACAATAAACAATTATTATCATCATTATTATTACTCCGCTAACTATACAAGTTTGCCCTCGACCACGTGCTAGGGTGTGATGTTACTGTTGATAAACCCTGTCTTGCTCGCTAGGTTTCTGCCACTGAAAGAGGAAGAGCCTGTGCGTCTTGTCCTTTTTATAGTGGTCGTGTAGTGCCCCCTTGTGGTAATGCCACCTCTGGGTGTCCTGATGACCCATTGATTGCGTGTCTGCCTATCATTAATCTCCCCCTTTTTTATACATATACATGTGTATGTGCCTGTCTAATGTGGCAATGGGAGCTACACCTGACAGTGTTAAGAATGACTGGTATATACAGTGGACGTCAAAAAAAGACATATGTTCATAAGTCCAGTCTCTGGGGTTTCCGTCTGATCCTCAATGACCGCCAGAGAGGTGGCGGAGGGGATGCTGGTGTCTTGATAGGTGTGTGGGAGGCACGACTGGTGGACTCGTGGTTTGTGGTGTCTGGAAGTGGCACTTCAACAGATGGAAGTGGAGAGGGAATGGGTTGTGGGCGTATGATTTTCCACAGTGCCCTTCGATTTCTGCGAACAATGGTGACGACAGACATTTTTGGCATGTAAGATCTGGATGCGGCCTGCCGAACGATGACAGCAGGGGCAGACCACCCACCATCAGGTGTCTTAATCCTGACAGTGTCTTCTGGGGATAGCACGTCCAGGTCAGTGACATGTGCGTCATAGTCCTGTTTCTGGCTGTTGCATCTTTTGTAGTACTGGTAGGTGATCTGGGTTGGGTAGATGTAGGGCTGGAGGTGTTGAAGCGTCTCCTTGCTCTGTGCTGGTTGGAACCTCTGACAGGTCTCACAGTCCAGGACCATGTCCGTGATGCCCTGGTTGATGCCGGGCCAGGAGGCGGCTTGTCGGGCCCTGCGTCTGCACTTTTCTATGCCCAGGTGTCCGTCATGAATCTGCCGCAACACCATGCGCTGGCGACAGAGCGGGATCACTATTCTGTCCATCTTCAGCAGGATGCCGTTGATCAGCTTTAGGTTATCCTTGACG
The DNA here is from genome assembly GCF_902713615.1 of Scyliorhinus canicula. Classification (NCBI taxonomy): domain Eukaryota; kingdom Metazoa; phylum Chordata; class Chondrichthyes; order Carcharhiniformes; family Scyliorhinidae; genus Scyliorhinus; species Scyliorhinus canicula. The sequence goes on along the minus strand of NC_052149.1, from coordinate 47,524,098 downwards.
TTGTAGAATTGAGGACATTGCCCTTTCGGCTACCCATTGTTGAGGTTGTGGATGACTCGCTGCAACAGGGGGTCTTTGCCCGTCTCTTTGCTGATGAGAATGAGCCTTTTGTCTGTTGCAGGGAGGGTGCTTGCGCACATTTGCACCTGCGATCCAATGTGCTGGATGATCTCCAGTGGCTCACTCGGTGAGGTGACAGAATAGGACAATGCATCGGCAATGATGAGCTGCTTGCCAGGCGTGTACACCAGATTGAAATCGTACCACCAGAGCATGAGCAGAATCCTCTGCAATCGGGTGGGGGGGTGGGGGGGGGGGGGTCATGTCGTTCAGGTCCTTTTGGATGATGTGGACCAGAAGTCTGTGATCTGTCTCAACGGTAAATGTCGGCAGACTGTAGACATATTCATGGAATGTGACGATGCCGTGAGAAGACCTAAACACTCCTTTTCAATCTGCGCGTATCTGGTCTCAGTCAGTGTCATTGCCCGTGACGCCTATGCTACAGGGACTCATGATGATGTGTTGTTCCTTTATAGCAGCACCGCCACAATGCCATCCTGACTCGCATCGGTCGATATCTTAGTTTCCCCGTCTAGGTCAAAGAATGCAAGGACGGGTGCGGTGGTGAGCTTGGGCTTCAGCTCCAACCACTCTGGTGTTCCGTCTTCCACTCGAAGGCGGTGGATTTTTTTGATCAGTTTTCTGAGGGCCGTTGTGTGTGTGACCAAATTCAGGATGAATTTGCCTAGGACGTTTATCAGTCCAAGGAAGCGCAGAACTGCTTTCTTGTCCTCAGGGACTTTCATTGCCTCGGTGGCTTTTATTTTGTCCGTGTCTGGGTGTGCACCAGGTTTCGATATCTGATCACCCAGGATCTTCAGCATGGATGTCTCAAAACAGCACTTGGCTTTGTTTAGTTTGAGGCATTATGTGGGAACATAATGCGTCAGAATACCCTCTTTAGTCGCGACACATGTCCCTCTGGAGTTGAAGACCAGATTATGATATCGTCTATGATAGACACGAACCCCTTCTATTCCTTCCATCATCTGTTCAATGATGCGATGGAATATCTCTGATGCCGGGATGATGCCAAATGGCATTCGGTTGTCGCAGAATCTGCCAAAAGGCGTTTTGAAGGTGCAGAGCCTTCTACTGGATTCTTCAAGTTGAATTTGCCAAAATCCTTGGGATGCGTCCAGTTTTGTGGAGAAGCGCGTGTGTGCCATCTCACTCGTGCTTTCTTCCCTTTTTGGGATTGGGTAATGTTCCCGCATAATGTTTTTGTTTAGATCCTTGGGGTCAATGCAGATGCGTAGGTCCCCCGAAGGCTTTATTACATGCACCATCGAGCTGACCCAGTCGGTTGGTTCAGTGACCTTAGAGATTATGCCTTTCTTTTGTAGGCTTGTGAACTCTGCTTTCAGTCGCTCCCTCAGTGTGGCAGGGATTCTTCGTAGTGCGTGGACCACTGGTTTGGCGTCAGACCGCATTAGAATCTTGTACTCAGACGGAAGTGTGCCCATCCCGCTAAAGACATCTGGGTACTGGGTCAGGATGTCATCGATGCTGGACTGAAGATCCGGATGAGACGGCGCCATGGTGTAGACCCTTTGGATGAGGTACAGTTGCTTGCAGGCGTGTGCACCTAGCAGGGTCGCTCTGTCTGGTTGAACAATCACGAAGCGTAGGCTTGTCTCTATGTGTCAGTTGGACACAGTCAGATGGCAGGACCCCAGTGCCATAATTGCGTTGCCATTGTAATCCTGAAGTTTGCAGGCAGCTGGAAAGATTTTGGGAGCCTTCTTGATTCTCGTGACGTCCAACTGCGAGATGGTTGGCGGAGGCACCTGTGTCCAGTTTGAACTGGATGGGGCATTGGTTGACATCCATCACTGCGTTCCATTCGTCCTCGGAATCCACAATTGACCGGACTTGCGATGTGCCCGGTGTGGCGTATTCGCACTTCGTGATGATGCCTACTCGATATGTGTTATCCAGGTAGTCATTGTCTGGATCTGGAGCACTACCTTGATCAGAGTCATGCGTTCGGAGTTGCACACTTCTGCTGCGATCCTGCCTGAATTGTGGTCGCTGACACCTGACTTGTGGTGCAGATCTGCACAGGGCTGCATGGTGGTTAGGTTTCCCACAGTGTAAACAGCGTATGCCTCTTGCAGGGAATTTTTTTCTAAAGTGGGTGGTGCCACAGTTTGCACACGTCATGATGTCGGCTTCATAACGGTCAGTGCGTCGTTGCGCATGCGCCGGACCCCAGGAGGAGTGCGCAAAATTGCTGCAATCGGAGATGTGGAGGCGCTGCATCCGGGAGATGGCTCGAACACTCTCCACCTCGTGGGAGGCTTGTTTTTCACTCTCAGCACTTTTGTATTGTGAGTGGTGATTTTTTGAATGCTTATTCACAGTGCACGTTTCAATACTGATTTTTAAGGTCATGTGCTAGATTTTCAGCATTGCTCTCGCAGAAGTGAACTCCAAAAACGATTTAGTCTCTGATCATGGAGTCAGTTATGTCACCGAAGTTGCAGGATTGCGCTAGCAGTCTAAGGTTAGTTAGATAGCTATTGAAGGATTCGCCTTTACCTTGCATCCTCTGCTTAAAGATGTAGCGCTCAAATATTTCATTCGTGTCCACCTCGCAGTGGCTGTCGAATTATTCCAGGATTGTTTGGTATTTTGTTTTGTCCTGCCCTTCTGTGTATTGAAACAAATTGAATATCTCTATCACATGGTCACCATCAGTGGTCAGTAGAAGAGCTATCTTCCGAGTATCGCGCCATTTAGGTCGGATGCTTCCACGTATAGTTGGAATTTGTTTTTGAATGAATGCCAGTTAGCACTAAGATTACCGGTGGTCCTGAGTTAATGAGGAGCCTGAATCTTGTCCATCGTGCATGGATTCGGTAGCTGGTTGTCTCTGACCTTACTGAGTTGAACTGGGAAGATTGAGCAGACACTCCGGTACCATGCTGTGTTCTAAGCTGCTACTTGATGTAGGCTTTGCTGAAGGATGCTCCAGACTCTGAGATAAGTTCGACGTATTTATTGAGCGATTAACAATGCTCCTAAATGTGTTCAACTCTCTGCTAATCTGACTCTAATAACTCAGTCTACTCTGCTAACTATACAAGCTTAGCTCTAGACCACGTGCTAGGGTGTGATGTTGCTGTTGATCAGTCCTGTCTTGCTCTCTAGTATCTGCCGGTGGAAGAGGCAGAGCCTGTGTGCCTTGTCCTTTTGAAAGTGATAGTGCAGTGCCCCCTTGTAGTAATGCTACCTCTAGGTGTCATGATTACCGATTGGTTGTGTCCTGTTCTGATGACCCAATGGTTGCGTGTCTGCATATCATGACAGGCATGGTGGATAGGATTTTGGATGCAGAGGTATACAGCAATTGTGCATAAAAACAAACCGATCTATTTGTCATTTGACTCAACTCCAGGAAAAAAAGCATCCCAACAGCTGAAAACTTGGAAAATTCACCATTATGTGGATTGTAATAAAGCTATTCAACTTTTTAACTGTTGTACTTCACTACACACTGCAGCTGGGAGAGGTTTGGTGAATCGTAAAGAAGCTGTTTGAGAGATTGGAATTTTTTGCTGAAGCACGCACACAGCATTATTTATTGTTAAGCATTAACATTACAAGAACCAATTTTGGTAATGGAACAAAACAAAGACAAAAGGGAGCAGGAAATCATGATGGCAGAAACTAATTAACAGAATAATAGACTGATTATGTCAATTCAACTCATTAAACAATTCACTGTTATACATTTCCAGATAACTGTAGGATAATTATAACCAAATTAAGCAACATTGCCCTTTTAATGGTATACACAAAAGGTTTTTATCTTACTATCGACAATATTATTGCAGAATTGAATTCTATTTTTAAACTTCAAACAACTTCAAAGTAACGGCCTTCAGAAGAGTGTTGTAATTGTTGTGGGTTCCAATTCAAAAGCGGATCCATGTGGATACATGATTGCATGCAATGGCAATACAAGAACTCTGCTTGAGGCCTGTATTATATTTTAAATTATGACTTATCTAAAATATATATATTATTCTTGAATCCACCAAGATGATAAAATGACCAATAGTCTTCTTAGTCTACTTAATGAGTAATAAAATAATAAACTGAGAGTCTTTTTACTCAATACTAAAGTAACAATAAAGAATTAAAGTACTATACAGATAACTATACAACTATACACTATTATAACAGACTAGCTCTAACTTCTCTCACTCTAGCTATTCTATGTCTTACTTGTTCACTGTTCTGAATCATATCATGTCATCATCTGACTTAGAAAAGGCGGGAAACCCGTTCTTATAGTATCTGACTGTGAGCCATCTAGTGTTGAACTGACTGTACTACATTGACAGACATTGATCATGTATATCGATATCGGAATATCACTACAGCCTGTGTTTATTTTGGTTGCTCATATTTTTAGGAGCGGGTTTGGACTAACTGTTAGCACTTGGGTTTAAACACAGGTATCTCATTCAGTTTTCACTGCAAAGAGTCATCCTGCTTCAGAATATACTTAAAACAACCAATTTGAGTATACTTTACAATAGACTGGGCAAAGCAAACATTAACCAGCAGCAAAACCCCGATGCTCCAGGAGTTAAATACATTATGCAGCATTGAATTATAGAGGCCAGAAATGTTCCAGGTTTAATTTTTGATTTATTTCAGTTCAGCTGATCTTGGTGGCAAAATTAGAAGAAACAGACAAATCTGGGTTTCCAATCTTACTTGCTATCTGCTGACAAAAGGAAAGGAGTGTGAATGCCAAGTAAATTGCAGGTTCAGGCTCAACAGTGAATGCTTAGTGACAGAATTGTCTACCAAGATCCCAATTCCATCCTTATTAAAAATGGTCACTCAGAGAGAAATGTGGGAGACACCGTATTTGTTGGGCTGTGCTTGAGCTGCAGAGTAACAAATTGAATTTAGTTTCAAAACACCCCTGTTGCATGATATTGGGAACAAAGAATCCCATTGTCAATATACTGTCCTGGCATGAAATAGCCCTGGCTGTCTTCGTAAATTTAGCAGCACATAATTCAGAGGCTTTATAAGTGAAGAAACTGAGAGTGTATTATGTCTGAACGAACAACCAATTGTACAAAGTTTACATTGGATCATGTAGTTTTTATGTATACAGGGGCACAGAGAAATATCTTCACTTCCATTGGATAAAATATTTTTTTGGTAGTTATGTTTTAACAAGTTTGGAGTTATGGAAATGGACTGGTATTCCACAGAATCAATGCTAAACTTTGACACTGAACTGTCATTATTTTGTGGTCTTTAAAAATGTTTGTGACATTTCTTAGCAAGATCATTTTAATTCTCTCGTGAACTAGCACTTCTGTACCTTAAGTGGGCTCAAGGCTATAGGAGTACATTATTAAGACAATTTCATTTTCAACACTGTGTATGGAAGTCTTGTACCAGCCATGTATTTCAGAGAAGTGTCCAAAGCTCTTCAACTGCTTTTTCAATGTTTTTCCCATCATCAAAATGCCAGAAGTGGGTATGTTCACTGATGATTGCAGTGTTCAGTCTTATTCAAGAACCTCCAGGTGCTGAAGCCGTCCGTGCTGAATGCAGCAAGAGATGGAAAACATTCCGGCTTGGGATTATAAGTGGCAAATGACATCTGTGCCGATTCCTGCTCTTCCTATGGCCATAGCCTGGCACTGGTGAACATAAGAACATGGATATGACCATCTCCAACACGAGTCTGAGCATCTCTCCTTGAAGTTCAATGGCATAAGCATCACTGAATCACCTGCCAGCAACATCCAGGGGGCTATCATCGACTAGAAAAACTTAGCTGGACAAGACATATCGTACGGAGGGCACAGTGGTAAGCACTGCTGCCTCACGGCGCCAGGGACCCAGGTTCGATTCTCATCTTGGATGACTGGCTGTGTGGAGTTTGCACATTCTCCCCGTATCTGCATAGGTTTTTTCCGCGTTCTCCGGATTCCTCCCACAGTCCAAAGATGCCCAGGTTAGGTGGATTGGATATGCTAAATTATCCCTTAGTATCCAATGGTTAGGTGAGGTTATGCGGATAGGGTCGGGGAGTGGGCCGAGGTAGGGCGCTCTTTCAAAGGGTCAATGCAGACTCGATCAGCCGAATGGCCTCCTTCTGCACTGTAGGAATTTGATGGTTCTAATTCAATGAATTCTAAGAAATACCATAGCTACAAGTGCAGGTGAATGGCTGAGAATTCTGTCCTCACTCTCCTTCAGCTCCACCAAGGCCAGTTCGCCATCAGCAAGATCAGGAATACTTTCCACTTGCCTGGATGAGTGCAGTTTCAAAGACTCTCAAGAAGCAGGTACATGGGAACACCAGCATCTGCAAGATCCCCTCCAACCCATATACCATTCTGATTTGGAGCTAAATTACATAGATTACATAGAATTTACAGTGCAGGAGGCCATTCGGCCCATCGAGTCTGCACCGGCTCTTGGAAAGAGCACCCTACCCCCTATCCAAGGTCAACACCTCCACCCTATCCCCATTACCCAGTAACCCCACCCAACACTAAGGGCAATTTTGGATACTAAGGGCAATTTATCATGGCCAATCCACCTAACCCGCACATCTTTGGACTGTGGGAGGAAACCGGAGCACACGGAGAAAACCCACGCACACACGGGGAGGATGTGCAGACTCCGCACATACAGTGACCCAAGCCGGAATCGAACCTGGGATCCTGGAGCTGTGAAGCGATTGTGCTATCCACAAGGCTACCGTGCTGCCCAATGTCAACTCCTTCGCTGTTGCAGAGTTGCAAAACCTGGAGTTCTCGTTCCTGACGGTGCAATGCATATACCTACACCTCATGGTCTGCAGGGGTTCAAGAAGGCAGCTTACCATCACCTTCTTAAAGGCAAAAACTGATGAGTAACAAAGGCTAGATTTTACAGTAACATTCAAATCCCATGAAAGAACAAAACAAACATTTATTGTACAAAGTGTTCTATCTCATCTTCTGTCCAATTACATAAAAGTTTAGAGATAGTACATAATAAATAAACTTCACTCTTCAAAGTGCTAACTAGTTTTTGCATCATGGTCTCCTGCTTTGTTTTGATCCATTACAGAAAATTGAGAATTCTTTGTGGGTCTTGAACGTTAAAACTCCATAATCATCAATATTGACTTGCTTGTATAGTCAATATCTTTATTATGTTATGGCATCTTTTCGAAGTTTCTTACCCATGAATATTTTGATTTTAAGAATGTCTATCCTGGCATTGGGTTCTTGGTAACATTTTGGTAACAAGTCCCAGAAATAAACATCAAATCCTGTCTGGTAACTGTTCTCATTATGCACATATAATAAAGAAACTATCTATAGAAATAAGCATATTTAGGTATTGCGTGTTACTTCAATATAGGCCCGAGCTTTCTTTGTTCACCTTACTTTAGCTCAAATGTGAGACAGAAAAAAAATGCAAGATAAAATAGAATGAAACTTTGAAACACTAGAAAGTGGAAAGAGAAAGTGGGGAAAGAAGAAAACAATTACAGTTAGAGTCTTTTTTGCCATGTACAACATAATCAGAGATAGCTGCGAACTGTTAAGTACAAAACCATTCAGTGCCTCACTCTTGCAAGGACATTGGCCTGCTACTCTAGGGCTCTTCAATCCCTACAATTCGAGCTTAGCTTCATATTTCCATATGTGTTTATATTTTTATTTGGAAACAGCTTAGAAAGCCTCTGTAGCAGTTCATATTTAATAGGACTTGCTTCAAGGCAAAACTTAATGGCAGGCTATAAATTCTAATGAATATCAATGATCAGTAACACTAATTTGTTCTTATACTAAGTTCAAAGTTTTGTTTTGTGTTTGCATAGCATTTACTGAAAGTTATAATGTGCAATTTATGTTCAGCTTTCTTAAAACAACTAACTGTATCGTTATAGATTGTGACCGGAATAATTAAAGGGAGTGCGCTATTTGTCTTGTCAGGACTTGTACAGCACAAGAATGCTCACAAATTAAACAATTTGAACTATGGTGCCTCAACCAAATGTAATTAAGCAGGCACCGTTTCTCCACTTTAGTAAACACTGCTGATGGTGGCATCACAAAATAAAATAGAGCATTCAGCAAGTCACAACTTGTTAATTCCGATTGAAATAGGAAACACATACAGTTTCTAACACATTTCAACATGGGCATATGGAACTTTAAACTTCACTTTCCATTGATGATATTTAGCTTCAACCAAAATGAACACAACTTTACAGATCAGAAACACACCTCCTATTTTTCCCTATTTATGTAGTGCCATTAACTCATCTAATAGCAAGTCACTCTGCCAATGTCGGACTAACATGCAGACTTTTTCAGCACATCGAATTCTCCATTTTCTTGAATTTCAAGACCCACAGAGATTTCAGGAGTGAATTGTGCCCAACTTCTTACTTCATGGAGGAGGGGAAATCACTGATAAAAGAACTGAAGATTGTTAGGCTGAGGGCATTTCCCACGGGAACAGCCTGCAGCTACAACCTGTGTTTCAATTGTTGGCCTCCAATAACCGTGGCAATGTTCATTTTTATCAGGTATGATTCCAAGCCATAGGAAAATTATCCCTGGACCCCACTGACCTCAATTTGGCGAGGGCTTCCTTGGGTCATTCTTGATCAAATGTTGTATTACTGTTGAAAACAACTAACCTAAACTCCCCACAGTATTTAGATCTTTTTCTTCATGTGGATTAAGACTGTGATGAGATCAGGGATCGGGTTGTGACAACAAAGCCTTAATATCAATGGGTAGGTGTTGCCTGATGGCACAACTGATGGTTAATTCTATCACTTTACTGATAATTGGGAAGAAGCCAATTAGGAAATAATTGTCTGAGTTAGATTTGTCCTTTTTTTCTGGAAAGGAATTGCTAGATCAGTCCCTTAACATTAGCAGACAGAGAACATGGTCATAGCTATGCTGTAATAGCTCAACATGTTGGTCGTCAGTCACATGTCAAGAATGATATTCTGGTCAATAGCTTTTCACTGCGTTCAGTGAAGTCAACCATTTCTTAATGTTACACAAAGTAAAGCAAATAGATTGCACAATAGTATCCATCATGATGGGGACCTTGAGACAAGGCAATTTGGACTGCACTTTGGGTACATTCACGCCTCACAAGTGCAAGACAACAGCCATCTCCAATAATAAGAGAATTAAACCATCGCCCCTTGACATTTAATGGTGTTATCATCATTGAATCCCCAAAATCAACATCCTGGGGTTTACCATTGACCAGAAAGTGAACTGAACTATCTACATAAATACTGTGACTACATGAGCAGGTCTGAGGCTGGGAACCCTGTGACAAGTAACTCACCTCCTGACTCCCCAAAGCCTGTCCATCACCGAAGGCACAAGCCAGGACTGTGATGGAATATTCCCCATTTACCTGGATGAGATCAACTCCAACAACATTCAAAAAGCTCGACACCATCCAGGGCAAAGCAGCCCGTTTGATTGACACCCCTTCCACAAATATTCACTCCCTCTACCACTGATGCACAGTAGCAGCAGTGTGTGCCATCTACAACAGTCATGTTTAAAGTCCGGGTCGCAACGCCATCCATCGCGGTGTTCCAGATGGCAGCAATTAATGCGCAACAGCCGCAGCAGCCGGCTTTTAAAAGTGCCGGCCATGACCGGTTTTCAGAATGCAGGGCAACAAATGCTGGCCTAGCCAGGGAAGCCCACCCCTTAAAAATTAATTTTAAAGAACATTTACTGAAAGGAATTTACAAATGCTACAACCTGGTCGCTTCCACATTTAGAAGTGCTCACCGAACCTCCTGAGGTTCGTTGTCTATCTAGGTGTAATATGGTGAGAGCATGTAACTTTGACCTGTTGGTGTGAGATCACATGGCTCTACATTGAGAGCAAGTAGATGAATATAATTACTATTTTCGCAGTAGGTCTGACAGCATCTGTGGAGAAAGAAGGGGCTAAAGTTTTGAGTCTGGATAACTCTTTGCATTCCAAGACTTTGAGAAAGAGTCATCCAGTCTCGAAACATTAACCCCTTCTCTCTCCACAGATGCTGTAAAACCTGCTGCAATTGTCCAGTATTTTATGTTTTTGTTTTAGATTTCGGCATTCACAGAAATTTGTTTTTATCTTTGTAATTACTATTTTGTAGTGTTGATGTTTCTTTGGAACTCAAACTAGCAACAGCAAAGTCTGGGTTATTCAAAGAGACAGTTTTCACTTTGGTGCTGAGCATATTTTCTGTTCTCTGTTTGAGGTGTGTGTAGCGCAGCAGAAGGTTGCACAGGGAGAAGAGTGCAAAGTTCCTGTGGTTTTAGATAAGAGTTGAACTACCCTTGAATTAAACCAAATGTTGCCATGCTAATCTGAATTCAGTTTGCCTTTGGAGCTACTGAAAGAATATATATGTGCATGGTATAGATTTCTATCTATATGAGTGTTTCATTTTTGCACTTCTGGATGCCACTACTCACTAGCATTTGTAGAGATGTTTAATCGTCAACATGTGGATAGCATAAAAAGATTTGGTAGGTGAGGGGTCAGATGGATGAAGCTATAGAAAGGAGATAAACACTGCACTGAGGAAGGATTGGGAGGCATCACCAACATTAAAATAAAGAGCATTAAAAAAATACAACGGATCAGACAATGGGATAAATGTGAGGAAGATTAAGATGGGATTGGAATGTATGCGCCGAAATGGACAGAGCGTGGTAAATAAGATTGGTAGTTGAGATGGACATCTTCATTTCTGGCTATAATGTATTCAGGAAAGGAACAGAAAAAAAGGGTGGTAATATTAATCAAATAAGCTGTTGCAGCAGCAGAAAGGGATGATGTACTCAAAGGTTCAAAGCTATTTTATTTGAATTAATGACGAGGAGACCTATTACACTGCAGGGTATATACTCAAAGCTATCAAAGGAGGTGGGAAGGAAGAAAGAGCAAACTTGCAGGCAACCTGCAGAAAGATGCAGCAAATGTAAAGTAGTAACAATAGCAAACTTGAATTATCTGGTCCTAAATAGGGAAACTAAGAGAAGTTACTGAAATGCTTGCACAAGACCTTCTGAACCAAAAAGCTTCCAGCCCAAAGAGGAACAAAGCAGTGTTTGGATCTTGTTCGAGGGCAAGAGGTGGAGCAACTGGAGCATGTTTCAGTGAGAAAGAATTTGGGATAAAGTGATCACAATATTGTTAGTTTAGAGCCACCAAGGACGACAAGGAACAATCAAATGTAAAAATACTCAACTGGAGGAGAGGTATGCTAATTCACGCAAATTCAAAAGGGATCTGGCCCAGGGGATTTGGAATCAAAGATCATCAGAATAATACCTGGAATGGGTGGGTGTCTTAAGAGGAAAGGTTGGTCAGGCTATGCTTGTATCTTCCAGATGAGTAAGAGGTGACTTGATTGAAACCTTTGAGATCCTGTTGGGTGGGTCTTGACAGGGTGGATCTGGAGAGGATGTTTCCTCTTCTGGGAGAGTCTATAAACGGAGGGTGTCACTGATTAAAAATAAGCAGTCGCCCATTTAAAACGGAGATGAGGCAAAACTTTTTCACTCAGAGGTTTGCGAGTTTTTGGAACTCTCTTCCTGAAAAGGTGGTGGAAACAGAGTCTTTGAATATTTTTAAGGCAGAGATGGAAAGATTCTTCGTAAGCAAGGGAAAGATTGCTTATTAGGGGTAGCGGGATGCAAATTTGAGGTTACCATTGAATCAGCCATGATCTTATTAAATGGCAGAGCAGGTTCGAGGAGCTGAATAGCCTACCTCTGCTCCTATTTCGTATTTTCATAACATAGTAAATGAACAATGGGACGCCTCCAGCAAGGAGAAAAGGAAGTTTTGGGTGAAGATTTCCAAGAGGTTGAAAAGATGTTCATTTATAAAGCTCCCTGGGTGACTAAAGGTATATAGATTGCAATAAATCAGAAAAGGGGGGCTTATAATAAATGGCAAGTACAGAACAAAGCTGAAAAAGTCCGAGAAAGAACTGTAAAATGAAGAAAGTGCAGCAGAGAATTCATGAGCACAGATTAATGGGCAACATAAAAGGGAACACAAAAAGTACCAAAGGAAACATGAGGGGGGAAGAAATTATCCAGTGATTTATGATGATCTGGAATTCAGTGCTGAAATCAAATTCAATGATAACTGTTGTGGATTGCTAATCTGCAAGTCAGTGGTGTAAGAGCAGGAGAGTGGGACTAATTGGATAGTTCTTTCAAAGAGTTAGCAGTGACACAATGGGTCAAATGGCCACTTTAAATTTACATGATTCTATGATTCCAGTGGAACTCAATTTCCATAAGAAGCAAGCAACCAGACCACTCAAGGGATCAGATGACTCCACTGAACTGAACAAGTGAATATCTGCAGCTAGGGCCAAAATCATCCAATTGTCTAACACTGTGGCTCCAGGTCAGATGCTTCAATTCTGCTGGTGAATCGATCATGACATACCCGAGGCTGGTCATTGGGTAGGACACTGGAGATAACACCGTTGGAGTGCCAAGAGAAGCCGTTACAGGTGGTACTCTGGCAATTGCAGGTGGTACTCTGACATATCAATAGATATAAATGAAACCTAGTCAGTGAAGTTCCACCCAGCTGGACAACAGTGGAAGGCATGAGTTGAGCATGGCATGATCAACTGTGTCAATGTTGCAGATGGATCAAAAAAGACAAGATGGGATAGTTAACCTTTGTCAGAGTCACAGAATATAATTTGTGACCTGGCTAAGAGTCGCTACCGTACTGTGAAGGGACAGAAATATGATTAAAACAGATTAGAAATGGAGACATTGAAAACATGGGCACCATTGGACAGGGGAATCTCAAGAGTGCTGTTCGAAGAATACTATGATGAATTTAAAATTATACAATTATTGACAAATATTGCGATCAAACTTAACGTAACTGGTAGAATCGTACCACTTGGGATAGTGCAGGGTTAAAAAATTCCCAGCGGCAGCCAACCCCACTTTAGAAGATCTCAAAGCATTGAACTAAACAGCTAGCTGATCCGCTGCATGGGAAATTAATTCAAGAGAAGGAAATGAAATTAGCCTCCGTGGTAAATTATGCAATCTGCACAATGGAAGACATCAATATTCTTTTGACACTGTTCAGCAGCCCCAGTGAGAGAGAACAGGCCAATTTAATCAGTATGACGTCACTGCTGCATTTGTAACTGACTTAATCATTCAATTTATTTCTTTGGCATGAGTGATGTCTTAAATTTGGTAAATTCAGCTTGTAGCATTCCGGAATTTGTTCCTGTCCATCACAAGATCAGCTATACCGTAAATACATGACAATGCTGCCGCAATATCTCATTTTTTTCTTCAAACGATACCCTCGATTGATGTGAGAGTTAACACACATCAGTGCTGAGAATCAGCGCAGAGAACCTGCAAACTGTCTTCTTAAAACAAATTCAGTTTAGATTGCAAATGTTTTCTGTGATCTCGAGGTTGGGCATAATTATTATGGAGGAATGGAGCTCTAAACAAAATAAAGCATTACAATCAGATTGGAAACATGCTTTGGACCAATATCCCTTGGTAGCTGGGCCAAGGCTGACCAGAGTAACTTTAGTTCCTATCCTTGCAGACATTACAGACAGGAGATATATTAGAAACATTAAAAATAGGAGCAAAAGGGAGGCCATTTGGCCCTTTGAGTCTGCTCAGCAATTCATTATGACAATGGCATCATCCAACTCAGTAGCCTATTTCCACCTCCCCCCACCACTCATATCCCTTGTTTCCTTAACCCTCAAGAGCTATATTTAACTCCTTCTTGGAAATATACAATGTTTTGGGCCTCAACTACTTTGAGGTAATGAATTCCACAGGCTTACCACTCTCTGGGTGGAGATATTTCTCCTCATCTGAGTCCTAAATGGGCTGTCCTGTATCCTCAGACTGTGACCCCTGATTCTGGACTCCCCCACCATTGGGAACTTCCCTCCTGTACCTACCATGTCTCGTCCTGTTAATATTTTATTGGTTACTTTCAGATTCCCCTTCATTCTTCTGAACTCAAGTGAATATAATCCTAACCAACTAAATCGCTTCTCATATGTCATTCTTGCCATCCCAGGAATCAGTCTGGTAAACCAGTGTTCTTCAAAGGCGGGGGCGCCAGTGGGTCCCGGGCGGGTCCCGGGGCCGTTGTCCGCCGCAAATCCCCGCGCAGCAGCCGGCTGTAAGCGGCCGAGAACGTGTAAAAAAAAAAAAAATTTGGCCGCATGCACAGTGCGGCCGCTACTTTTTTTAAACGGTTGCAGCTTTATGTTTTACAAGTTCTGTACTGGCTTTTATTCATTTCTTTTATTAATTTAATTTTCATTTTTTTCATTTATTTTATTCTTTTTTTTTACAAGTTCGGGGGGGTTTATTCATTTTTTTTCATTTATTTTATTTTTTTTTTACAAGTTTGGGGGGTTTTATTCATTTTTTTCATTTATTTTATTCATTTTTTTTTACAAGTTCGGGGGGGGGGGTTATTTGATAAAATTCTACAGGAAAAAAATTCAGAACTTTGGATAGATGGGAGACGCCATACCTTCTGACACTGGAAGGCTTTGCCTTCATCCAACAGGTTCCTTTGGAGGAGCGTGTATGAGGGCCAAAGGGACCCAAAACCATTTCCTCCATTTTTGTCAGCAGCAAACAAGGTAAGAGAAAATGGTGGGTCGCGCAGGTCGGCCGGCATGGGTCGCGAAGGTCGGCCGGCGTGGGTCACGAAGGTCGGCCGGCTGGTAAAAATGGGTCCCCAGAAAAAAAGTTTGAAGATCACTGGTAAACCTTTGTTGCAGTCCTTCCCTCACAAGAAAGTCAGCTGGACTGCACCATCCTCCTCCTCATTGGAAATGTTCTCATGTAGTTCCATTCTTATCTAAATGTAGCCATATCACTTGCAATTGCTCCGTTACCTCTCGTGTTCCCCGAGGATCTATCCTTGGCACCCATCTATTTCACATCTACACACAGCCCTTTGGCAACATCATCCCAAAGTACACCATTGATTTCCACATGTGTACTGATGACATCCAGTTCAACCTGATTAAGAGCTCTCTCTATTCTCCACTGTTCCTAACTTCCCAGACTGCTTATCTGATGCCCACTGGGTGATCAGAAATTTCCTCCAATTACGTATCGGGATGAATGAAGCCATTCTTTGATTCTCCACTCCTAGTTATCAATTCCATCTCTCTTTCTGGTAACACAGACTAAACCAGACTGTTGGAAATCTTGACGTGCTATTTGAACCGGAGAGGAACTTCTGATCACATCTTAGCACCAGCACTGAGACCACCCATTTCCAGCTCCATAACATGACCAGACTTTGTATGTTTCAACTGCAGATTACCTCTCGACTTAACCATTCCAATATTCTCCCGGCTGATTTCCCACATTTTACCTCCAACGAACTGGGAGTCATCCAAACTTTGCTGCCTGTGTCTTAACTAAGACCCAGTTCTAATCACCTTGTCACACATGCTCACTAACCTACAATGGTGGGAGCCAAGCAATATCCTGATTTTAAAATTCTCATCCTTATATTCAAATCTCTCCATGGTCTTGCCCCTCCATACCTGTGCCCCATCTCTAGACCCAATTGCCATTTACCCAATTCAGGAATCATGAACATCTCTGATTTTAAATCCTCCACCAATGGTGGCCAAGCTTTCACTTCTCGAGGTTTTAAACTCTGGAGTTCCCTTCCTACATCTCTCCATCGCTCTAACGTTTGCCTCCATTAAGAATAATAGTCATCTTTATAAAAGATTTAAACTCCAGAGTTTAAAATCTCAGGAAGTGAATGCTTGGCCACCATTGGTGAAGGATTTCCAATCTGGGATGTTCAAGATCCTTGAAGTAGTTAAGTGCCAAAACCCAGAGGCTTGTGGGGCTAGAGGTGAGGCACAAATAGGCTTACATTAACACCGCAATGAAGTTATTGTGAAAATTCCCTCACAAGTCACCACACTACAGCGCCTGTTCGGGTACACAGAGGGGGAATTCAGAATGAATAGATTACCTAACAAGCACGTGTTTCGGGACTTGTGCGAGGAAACCAGAGCACCCGGAGAAAACCCACGCAGACTCCGTACAGACAGTGACCCAAGCCAGGAATCAAAGCCAGGTCCCGAGCGCTGTGAAGCAACAGTGATAACTGCTGTGCAAAAGTGCTAAGACACTGCTTTAAACTTTGATCTGGTCATCTACTTGAATATATAATGTGTTGCAATCAAATTTTGTTTGAATGTATTCCTGTGAAATATCTGCGCGAATGTTCAACTACGGTAAATGGTGCTATACAATTGCACTTAAGTGGTTTGTTTTTGGCAGGATAATAGTTCGTGACAATCGGACATCTATTGCATCAGCACAACTTGTCCTGCCACAGCTCTGTTTGAATCAAAATGAAAATATTATATTGCTTGCATATGTGGTAACAAATTGTGAAACGTGAGTTTTATGGCTGTGAAGCTGATCCAACAGTTACTATTGCCAGAAATGGAACCAACATTTGAGGCAACTTTTAAATAAAGAATCTGACTAATACTACCTTTTTTCAGTATTAACTAAGATTGTGTTTAAGTCAAAAATCAAACTTTAGTCACATAGCTCTGAAATGTGGTATGTCGATAATGAAATACTGTTGCCTTTCATAAGAGTACATTAGTGCTTGAAACATGACAACTTAGTGTCAATAATGTACCATGGGCAGGATTTTTAAAAAGGGAACAGATAGCATGTGTGATAAATTTATGCTACCAATATTTTAAAGACAAGCATTTCAGAGCACTGTCATTCATCAAAGAATCGTGTTCCAGCTGTGCCAGCTAAGATCCTGGATTGACTGACTGCCTGTGACTGGTAGTTCAGCTGTGCTCAATGCAGGTCTCCAGTAAAACAGGAGGTTCTGCTTACCAAACCTTACCAAACAACTCTTTTGGTGCGTGGTGGAACTTAAACAACCCTGAAGTGAGTCAAGAATTTTCTTTCTTGCTTAATATCTGAAATTTCACCCAAGGTGCATACGACAATACAATTGATAGTATGAACAAAACAACAAGCGTGGAAACAACTAAGCAGGATAAATCAAAGTCAAGACACTCCACTATAGACTCGCTGTATCTTTCCATCCTGGACAAGCCAATCAAACTCTCTATTCTCGTAAAAAACAAAAACTTCCATTGCATATATTCCAGCAAACAAAATCTAAATAAGAACAAAAATCTGGGTCATGTAATTTTTCTTTTGAAATCAACAGCTTTATGGACAGTGTCATGTGAGAGTACCTTTAAGAAATGGGTGTTTATTACTGCAGTGATCAGAGAGTGGGTGGAGCTGGGCTGCCTGTCAGCTTTTTTTACTTTCGTTTTAGGCTGTTTGTTGCAGGGTGTGTTTTAGTTTCGTTTTCAGAGCTGGATAGCTGCAGTCACAGCCAGAAGGTGTATTAGCGTCTCTCTCTGTAATCTAAGGAATGTAAATCGATCCTTTGGTGATTTAAAACTAATAACTGCTCTCAGTAGTGACTTTAACCTGATGTGCTTCTGTTAAAAGTTTTGGTTCAAGTCTTATGGATGTTAAAAGGAAAGTAACAGGGCTGGTTTAGCACACTGGGCTAAATCGCTGGCTTTTAAAGCAGACCAGGGCAGGCCAGCAGCACAGTTCAATTCCCGTACCAGCCTCCCCTAACAGGCGCCAGAATGTGGCGAGTAGGGGCTTCTCACAGTAACTTCATTGAAGCCTACCCGTGACAATAAGCGATTTTCACTTTTTCACCCTTATACATGTTTTAGTCTTCCGAGTTACACCTTGGTCTTCCACAACATAGGTGAAGTAACCTCGAGATAAAAGGAAATTACTGCGGATGCTGGAATCTGAAACGAAAAAGAAAATGCTGGAAAATCTGGGGACTGCCATTAGCACTCTTTCCCCTTGGTTTCTGTGGCCAATAGCATCCCGTTTCCCTGGGTTTCTGTGGCTGTGACTCATCTTTCATTCTCACTCCACTCTATAAATATTTCCCACTTTCTCTGTCTGTTAGCTTTGACAAAGAGTCACTGGACTCAAAACGTTAGCTCTTTTCTCTCCCTACAGATGCTGCTGAGATTTTCCAGGATTTTCTCTTTCGTAAAGTATCCTCTGATCAATTTTAATTAAATACACACCAACTGTAATGACTTTTCAAAATATGTCATTGCATACAAGGCTCTGAGATATTTCTCAAAGACAAGGGACAGTGACACATAGAAAGCATTAGATTTTTAATTGTGGTGTGGAAAGTGTGAAGTGTCACCATTTATTTTAATGGCCCCCTTTTGTTCTTACTTATCTCTTCTGGCTAGAAAGCAGTGAATCACGCTGTGGGAAGGTACCACTGGTAGCAGTAACTTTCGGGCACTTCACCTACTTGGCCAATTTTCAGAGGGACATCTGGACAGCAAGCAACAACAGATTATTTTAATGTAGGCCATCATATTCAAATCCAATTCTATACTCCACTGAATGCAAATATTTTTCAGCAGGGAATACTGGACAACGCTCACATTCAGGAGCTCTATTTTATTTCTTTGTACTCTGACATAGTTTGCTAGTCATTACGGCTCATTGGCATAAAATATAATGCATTTATTGACAGGGGTTAATCATTTTCTATTCTACAAACAACTGTCTGCTTACTTATTCTGATGAAGGGCCATTGATCTGGAACACTGACTCAGTTTCTCTCTCTACAGATGCTGCCAGACCTACTAAGTGTTTCAAGCATTTTCCGGCTTTATTTCATATATTTCTGGTCCTTTGTTATTGCAGGCAAGTGAAGCTTCCTGGAATTCATACACGTTGTATATAAAGTGCCTGAAATTATGTAACAATGTGGGATTAAAGGAAAATTTTAGATAGTCTTCACACTGAGGATACCCACCACTGTGTTATGCTTTTTGGGCGGCAGAGGAGCAGTGTTGCTTCACAGCGCCAGGGTCGAGGATCAATTCCCAGCTTGGGTCACTGTCTGTGCGGAGTCTGCACGTTCTCCCCGTGTGTGTGTGTGTTTCTTCCGGGTGCGTCAGCTTCCTCCCACAAGTCCCGAAAGACGTGCAGCTAGGTAATTTGGACATTTTGAATTCTCCCTCAGGTGTACCCAAACAGAAGTGTGGCGACTGGGGGATGTTCACAGTAACTCAATTGCAATGTTAACGTAAGCCTACTTGTGACAATAAAAATTATTAATATGGTATTAATACTACCATATTGATGAATGGGATAGATTAAAACAGATCTAGTAGCTCAAAACTGGTTTTCTATGAAACACAGTTGGTCATTAGCAGCAATAGAATTACATTCAACCACAATCTAATTTCATGGAGCCCATATCCCACACACTACAGTTACCGTCAAACCTGCTGCCCAATCCTGATTTAACAATAGCACCAGACATGCCTAAAAGAGAGGAGCTAACCTGGTGAAGCTACAACACAGAACTCCATACATACGAAAGAATGGGACTCCAAAAACACCCCACCCTCAGGATGAGGGAGCCTCGCATGTTAGTGGAAAGGACAAGGCTGATCTGTTTTCAGCCACCTTCAGGCAGAAGTACCCAGTGGATGATCATCTCGACTATTCCCGAGGTCCCGAGCAACACAGATGTCAATCTTCAGTCAATTCAATTCGCTCCACGTGATATCAAAAAATGGCGAAGGCATTGGACAAAGGTAGTGGGCCCTGACAACTTCCCAAATGTAGCACTGAAGTCTTGTGACTGCTGTACAATTCATTGAGTTGTTTCCGTTCAGTCACAACACTGGCATTTCGCAAGACTATTTGAAATATTACTCAGATATATCCTGTCCTCAAAAAGCAGGACAAATCCAGTCTGGCCGATCACCATCCCATGAATCTACTTTCAATAATCAGCAAAATCATGAAAGGTGATGTCAACAGTGCTATTGAGCAACATTTATTCAGTAAAAATCTGCTCACCTATGCTCAGTTTGGGTTCCACCAGGGCCACTCGTCCCCAGACCCCATTGCAGCCTTTGTCCAACTTTGCATTACAATCAACATACAGACCAATAACATTTAAAAAGGAGATGAATTTCACAGTGACCAATGGAAATAAATTGAGGGACTTGTATGCAACATTTTAAGACTTTTACTGTAACAGGCAAACTAAAATCAACATAAATCGAACATTACTTAACAGGTAACTAAAACACCAAACTAAAGAAAAAGTACTTTATCATGAACTAAATTAACACAATCAAGATAAATCTTCCAACCATTTTCTGCAAATATATGACAAGGCAAGATTGAGTCCCATGTTCTTCCCAGCTTTTCAGCAGGCTCACTTCACCCTGAAAGCAAGGGTGTAACTTCCAGCATCCCATGTAAGTAAGTCCATTCAGCCAAAGTCTCCAGATCCAATTCCTGCCCACACTGGCAACTCCTTGTTCCTTAATTCTCCAACAATCCCACTTGTTCCTTTTCTTTTTGAATAGAGTCAGCTCTCACCTCTACGCTGCTGGAATGTTAATACACAACTTAGTCTTTTCCTCCTCTTCACAGCAGTAACTGCATTGTCTCTCTCGCTTTCGGTGTCCATCTCCAAACAACAGCTGTCCCCTTTCTGCATCGTCACTTGATTTTCAACAGGATATAGTTTGGGTTTCTTTTCCTGGACATTGGGGTCAAATAGGCCAATCTCTGGGCAGAGCTTTAGCATGATCATCATTTCCCCTCTGCAGAACATTTTCTTTCACCTCAAGTTAAAGGAGACATTTTAAGACAGAGGCATCAAGTGAAATTGTGCTATTTTAACATCGGGACAAAAGGAGCTGAGTTTCAGAGTGCCTTTAACATCAAGACAGTATTTGACTGACTGTGGCATCAAGCAGCCTTGGCAAAATTGAAGTCAATGGGGATCAGGGAGAAAACTCTTCACTGATTGGAATCATACCTCACAGGAAAGAAGATGGTTGGGATTGTTGAAAGCCAATCATCTCAGCTAGGATGTCACTGCAGGTGATCCTAGGGGTAGTGTCCAAGATCCAGATTTCTGTTCCAGCATGCAGCAAGACCTCTGCAAAATTCAGGCTGGAGCTGATAAGTGGCAAGTAACGTTGCATCACACAAGCACCGAGCAATGCCCACTCCTGACTCCCCAAACCTGCCCACCATTTATTTTATTCATTATAGGATGTGGGCATCACTGGCTGGGCAAGCATTTATTGCCCATCCTTAATTGCCCTTGAACTAAGTGGTATTCCAGAGAATATAGCAAAGTCTGAACTTCATTGTGTAGCACAAGGTCTCAAGCACACAGAAAATTAATCTGTTAAAATCGTACTGGAAAACCAGACATAGAACATACAGTGCTGAAGGAGGCCATTCGGCCCATCGAGTCTGCACCGACCCACTAGCGCCCTCACTTCCACCCTATCCCCGTAACCCATAACCCCTCCTAACCTTTATGGTCACTAAGGGCAATTTATCATGAGCAATCTACCTAACCTGCACGTCTTTGGACTGTGGGAGGAAACCAGAGCACCCGGAGGAAACCCACGCACACACGGGGAGAACATGCACTCCGCACAGACAGAATCAATTTTTAAAGAACTACAGGAAGCAATTAGAAAACAACAGTATTTATGCAGGACTGTACAGCCACATGCTGACAAGTGTCCACACAACTGCCAGGTAATGACCATCTCCAACAAGAGACAATCTAGCCATCACCCTGACATTCAATGGCATTACCACTGCTGAATACCCCACTATCAACATCCTGGGGGTTACCATTGATCAGAAACTGAACTGGATTAGACATATTAATCCTATGGCGACCGGGGCAGGTCAAGGGCAAGGAATCCTACGGCAAGTGACTCACCTCCTGACCCCCTCCCCCACCAAAAGCCTGTCAACCAGCGACATGGCACAAGTCAGGAGTCAAATGGAATACTCTCCACTTGCCTGGATGAGTGCAGCGCCTACAACACTCAAGAAGCTTGACACCATCCAGCAGCCTGCTTGATTGTTCCTCCTTCCACAAATATTCAAACTAACCACCACTGCCGAACAGTGGCAGCCATGTGTACCATCTACAAGATGCTCTGCAATAACTCACCAAAGTTCCTTCGACAGCACCTTCCAAAACCACGGCCATCTAGTAGGACCAGAGCAGCAGATACCTGGGAACCCCACCACCTGGAGGTTCCCCTCCAAGTCACTCACTACCACGACTTGGAAATATATTGCCGTTCCTTCACTGTCGCTGGGGCAACATCCTGGAACTCCCTCCTGAACAGCACAGTGGGTGTACCTTCACCTCAAGGACTGCAACAGTTCAAGAAGGCAACTCACCGCCACCTTCTGAAGGGAAACTAGGGATGGGCAATAAATGCTGGCCTAACCAGCAACGCCCACATCCCATAAATGAATCTAAAAAATGCTAACACTCCTTTTCTTTGATGCTCTGATCAACAGCATTCAAATATGCTTTCTTACTCATTTAAAAAGTGATAATAGGCAGAGTCAACAATCACCAATGTGCCATAAAATAGATATAGGTTCGCAATTAGTTTTCTTACAAGTGGGCTTGCAGTTTAGTTACGCTGGCTAATCCAGGTCACTTCTCTTCATACAGCTGATTGGAAAATGGGAGAGAATCATCTGACCATCCATAGGAATACAGAATAATGCACACTGCAGGAATTCCAAGGTAGACAGGAGTGGGCCGGGGAGGGGGAGGGGGGGAGGGGGAGGGGGGGGGGGGGGTGAAGGAGAGGTCAAAATCAAAATTACTAAATCTCTTGGTCTCTCCAAAAACAAAACACATTAAAATTCTGAATTGTCAACGTTCCTGGAACAACTTCATGTCATCAGCAGGTTCAGGGTGAGCATTACAAACCTCAAACTAAGGATCATTCATTAATTATGCAACATTACAATTGATAAAAATATATTCACAACATTTGTTGTTTAGGACTGTTTAGGGTTGTTTAGGGGCTGTTTAGCACACTGGGCTAAATCGCTGGTTTTGAAAGCAGACCAAGGCAGGCCAGCAGCACGGTCCGATTCCCGTAACAGCCTCCATGAACAGGCGCCGGAATGTGGCGACTAGGGGCTTTTCACAGTAACTTCATTGAAGCCTACTCGTGACAATAAGCAATTTTCATTTCATTTTCATTTGTTAACTAAGTAAAATTAGCAAAAGATACAAAAAAGAGAACAGCTCGTCTCATTACAGTATGAAAGGTCTACAGAAGGGATGCACTGAGCTCTGTACATTTAATGGCAGCAAAGGATAGTTGTTCATGGCTCCTGAGGCTATCATTAAAAGTTAACCTACTTAATAAACATGTCGCTGGTAGAAATTCAAACAACATTTAGGCCATGGAAGTTGGGATTTTAAATTATTACTGTTGAATTAGCTATATTAATACTGTGACTACCAGGGCAGGTCAAAGGCTAGGAATCCTACGACGAGTGAGTTCCAAAAATTGGAAAAATGGATTCTGAAATGCATTAAGTCAATTCATGTAACACACTTGAAAAGCTGATATTAAAAGTTGAATGAATTAGTTACCAATGTCCAGATTATAACAAATAACAGTAAAAATCTGAACACTTCAGATGACTTAATTTGGCATTCATAGTGGCCACATAAATACTGGGAACTGAAAAGTTGGTTTTGGGTAAATGAAACAAAGTTTTATATTTTTCCCCATCGACTCAGACTGGGAGTCTATATGCTGACAATTTCAACACTTAAAAGCTAAATTTCTGTCCAACTTTAATATCTATTTGCAGACAATAGTTGAACAGAACTGTCCATAAGTGGGAAAAACTATTAAAAATACTCTTAGCTCTTTCAGTTCTTCATCCAAATTAATCCGTTTTACAATATCTTTTCAGAAATATATACACAAAAAAAAGAAAAATTAGGACAGCCCAATATAGAAGTATTTTTACCCAGAATTCTGGTTCATGTATTCTGAATTAATCGACATTTAATAAGCATCATTAAATATTAACGAACACTGACGGGATAGTAAGCTAGATTCATTTCAATAATATATCTAGTGTATTCACAAGTGGACAGACTGCCGCTAAACAACAAACATTGGCAGTAGCAATAAAATATGTATCAACTCTGCCTTTGAAGCAGTACAAGGAGATGCACAGTGTGCACAAGGAGAATAGTTAGAGGGCCATGAACCTATATAGCACAGCAGGAAGCCATTGTATGGAGCTGTCTGCTTTTTTAAAGCATCCAAAATGAATTCCATTGGTCTCTTCACCACCCATTGCTTTATATCTTCCCCTTTGTAACAAATAATCCATGTTGCTAAAGAAATTCCTCATAATTCCCTTCCTAATTCACTTTGTGATAATTTAAAACTAATTGCTTCTCATCACCGGCTGGTTTAGTACAGGGCTAAATTGCTGGCTTTGAAAGCAGACCAGGGCAGGCCAGCAGCATGGTTCAATTCCCGTACCAGCCTCCACAAACAGGCACTGGAATGTGGTGGCTAGGGGATTTTCACAGTAACTTTATTTGAAGCCTACTTATGACAATAAGCGATTTTCATTTCATTTCATTTCACCATCTTTCCAACTCAAGAACAGCTTTTCCCTTTTTGTATTATTTTGCAAGGAAGTTGACAGCAATCTTCAACATAAATTCCTATAAATACCTAGCATGCATGTCGGAAAACGGCCAGTTACTAAGTGATGTTTATTAGCTTGTTTGTATATTATTGAATAATAATCATTCAATGGGTTTTCATATTCGGGTCTCTCCAAGACCGCATTTTTCCACCTCCGTACAATTGTTAAACTTCACCCATCTCAGCTCATCTGCTTGAGAATCCCTCATCCATGCCTTTGTTACCTCTAGACTTCACAATTCATCTAAATTATTTAGACATGAATGTAGGCGGGTTGATCAGTAAGTTTGTGGATGACATGAAAATTGGTGGGGTGGTAAATAGTGAGGAGGATAACCTTAGATTAAAGGAGGATATAAAATTATGAGAGGCAGATAGATTCAACAGGAATAAACATTTCCCCTTGGTGGAGGGATCAATGGCCAGGGGGCATAGATTTAAGGGGCAGGAGGTTTAGAAGGGTGGTAAGGAAAAACGTTTTCACCCAGGAGGGTGGTGGGAGTCTGGAACTCACTGCCTGAAATGATGGTGGAGTCAGAGACCCTCATGACATTTAAGTAGTATTTAGATGTGCACTTGCGATGCCACGGCATACAAGGCTATGGGCCAAGTGCTGTAAAATGGGGTTCGATTAGTTAGGTGGTTGTTTTTGACCGGCGCAGACATAATGGGCTGAAGGGTCTTTTCTATGCTGCAGATCTCTAAGATTCTGTGACAATTCGAACGCACTGCTGTCTGGTCTCCCACATTCTATTCTAAAAACATGAAGTCATCCAAATCTCTGCTGCCCAGTTGTAACATATTGCAAGTCCCATTCCCCGATCACCTCTGGGCTCGCTGACTTTCTTTGTCAAGGAACGTCTTGATTTTAAAATTCTCATCCTTGTTTTCAAATCCCTCTGTGGCTTTCCTTTCCTTATCACGAGAATCACCTCCAATCCCACAACCCTTTGAGAAATAATGGTGCTCCTCTAGTTCAAGCCTCTTGGCCATTCACATTCAGAATGGGTCCATCACTGGTGGCCATGCCTCCACCTGTCTAGACCCCAAGCTCTAGAATTCCTGCCCTATGCCTCTCCATATCTCTCTACCTCACTTTCCTCCTTTAAGATGCTTTGGAAAACCTACCTCTTTGACCAAGCTTTTGGTCATCTAACCTAATATCTCCTTATGTGGCTCAGTGTCGTACTTTGATTTATAATGCTCCTGGGACGTGCCTTGGAATGTTTAATTAATGGTGTTATATAAATATGAATTCATCAAAAGTAACTTCATTGGCTGTAAATGCTTTGAAACATCAAGTGGTCACGAAAAGCGTGATATAAATGTATATCTTTCTTTTTTTTTTAAATGGTTCTCACTGTTGTTTATTCATTCATCAGGCACAAATTTCCCCAAGTGCACCGATGCAGTTTAATGCAAAAATCCAGTGATTGCCACCCAAAATGAACAACGTGCAAAAAAGACATTTGGCCAATTTGCACCCCATTCAAATGTGCTGAACATTTTGACGTTCCTGTCCTGAGGTCAGATACAGACTGAGCGTGCCACAAAAAGTGAAGGTTGATCCATTTAATTCTTTTAACAGCATGGTTAATCAGTATTTGGTAAAGTGTCCCATAACAGACTTGTCAAGGACCATGGAATAAAAGGAACAACGGTGGCATGGATAAAAAGCTCGTTGATTGACAAGAAACAGTACTGCACTTTTTTTTTTGGAGTGCAAGAAGATTTGATAGAGATGCTCAATATCATGAGAGGGCTGGACAGAGTAGATAGGGAGAAAATGTTTCCACTCGTAAAAGGATAAAGAACGAGAGGGCACAGATTCAACGTACTGTATTATGCAAAAGAAGCAAATATGATGCATGCAAAAACTTTTTCACACAAGTAGTACGGGTCTGGAATGCATTGCCTGGAAGTGCGGTGGAGGGAGATTCAATTGAGCCATTCAAGAAGGCATTGGATAATTATTTGAATAGAAACAAGGTGCAAGGGTATTGGGAAAGGCAGGAGACTGGCACTAAGTAACAATGCTCATTTGGAGAGCTGGTGCAGGCACAAAGGGCCAAATGGCCTCCTTCTGTGCCGTTACACTTCTGTGATTCTGTATATAGTGATGCTCTCCAGGTGTCAGTCTGAGGACCATTGCTTTTTTAAAAATCTATATTAATGACCGGGTCTTGACTGTGAAGTGACAAATTCAAAATGTGCAGATGACACCAAACCTGGAAATCTCACGAACCGTGAGGAAAATAGGGATCAAATTTCAAGAGGACATAGACTAGTAGAATAGGCAGTCAAGTGGCAGATGAAATTGAATGCAGAGAAACTTGAAGTGATACATTTTGGTCAGAAGAGCCAGGAGAGGAAACAGAGGACACAATTCCAAAGGGAGCACAGAAGCAAAGGGACCTGGGGAACTACGTTCACAAATTACTGAAGGTGGCAGAGCTGGTTTAGAAATGGCTAAAAAAGCAGACAGGATTTAGGATTTTATAGAGTTAGAGAAAATAAAAGCAAGTAAGTTATGGTGAACCTTTATAAAATACAGGTTCGGCCTCAAGTGGAGTGTTCCATCAATGCGAGGGCTTCGGAGAAGCTGCAAAAAAGGCTTATGAAAATTGTTCCATGGACGAGAGACTGGAGTTACATGGATAGAGTGGAGACGCTGAAGGTGTTTTCTTTTAAGAGCAGGTTGACAGAGATTTGGTGAATGGCAAAATATTTGAAAGTAACCGAATGAAAAACATTTCCTCGAGGTTTACCACACTGTGGAAGCTTTAGAGAGGGTGCAGAAGAGATTTACCAGGATGTTGCCTGGTATGGAGGGCATTAGCTATGAGGAGCGGTTGAATAAACTCGGTTTGTTTTCACTGGAACAACGGAGGTTGAGGGACGACCTGCTAGAGATCTACAAAATTATGAGGGGCATAGACAGAGTAGATCGTCAGAGGCTTTTTCCCAGGGTAGAGGGGTCCATTACTAGGGGGCACAGGTTTAAGGTGCGAGGGGCAAGGTTTAGAGGAGATGTATGAGGCAAGTTTTTTTCACACAGAGGGTGGTGGGTGCCTGAAACTCGCTGCCGGAGGTGGTGGTGGAAGCAGGGGCGATAGTGACATTTAAGGGGCATCTTAACAAATACATGAAAAGGATGGGAATAGAGGGATATGGACCCAGGAAGTGTAGAAGATTTTAGTTTAGACGGGCAGCATGGTCGGCACAGGCTTGGAGGGTCAAAGGGCCTGTTTCTGTGCTGAACTTTTCTTTGTTCTTTGTTTTGTTCTTTGGCCAATCAAACAGCACCTTTTCCAGTATCCACAATTGTAATATCTAGTTCCTTTGTTTTCAAGGAGTAAAACTGTTCCACGAAAATTAAGGTAAGCTTAAATGCTTCTCTGATTTTTCTTTTGGGTTTCTTGCACTAGTGTCCTGGAGCTTAATTTTCAATTCTTGGAGACACCTAGGCAATCCAAAAGGTATGGCAACCTTAGTTGAGAGCTACAGTACTTCTCTGATAGTAAATGCACTGTGCCACCGACTATAGTCCTCTCCATGCCTCACCATTCGCACTTTCATCTGCTGGCCTAGTTGATATGTATTCAACAAACTGTGTGGTCATGCTTCAGTTACAAGCAGACCTGGAGCTGAATTAGTGACTGCCATGCACTGCCTTTGCTTTTGTACTTACCCATCCAGCCTCATTGTTAATGCAATTGCTGAAATCATATATTCTTAAGCAGATATTAATCTTCTCCAGCCAGCAAAGCAAATGCTGAATGGAAGGTGACGTGTTGCATAATTCAGTTCAAAGAAATATTCCTCTATGTATTTTTGACACGCCAACATAATTGTGACATGGTTCGAAATAAAAATGGACACCAGTCTCTCAGCACAAAAATAGGTAAATTCTCAAGTCATAAACTGTGATTTACTGGCGATAGGTTCCATTTGAGCTCTTTACAGCTTATTCTTCCAATTAAATATTTTACAAACAAAATGGAAATGCTGTTTGATTTCATCCCTTTTCACAACTATAATGAGCACAATTTAACAGCAAATAATAAAATGGTCCAGCTGATCTATTCAAATAACTGTGTAATTCTGTTTAAAAACGTAAGACAGAATGCCACATTTACCTTATTGGTTCTAAGTTAAGGGCAGGAAAAATAAGTAAACAAAGCAAGCCAATTATTACACAATGGAAAGCAAGTAGTCCCGTTTCTATGGTCACAAATTGTACAAATCTCCATTGAATGTTTTCATCGTACTCTGGGAAAGTTACACAAAATTACTGCTGATCGCTTTGCTTTAGAAGGCCATTACATTTCTGCCTCAAAATATCAAACTAGGCAAAGGTTTACGCAATTACAAGATACACCCATCATTTTGTAATTATTTTCACTGTGCAGCCAACAAAAAGAGACTTTTGAAGAAGTGTACAAGTTGTTTCATATTTTGTGCACTTCTTAATATTTGAGCAGACACTGGATAGAAGGGATCTGCTTTGACAACAATCTGGCAAGTTCCGACCCTTCGAAGTGGGCTGTTTCAGTCAGAGGAGCTGAATTTGATTTTTGAAGCCTTCAGCAAGTCATAGAAACATACATCAGAAATAGAAGCAGGAGGCCAGCCATTTGGCCATTCGAGCCTGCTCCGCCACTCATTATGACCATGGCTGATCATAAAATTCAATGCCGTGATCCCGCCATCTCCCCCAAATCCCTTGAACCCCTTAGACCCAAGAGCTATATCTAATTCCTTCTCAAAATTACACAACGTTTGGACCTCAACTACTTTCTGTGGTAGTGAATTCCACAGGTTCGCACTCTCTGGGTGAAGAAATTTCTCCTCACCTCAGTCCTAAATGGTTTCCACTTATCCTCAAACTATGACCGCTAATTTTGGACTCCCTCACCATCGGGGACATTCTTTCTGAATCTACCCCGTCTAATCCCGTTAGGATTTTATAAATTTCTATGAGATCCCCTCTCATTCTTCTAAACTCTAATGAATATAATCCTAACTGATTTAGTCTCTCCTCATATGACAGTCCCGCCTTCCCAGGAATCAGCCTGATAAACCTTTACTGCATTCTCTCCATAGCAAGAACATCCTTCCTCAGATAATGACACCAAAACTGCACATAATACTCCAAGTGTGGCCTCACCAACGACCTAGACAAAGTCAAAGGAAAGAAGTGTGAAGGTTTAATTTGAATTGTAATATGAACATTCTTTTTAAACAAATCACTTCTGGAGTTCTAGCCTTTCAAGAGAATGCAAGTGAACTTTGAAACTCAATTTTTTTTTTTACCAGTTGGTTATCAATAAAGATACAAGACAAACACAAGGAATAGCCATTTGGCCCATCAATGAACATTCCTTTAGAGGCCTTGCTTCCAATTGCATTTTGAACACATCTCGACCACTTTGCCTGGCAGATATATCGATCAACATTTATCATCCTAAGAAAATAATTCCTCTGGCATGTTATTAAATATTAATTTTTATCAGTTTTTATTACGATTCTTATTTCAGTTCCTAATTTAAAATAACTTTGTTATATCTTACCCAGGTCATTCAATATAATTCAGCAAGATTCCCCTTTAATCATATTCTCACGGCTTTAGAAAATAAAGTTTTATTGCCTTCCACTGCTCATCCCTTTCACATTTAGAATCACTCATGTTTCTCCTTTTTACACCTTTTCCCTTTTTTAAAAATAATTTTTATTAAGATTTTCAAAAAATATCAAAAACAGAAAATAGCAACACGAAAACAGTATTAACAAAAAGAGAAAAAACACAATAACATCCAAAACAACCCCACCCCCCACCCCCAGCAACCACAAAAAGAAGAAACAGGTAAGCACCCGGCACACTCAACAAACACATGCACACACTCTTCCCCCCCCCCCCCCCCTCCCCCCTCCCCCCCCCCCTCCCCCCCCCCCCCCCACCCCCCCCCCCCCCACCCCCACCGCCCCGCCAGGAAGCCAAAGAAAGGCCGCCACCCGCCCAAAAAACCCCCGCACTGATCCCCCCAGGGCAAACCCCACCCTCTCCAATCCGATGAACACCGCCACACCACCGATCCAGGCCTCCACGCCTGGGGGCCCCGCACCCCCTCCCCCCACACTGAAGCAAAACCCTCCGCCGGGCCACCAGGGACGCAAAGGCCAGAACACCGGCCCCTTTCGCCCCCCGCACTCCCGGCTCCACTGCAACCCCAAAAACCGCGAGTCCCCAGCCTGGCCCGACCCCGGATCCCGACACCGCCCCCGCCAACCCCTCCAAAACTCCCCCAGCGCTGGGCACGCCCAGAACACACGGGCACGGCACGCCGGGCCCCCCGGGCACCCAGCACACCCGCAAAACCCACCCATCCCCGTCCCGGCCATGCGGGCCCCACGCAGCACCCCGAACTGCACGAGGCCAAGCCCCGCACAGGAAGAGGAGGAATCCACTCCCTCCAGTGCACCCAACCATGTGCCCCCCCCCAAACCCCCACCCAGCCCCCCCATCCACCCTTCAGCCCCTCCACCAAGACCCTACCCACCCCCCACACAACACGGCACACGTCCGAAATCCACCCCCCCAACCCACACCCCCGAGAGCACCCCGCCCATCACCCCACGTGGGGGCAGCAGAGGGAACCACCCCACCCGCCGCCTGGCAAACGCCCTAACCCGCATGCACCCAAACATGCTCCCCGGGGGAGCCCAAACCCCTCCCTCCCCCCCCCAACCCCACAGGCTCGCAAACCCCCCATCCACAAACAGGTCCCCCAGCCCCCCAATACCCACCCCGTGCCAGCCAAGAAACCCGCCATCGAAGCCCCCTAGCACAAACCGGTAGCTCCCCCGTATCGGGGACCCCTCCGAGCCCACCCCCCCCCCCCCCCCCCCCCCCCCCCCCCCCCCCTCCCCGCCGTCTCAACTGCCCCCAGACCCCGAGGGCAGCCGCCACCACCGGGCCCGCAGCACACCTCGCTGGAGGGAGCAGCAACGGCACCACCATCAGCGCTCCCAGGCCCGCGCCCACACAGGACGCCACCTCCACCCTCCTCCACGCTGCCCCCGCCCCGCCTACCACCCACCCACACACCACCGCCGCGCCGGCAGCCCAACAGAACCCACAGAGTCTGGGCAATGCCAGCCCTCCCCCCCCCCCCCCCCCCCCCCCCATCCCCTCCCCGCTCCAAAACACCCCTCCCACCCTCGGAGTCCCACGCGCCCACACAAACCCCGCAACACTCCTGTTGACCCTCCTAAAAAAGGCCTTCGGGATAATGATGGGGAGGCACTGGAACAGGAACAAAAACCTCATGAGCACCGTCATCTTTACTGACTGCACCCTGCTCGCCAGCGACAGCGGCAACATGTCCCATCTTTTAAACTCCTCCTCCATTTGCTCCATCAGCCTCGTGAGGTTAAGTTTGTGTAGGGCCCCCCAGCTCCTAGCTAC
The DNA here is from genome assembly GCF_902713615.1 of Scyliorhinus canicula. Lineage (NCBI taxonomy): Eukaryota > Metazoa > Chordata > Chondrichthyes > Carcharhiniformes > Scyliorhinidae > Scyliorhinus > Scyliorhinus canicula. The sequence continues at coordinate 47,491,831 of NC_052149.1, read as the reverse complement.
CTGGACTTCCAGGTACCTAAAGATCCTCCCTGCCCTTTTCAGTGGGAGCCTACCAATCCCCTCCTCTTGATCCCCCGGGTACACGACGAACAGCTCACTCTTACCCAGGTTGAGCTTGTACCCTGAAAAGCCCCCAAATTCCCTAAGAATCTTCATCACCACCGGCATTCCCCTCACTGGGTCCGCCACATATAGCAACAAGTCATCTGCGTATAGTGACACTCGGTGCTCCTCCCCACCCCGCACCAGACCCCTCCAATTCCTCGACTCCCTCAACGCCATGGCCAGGGGCTCAATTGCCAACGCAAAGAGCATGGGGGACAGGGGACACCCCTGTCTCGTCCCCCGGTACAACCAAAAGTACTCCGATCTCCTCCTATTCGTGGCTACACTCGCCATCGGGGCCTCACCCAACTGACAAACCCCTCCCCAAACCCAAACCTTTCCAGCACCTCCCACAAGTACCCCCACTCAACCCTATCAAAGGCCTTCTCCGCGTTTAATGCTATCACTATCTCCGCCTCCCCTTCTACCGACGGCATCATTATAACATTCAGAAGCCTACGTATATTGGTGTTCAGCTGCCTTGCCTTCACAAACCCCGTCTGGTCCTCACGAATGACCCCCGGCACACATTCCTCTATCCTTGTTCGCCAACAGCTTGGCATCCACATTTAACAACGAGATCGGCCTTTATGATCCACACTGCAGGGGGTCATTATCCCGTTTAAGGATCAAGGAAATCAGCACCCGTGACATAGTCGGGGGCAAAGCCCACCCCCCCCCCCCCCTTCCCCTCTCCCCGCCTCGTTAAAGATCCTAACCAACAGGGGGCCCAGCAGGTCTGCGTACATTTTGTAAAATTCGACCGGAAACCCATCCGGCCCCGGCGCTTCCCCGACTGCATGCTCCCTATCCCTTTGACCAGCTCCTCCAGCTCAATCGGCGCCCCCAGCCCCTTCACCTGCCCCTCCTCCACCTTCGGAAATCTCAGCCTGTCCAAAAAGCGCCCCACACATCTCAAGTTATCATCCGGATCAGAGGGCTCCTGCCCCCCTCCCTGCCGACTAGCCATAACCCATCCCCTACCCGCCCCAGGCCAGCGCCCCCCGCTCGGCCTGTTCCCCACGGCAGCAAACCCCCACCCCGGCCCCCCCTGCATACCCCAGCTCCTTCCTGGCCATTTCAGCAGCAACCCGGTACCCCACCCCATATCCCCCCCCCCCCCCCCGGCTAGGACCCCTCCCAGCCACGTTACTCCCTCCATAGCACTCCCGTGAGCCAGCTAACTTCTGCTGACCCCGGCGGCTCCCGCCACACCTCCGACCCCTCCCAACGTGGGGCTACTACTCCTCCCCCATACCCATCAGCAGACCCTCCTCCTCCCCGTCCCCCTCCCCCTCTCGCGCGGGTTTTTAAAAAAAAAAAAAGCCCGCGCTTCTCAGCTCTGACCTCAGCGTGGGAAACAAAGAAAAGCCCGCGTTTTCCCCCTGCCCGACCCCGCCTCCTCGAGGGTAGTCCCCCTTGTCGGCCCCAACCACCAGCTCCCCCCACTCCAAGTCTACCCCCCAACTCGAGCCCATCCACCGAACCCACGCAAAAAAGACAGCGCCCCACCCGCCCTAGAAACAACACACAACCAGCTTAAAACAACATGAAAGAGCATAAAACAGAGACTCTTCCCACCAAAAGTTAACACAGTTATTTACAAACCCCCGACCCTCAGTTAGAGTCCAACTTCTCGGCCTGCACAAAAGTCCACGCCTCCTCCGGGGACTCAAAATAAAAGTGCCGGTCCTTGTAGGTGACCCATAGACGCGCCGGCTGTAACATGCCAAACTTCACACTCTGTGGAGCACCGCCTTCGTCCGGTTGTACCAGGCCCTCCGCTTAGCCACCTCCGCACTCCAGTCCTGGTAGATCCGCACTACCGTGTTCTCCCACTTGCTACTCCGCTCCTTCTTGGCCCACCGAAGCACGCACTCTCGGTCAACGAACCGGTGGAACCGCACCAGCACCGCCCGTGGCGGCTCATTCGGCTTGGGCCTCCTGGCCAGTATTCTATGGGCCCCCTCCAGCTCCAGGGGCCCCTGGAAGGACCCAGCTCCCATCAGCGAGTTCAGCAAAACGACCACATAGGCCCCCAGGTCTGACCCCTTCAGCCCCTCCGTGAGGCCCAGGATCCGCAATTTTTTCTGCCATGCATCTCTACCTTTGCTGCAAGGGCCACGGCCTCATCCTCTCTTTTGGAGGCTTGTTGTCAGAGCTCCCGGATCTCCACCACCTGGGCTGTCTGCGGCGCCAGCAGCTTGTCCGTATTAGCCTTCAGCGAGTCTAGCAGCTCCACTTTTAGCTCCCGAAAACAGCGCTGGAGAGTCTCCTGCTGCTCCTGCGCCCACTGCCTCCATTCCTCGAGGCCTCCGCCGGCCGCCATCTTGATTTTCTTCCCCCGCTTTTTCTTAGGCGCTGCCACCGCTATTTTGCTGGCCCCACTCCTGGTCCAGCCATAGACCACTGGGGATCCGCTGCAGACACCTTCCCACGTCGGGAACCGTCGAGCAAGTACCGCTGGGGGCCCTTAAAAGAGCCCAAAAGTCCGTTCCTGGCGGGAGCTGCTGAACGTGCGGCCTGGCTCCGCATAGCCGCAACCGGAAGTCCTTTTTACACGTTTTCCAATATTCACAGCACCAGAAAAGAAAGATTTGTAAACCCCAAAATTGCACAGTATTTTAAATGTGATTCAATAACCCTGAGCATACCCATTTTAGACTTGTATTATAACGCTCTCAAAATCTGTTCTCAGAATGCCAATGTTACGGACAAAGACAGCAATTATTATCTATCTCTGTGCCCCGCAAAGGTGGTGATGGGCTTTCTTGAACAGTTGAGGAGCAATTTCATTCAACTGAGTGGATCTCAGGCCATTTCAGAGTGCAGTTAAGAGACATCAATAATATCATGAATTAGAGCCAAACAGGTTTACTATCTGCAAGGACACAAATGAACCAGCTGGATTTTTCAAGCAATCTGACAGCTTCATGGTCACTTTTGAGTACAAGAAAGTTCATTGATATCAGCATTTTTGTCCGTACCCAGATTTATCTTGAACAAAACTCAGAATCTCAAACTGCCATGGTGATATTTGAATTCAAATTCTCCAGGTAATTAGTCTTGCACTCAGGGTTACTATTACCACTGCATTATAGAACAGTACAGCACAGAACAGGCCCTTCGGCCCTCAATGTTCTGCCGAGCAATGATCACCCTACTCAAACCCACAAATCCACCCTATACCCGTAACCTAACAACCCCCCCCCTTAACCTTACTTACTTTTTTAGGACACTACGGGCAATTTAGCATGGCCAATCCACCTAACCCGCACATCTTTGGACTGTGGGAGGAAACCGGAGCACCCGGAGGAAACCCACGCACACACGGGGAGGACGTGCAGACTCCGCACAGACAGTGACCCAGCCGGGAATCGAACCTGGGACCCTGGAGCTGTGAAGCATTTATGCTAACCACCATGCTACCGTGCTGCCCCGGTTATATTGTGGCACCTACCAATACTGTTTTCACCATCTATTTTTTTTCCTCATCACTCTGCCTCCATTTTGAAGCTCTCAGCCCTGTTTTCAAATCCCTCGCCCCTCTATGGCTCTGTAACCTGCTTTAGAGAGGGTGCAGAGGAGGTTCACCAGGATGTTGCCTGGTACGGTGGGTGCTGGCTCTGAAGAAAGGTGGAGTAGATTAGGATTGTTTTCGTTGGAAAGATGGAGGTTGAGGGGGGACCTGATTGAGGTCTACAAAATTATGAGAGGTATGGACAGGGTGGATAGCAACAAGCTTTTTCCAAGCATGGGGGTGTCAATTACAAGGGATCACGATTTCAAGGTAAGAGGGGAAAAGTTTAAGGGATATGTGCGTAGAAAGTTTTTTACGCAGAGGGTGGTTGGTGTCTGGAACGCTTTGCCAGCGGAGGTGGTAGAGGCTGGCACGATAGCATCATTTAAGATGCATCTAGGCAGATATATGAACGGGCGGGGAACAGAGGGAAGTAGATCCTTGGAAAAAACGCGATAGGTTTGGATAAAGGATCTGGATCGGTGAAGGCTGGGAGGGCTGAAGGGCCTGTTCCTGTGCTGTAATTTTCTTTGTTCTTTTGTTCTTAACCCTACAACCCTCTGGAATCTCTGTGGTACTCCAACTCTGACCTCTTTCGCTTTCCCAGTTTTTTCATTCCATCATGGGCAGTCATCTTCAGGCCTTAACACTGCAATTCCCATTCTATCTCTCTCTTCTCCTTTAAGAGGCAGTAGCTCAGTGGCTAGCACTGTTGCTTCACAGTGGCAGGGACCCAGGTTCGATTCCTGGCTTGGGTACTATCTGTACGGAGTCTGCACGTTCTCCCAGTGTTTGTGTGGGTTTCCTCCGGGTGCTCCGGTTTCATAGAACACAGAACATACAGCGCAGAAGGAGGCCATTCGGCCCATCGAGTATGCACGGACCCACTGAAGTTCCTCCCACAATTCCCAAAAGACGTGCTTGTTAGGTGAATTGGACATTCTGAGTTCTCCCTCTGTGTACCCGAACAGGCGCCCAAGTGTGGCGACTAGGAGATCATCACAGTAACTTCACTGCAGTGTTAATGTAAGCCGACTTGTGATACTAATAAAGATATAAAGACATTTGTTTAACCCTCTCCCTTTGATCGAGCATTTGGTTACCCACTTTAGTATCACAAATCATGTGGCTGTGTACCAAATTGTGTTGGGAACGCTCTTTTGGAGAATCTTGGGATGTTTTACCACAAGAAAGGCACGATCCAAACACAAGTTGTTGTACTGCTGTAGGCGAAGCTTTGGCAAGTTTATTACTTGCAGCTTCTTACAGCTCAATGTGCTAATTCTATTCATTAGTTCTGTACATCATGTCACATATTGAGCTGAATTCTCCATTTGGGAAACAATGTTCTCCCACCGGGAGGAATCACCTCTGATTTGCTCTCGTGCTGAGAGCGAGAATCCAGAGGCGATTACTATCCCTTGCTGAGCAAATTTATGCACTATAGGAATTCTATATTTCTATGTTAAACTCCCTCAAATCTTTGATCTGTAAGCCTTTCATTCACATCAACAGGAATTGGCGGGGTTGCAAGGGATCCCACTATCGGTCCGCCATTTTGAGCAGACGGCTCGATAACGAGGATGGTGGCTGGACCCCCCTCACTGAAGTACAACGGTGACACGACCATCACCAGAGCCCATTACAGAGAACCCCCTCCCATTACAGAGACCTGCGCATTTCATAGACCCCATTACACAGACCCCACCAGAAACCCCCATGAGAGATCCTCACCAGAGGCTCCCCCACAAGATCACCCTTGCCAGCAAAGAGACCTCCCAACAGATAGACCCCCCAGCATAGTGACCCTCCCAGCAGAGACACCCCCCAGCAGAGAGACCCCCAGACCCCTATTAGACCCTCACCAGTGACATGCCCTATTACATAGACCACCACCAGAGACCCTTTAATGGAGAGATCTTGGACTACATCAAAAGAAGTTAAGTGCTTTCTGCAGAGAAAAAGAGGAAGAGAAAGTACTTAACTGTCTTTGATGCGGTCCAGGTGCTGTTAAGCGTAGCTACATGTTTAGAAACATTGCCATTAGTTACACAACAGGGTACGTGAGATCCATTCAAAGTGAAGGGAAGTGAAATTAAACAATCCTGACAGCTGGTTGCGTCTAAGCTGTCAATCACTGCCTTGTAAAACCAATTCCTATTCATTGAATGAAAGTATTACAGATCAACATCTGAGGGACTTAACATAGAAACATAGAATTCCTACAGTGCAGAAGGAGGCCATTCGGCCCATTGAGTCTGCACGACCCACTGAAAGAGCCAGCTAAAATGGTCCACTTCCTCACCCTATCCCCGTAACCCTATGACCCCACCTCACCTGAACATCTTTGTGGGAGGAAACCGGAGTGCCCGGAGGAAACCCACGCAGACATGGGGAGAATGTGCAAACTACACACTGACAGTCACCCAAGCCTGGAAGTGAACCCAGGCCTGTTGCGCTGTGAGGCATCAGTGCTAATCACGGTGCCACCATGCTGTCCATAAACCCAGCTAATGTGGTTTTCACTTTATAGAAATTTAGAGGCGCTGCTTTCCCTGCCTGAGCCAGCAGGTGTATTGCGCAGATGAGTTTTAAAGCAGTGATTTTTTTTCACTGTCTCTGTAATGGATGCGTTTCTGGTGGGGGGTCCCTCTTATGAGGTGGGGGTAGGCAGGATGTGCATTGTGGGGGTGGGAGGTGGACCCTCCGATGGATTTCGGGTTAACTCCCTTAAAGAGTTACCTCCTGCCCTGCTGCTAGGTCCACCGTGCCAGGATTACAGACGGAAATGCCAGCACCAATTCTCGCCTACGTGAATCACAGCCCAGAGGACCGTACAATCAGGTGGGTTTAGAGAATTCGGTGCTCAGCCCATCAATAGGATGCAAATGGGTTATTTGACCTATTTGCATCCTCCCGCTAGTGCAGGTGCAAACCTCTATGCTGCTGCCAGCAGGGCACCGCAGCATCGGAATGGGATTAGCGCCCAGCGCTGATCCGTTTTTTTGGACAACACTGGATCTTTCGCTGCATCGGGAACTCTACTACCAGCAGCAGGGAATCCAGCCCATTATGTTGCTCAATGTGCTAGTCAAATTAAATTTAATCAGTCATTTTCTGTTAATTTTTGTAAAGGATCCAAGTTGTTATCTGCACTTGACATCCAACTGCTCTCCCTATTTTTCTAACATCTTTAAATTTGACACTCTTCATTCGGTAGGAATATTCAGGGAATTTATGTCAATGCGAAGCAAAGGAGATTCAAATCTAAAATCTCTCCCCCACCCCCTTCCCGGGATTTAATAGCAAATCTCTCACTAATACTCGGCTTCCTATGATTCAGTCAACTTCATGTCCCATTCCTGAGTCTACTGTGCATTTTCATGGCTTTGAATAAATACGCTTTGAATAAATACAAAGTCTTTCATGCAGAAAAATAAACTATATATCAGGGAAACTGTCGATCTTTATCTGCAACATCCTTTCAGGTGATGTCTTCCCTTTGTAAACTAAAGTTGGTTACATTTTACTAGTTATTGCGCTTCTCCAATCTGATCCTTGGCAGGGTCCCAATGGTTTTGGCGTTAAAATACCTTTTAGTCATCCGATTCAGATTTGCTATGCTTTCAAAACAAGGATTACTTCTGTTTCTAATCCTGTCGCATCCCAGGTTGATGTTGGTCTCCCACTAAACCTTCTCCATGGTCTCCCAAACACCTTTTGGTAGATGGTACCAGCACTTGGGATTGGTTTGTCTTTAGTCCCTTTCATTAGCCCAGCATCTCTGCGATGCAGAGTTCAAAATACTCTGAGATAATTAGTATTCACAAAGTAACACCAAACAAGAAAGGGCATTTAGAACAAGCGATACAGAAAGCACTCTTTGGGGTAAAAGACACTATTAACATTACATTTAATTTGGACACTGAAATTAAACATTAAAACAATGCCATTACTTGATGGACTAATTCACAGAAAAACATAAACAAAGCCATCAATTTCACCGACAGCAAACCATAACCTATAAAAAGTAATTTATAGTATGGAAATTATTCCATTCAACAGGACTCGAATAAATTGGTTCTGCATTTTTAAGGCAGCACTTTCAATAACATGGTAGACTAGTTAATTACTACTCAGAACAAATGATTTTCCTCTTCTCGTGATTCTTAAGCATAGACTAGTGAATTGCCTACTTGAGAGTTTTACACATTAATGAGACTTATTAAAAAAGCCTCATCTAGAAAAAGCTGATAAAGAACTTTGCATCGCATGTTGATTGCAACATTGTGTTTTCAGTGAAGTGTTGAAACATAAAAATGTAAGCCTTGAAATGCGGTCTTAACCAATGGCAGCAAATTAAACAGGTACACAAGATTTAATGGTTTCTCCAAAGGGACTGACGAGTGCTAAAACTGAATAGGGTCCATGGTGCAACGGTTTAATTTGCTATTTCCTCCCATTTTTCTCATCTTAATTTATAAACTTTAAATATATTATTCATGGCTGCTTTTTACGTAAAATCAGAAGACACAGGAGTAGGATTAGGCCACTCAGCCCATCGAGTCTGCTCCACCATTCAATCATGGCTGATATTTTTCTCATCCCCATTCTCCTGCCTTCTCCCCATAACTCCTGATCCCCCTTATTGATCAAACACCAATCTATCTCTGTTTTAAAGATATCAGTGATTTGGCATCCACAGCCTTCTGCAGCAAAGAGTTCCACAGATTCACCCTCTGGCTGAAGAAATTCCTCCTCATCTCTGTGTAAAAGGATTGTCCCTTTACTCATGTAAAAGATTGATATAGCCATCGGGTAATTACGAAATATTATGATGGCAAACGATTTTGACCAATGTCACGGTTTCAACACGTTAAAATTGCTTTGACAAATCTGCTTTGTGCGATGCATGTTGAACGACAGTACTCTCACAACAGTATGTCTACCTCGACTTGCTGGGAAATCAATGCCCCATTTGCCTGTTCTTGGCAATAAAGCAGATTTACTGTATTAAATGTTCTGACCAATATTGTCTGACAATCTTCACTGCCATCATTCCCCAAGGGCCAATGAGGTGTCAATTTTACTGAATTCCCATCGAAAGATGTTTACAAGAAAGACGTTAAATCTAGGAAAATAATACATGAAATTTCATTTAATCTGGTGCACATTCAATTAACTTGCATCCAAGGCCATTAAAAGCATGATCTCTATATCCCTTTAGTGCCAGCTAAAACTAAATGCGTTGCAGAAATGATAAAGCAACATTCGTTTGCAGAGGAGATTGAAAGAATAATAGATGACGAAAACAAATTACTGCGGATGCTGGAATCTGAAGCAAAAACCAAAAGTACTGGACAATCTCAGGTGTGACAGCATCTGTGGAGAGATAAGGGAGCTAACGTCTTGAGTCTGGATGACTTTTTGTCAAAGGTAGAGAGAACTGGAAATGGGATCAGAGTTATACTGTAGTTGGGGGGGGGGGGGGGGGGGGGGGTGCGTGGGGTGATGGTGCTGGATAAGGGACCAGCGATAGGTGGAGATTGACAAAGATGTGGCGGACAGAAGACAAAAGGAATGTACATGGAGATGATTAAGGCTAAGAAGAGTGCCGATAGTGGCACATAAAAATTGGAATGTGTGAGTGGCAGAACAAGGTGAGCAATGTGTCAAAGGGCAACTAGGAACAGTTGGCCCAAGTAGAGCGGGAGGACGGGGAACAATGGTGACAGCAAGATAGATCGATGGAAAAAATGAAAATAAATTGATAAGACTTAACAGTCTCAACTTGTTGAACTCAATGCTAAGTCCGAAAGTTGATCTAATCGAAAGGCGAGGTGCTCATCCCCCAGTTTGCGCTGGGCTTCACTTGAACATTGCAGCAGGCCAAGGACAGACATGTGGATGTGAGAGCAGGATGGCAAGTTGAAAAAGAGATGGGCAGGTTACTGAACTTGCATATTAAGCTGTACCAAAAGGAAAATTTTTTAAAATTATCTTGTAATACTTCTACATATCACAAAATAGACACAAATTCATTTTTCAACAAAAGAATAGGTGCACTTTGGTGGGGGAGTCAGTTCGAAAAAATGTTCCTCTATCCACTCCTTTTTTAAAAATAAATTTAGAATACCCAATTTTTCTTTTTCCAATTAAGGGGCCAATCCACCTACCCGGCACATCTTTGGGTTGTGGGGGGGGTGAGGCCCACGCAGACACGGGGAGAATGTGCAAACTCTACCCTGACAGTGACCTGGGGCTGGGATCGAACCCCAGACCTCAGCGGCATGAGGCAGCAGTGCTAACCACTATGCCACTGTGCTGCCCTGTGGTTAGCACTACTGACTCACAGCATCAGGGACCCGTGTTCAATTCCAGCCTCGGGTGACTGTGTGGGGTTTGCACTTTTTCCCCATGTCTGCGCGTGTTTCCTCCGGCTGCTCCACTTTCCTCCCACAGTCCAAAGATGCGCAGATTAGCTATGGCTATGCTAAAGGATCCAGAGGGGCAATTTTTTCACACAGAGGATGGTGCGTGACTGGAACGAACTGCCAGAGGCAATAGTAGAGGCAGGTACAATTTTGTCTTTTAAAAAGCATTTAGACAGTTATATGGGAAAGCGGTTTCCTCCCACAGTCGAAAGATGTGCAGGTTAGGTGGATTGGCCATTCTAAATTACCCCTCAGTGTCTAAAGGTTAGTTGAGATTACGGGGATAGAGTGGAGGACTGGGCCTAGGTGGGGGTGATCTTTCTGAAGGTCGGTGCAGACTCGATGGGCTGAATGGTCTTCTCCTGCACTGTCGGGATTCTCTATCTGTCTAATCTCTTTGCTGGAACAATCCAAAACTATTCTGATTGTGCCTCGGACTCGTCTGAACATTATAATTCCTCTGCTCCAAACATTTATCTAATTTCCTTGAAAAGATATCGGATTTTTGCCTCAAATGCATTTTATGGGCATCTTCCAACAACCTTGGGAATAAAGTACTAAGACCATAAGACATTGGAGCATCAGTTAAATATATTATTCATGGCTGCTTTGTACGTAAGATCATAAGACACAGGAGTAGAATTAAGCCACTTGGCCTATCGAGTCTGCTCCACCATTCAATCATGGCTGATATTGTTCTCATCCCCATTCTCCTGCCTTCCCCCATAACCGCTGATCCCCTTATTAATCAAGAACCTATCTATCTCTATCTTAAAGACACTCAGTGATTTGGTCTCCACAGCCTTCTGTGGCAAAGAGTTCCAAAGATTCACCACCCTCTGGCTGAAGAGATTCCTCCTCATCTCCGTTTAAATGGAGCATCCCTTTAGTCTGAGATTGTGTCCTCTGGTTCTACTTTCCTACAAATGGAAACATCCTCTCCACGTCTCCCCTATCCAGACCATGCTGCATCCTGTAAGTTTCAATAATATCCTCCCTCATCCTTCTAAACTGCAACGAGTACAGAACCAGAGTCCTCAACCATTCCTCATATGACAAGCTCTTCATTCCAGGGATCATTCTTGTGAATCTCCTCTGGACCCTATCCAAGGCCAGCACATCTTTCCTTCGATTATGGGGCCAAAACTGCTCACTATAAACCAAATGAGGTCTGACCAGAGCATTACACAGCATCAGAAGTACATCCCTGCTCTTGTATTCCAGTCTTCTCGACATGAACAGAAACATTGCATTTGCCTTCCTAACTGCCAGCTGAATCGGCACGTTAACCTTATTAAGTTGCTTTGTGCTTCTGATTTCCCAAGCATTTCCCCATTTAGAAAATAGTCCATGCCTCCATTCTTCGTTCTAAAGTGCATAACCTCACACATTCCACTTGTTTGCCCAGTCTCCTGACCTGTCCTGTCCCTCCACATCTCTTTGTAGCATCTTAGCAACAGTGCCCTCAGTTCCTTCTTCCAGATCGTTAATGAATATTGTGAAAAGTTGTGGTCTCAGCACCGACCCCTGAGGCACACTAAGTCACTGGCTCCCATCCTGAAAAAGACTCCTTTATTCCCACTCTGCCTTCTGCCAGTCAGCCAATTCTCTCCCTTCAATCTTTTCTTTTTAAAATTTATTCACTCATGCAATGGGAGCTCACATGCGAACATAAGAATTAGGAGCAGGAGTAAGCCACTCGGCCCCTCAAGCCTGCTCCACCGTTTAATAAGATATTGTTTTTTCGGATTGTAACCTCAACTCCACATTCCTGTGTCCCCCGATAACCTTTCACCCACTTGCTCATCAAGAATCCAGCTTGCTCCGCCTTAAAAATATTCAGACTTCTACTGCCCTTTGAGGAGGGCAAAGACCCACGATCCTCAGAACAAAGTTCTCCATCTCGGTCTTAAATGGGCAACTTTATTTTTAAACAATGACCCCTAGTTCTAGATTCTCGCACAAGAGGAAACGTCCTCTCCACATCATCCTGTCAAGGCCCCTCAGGGTCTTATGTTTCAATCAAGTCACTTCTTACTTTTCTAAACTCCAGCGGGTGGAAGCCTAGCCTATCCAACCTTTCCTCACAGACAACTCTTACATTCCAGTCATCAGTCTAGTAAACCTTCTCTGAACTGCTTCCAACACATTTACATCATTCATTAAATAAAGAAACTGATACTACTGTACACTGCATTCCCCCTTTAAGCAGGGCAGCTGCCTTCTTGGAGGTGGTGATGGGGGCTCATTTTAAAATTTCTAACCACATACAGTATTAAGAAACGGCTCCCTAAAAACAGAAATAGCCCACAAGAGCTGAATCCTCCAAATTGCCTTTTAGACTGTCAGGCAACTGGCCTCTTTCATCCAGCTCCCTGCCTTACATCAAACTATGAGATCAAAGGTTTACTCATCCGGTCGTCTGGACAATACTCTCAAAAGCGGAATATTCTACGCAGTCTCCAGCCATACCCCTCAATCTTTACTTTAACCTAGAAAAACTGGCACTTAGCCTCCAGCTCTCTGCTTTAACTCAACCAGAAGATGAAAAGGTTACACGCTCCTTGAACAATACTCATAACCCTGTTCACACCTGGATGCTGATCAGACGTCCAGCCTTGGGAAAAGATCTTTGTTTATGTTTTTATTTGATTTTTAACATTTTAAATATGGAGCACAACAAAAAAATAAGAAAAAAAAATTGCATCCCCCACCTCCATCCTCTAACCACAGTAACACAAAACCTACCACCCCCCACCCCCACCTAGCAGCTGACAGGAACAAACTCTTTAATGTGTAATATAAACAGACCCCATCTCTTGTGGAACCCCTCATTTGCCCCCCTCCCCTCAAAATGAACTTCACCTTCTCCAAGTACAGGAACACACTATTAAGTCCTCCAGCCATACCGCACCGAGGCAGAGAGGCTGACCTCCACCCCAACAGGACCCACTTGTGAGCAATCGGCGAGGTGACGGCTAAAACATCTGCCCCCGCTCCCACCTGCAGCTCCAGCAAGTCCGACACCCCAAATATGGCCCAAGTAGACTGAGCTCCAAATCCACGTGCAGGATTGCCGACATGGTGCTGAAAAACTACCTCCAAAATTTCTCCAACTTCGGGCAGGACTAGAACATGTACATGATTAGCCGGACCTCTCCCACACTGTTCACAAGTATTCTCCACAAACAACCGGCTCATTCTTGACTTAGTCAAGTGTGCCCCGTGCGCCACCTTTAGCTGTATCAACCCCAGCCTTGCAGATGAGGTTGAGGCATTCACCCTCCACAACACCTCACAGCACAACCTGATCTCCAGCACCATCCCCAGCTCCTCCTCCAACGTGCCTTAACCCCTCCAACAATGCCATATCCTCCTCCAAAATCCTCCCATAGATGGCCACGATGATCCCCCCCCCCCCCCCCCCCCCCCCCAACCCTTCCAACAAGGAGGAGGGCGGTGCCACTGGAACAGTTGGGAAAATTTTCACAAAATCCCACACCTTTATTTACCTAAAGCCCTCCCCACGTGGGATCCTAAACTTATCCTTTAACTCCTCCAAACTCGCAAACCGCCCTTCTAGAAATCCCTAAAACCAAGCATCCAGCCTTGCCGGCACAAACCCATGGTTCCCTTAGATCGGCATCAACTTCGACCCTGTCCCTAACCTAAACCTAAAGTGCTGCCAAAATTGACTCCATATATTCAATGTGGCCACCACCACCGGACTCCCTGAATATTTCACTGGGGCAACGGGAGCGGTGCCATTACCAACGCCCACAACCCCAACCAACTATAGGGGCCTGCCTCCATCATAACCACACAGCCCCTGGCTCCCTATTCCAACCCCCCACGTTCTCAGCGTTCACAATCCAATAATAATACAACAGGTTTGGAAGGGCCAGATCCCTGGCCGCCACCCTCTCTGAAGCACCGTCTTCCGAATCCTTGCTACCTTACCTGCCCAAACGACAAAATCCACCCTTCATAAAGAACGCTTTTGGCATAAAATCCACTCGGCACAGAAATAAAAATAAAACCCACGGCAAGATATTCATGGCTACTGCCTGCACCCGACCTGCCAATGACAGGGAAGGCTGTTCCATCTCAACAAATCCGCATTGATCCTACCCACGAGGCTCCTACATTCACAAGGCTCGTGAAATTAAATTTTTGAAGACAGGCCCAAAATCGAACCACCTGCACCCCCAAGGTACCTGAAGTGGGTTGTCGCCACCCGAAACAGCAATCCCCCCTCCACCGGCAAACCAACCAACCCAACTCACGCCCCTGGCGAAGTAACCAAAAAGCACTCTCACTTTTTTTTTTAAAAAGATACACCCTATAATATGAAAAACCACCGAATCTGCTGAGCAGCCCCATTATATCCCCCACCATTGAACCCAGGTTAAAGATGTACAACAACAAATCATTGGCTCTAAACTCTTCCCCCCCCACCAAACTCACTATCCCTCTCCACTTATTGAGCACCTCAGCGCAATGGTCAAGGGCTCTCTCAACAGTGTAAACAGAAAGGGGATTCATGGGGCACCCCTACCTATTTCCCCTATATAACCGAAACTAGCCCGAATTTATCTCATTCGGGCGCACATTCGCCTTTGGTCCCTATATACAATTTAACCCATGCCGCAAACTTAGGCCCAATCCCAAACCTCTCCAACACCGCAAACAAGTACCACTCTACACGGTCAAATGCCTTCTCTGCATCCAGCGCCACCACCACCTCCAGGCTCCCTCCCAACGGAGAGAGCACCATGTTTAACAAACGTTGCACATTCATAGACAACTGCCTACCCTTTACAAACCTCGCCTGATTTTCCCCAATCACCTACGGGAGGCACTCTTCCAACCCAAGCATCAGCACCTTGGCAAGAATCATGGCATCCACATTTAGCAGAGATATTGACCCACACTCCACCATGTCCTTATCATTTTTTAGCAACAGCCTACCCCATTGTCTCCAGGAGTGCCACCATAGCCACTGCATCCTCAAACATTTCCCCCAGCCTATCCAAAAACGTTGAATAAAACTCCACCTGGAACCCATTCGGCCCTTTGCATCTTCCCTATTGCTTCCCAAACCACTTCAATCCCCAATGGTTCCTCCAATCATGCCCTCTCCTCCTCTCTTACTCCAGGGACACTCCAACCCCCCCTACCCTCAAGAAATCCCTCATATATGACTTGTTCCCGGGGGGCTCTGACCTGTACAACATTTTCTTGTACCCTTGGATAGTTTCTTGCCCCCTTATAATATAGGTTTGTAGTCATTTTATTAACTATATCCTGCCTGGAGGAATGCAGCACATAAAACACTTCATGTTGAATTTGTTTGAAGTGTCAGCTTCAGAGGTGAATTGGCCTTTATTATTTTCTCACTCCCTTAACCCTTCAGTTCTCACAAAGATTAAACTAGGAAATTTAATTGTGGCCAATTTGATTAATCTGATCACGTCTTATGTACATTCTCACAGGATAACAAGCTGGTTTAGCACACTGGGCTAAATCGCTGGCTTTTAAAGCAGACCAAGGCAGGCCAGCAGCCCAGTTCAATTCCCGTACCAGCCTCCCCGAACAGGCGCCAGAATGTAGCGACTAGGGGCTTTTCATAGTAACTTCATTGAAGCCTACTTGTGACAATAAGCAATTTTCATTTCATTTTCAACTGTAGTTATAACCTGCAGCCAGAAATTAATTGGTTACATCGTCATTTCAATCTTTCCAGTCCATATTACAGACAATGCACATTTAAAATAGTACCACTAATATTTCAAGCAAAAACTTTGTATGTAAATATCACAAAGGAAGCTTCATTGGAATTTCCATTTCATCATATTCTAATGACAAAGCTGGGAACATCGCTTACAGTGTTAAATATTATAATTCAGTGATACCGAAATATACAGCTGTTGCATCGTCCTATCACCTGCATACATAATGTCACTTGCATTCTTAAAACAAAAACAGATCAAATAAAATCACCAAGTAATAATGCATGATGACATTCCATTTAACTATTTGTCCCCATCTCTTCCCAGAGCACCATATTGCTTATCGCTAATTTGAATGGAATGGTAACACAACAAAAGCTGTCTAAATGGTGTACAGTACTATTTTTTTTAATAAATTTAGAGTACCCAATTATTTTTTCCAATTAAGGGGCAATTTAGTGTGGCCAATCCACCTACTCTGCACATCTTTGGGTTGTGGGGGCGAAACCCACGCAGACACGGGGAGAATGTGCAAACTCCACACGGACAGTGACCCAGAGCCGGGATCGAACCTGGGACCTCAGCGCCGTGAGGCAACTGTGCTAACCACTAGGCCACAGTGCTGCCCTGGTGTACAGTACTATGACTGAATCATTGTACCATGACAGTGTCTGTGCCACATTTCATATCTCAACCATAATTCTTATTTTTTTAATCAATGCATCAGCAGCATAACATAAAACCTTGATTATAATACATCTCTACAACTTTAAAAAAACAAGAAAGTTTTCAGAACAGTTATGCTACATTTAGAACAAAAACAAAGAACAGCACAGCAAAGAGCAGGAGATTGGGCCTCGGTGCCGTGCTCTTTTGGAGAGTCAGTACAGACTTGATGGGCCGAATGGCCTCCTTCTGCACTGTAGGAATTCTATGATTCTTTGTAGGGAGTTGATCAAAGGGGTGGCACGGTGATGCAGTGGTTAGCACTGCTGCCAAGGTTCATTCCCGGCCCCGAGCCTCTGTCGGTGTGGTGTTTGCACATTCTCTCCGTATCTGTGTAGGTCTCACCCCCGCAAACCCAAAGATGTGTAAGGTAGGTAGACTGGTAACGCTAAATTGCCCCTTACTTGGAAAAAAATAACGGGCACTCAAAACGTATTTTAAAAAAGGAGTGGCCAAGGCATGAGAGGTACATTTTTAAATGCTACCTCGTCAGAAGTCAAGAGAAACCCAAGTGCATGCCAATTTGTTTAACCAGTGTGTGTTGTTCTGTGTCACAAATGTGGTTTCCTGTCCTTTTCAAATCAAGTAGTGAGTCCTGAAATTATTTTTCTTAAACTAGATATAGGTTGCACTTACAAACGCTTTAAACAATGACACATCCATCTATTTCATTCCAACCAAAACTTTTGTGGGAGAAAATATAATTCAATGTTATAAAGTAACTGGTAGTGTATTCTGGTACAATTGTTTCCTCCCCTTGCCGGGACAGAAGTCCTCTGAGAGTTTAATATTATGAGCATTACAATATATTACAGTATAGTATACCTATATTCATGTCATTGCACAGAAAAAAAAACATAATTCACTAAATACACGGTCATTGTAGCAGCTTAATTAGCACAAAAAGGAGAAAGAAATCTGTTTTCAATGCCATCTGTCATCAATTACCCATTTTCATACATCTCAAACATAAAATATTTCAGGAAAAACCACATCAGTTCTGTAAACAGCCCCATAAATATACCAAGAGCAGTGTTACAGATGTGTAAATTAATCCCAAAAGGCTTTGTGCCAATATGATGCGTTATTACTACATCAGGTGTCATCAACCTTCCCAGAAAATGCTATTTTTATTGGGAAATATTTTGTTTTTGGATGGCAGAGCCTCGAGGCCTAATGAGAACAAATAACGTCTGCACTTTTGAATGACAGTGACAGCATTTCTTCCGTCAAACTACAAGCCTGCAAATGTTTACGCCCTTGGTCCAAAACCAAATTATTATTTAACACTTGTCACCATGGAGAACAAAAGCAGACAGCATAGTAATACATAATGGGCTCGTTTTTTTTAAAGAGCTGCTGTTGCACGTATCTGATATCGTTTCATGCCTTACACGTGTATCATTTAGGTTATTATATAAATGAAGATTAAAGGAAAGTCGAAAACAAAAAAAATTAGAGATTATTGCCCATGATATTTCAGCTCATGCGCGCAGAGGAACAAATGGGTCCAGTCATGCATCTGGAATATTATGTGTACTCTCAAGACAGAGGATGGTCAACAAAAATAAGAACACGATATTACTAAAATGCAAAGTGAATAGAAAATGATACATAGTGAAAGAACAAAAAGATTACCATGATTTCATGAATAGTCAATTTGTAACCAAGTGGCAGTTCCAGTACAATTCACTCTATATTCTGTCCATGTTAATGCTGTTGCATCCATTTCAAACAATATTTTTCCATTTTTTTGTCTTTTATGAACCCACTATTTCTTGTTATCCCTTTCTTTCTATCTGTCAAAGATTTTATCTTCTGGTGCACAGCATCCATAGTGATTTCTTTCCAGTTCCAATATTTCATCACACATCTCATTATACCATTTCTCTTTAGCCTGACAACATGCAGTCTTCATTTTCTTTTCAATTTTATCAAACTCGGGTGTGTTTCTTTTCTTTCCTCTATCATTGCTAGTATCTCATCTGTCATCTACCCCTTGTCCCAACTTTGTTTTCAGTTTGATAATATTTCCTTTGCACTCTGACAATGTTACAGTGCAAAATGAGGCCATTTGGTCCATCGTGTATTCACCAACTCTCCAATGAGCAATTCCCTCAGTGCCATTCTCCTGTCTTTTCTCCATAATGCTGCACATTCTTCCTTTTCAGCTAACAGTCCAATTCCCTTTTGAATGTGTCATGGGAAAGTCACTCTACGAAATGCTTGTCTTCTCAAGTGGCTGCAGTGATGTCATTGTGTGGGTGGAGCTGGGCTCTGGCTCTGCTTTTTACTTTCGTTTTGTGCTGGAAGCTGTTTTGGGCTCTGAGTTTTAGTTTCGTTTTCAGTTGGAGAGCTGCATTCAAACTAAGGAGGTGTATTTTGGTCTCTCACTGCATGCAGATCATTAAGTGATCTGGAATGTCTCCAGATCACTTAATGATTTCAAAGTAATATCTGTTTCTGTAAGGAATGCCAACCTACTGATCCAGCAGAGGGCAGCAGAGCGGAGCTACTGATTGCCTGTTCCGGGGAGATTTGCATACGTGCAGTGCGGTCAGCCTAATTTGAAGGTGTACCTGCGAAAGAGACCCGAGGAGTTCGAGTGCAAGCAAGCATCCAGCAGAGGGCAGCAGAGTGGAGCTACTGATTGCCTGTTCCGGGGAGATTTGCATACGTGCAGTGCGGTCAGCCTAATTTGAAGGTGGTTTGTGAAGGGGCTGTTGTCAAGTGACAATTAAACCCGAAACACTTCCTCAGTGTTTCCCTCCCTACGCCCTCCTCTAACCAAAAAAAAACAACCGTGGTTGTCGGGAAGGTAAGTTTATCTCTTTAAAAACTTACCTTGAAGGGTGACATCACAGCAAAGCAGTCACCTGATTGGTTGGCAAGGAAAGTGCTCCAATTAGCAGTTGCTGGGAGAAATTTAACTCTTCGTGTGTTGGTGAGTATTGTGATTGGTAAGTAAAATCTTTATTCATTTCACTTAATAATTATTTGATACTATATTTGTAATCAGTTAAGATAAAAGGTAAAAATGGCAGGAGATCCCAGACCCGTGTTATGCTCCTCGTGCGCAATGTGGGAGTTCAGGGACGCAACCGATGCCCGTGACTTCTTCATGTGCGGGAAGTGTGTCCAGCTGCAGCTCCTGTTAGACCGCATGATGGCTCTGGAGCTGCGGATGGACTCACTTTGGAGCATCCGCGATGCTGAGGAGGTCGTGGATAGCACTTTCAGTGAGTTGGTCACACCGCAGATTAGGATTGGTGACGGAGACAGGGAATGGGTGACCAAAAGGCAGAGAAAGAGCAGGAAGGCAGTGCAGGTGTCCCCTGCGGTCATCTCCCTCCAAAACAGGTATACCATTTTGGATACTGTTGGGGGAGATGACTCACCAGGGGAAGGCAGTAGTAGCCAGGCTCACGGCACCGTGGCTAGCTCTGCTGCACAGAAGGGCGGGAAAAAGACTGGCAGGGCTATAGTCATAGGGGATTCAATTGTAAGGGGAATAGACAGGCGTTTCTGTGGTCGAAAACGAGACTCCCGAATGGTATGTTGCCTCCCGGGTGCTCAGGTCAGGGATGTCTCCGATCGGCTGCAGGACATACTGAAGGGGGAGGGTGAACAGCCAGTTGTCGTGGTGCATATAGGCACCAACGATATAGGTTAAAAAAAGGGATGAGGTCCTACAATCAGAATTTAGGGAGTTAGGACATAAGTTAAAAAGTAGGACCTCAAAGGTAGTAATCTCAGGATTGCTACCAGTGCCACAGGACAGTCAGAGTAGAAATTCAAGAATAGTCAGAATGAATACATGGCTTGAGAGATGGTGCAGGAGGGAGGGGTTCAGATTTTTGAGACATTCTGGGGGCGGTGGGACCATTACAAACCGGATGGTCTACACCTGGGCAGGACTGGAGCCAATGTCCTAGGGGGTGCTTTTGCTAACACTGTTGGGGAGGTTTTAAACTAATGTGGCAGGGGGATGGGAACCAGATTAGGAAGTTAGAGGTCAGTAAAGAAGCAGCAACTAAAGCCAGTAAGGTACGAGACAATAAACTCAATGTGACTAAGGGGAAGAGTAGACAGGGAAGAGATGATGAACACAAAGGTGGTCTGAGGTGCATTTGTTTTAATGCGAGAAGTGTAGCAGGTAAGGCAGATGAATTTAGGGCTTGGATCAGTACCTGGGAATATGATGCTATTGGTATTACTGAGACTTGGTTGAGGGAAGGGCAGGACTGGCAACTGAATATCCCAGGGTATAGATGCTTCAGGAGGGATAGAGAGGGAGGTAGAAGGGGTGGAGGAGTTGCATTACTGGTCAGAGATGATATCACAGCTGTGATTAAGGAGGGCATGACGGAGGATTTGAGCACTGAGGCAATATGGGTGGAGCTGAGAAATAGGAAGGGTGCAGTAACATTGTTGGGACTTTACTACAGGCCTCCCAAAAGCGAGCATGAAGTAGAGGTACAAATATGCAGACAGATTATAGAAAAATGTAGGAGCAATAGGGTGGTTGTGATGGGAGATTTTAACTTCCCCAACATTGAATGGGATTCGTGTAGTGTTGGAGGCGTAGACGGAGCAGAGTTTGTAAGGAGCATCCAGGAGAGTTTTTTAGAGCAGTATGTAAATAGTCCAACTCGGGAAGGGGCCATACTGGACCTGGTATTGGGGAATGATCCCGGCCAGGTGGTTGATGTTTCAGTCGGTGATTACTTTGGGAATAGCGATCACAATTCCGTAAGTTTTAGAATACTCATGGACAAGGACAAGAGGGGTCCGAAAGGAAGAGTGCTAAATTGGGGAAAGGCAGAGTATAACAAAATTCGGCAGGAGCTAGGGAATGTGGATTGGGAGCAGATGTTTAAGGGTAGATCCACATTTGAAATGTGGGAGTCTTTTAAGGAAAGGTTGATTAGAGTGCAGGACAGACATGTTCCTGTGAAAATGATAGATAGAAATGGCAAGATTAGGGAATCATGGATGACGGGTGAAATTGTGATACTAGCTAAGATGAAAAAGGAAGCATACATAGGATTGAGGCAACTCAAAACTGATGAAGCTTTGGAGGAATATCGGGAAAGTAGGACGAATCTCAAACGCGCAATAAAGAGGGCTAAAAGGGGTCATGAAATATCTTTGGCTAACAGGGTTAAGGAAAATCCCAAAGCATTTTATTCGTATGTAAGGAGCAAGAGGGTGATTAGAGAAAGGATTGGCCCACTTAAAGAAAAAAGAGGGAATTTATGCGTGGACTCAAAGGAAATGGGTGAGATTCTTAATGAGTACTTTGCATCGGTATTCACAAAGGAGAGGGACAAGATGGATGTTGAGGCTAGGGATGGATGTTTAAATACTCTCGGTCAAGTTGTCATACGGAAGAGGGAAGTTTTGGGTATTCTGAAAGACATTAAGGTGGACAAGTCCCCAGGACCGGATGGGATCTATCCCAGGTTACTGAGGGAAGCGAGGGTCGAAATGGCTGGGGCCTTAACAGATATCTTTGCAGCATCCTTGAGCACGGGTGAGGTCCCGGAGGACTGGAGAATTGCTAATGTTGTCCCTTTGTTTAAGAAGGGTAGCAGGGATAATCCAGGGAATTATAGACCTGTGAGCTTGACGTCAGTGGTAGGCAAACTGTTGGAGAAGATACTGAGGGATAGGATCTATTCACATTTGGAAGAAAATAGACTTATCAGTGATAGGCAGCATGGTTTTGTGCAGGGAAGGTCATGTCTTACAAACCTAATAGAATTCTTTGAGGAAGTGACAAAGTTAATTGATGAGGGAAGGGCTGTAGATGTCGTATACATGGACTTTAGTAAGGCGTTTGATAAGGTTTCCCATGGCAGGTTGATGGAAAAAGTGAAGTCGTATGGGGTTCAGGGTGTACTAGCTAGATGGATAAAGAACTGGCTGGGCAACAGGAGACAGAGAGTAGTGGTGGAAGGGAGTGTCTCAAAATGGAAAAGGGTGACTAGTGGTGTTCCACAGGGATCCGTGCTCGGACCACTGTTGTTTGTGATCTACATAAATGACCTGGAGGACGGTATAGGTGGTCTGATTAGCAAGTTTGCAGATGATACTAAGATTGGTGGAGTTGCAGATAGCGAGGAGGACTGTCAGAGAATACAACAAAATATAGATAGATTGGAGAGTTGGGCAGAGAAATGGCAGATGGAGTTCAATCCAGGCAAATGCGAGGTGATGCATTTTGGAAGATCAAATTCAAGAGCGGACTATATGGTCAATGGAAGGGTCTTGAGGAAAATTGATGTGCAGAGAGATCTGGGAGTTCAGGTCCATTGTACCCTGAAGGTGGCAACGCAGGTTGATAGAGTGGTCAAGAAGGCATACAGCATGCTTGCCTTCATCGGACAGGGTATTGAGTACAAGAGTTGGCAGGTCATGTTACAGTTGTATAGGACTTTGGTAAGGCCACATTTGGAATACTGCGTGCAGCTCTGGTCGCCACATTACCAGAAGGATGTGGATGCCTTGGAGAGGGTGCAGAGGAGGTTCACCAGGATGTTGCCTGGTATGGAGGGTGCTAGCTATGAAGAAAGGTTGAGTAGATTAGGATTGTTTTCGTTGGAAAGACGGAGGTTGAGGGGGGACCTGATTGAGGTCTACAAAATATGAGAGGTATGGACAGGGTGGATAGCAACAAGCTTTTCCCAAGAGTGGGGGTGTCAGTTACAAGGGGTCACAATTTTCAATGGGAGTGTCCCTGGAGGAGGCGGGGCCCGGCAGGGCGAAAGCGCCGGCTTTCTGCGGGGTTCCCGTGCTGTGAGAGGGAGGGGGTGTGTTTTCTTTCCCCGCGCAGGAGCGGGGGGAGGGTGGACTCGTTGACGGGCACAATGGAGGAGGGGCAGTCCCACGTTGGGAGGAGCCGAAAGTAGGGCGGGAGCAGCCGGGGTCAGCAGAAGTTAGCTGGCTCATGGGAGTGCTGTAGAGGGGGGGGGCGCGGCTAGGAGGGGTCCTAGCCTTGGGGGGGGGGGGGGGGGGGGGGGTACCGGGTTGCTGCTGAAACGGTCAGGAAGGAGCTGGAGGACGCAAGGGGTGCTGGAGGGGGGGGGGGGGGGGAGTTGCCGCCGTGGGAAACTGGCAGAGCGTGGGACGCTGGCCGGGGGTGGGCAAGGGATGGGGTATGGCTAATCGGCAGGGGAAGGGGGCAGGGAGCCCTCGGATCCGGCTGATAACCTGGAATGTGAGGGGGCTGAATGGGCCGGTCAAAAGGGCCCGAGTATTTACGCACCTGAAGGGACTGAAGGCGGATGTGGCCATGCTCCAGGAGACACACCTGAGAGTGGTGGACCAGGTCCGGCTGAGAAAGGGGTGGGTGGGCCAAGTATTCCACTCAGGGCTGGATGAGAAGAGTAAGGGGGTGGCGATCCTGGTGGGGAAGAAGGTGTCGTTTGAGGCGTTGAAGGTGGTGGCTGACAGTGGCGGGAGGTACGTGATGGTGAGTGGCAAGCTGCAGGGGGAGCGGGTAGTGTTGGTGAATGTTTATGCCCCAAATTGGGACGATGCGGGGTTTATGCGGCGTATGTTGGGCCGCATTCCGGACCTGGAGGCGGGGGACCTGATCATGGGGGGGGGGTACTTTAACACAGTACTGGATCCCCCATTGGATCGATCCAAGTCCCGGACGGGTAGGAGGTCGGCGGCGGCTAAGGTGTTGAGGGGATTTATGGACCAGATGGGGGGGGGGTGGACCCTTGGAGGTTTGCGAGGCCAAGGGCCAGGGAATACTCGTTTTTCTCCCATGTACATAAGGCCTACTCGAGGATTGATTTTTTTTTGTCCTGAGCAGGGGGCTGGTGTCGAGGGTGGAGGAAGTGGAATACTCCGCCATTGACATTTTGGATCATGCCCCGCACTGGATGGACCTCGGACTGGGGGAAGAGAGGGACTAACGTCCGCTCTGGCGCATGGAGGTGGGGCTGTTGGCAGAAGAGGAGGTGGCCGGGAGGGTTCGGGATGTATCGAGAGGTACCTCGAGGCCAATGATAACGGGGAGGTTCGGGATGGGGACGGTCTGGGAGGCATTGAAGGCGGTGATGAGGGGGGAATTGATCTCCATCCAAACCCATAGGGAGAGGGGGGAGCAGAGGGAAAGGTAAAGACTGATAGGGGAGATGGTGCAGGTGGATAGGAGATATGCGGAGGCCCCAGAGGAGGGATTGCTGGGGGAGAGGCGTAGCCTTCAGGCCAGATTTGACCTACTGACGACCAGAAAGGCGGAAGCTCTGTGGAGGAAAGCACAGGGGGCGGTGTATGAATACGGGGAGAAGGCGAGCAGGATGCTGGCTCACCAGCTCCGGAAGCGAGACGCGGCCAGGGAGATTGGGGGAGTGATGGATAGAGCTGGGAAGGTGGTGCGGAGGGGGGTAGATGTCAATGGGGTCTTCAGGGACTTCTATGGGGAATTGTACCGGTCTGAACCCCCAGTGGAGGGGGGTGGAATGGGGTGCTTCTTGGACAAGTTGCGATTCCCGAGGGTAGAAGAGGAGCAGTTGGAGGAACTAGGGGCGCCGATCGAGCTGGAGGAGGTGGTCAAAGGGATAGGGAGCATACAGTCGGGGAAGGCGCCGGGGCCGGACGGGTTTCTGGCTGAATTCTATAAAAAGTATTTGGACCTGTTGGGCCCCCTGTTGGTCCGGACCTTTAACGAGGCAAGGGAGGGGGGGGCTCTGCCCCCAACTATGTCACGGGCGCTCATTTCCTTGATCCTGAAGCGGGACAAGGACCCTCTGCAGTGTGGATCATATAGGCCGATTTCGCTGCTGAACGCCGACGCTAAGCTGCTGGCAAAGATCCTGGCCACTAGAATAGAGGATTGTGTGCCTGGGGTCATACTTGAGTACCAGACGGGGTTTGTGAAGGGAAGGCAGCTGAACACAAACGTACGAAGGCTTCTCAACGTCATTATGATGCCGGCTGTGGAAGGGGAGGCAGAGATAGTGGTGGCATTAGATGCGGAGAAGGCCTTCGATAGGGTTGAGTGGGAGTACTTGTGTGAGGTGTTGGAGAGGTTTGGGTTTGGGGAGGGGTTTATCCGGTGGGTGAGGCTGCTCTACGAGGCCCCGATGGCAAGTGTAGCCACAAATAGGAGGAGGTCGGAGTACTTTCGGCTCTATCAGGGGACGAGACAGGGGTGCCCCCTGTCCCCCTTGCTCTTCGCGTTGGCGATTGAGCCCCTGGCCATGGCACTGAGGGAGTCAAGGAACTGGAAGGGCCTGGTGCGGGGTGGGGAGGAGCATCGAGTGTCGCTGTACGCGGACAACCTGTTGCTGTATATGGCGGACCCGGTGGGGGGGATGCCGGAGGTGATGAGGATTCTTAGGGAATTCGGGGGTTTCTCGGGGTACAAGTTGAACCTGGGCAAGAGTGAGGTGTTTGTGGTGCATCCGGGGGATCAAGGGGAGGGGATTGGTAGGCTCCCATTGAAGCAGGCAGGGAAGAGCATCAGGTACCTAGGGGTCCAGGTGGCGGGGAACTGGGGGGCCCTGCACAAGCTCAACCTCACAAGATTGGTGGAGCAGATGGAGGAGGAGTTTAAGAGATGGGATATGTTACCGCTGTCACTGGCGGGGAGGGTGCAGTCCGTCAAGATGACGGTGCTCCCGAGGTTTTTGTTCCTGTTCCAGTGCCTCCCCATCCTTATCCCGAAGGCCTTTTTTAGGAGGGTCAACAGGAGTATCACGGGATTTGTGTGGGCGCATGGGACTCCGAGGGTTCGAAGAGTGTTCCTGGAACGAGGCAGGGATAGGGGGGTGCTGGCGTTGCCCAACCTGTGGGTACTACTGGGCGGCCAACTGGTGCGTAAGTGGGTAATGGACGAGGAAGGGGCAGCGTGGAAGAGGATGGAGGTGGCGTCTTGTGTGGGCACGAGCCTGGAGGCACTAGTAACGGCGCCGTTGCCGCTCCCTCCAACGAGGTATACCACGAGCCCGGTGGTGGCGGCTACCCTCAAAATTTGGGGGCAATGGAGACGGCACAGGGGAGAAATGGGGGGCTCGATGGAGGCCCCGATACGGGGGAACCATCGGTTCGTCCCAGGGAGCATTGATGGTGGATTTCTGGGCTGGCACAGGGCAGGGGTTAGGAGGTTGAGGGACCTGTTTGTGGAGGGGAGGTTCGCGAGCTTGGGGGAGTTAGAGGGGAAGTTTGGGCTCCCCCCGGGGAACATGTTTCGGTACATGCAGGTTAGGGCGTTTGCCAGGCGGCAGATGGAGGGGTTCCCCTTGTTGCCCCCACGTGGGGTACGGGAAAGGGTGCTCTCGGGGGTGTGGGTCGGAGGAGGGAGGATTTCGGACATATACCGGGTAATGCAGGAGGTTGACGAGGCCTCGGTGGAGGAACTGAAGGGTAAATGGGAAGAGGAGCTGGGTGAGGAGATTGAGGAGGGGACGTGGACGGATGCCCTGGAGAGAGTGAATTCCTCCTCTTCCTGTGTGAGGCTTAGCCTCATACAGTTCAAGGTGCTGCATAGGGCCCACATGACTGGGTCGAGGATGAGCAGGTTTTTCGGGGGAGAGGACAGGTGTGCTCGGTGCTCGGGTAGCCCAGCAAACCACGCCCATATGTTTTGGGCGTGCCCAGCGTTGGGGGAGTTTTGGAAGGGGGTAGCAAGGACGGTGTCGAGGGTGGTGGGATCCAGGGTCGAGCCAGGCTGGGGACTCGCAATTTTTGGGGTTGCGGTGGAGCCGGGAGTGCAGGAGGCGATAGAGGCCGGTGTTCTGGCCTTTGCGTCCCTAGTAGCCCGGCGGAGGATCTTGCTCCAATGGAAGGATGCGAGGCCCCCAAGCATGGAGGCCTGGATCTCTGATATGGCGGGGTTCATTAAATTGGAGAGGGTGAAATTTGCCCTGAGGGGATCAGTACAAGGGTTTTTCAGGCGGTGGCAGCCTTTTCTGGACTTCCTGGCGGAAAGGTAGGGAAATAGGCCGATAGCAGCAGCAACCCGGGGGGTAAGGATTGGGGGGAGGGAGAACTGTGCACATAGGTTTGTGGAGGGTGCTATCTCTCTCTTTTGTGTTTTTTTCTTTTTTCTTTTTCTTTGTTTTTGTTCTTTCCTTTTGTTTGAAGTTGCTCTTGGAACTGGGGAGGTATTGTTCATGGGGTGTTACCGTGGTTGTATGTTAATAGAGTTAAGATGTTTATATTTTGTATTTTGTAAAAATTTCAATAAAAATTATTTTTTTAAAAAAACAAGGGGTCACGATTTCAAGGTGAGAGGGGGAAAGTTTACGGGAGATGTGCGTGGAAAGTTTTTTACGCAGAGGGTGGTGGGTGCCTGGAACACTTTACCAGCGGAGGTGGTAGAGGCAGGCACGATAGCATCATTTAAGAAGCATCTAGACAGGTATATGAATGGCGGGAACAGAAGGAAGTAGACCTTGGAAAATAGGAGACAGGTTTAGATAAAGGATCTGGATCGGCGCAGGCTGGGAGGGCCGAAGGGCCTGTTCCTGTGCTGTAATTTTCTTTGTTCTTTGTTCTTACTATCTTTGTTAAAAAGGGTCTTTGGGCAGCACGGTAGCACAAGTGGCTTCACAGCGCCAGGTCCCAGGTTCGATTCCCTGCTGGGTCACTGTCTGTATGGAGTCTGCACGTTCTCCCCGTGTCTGCGTGGATTTCCTCCGGGTGCTCCGGTTTCCTCCCACAGTCCAAAGATGTGCAGATTAGGTGGATTGGCCATGATAAATTGCCCTTAGTGGCCAAAAAAGATTAGGAGGGGTTAGTGGGTTACTGGGATAGGGTGGGTGAAGGCTTAAGTGGGTCGGTGCAGACTCGATGGGCTGAATGGCCTCCTTCTGCACTATGTTCTATGTTCTTGACATTTGGATGTTGTTGGGAACGTTACTACGGGATACCTATAGAGTACTGTATCTTTGGGGTAGGTATCAGTGTTGGTAGTTGATACGGTGTTTACTGTGTGTTTATAAAATGTTAACTGGATTCATAGAATAAACATTATTTTGTTTAAAAATACTTTAGATCTCTGTTGCATCACACCTGTAAAGTGGGTCCTTTTGGTCCCCATAACCAAAGTCCATTAAAGGTTGTGGGTCAGGTGAACTCCATGATATACTTTGGTGTTCTCTAAACCCTGGCCAATAATAAATACTCTGATTGAACCCAAGTCCACCACACTTGCAAACAGTGCATTCCAGAGCTGAACCACTCGCTGCATGAAATCATTTGTTCTCAAAATTGCGTTTGCTTCTTTTGCAAATTACGTTAAATTTGTGCCCTCTCGTTTTCAGTCCTTTCTTGAGGGAAGCAGTTTTTTTCCATCTGTTCTGTCCAGACACACTCATGATTTTCAATATCTCTATCAAATTTCCTCTTGGGGGCAGCACGGTGGCACAGTGATTAGCATTGCTGCCTACGGCGCTGAGGACCCGGGTTCGAATCCCGGCCCTGGGTCACTATCCGTGTGGAGTTTGCACATTCTCCCCGTGTCTGCATGGGTTTCACCCCCACAACCCAAAAGATGTGCAGGATAGGTAGATTGGCCATGCTAAATTGCCCCTTAATTGGAAAAATAATTGGGTACTCTAAAAAAAAAATTTTTAAATTTCCTCTTGGTACTTTTCCCCAAGGAAAACAGCCCAAACTTCTCCACTCTATCTTCATAACTTAAGTTCCTCATCTCTAGAACCATTCTCATGAATCTTTTCTGTACTCTCTCCAATGCTTTCACATCCTTCCTCAAGTACGGAGCCTGGAACTCAAAGGATACTCCAACTGAGGCCGAATTAGTGTCTTATACATATTCAACATAATCTCTTTGCTCTTGTACTCTATATCCCCATTAATAAAGCCGAGGATACGGCATGCTTTATCAATAGCTCTCTCAACCTTTCCTCTACTTTCATTAGCTTATACTAGTGCCCTAGTCGCCACACTCCGCCGGGTACACGGAGGAAGAATTCAGAATGGCCAATTCACCTAATAAGCATGTCTTTCGGGACTTGTGGGGGGAAACCGGAGCGCCCTGAGGAAACCAACACAGACATGGGGAGAACCGGTTGACTCCGCACAGACAATGACCCAAGGCGGGAATTGAACCTGTATCCCTGGCACGGTGAAGCAACAGTGCTAACCACTGTGTTACTATGCCGCCCTTATATCATTATTGGCTGATAGATGCGTTACTGAAATGTGACACTGACAATAAAGGTATGAGATTTATTCAGAGCTGAGATTGGGATCAAATAACAATCATCAGCTCAGGAGAGGGACACTCAGATTGCTTCAAATGAAGAGGGAAATACGACAAGACTGTGCACTATAGCTAAAATTATTCAGTCTGTATACAGAACAAATATTCAGAGAATTAGATATACTTCCAGTGGTAAAAACTGGAGACAAGAACATGAAAAAATTGCAGTATTGCTGACAACACAGCACCACTTCCAGAATTAGAAGAGATCTGACAAAATATCACAGATTGAGTAAAATCTAAAAGTTTAGACAATGGAACAGGTATGAACACCAAAATGACAAAAACAATGGTAGTCAAAAGGAATGCATTTGAAGAAACTAGAGTGAAGATTGAAGTGGTGTAACACTGGAACAAAAAGTTTGTCTATTCAGGACAAATGGAAACAGATGATGACAGATATGGTGCAGAAATTAGAAGGAAGCTGGAGAGAGACAGGAGTAATTTTGTGCAGATGTGGGACGTGTTAACTCGTAAACTCAAGCTTATAACAAGGAAAAAAACACACGAGATGTTACATTCTATCCACTTTACTGTATGCCTCAGAAACCTGAACAATAAATAAATTGACACCTTTGAAATGTTATAAGTGTGTGCTAAGAATTCTATATACAGACCATAAGATATATGAAAAGGTACTTTAAATTGCAAGAGCAAAAAGAGCTCTAAAAACAGAAAGGAAAATGTCAACATTTTGACTATTTGATCAGAGCAGAAAAGCTACAGGGACCTCTGCCAGAGGGCAACAGAAAGAGGGGTTGACCTCAGCATTGCTGGATCATGGGAATGGCCGCCGGCAAGCTACAGTGGATGTGTCAGGATGGCGTAAGACAGACTGTCATACCATGACAACAGATTTCTTGGCAGGAGTACAAGCAGCAGCCATAGCAGACAATTACAGCAATTGTTCCGTAATTAGAAATCAATTCTCTCCGTGTTTGTACTTTGTATCAGTGGAGGGGGTTAATTCTGCTTAATTCTTAAAATGCTGGGTATGTTTTGTAGCAAATAAAATCAAAGACTGATAAGCTCTTATACTGAACATTTTGAATTCCATTGTCTGGCCAATTCTCATTCTTCACTATTCCTCTGCTTCAATGGAACTGGTCGGCGAATAATACAAACCCAAAATACAGTGTATGCTGGAAACATGAAATTCAAGCAGAAAGTGCTGGAAATACTCAGCAGGTCGCCTGTCATTTAATTCAACATCCACTCTTACCCCTCTCATCAACCTCCTGCACTGTTCCAATAAAGCTCAGCAGAGGCTCGAGAAACAGCACTGCATCTTTTGATTAGGTACTTCACTACTTCAGACCATAATATCAGCCCTTTATTTTTTAGTTTGGTGTTTTTGGATAGCAGCCGTTCGCGCTGACATTCTTCTCCCATTTACATCTTTTCTTGACCTATTTATTGTTTTTTTCTTTATTACGGGTCAATTATGATTTATCCGAATTACACTTTGGATTTCAGATAATTTGGGTTTTTAGATACCACATATAGGCCTAGACATATTTACATTGCAATGGGCAAAGCTGAGACGAGCTATAGACTACATTAAATACTGTAGTATGGCTACAAACGTTTGATGCAACACTGAATAATAAATACAGTAATAAATACAGGACGCCTGTGATAAATTCCTATCCATGGGGCAACGCGGTAGCACAGTGGTTAGCACTGCTGTCTCTCAGCGCCAGGGACCTGGATTCAATTCCCGCCTTGGGTGACTGTGTGGAGTTTGCACTTTTCCCTTGTGTGTGTGGCTTTCCTCCGGGTGCTCCAGTTTCCTCCCACAGTCCAAAGGTGTGCAGGTAAGTGGATTGGCTATGCTAAAGTGCCCCTTTGTGGACAAAGATGTGCACGTTAATAAGAACATAAGAACATAAGAACTAGGAGCAGGAGTAGGCCATATGGCCCCTCGAGCCTGCTCCGCCTTTCAATAAGATCATGGCTGATCTTTTGTGGGCTCAGCTCCACTTTCCGGCCTGAACACCATAACCCTTAATCCCTTTATTCTTCAAAAAACTATCTATCTTTATCTTAAAAACATTTAATGAAGGAGCCTCAACTGCTTCACTGGGCAAGGAATTCCATAGATTCACAACCCTTTGGGTGAAGAAGTTCCTCCTAAACTCAGTCCTAAATCTACTTCCCCTTATTTTGAGGCCATGCCCCCTAGTTCTGCTTTCGCCCGCCAGTGGAAACAACCTGCCCGCATCTATCCTATCTATTACCTTCATAATTTTATATGTTTCTATAAGATCCCCCCTCATCCTTCTAAATTCCAACGAGTACAGTCCCAGTCTACTCAATCTCTCCTTGTAATCCAACTCCTTCAACTCTGGGATTAACCTAGTGAATCTCCTCTGCACACCCTCTAGCGCCAGTACGTCCTTTCTCAGGTAAGGAGACCAAAACTGAACACAATACTCCAGGTGTGGCCTCACTAACACCTTATACAATTGCAGCATAACCCCCCAGTCTTAAACTCCATCCCTCTAGCAATGAAGGACAAAATTCCATTTGCCTTCTTAATCATCTGTTGCACCTGTAAACCAACTTTTTGCGGTTCATGCACGAGCACACCCAGGTCTCTCTGCACAGCAGCACGTTTTAAGTTAAGTTGGGCTATGGGGATAGGGCAGGGGAGTGGGCCTGGGAAGGGTGTTCTTTCACAGGGTTGGGACAAACTCGATAGGCCGAACGATCTCCAAATGCACTGTCAGAATTCCATGGTTCTATAGCACCACCTGCGATTCTGCTTGTGGGAGACAAAAATCACATGGTAAACAGTGCAAAGAATCAACTAGATTTCCCGCACTAAAGTCGTATGCAGTTGGCGAGGTTTGTCTCAGTTAAGGTCATGTCAGCGTGGTTCATACTTCCAGCACTAAAGGTCAGTGAGATTCACAAACTATTTGTGAATATATGCAGTTTTTGGATGTGTTCAGATTTATGGATAAAGGATACTCGATCTGCATCATCTCCTTTTACCTTACAACATTGTCCCTTTTGTCATTTAATTCCTCCTGACTTCCACCGGATCACAGATTTTCTCTTCTGTTCTTTCCTCCATTCATCCCTTTCCCTGCCTTTGTACTTTCAGTCACATCTGTCATGTCTTCCAGTTGTAATGAAAGATCAACCTGAAATGTGACATTTTCTGTTTCTTGTTCTGAGAAGAATATGCGACTTTAGATCTCAAAGTCATGATACGCTGATTATTACACCTTCTCAAGCGAGTTAGGAAATTAATTTGGGCAATCTATAGAAATCATGTTATGGGAATTGAGAAAGTTGGAGCAATATTTTTAAACAGAAGTCGGTTTCTTCCTCACAGAGTAGGCCTGCAAATATTCTTGTCCTTAGCAAAAGGAATGAGTGCAGCTCCAACAATACTCAAGAAGCTTGACACCACCCAGGTCAAAGCAGCCCATTTGATTGACACCCCATCCACCACCTTAAACACACACTCCCTCGACCACCAATGTAGAATGACAGCAATGTGTACTCCATATAAGGTGTAATGCAGCAACTCACCAAGGATCCTTTGACAGCACCTTCCAAACCCATGACCTCTGTCACCAAGAACAAGGGCAGCAGATATATGGGAAATACCACCACCTGTTAGTTCCCCTCCAAGACACACACAATCCCGACTTGGCATTCCTTCACTGTGGCTGGTAAGAATACTGGAACTCTTGCCCTTACAGCACGAATAGTAATAATTTTTAGTAGTGTCACAAATAGGCTTACATTAACACGGCAATAAAGTTACTGTGAAAATTCCCGAATCGCCACATTCCAGCGCCTGTTCGGGTACACTGAGGCAGAATTCAAAATGTCCAATTCACCTAACAGGCACGTCTTTCGGGACTTGCGGGAGGAAACCGAAGCACCTGGAGGAAAGCCATACAGACACGGGGAGAAAATGCAGACTCCGCACAGTGACCCAAGCCAGGAATCGAAACCGGGTCCCTGGTGATGTGAAGCAATAGTGCGAACCACTGTGCTGCTGTGCCATCCATTATGGGTGCACTTAAACTGCAGCGGTTCAAGAAGTCAATTCATCACCACCATCTCAAGGGCAATTAGGGATGGTCTAGCCAGCTAAACACATTCTGTGAAAGCATAAATTTCAGAAAAGGTTGAGTTGGGCAGCTGCTCCTGACATCCATGGCTGATGAGAGATCAACTTCTGAAGTTTCCTTCATCTCTACCCTACAGTCAACAATGGCCCACAATGGTTGAGATCAGAATTTAATCACGTGGGGAACTCAGGAGTAGGATCAAGAAGAGGCCATTGAGCTATAACACTTCATCCCCATTGAGGAGGCCTATCACAGCAGCACCAAGAGCTCATTACTGGGCACTTCCAAAACTGCAACCAGTCCCAAGACGAAGGCCCAATGGGTTGCAGAGCGAGGCAGGTAAGGGGTCTTATGAAGGCAGAGCTTTGCTAGGCTCAGGCAGGGATGATAGGAGATGGGAGTGGTGGGTTTTGGAGAGCAGGCAGGTGGGAAGAAAGGAGGGATTGTATCTCAGAGGGGCTTCCTCCATGCATAAAGGGGATCCCCCCCCCCACCCCCCGAAGCTAGCAACCCCCTTTATCCTGTCCTTTAAAACCGTTTTTAAACAAACAACCTACCTACTCACAACAAACTGCCCACGCCAATGTATTATCAAGCTTGACTAACCTGTAATTATTTATTTAAACGTGGCAGGAGGAGTTCTGATTTCAGTGCCCGCCCACCTACAGTGCTATTGAGGTGAGCTAGGGGGTGAATGGGAAGATGGTGGACAAGGTATCTGCCCTATTTGACGTGGTCTCACTGACAACACATGTAAAGTGCAGCCCTGGTTCACAGCATTGAACTCCCTTGCTAACACCACACGGACTGCAGCAGTTCAAGAAGGCAGCTCATCAACACAAATTAATACTAGAGTATCATCTTTTTATGTTGGAGAACCATTATTCCAAGATTCTGAGTTTAAAGCATTCAATTAAAAAAATGTTCCAAGAAATGCAATGAGCTGGTTACTTCACACATTATGACCCACAACACCATCCGTAAGCATTAACCAGATGAGAATGTGACTACATGGCAACGGTCAGAGAAATCCTGATTCAGAGGCCATGCACCTCAAAGATTTTACTTTTCACATTTGCTTCCAAGTCAAGGATAAAACCACCTCAATGCTTTAGTCTCTCCTTTGTTCAGAGAGTTTAAAATTAAATGCAAGAAAATGAAGCATCTCAAAAATGTTTTTCCAGTAAGATAGTATCAAGTACAATTTGGATCAGCAAATAAAGCAAAATACTGTGGACACTGAAAGTGCTGGAAAAAGCTCAGTGGGTCTGGCAGCATGTGTGGAGTGAAACAAGAATTAACATTTCAAATTCACTTGACTCTTTTTGATCTGTTCTGCACAGTGAAATCAACAGTATGTGAATATTACATCCATGTCAGTTTTCACTTCACCAAAGACAATTACATGTAATGCCAATAATGATAGACAGTGGAAATACTCTGGGGGTTTCTACTGAAATATCATAGATATCATAGAATTTACAGTGCAGGAGGAGGCCATTCGGCCCATCGAGTCTGCACCGGCTCTTGGAAAGAGCACCCTACCCAAGGTCAACACCTCCACCGTATCCCCATAACCCAGTAACCCCACCCAACACGAAGGGCAATTTTGGACACTAAGGGCAATTTATCATGGCCAATCCACCTAACCTGCACATCTTTGTGACTGTGGGAGGAAACCGGAACACCCGGAGGAAACCCACGCATACACGAGGAGGATGTGCAGACTCCGCACAGACAGTGACCCAAGCCGGAATTGAACCTGGGACCCTGGAGCTGTGAAGCGATTGTGCTATCCACAATGCTACGTGCTGCATTTCATTTATCTCGAACCTTATCTTGTCTCTGAAAAGTCTCAAAGCATTTAATTTAATGACATATTAAGATTCCCAGAATCGCAGGTGTCAGTCTTCAGCCAATATGATTCACTCCACGTGATGTCAAGAAATAGTTAAAGGCACTGGATACTGCAAAGGCTATGGACCCTAACAATATTCCGGCAATAGTACTGAAGACTTGTGCTCCAAAACTTGCTGCACCCCTCGGCAAACTATTCCAATGCAGCTACAACATTGGCATCTACCCAATGTGGAAAATTGTCCAGGTGCGTCTTGTACACATGGAACAGGACAAATCCAACCCAGCAATTACCGCCCTTTCAGTCTCCTCTTGGTCATCAATCAAGTGATGGAGTCAGCACCGGCCCTAGGGTTGCTGGCGCCCCGGGCAAGCTGAACTTCGGCGCCCTTGGGAGGGGGAGGGGGGGGGGGGGGGGCCGAGCCGAGGGGGGGGGCGGGGGCCGAGAGGGGGGGGGTCGGACCGGGGGGGGGGGGGGGGCCGAGAGGGGGGGGGTGCGGACCCGGGGGGGGGGGGGGGGGGGGGGGGTCGGACCGGGGGGGGGGGGGCCGAGAGGGGGGGTCGGACCCGGGGGGGGACCCCCGCAAGGGGGGGGGGGGGAAGACCAGCGGGGGGGCGGACCCGAGGGGGGCGGACCGGGGGGGGGGGGGGGGGGGGGGGCGGACCGTGGGGGGGCCGGCCTGGGGGAGGGCGGCCACCGCGCATGCGCTGGTTGGCACCGGCCCAACTGCGCATGCGCGGGACCCAAGTCTCTGGCGCCCCCTAGCACATGGCGCCCCGGGCGACTGCCCGAGTTGCCGGTGCCTTGAGCCGGCCCTGGATGGAGTCACCAACAGTGCTATCAAGCAGCACTTACTCAGCAATAACCGGCCCACTGACGCTCAGTTTGGGTTTCACCAGGGTCACTCAGCTCCTGACCTCATTACAACCTTGGTTCAAACATGGACAAAGGAGCTGAATGCAGAGGTAAGGTGAGAGTGACTACCCTTGACATCAAGGCAGCATTTGGTCAAGTATGGCATCATGGAGCCCTAGCAAAGGAAGATGTGTTGTATGAACTGTAAACTGTTAAATATAGTTGCATTGTTATCCATTACTACTGTCCATTCTATTTGTATTCTTTCCATGGAGATCTGGTTTTGGGGTCTGGTCTGGTATCGTAACAACCGCAAATAGGATAATCTGTGGACATCAAACTATTACTACAAGACTGACGGTGAACATTTATAAAGCAACTTTAATGTAAAGAAAAGGCCCAAGACGTTTCATAAACAGGCATAAAGAAACGGATGGTGAGCCTCTCAGGTGTCACATGGTTACTTGGTCAATCTGCCAACTTCTACCTCATATGTTAAAACAAAATTTTCTTGCATAGAAAGTTCTAAAATTGGAGCAGGAGTAGACCATTTTGGATCCTCAAGTCTGCTCTCCCATTCAAGAAGATTATGCTTGAGAAGCCACGGAGAATTTGTGCAAAACATACAATTATTTTGATTGCTGCTGCTGACCACCAGATGTCCATAGTGTGTACTGCAGAGGTGTTTTGTCTTCTGTTTACCATAGGTTGGAAATAATCACATCTTTTAGACTCAAAATTCTGAAGTTTAGAGTGTATTTCTTGCTGCTCTCCATGTGGCTGGTGGACGGACATGGTTACTCAACGCTCGACTGCAATGCAACAATAAAATATGGCGCCCTGATGCATATTCTCATAACAATTGGTTCCTATTTCTTTGAGACTAATATAAGAATGTACCAAGAGGTTACCTCCAACATTGCACAGAATTACATTTAATTGTCTCCACAGAGCCCATTAACATTTAAAAAGAAATTCGAACACCCGAAAGAAATTACACCACAAAATTTCACATTTTTAAACATAATCAAACTTTATTACATATTTTAAAAAATTAAGCAAACACTCGTTTGTCAAAATCTAATTCCACTTTTCCTTCCTAATTCCACTCCAGAGTTGCCTTGCACATCACAAAGTCTTACGGGTTCATTATTCACTTCTTTTGGAATTCAAACTACGTGTACCACAGCTCTCAGAATTCACTTTCATTTCTCCTTAGTTTTCGAGCTATTCTCTGAGGCACGATGTTTCATGGGAAACCTTCCATTACCTTCTGTCTACCCTCCAACATTCCTTCAAAACCCCACGACTGTGGACTACTTACGTCAAGCTTGGGCTTCAGAGCATTCATGTTCATTAACTTACAAACCAGGCGTACTGGAAGGAGGTGTTTAGGGTAATTTCCAAGGTGGTGCATGTGAAGCTGGACCCGGATCCCCGGGAGGCCATATCCGGGGTGGCGGATCAGCCAGGGTTGGAAACGGATGCGGAGGCAGATATCATAGCCTTCGCCTCAGTGATCGCCCAAAGGCGGATCCTGCTGGGATGGAGAGCGGCCTCTCCACCCTGTGCCCTGGCGTGGCGAGGGGACCTGTTGGAATACTTGACCCTTGAGAAGGTTAAGTTCGAACTGAGGGGAAGCTCGGAGGAGTTCTGCAAGTCATGGGCACTATTTATTATGCACTTACAAGAACTGAATAACATCGAACATTAGTTTGGGGGGGGGGGCGGTGCGGGGGAGAGGTGGGCTGTGTTGAAGATGACTATGGGTAATCCCTGATTCATTTTTTTTCTTTGTCATTTGTTTATGTTAACATGCGGGCTGATGTCTGGGCATGGTGGGAGGATGGGATCGTTGTTACTGTTATGGGGTTTGAGATATTTGTTGGTTATTGACTGTTGTTGGGTGTAAATTCGGGAGAAAAATTGTGGAAAAGGAGAATAAAAATTTTTTTTTTTTTTTAAACTTACAAACCAGGAACACTTCTGGTTCCTAATGGACTCTATATTCCTGTGGAGCTCCTGGTCCCACAGCTTCTTCAGAAATGTACAGACTCACTCCCTCTCTCTCCACTCTTCTCCAAGCTAACATTTATTTTTTTCCTTCTGAGCATTACTATAGATTACTTTTCTAGCTCCAAGATAGCCAAACCTTTCCGGCATCTTTTTTTCTCACAAACTCAGTCTCCAAACTGAGTGCAAATTGCAGCTATATTTCACACAGTGAACAATAAAGTTGGTATTTTTTCTGCTTAAGGTGCAGGCCAGGCTAACAATCATTTGTTTTGTTCCCTTGACTCAGTGAGCTGCAACTATCTCTGGCTGTTCCAAAATGGAACTGCTGACTGCCTACTTCTGTGAGCAAATACACAAGGGAAAAAAAAGAGAACCTCCCTAACCCCCACAGCTGATCTGCATTGCAACATGGCCTACTAGAATGAACTTTTCAAATGACTGGTGTTCCCATGAGTACCGTTTGACAACACAATATAATTAAATAACTTTCCACCAGGGAATCAAAATTTCACTCCAACTAAACCAGGTGTGCTCATTCCTGGCTTGAGGACATTTTGTTCTGTTATCGGTCGTATAATCTTTCTTCAACTATCTTAAAACAACTCCTAAACTACAGTTCAGCTTCTGAAGCTGTTTTCTTTTTGTTCTATTATAATATAATAATCTTTATTGTCACAAGTAGGCTTACATTAACACTGCAATGAAGCTACCATGAAAAGCCCCTAGTCGCCACATTCCGACGCCTGTTCGGGTACACGGGGGAGATTCAGAATGTCCAAATTACCTAACAGCACATCTTTCGGGACTTGAGGGGGGAAACCGGAGCACCCGGAGGACACCCACGCAGACTCAGGGACAATGTGCAGACTCCGCACATACAGTGACCCAAGCCAGGAATCGAACCTGGGACCCTAGCGCTGTGAAGGACCCACACAGCCACGAGGATAATGTGCAAACTCCACACAGATAGTGACCCAGGGCCGGGATCGAACCTGGGTCCTCAGCGCCGTGAGGTGTTGATCAATCTAAAAAGGGCAAGACTGTTAAAATGTTGGATTCTTCCTTATGCTGAAACTGGTGTTCATATTTCTTGGTTTAAACTGCAGCCATCAATAGTTCAAATCAGCAAACCAAGACAAAATCTAAAAGCTCTTCCCAAGACTGGTGAAAATGCTTCCAAAGTAGGAAACCGCAGAACTTTGAGAGGCCTCAGACACTTACTGGTTTGCATTTCAAATTGGATGAAATATCACTAAATGAAGGGCCTTGATAGATTTTTAATGAGCCCAAAGAGCTGCAGGGGCGAGACCAGCAAAGCTTCAACAACTTTGTGCAGTTTTTCTCTGTCGTTCAATCAAACCTCACAGCCATATCGCTAAATCCATAAACGAAAACAGAAAATGCTGGACAATCTCAGATCTGACAGCATCTGTGGAGAGAGAACGTTTCCAGTCTGGATTACTCTTTGCCAAAGTTTAACTGAATTCACAGACTCTTTTTCAAGTGGTCATAATAGTCACTGGAAATTCAGTTTTTGAAAAACAAGTACAAATCTCAGTTAAAACGAAGGAATGACTGGAGGACCATAGGAGTAGAATTAGGCTATTCAGCCACCAAGTCTGCACTGCTATTCGATCATGGCTGGTGTTTCTCATTCCCATTCTCCTGCCTTCTCCCCATAACCCCTGAGCCCTTTATTAATCAAGAACCTATCTATCTCTGTCTTGTGCAGCAAAGAGTTCCAGATTCACCACCCTCTGGCTGAAGAAATTTCTACTCATTTCAGTTTTTAAGAATCGTACCTTCAGTCAGTGGCAGGTTCTAACCTCTCCTACTAGTGGAAACATCTTCTCCACATCTACTCTATTTAGGCCTCTCAGTATTCTGTAAGTTTCAATGAGATTCTTCCCTCATCCTTCTGAACTCCATCGAGTTCAGACCCAGAGTCCTCAACTCATATGACCATTGACGTACTAAAAACTAATTTGAAGCTGGAGCTGGAGTCTAGCTATTCATCTCGCACATATCTATTTTCATTAAAATCATTAAGATTTGGAATGACGAGAGGTTTTTGGAATTTAATTTTAACTCAACACCCCAAATTTAAAAGCAAAATATGGTGAAATAACTCATGAGAAAATGGATTCAAAACAAAACAGTACTCAAAAATACTAGATAGAATTAAAAACCTACAGCAACTTGAACACTCAAATGTGATAGAGAGTAGAAAGCGGGGGGGGGGGGGGGGACGCAATATGCTGTGAGTCGTTCCATAAGTGCTCAACAAGGAGTCTTGTCATCGTATTCCACTATATGCTTGACTTTGTAGAGGGCAATGTGTTTTCGGGTTATTTTAGGAATTAACTGTGAGGAATAAAGACCAGGTTTTATTAAGTTAAATGATAAA
Source organism: Scyliorhinus canicula (assembly GCF_902713615.1). Classification (NCBI taxonomy): domain Eukaryota; kingdom Metazoa; phylum Chordata; class Chondrichthyes; order Carcharhiniformes; family Scyliorhinidae; genus Scyliorhinus; species Scyliorhinus canicula. The sequence goes on along the minus strand of NC_052149.1, from coordinate 47,450,832 downwards.
ATCACAAGACGTAATTGTTATTGAGCCTGTTAATTGAAATACTGAAAAATGCGCCTGTAGTTTGCTAGTGGCTAAGTTTAAATGTGAAAGCCATTAATAATTTATATTGTAGAGCATTTCAATGTAATAAAATGTCCCCAGCCAGTTCACAAGGAATTGGGGACAGAAGTGGAAACTGAGCAAGAGACAGATGTGTTCCTGGAAGTAACCAAACACATGGTTCAGAAATAGGCTTTGATGTTCCTGGAAATGGGAAGTGATATATTCAACCGGATGGGTTGATGAAGAGAATCCCAGAGAGAAGGGATGCAATTTCTAATGATTCTGCTAACTATGATAGAGACGACAAAATGGAAAAAGCACCATACATCAAAGTCAGAAAGGCAGAGGAATTGAAAAATAGGGCTGATGAAAGTTGCAGAGGCAGGGTGTGCTCAGTAAGGGAAAGATCTGCAACTAATTTTAAAATCCAAGAAGTGCTGGAGAATGGAGGGTAACGAATGTTGGCACGGTTATAGAACATAGAACAGTACAGAACAGGCACTTCGGCCCTCAATGTTGTGCCGAGCCATGATCACCCTACTCAAACCCACGTATCCACCCTATACTCGTAACCCAACAACCCCCCCCCCTTAACCTTACTTTTTGTAGGACACTACGGGGAATTTAGCATGGCCAATCCACCTAACCCGCACATCTTTGGACTGTGGGAGGAAACCGGAGCACCCGGAGGAAACCCACGCACACAGGGGGAGGACGTGCAGACTCCACACAGACAGTGACCCAGCCGGGAATCGAACCTGGGACCCTGGAGCTGTGAAGCATTTATGCTAACCACCATGCTACCCTGCTGCCCCCATGTTTTGTACATGAGTAGGGCTTAGGCTAAGAAGGTTGCAATGAAGCATTACGCTAACTTCAGTTTTTGTGGATTGGAACTCAATAGACCACTGGATAAATCAACAGTGAAGGTGCCAAGCAGCATGGATGAGCAGTGGGCATAAGCAGTAGAAATAGAAGTAGGAAATATTAAAGAAAGAAGACGAAAGTCTTGTATTCAGAATACACCTTAGGACATTCCAAAGCACTTTACAGCCAATGAAATACTTTTTTTCAGCCAATGAAATACTGACTGAAGTGCAGCGATTGTCGCAATATAACAAACACAGCAACCAATCTGCGCACACAGTATTCCTACAAATAGTGGTTTGATATTTTCTTTATGTTGGCGAAGGATTGAAAATTGGCCAGAACACCGTTGGTAGCTCTTGTTCAAAACTGTGCCTTAGAAATGTTTACATCCCACGAAAAGGGACCTTAGTTTAATAATAATAATCTTTATCAGTGTCACAAGTAGGCTGACATTAACACTGCAATGAAGTCACTGTGAAAAGCCCCTTGTCGCTACATTCCGGTGCCTGTTCGGGTACGTTTTATAGGGCCCAATCAAGTAAATAGAAGAACACAAGTTAACTGGTGGACAAATTAAAAGGGGCGGCTCCCAAAGAACTCCTGAGGGAGAATTCAGAATGTCCAATTCACCCAACAAGCACGTCTTTCAGGACTTGTGGTGGGAAATCGGAGCACCAGAGGAAACCCACGCGGGCACGGGAAACATGCAGACTCCACACAGTGACAAAAGCCAAGAATCGAACCAGGGTCCCCGACACCATGAAGTGACAGTGTTAACCCATAACATCTCATCTGAAAGATGACACCTAAGACAGTGCAACACTACTTCAGTATTGCAGTGGAACGTCGGCCTGTGCGCTCACATCCTGATGTGGGGCTTGAATACACAGCTTCCAAATTCAGTGCTGAGTCCGCTACCATAAGTTCATAAGGTATAGGAGCAGTATTAGGCCATTGGGCCCATCGAGTCTGCTCCGCCATTCTATCATGGCTGATTTGTTCCTCATCTGCTACTTACAACGCTACAGCCCAAGAACTAGATTGCAAAATCAGCCAGAGCATCTGAATCACAGAAGACACAAAGCCATTTAAGGAAGTACAAATATGTAGTCTCAATGACAGTGAAGGTGTGGGATTTGAAACTTCGATCAGTGTCAAATAGGGCAAAAAGGTTGCACATTTTCAGATCCAGCCTGAGTAAGCAGCTGGAAATAGGATCATGAGATGACAATGTATAGTTTAGGCAGGAAATGAATAGTATAGCAGTAGCTTGCCAATATTAAGTTTGAAAACAAACTGGTTTAGCCCTTCTTACAATGGATAAGTTGCATCCCTTTAAGAATTGGGACCCGTCGCTGAGAAACAGTGGCATTGCAAATCAAATTCTAACCAATAACCTGCCGGTTCATAGTAAAGCCCACTATCTTTAAACCATCAGAAATAAAAGCAGTGCTGGTAAAATTAGTACTTTTCAAACAGCTGAAATTGTTCACATTTATTCAAATAAAAGCAAGGTTTTGTAGGAAGAAAAGCAGTTTCCACAGGGCTATAATACCATGCTCAGTGAGATACTCAACAAATGACTAATGCTTGCGTTGTGGCATTTCATGAGTGTATTAAATTAACTTGTATTGAGATTTTCTTCAATAATGTTGCTATTGTGATATAATTTGCATTTCTAAAGAAAGTATTCATTACTTTCTTGCACACAGCTGTCCTATCCACTCAAACTACAGACAATGAATCAGTTCTATAGGCAGCTGTTAACAGTGTGATGTTCTTTCAAAATGAACCCCTGCTAAAGTGTGCTTCTTGCTAATTGTTTCCGCCTGTGACTAGCATCCACTGGAAGTTAATAAAGCTAGGTTTTAAAAAGTAAACTCAGCAACATTTATAGCCTACTTTATTACTGACATGGGCTATAATTAAGTATTGAAATTTGCTCAGTTTTTTCTCTCAACATCTTGGCAACAGCAATATCTGAATATAAATGGAATTAATTTCTCCAAAAAAGAGAGTTGTGCAATAAAATACTCCAGACAAGCGGCACCGCTGTCCTAGGTGACGAAAGTCACTAGTTGGAAATACTGTCAAAGAATCTGCATTGCATCCCACTGATAAGACACGCAGCTATGGCATACTGGTGGTGGAAAGGGTGGATATTTAGACTAGTACATGTCATAGGACCCCTTGGGCTACTGCGCGGTCAGTTCCAGGTTCACTTGACCCAGAGTCGCAACACAATTGAAATTAACAATTAATATCAGTCTTTGGCTGCTAAATAACTACAGTCACCAGGATGGCACAGTGGCTAGCATTTCCATCTGTCCATCTGTCATCTCCCCGAGTCTACATGGTTTTCACCCCACAACCCAAAGATGTGCAAGTTAGGTGGATTGACCATGCTAAGTTGCCCCTTAGTTGGAAAAAAATGAATAAAATTTGGAAGAGGAAAAGGGGGCAAATAGAAACTTTTGAAAATATTTAGCAGGTCAGGCAGCATCTGTGGGAGTAGAAAAATAACTAGCACTTTGGGTCAGTGCCTCACAGCACAGTGGAGTGTTTCCTTAATGTGAATACGGGACTGTGTGGCGGTCATTCCTACTGGTACCATTATGAACAGAAGCATCTGCGGCAGGCAGGTTGGTGAGGATGTCAAGTATGTTTTTCCCTCTGGTTGGTTCCCTCACCACCTGCTGCAGTTCCAGTCCAGCAGCTATGTCCTTCAGGATCTGGCTAGCTCATTCTGTGGTGGTGCAACCGAGCCACTCTTGGTGATGGACATTGTCGATTAACACCCAGAGTACTTCCTGCACCCTAACCACCCTTAATCACAGAATTCATAGTGCAGAAGGAGGCCACTTGGCCCATCGCGTCTGCACTGGCTCCTGGAAAGAGCACCCCACCAAGCCCACACTGCCGCCACTCTATTCCTGGAACCCAGTAACTCCACCCCATCTTTTTTGGACACTAAGGGCAATTTAGCATAGCCAATCCACCTAACCTGCACATCTTTGGACTGTGGGAGAAAACCGGAGCACCCAGAGGAAACCCACGCAGCCATGGGGAGGACGTGCAGACTCCGCACAGGCAGTGACCCATGCTGGGAATCGAACCTGGGACCCTGGAGCTGTGAAGCAACTGTGCTAACCACTGTGCCATCATGCTGCTTCCTGCAAATGGTCTTCAACATGCTGGAGTACCGATTCATCAGCAGAGGAGGAACAGTACATGGTAATCTGCAGGATGTTTCCTTGCTCATGTTTGACCTGAAGCCATGAAACCTCACGGGATCCAGAGTCGATTTTATGGACTCCCAAGGCAATTCCCTCCCAATTTTACCACCACCTCTGCTGGGTCTGTTCTGCTGGTGGGGGTTGGTTAGAGGGTGCTACGGTGAAAAGAATAAATAAAAGGCATCAGCATATGGGGATAGCTTAGCAACTGGGCCCTTGTAAGGTAGAGAAGCTTTTAAGTTTTAATTTAGCTAATTTAATTGCAGTTGGAGATAGAGCAAGTAGCTCTCACAGCTCTGCAAGAAACAGTTGATTTAGAAGGCTGGAGCGGGAACATCTCTCTCAGCTTTGCAAAAAGAAAAACCATGCCCTGGAGTAATGGTTAAGAAAACAAGTGCAGGGATTTGAAGAGCAGCCGGATGAAGAAACTAGAGAAATGAAGGGAAGTTTGGAATTAAGTAAACAGAGTCTACTGTATTGTTCAGAAGAATTCAAGGAAGAGTAAATAAAATTGCAGTTCCTAAATTTACAGTGGGACAACCTACAAAGGTAAAACAAATGCATGATGCCATTTTAATGCAATCTAGGAATCAACAGTTAAAGCAATTCTGAGAAGTTTGCACAGTAATCAAGACAAAAAAATCCTAAAGAGGTTGGTGTGGATTCTTGGACTGGATTCAGTGTAAAAATTGCAGCGGAAGCTTTGCTTGAAAGTGTCATTTGGAAAACCTGGTCTTGATTTCAGAATGCACTGCTAAGGGAAAGCATTCTTATGAGAGAAGACTTCAAGTGTGTTTTTGGGAATGGAGTTTGAATCTATTATTTGAAAATCATCTGGGTGGGACTCTGAGGAAACATTCATTGTGTGTGCAGAGTGTGGAGAGTGCATTTGCCCCCCGTAATCTGGTATGTGTAAAAAGGACTTTGTGTGTTAATGAGACAATTATAGTTTAAGATGTACTTTGTAATCTGTTTTAATCCTAAAACTAGTGTATAATTGTTAAACTAAGGGGGGGGGGTGCAGGAGTAAAGGAGCGTTGTACAATAATCAAATTTTTCATGCTTAATAAATGCTTTTTTTGTGTTGTTAAAACTAATTAGCAATCCTGTGACTCTATTCACCAAGTTTTATGCGGGGAAAAAAGTAAAAATTACGGTCTTTTGAGCCAGGGTTTCATTCTGGGATTTTCCCGTCCAGTTATAACATTAAGTGAGATGGTCACACCCAGGTCGATACCAGATAGTTTGGCTTCATTCTTTTTTATTGAATTTGTCACAGTTTGACTCAACTGAGTGGCTTGCTTGGCCATTTTGAGTCAATCACATTGTTGTGGCTCTGAAGACTTTTAAATTATCTCATGAAAATGTAAATTCTTCAAATGCAGGTCCAGCAACAAGTATTATCTAAAAGGCTTCAGGATAAACGTTGAGAGCGCGTACGGGTAGAAAACAATGAGTGCTTATTGAAAAATATATGTCAGGTTAGTGTAGAAGAGAAAATATTAAATTGTGCACCCAAACACTTTTGTGTTAGGATGACTACTGTTTCTCATTCATTCTCAATGTCTTGGAACTCAGAAACTCAATACAAAGTTATCAAATTTACTGATGATCCTAAGATGGAGAGGCAATGGAAAATAAATAAATGGACAGACCAATGACAGGTGGAAATTTAATGTAGACAAGTCCAAGGAATTGCAATAAGAGCGAAAAATAAGGAACACCTGAGACCTCAGGTCTGAGTACACAGCAACAACCCATCAAGCAATAAAATGTTGAGTTAAATAATCAAAACAGTAAAACAACAAGTAAAAGGGGGTCATGATGAAAGATGCAGTTCTCTGGTCAGGCCTCATCTCAAGTTCTGTTTCAGTTCCAATCACAAGATATCAAGGCGACATTCTGACACCAACGGCAATGTAGAAAAAAAGTAAGCGCATGTTTTAGAAATCTGAGGATTGCCTGGAAAAGAGACAACCTTACAGGTACAAAAGATAACTCAATGCACAGAAAAAATAAATCCAGATTATTACAGCAAAATAAATTTCAAGAGTAGGACAAATGGTGCAGGTTCAAATTACGACTGACAAAAATAAATTCAGTCATAAACAAATGACTGGACTTGCAGGTAAAGTGGAGGTGAAAAATACTTGGAACAATTCAAGTAGAGGTTTTAAATCAAAAAATATGAAATCCTCTAATGATGTAAACCATGTGATTTAGATCCTGCAACCAGAGATCCTGACCTATTTATACAAATCAACCTTCAAAACGTTTTACACTGATGCATGTTCAGCACTAACAGACCACTGATCAAGCAGCCTTTTTTTGGGGCCATTAAAGGCAATTTAGCATAGCCAATCCACCTAACCTGCACATATTTGGACACATATATCCCAGAGGAAACCCACGCAGACACGGGGAGAATGTGCAGACTCCGCATAGACAATGACCCAAGCTGGGATTCGAACCTGGGACCCTGGAGCTGTGAAGCAACTGTGCTAACCACTGTACTACCGTTCAGAAAAAGTTTGGAAACACAAAGATAAAACACAAAGATTTACCAAGTTAAAACACTTAAGAACAGAAACTGAGCATCTCAAGTCAGGGAGATGGGCAGCACAGAACGTCGATGTGCATTTACGAATGTTTGAACTTTCTCTCTGGCATGATGTTGTAAAGTCAGTCCATCAGCGAAACAGGGTGTCAATTTTTTTAATTTAAAGTATCCAATTGTTTTTTCCAATTAAGCGTGGCCAATTCACCTACCCTGCACATCTTAGGGTGTTAATTTATAAATGCTTTAAGTGCTGTTTGTCGTAACTCAGACGTAACAAAGTTGAGGACTGCCTGTATTTACCCTTTCATATTTTAATCTACTTTGCATGCGCTAAAGCTAACTAATTATGATTAACTGATAATGAAATTCACTTTACCATTAAACTTCACAATTTGCTGCTATTTATTGATTTTTTAGCAATTTAGAGTACCCAATTCATTTTTTCCAATTAAGGGGCAATTTAGCATGGCCAATCCACCTACCCTGCCCATCTTTGGGTAGTGGGGATGAAACCCACGCAAACACGGGGAGAATGTACGAACTCCACAAGGACAGTGACCCAGAATCGAACCTGGGACTTCGGCGCCGTGAGGCAGCAATGCTAACCACTGCGCTTTGCTGCCCTATTTGCTTCTATTTGTGTTGCAGTATTCAAATTATTGGGAAATTCATTTTTAGTACACAAATGGACTTCATCATAAGTAATCTATCCATAGCTAAATTTTCTGGCCATTTCAGATCATGAAGAATCCTTCCCCCACAGCATCCACCTTGAAAGTGACATGTTTCTTTTTCTTTCAATCAATTAAAGTTAACAACTGAACAATCATTCAGCCTTATAATGAAGAGCAAGAGGACCAGCTGGCATACACAACATCAAGAAATCATCATCTAAAACCCAGAAGGTACAACTAATTTCAAATCAACTAGCACCTTGGTCAAGTACAGAACTTCAATATAACAAACCATTTCGCAATTATCGCTATTATATGCTGGCCCTCATCTAACAGTATGAGGATGGATTCCCATAAGGAAGCAAATAAACATTTAAAAATGGCATCTTAGGGCAGGATGGTGGCACAGTGGCTAGCACTGCTGTGCACGGCACCGAGGACCAGGGTTCGATCCCGGCTTCGGGTCACTGCTTGTGTGGAGTGTGCACATTCTCCCCGTGGGACTCACCCCCACAACCCAAAGATGTGCAGGGTAGGTGGATTGGCCATGATAAATTGACCATTAATTGGAAAAAAAAGAAATGGGTTCAAAAACAAATGGCATCTTGGGTCATGTTAAATCCAAAACAAACTTGAAGGCTAGAAAGAGAGAGGGGCAGAGTTTTCAGTGTTTGGATTATTCCATGTTGCAGAGCAGTTAATCAAGCTAAACCCATTCTCAGTAGAAAAAAGATTATTAAAATATGTTTTCAAATTGGAAACATTTATAAGATTGAATACGCTGTCTTATTCCAAAAAAAATGGAATAAAAGCTCCAAGAGCATAAAAACAGCCAGAACATAGATATAATGAAGAACTTCAGATTTTATTTCAGACTTCAGCAAAGAAAAAATTTCCATCTGGTCCAGCGACTGACTGACTGCCCGGGGAGGTATGCAACGGGGTAAAAATTACCAAAGATAACGTTATTAATTCAAGAAGTCTCATTGGTCTGAGACATGGATTTTATTTTTCTTACATTTATGTTGAACAAATGCCAGCATCCTTCTAAAACCAAGCTCCATGAGCAGTCAGGCAAAACCCCTTCAAAATCAACTTCAATGGACTGGACGCTGCACTCTAGAATCCATTGCCTCATGGGATGCCCTGCTCAGTCTTCCTAAACAACTGCGTGTTAAGAATCGGCATGTTCAGTTGCATGAAGATGCATGAAAGTAACTCTGAATAGATATCATTCTCGAATTCAAGGATAGCCAACAGCAACACACAGATGGAGTATATTTCCATGTGCAGTAATATGGGACGGCATGGTGGCACAGTGGCTAGTACTGCAGTCTCGCAGCATGAGGGACCCGCATTCAATTCCAGCTTTGGGTGGCTGTGTGAGATTTGCACTTTCTCCCAGTGTCCGTGTGGGTTATCTCCGGGTACTCCGGTTTCTTCCCACAGTCCAAAGATGTGCAGGTTAGGTGGACTGACCATGCTAAATTGCCACTTAGTTCCAGAAATGTGCAGGCTATATGAGATTACGTGGATAGGGCAATGGAGGGGAGCTAAGTAGGATGTTCTTTCAAAGAGCAGACTTATGGGCCGAATGGTCTCCTTCGCCTCTGTTGGGATTCTATGGTTTTATGGACCAAATTGAAGCAGTCAATAAGAAATAATCACATTCTGATTCAGTATGGAAAATAGAAATATCAGTTCAAATAACAGAAAGATGAAAAATATCAAATTTGGCCATGTAACAGAATTTAGATAATGGACAAGCAGCAAAGGCTGCGTAACCTTTTCAAATTCTTCTATGTCAAGGAAATTGTAGGAGGAAACTCTGTGTTCAAAGGTTTTTCCCTTTGTTGTACAAAAGAAATTTACTTCAAAATGGAGACATTTGGGTAGGGTCACTAAAGGCTGATTTGGCAACATCAATTACAAGGAGCATCCTACAAAGCCTCCATTCCAAATAGTGGTTGCCATAACTTCAACTGGCCCAACAACAATCCATCCCCAAAAATCATGCTATTGTATTGAGGAATCCTGAAAAGCAGAGTCAAAAATAGTTTATTTCCTACTCACACTAGGAAATACAATAACAAGGTAACAGTCTAAGTGCAAGCTGGGACCTGACGGAGATCGGGCTCCTTCCTGCGCCAGGGTTTATTCCGGGGAATTAACCAGCCTCAGCGGGGGAGCTTGTACTCCAGAAACCCTATGAGGAGATACAGATTATTGTGGGATACTGAGGGAGAAGGATGGCAAAACTGAGACGAAGAAAGGGCTTGAGGGACAAGGCTGGTCAGGCCGGGTAGCAATGAACATAGACTGGAGAGTATGGATACAAAGCAAGACAGGAGTACTTTACCTTTCTGTCCCTTAAGCATAATACCTACAGTTCAGCAAATGCCTCTTGAGTACAAACCACCTTCTGAAAGCATATCATGAAGCCAAAGGTTACATATTGAATACACTTGCAGGTTGCACTGGACTGTCGAACCAAAACAAATATTAAGAATATGAGGGCAATCAGTCAGTGAGGAGAGAAACAGAAAAATAAGAAAGTTGGGACAAAAAACATTCTCACATCAAAAGAATTCCCACTTCATATGACCCAAATAAAGTAGAAATGGCTCATTTTATATAAATGAACCAAGAGATAAAGATAATTCAATCCGCAGTAAGAAATTTTGGGAAATTTTAAACTACATCTGTGAAAAATGTATTGCATAACCCTAATAAAATATTTAAACACGCCAGTTACCCATAGTTCATCTCTTTGCAAAACTGCAATATTTGCAACATCTGCACGTACACAAGTATTTTGCAGACTCTTAGAGAAAATAGGTTCCATCAATTTGTCTCGCAGAAATTCAGAAATGAAGTCAAATGGTCATGCAATCAGGTTATGCACAATTTTTACCTAATCTCGTTTTAAAACATTTCAATTTCAAAATAGGATCCTGTCGAGGCTTGATATTCGCATTTACTCAATTACACAGAGCTCTCTCTGATAAGAGAGTAACTCCACTATTTCATCAGCAGTCTTGCTAAATAATTCAGGTATTACATTTAATCCATTTAATTTTGTGAGTTTTGCACAACACTTAATGGGTATCTGCCAAAGTATACCTGCTTCTTCTGGCTGTTATATGCCACAGAGTTGACATTCTTCACACAGCTACATGTTATAGATCATGCATATCTTTTATTATCGTCATACATACACCTTTCCCGACTCATAAATGCATATAGACACACAATCTATGCCATCTATAATATACATCCAATTGTTTCGCCATGAACGAAAACTACACACTAGCCGACTGGCGGAAGAAAACATACACATCCGATATATTTCAATGCACATGTTATGAGCCAGGCTTAAACAGAGTGGAATAAACCAAGTAGTAGCAAATGAAGCATGTTGATAAATGACAATGGTTCATTTTACAGAATCAATTACGGAAAGCATCTCAAAACTCTTGGATACATATTACATAAAAAGGGTATGTTCATTTGGCCTAACCAGTCCATATTGCCTTTCCTCGTCTAACTCTATATTCCCTCTCCCTTATATTGTAGCCACCGAAGCTGCCAACTTCCCGACATAAAATGGAACATTGAGTTGCATGCACGGAAAATTGGACAATAACAGAGAGGCAAACAGGTTGCAGAACCTCTCTGTGGATTCTGTCTGTGAAGAAACCAGACAGCATAGAAACTAACAAGCTGCGCATATTAAGTGAGCGATTCCCGGGCACAATGGACACAACAATTAGAAGAGATTGAAACATTCTATAGCAGGTCAGACATCCCGGTGCCAGTGGAGTCTGAAACAAAAGGACACAAGCAAGGTGGAAAGAACCGCCCAGTGATCGAGGAACAGTCCCGTTATTGGGGAAATTCAAATCAATCGATTGGGAAGAGACCCAATCGATTGCAAGTTTATAGAGGGTCCGCCCAGATGGGCGCGAAACCCAAAACAGTATAAGACAGAGACCCCGACCCCAGCTCTCTCTCTTAGCCACGCGCTCTTAGCTGGCCCTCCCAGCAGAACACCTTTGCAGCAGCTCTCCAGGACCGTGAACGTGAGGAGAGGCCTGACCAATTGCTACACTGACAAGTAAGTGTCATACAACGCACGCTACGAGAGTAGACACTCCTGACCCCTTTAGTCCACACCAACTGGAAGCCTGCGGATCCAGGACAAAGCAAGAGGCCATTGTTCCCTGATCCGGCAGTTCCCTTATTCCAGATAAGTATTGGCCTAGTAGTGGTAGGAACAGTTTAGCCTTAGTGTTATATGCATGAGTAGTAAATAACTGTGTAATAATAAACATGTCTTGTTTGAACTTACTAACTGGTGTATTGAGTCATTGAGCTGAACTTGAACTTGAATTTTGTGGCAGTATCATAAGGATACCTGCCGACTCTAGAGCTAAGGAATAAAATAGAGCCAAATGAGTGTAAAGCACACTCACCCAGAACGAGCAACAATATGCATTGATACTATTCAAGTCAGCCACTCCCTGTGGCAGAGTTCCACATTTTCACCAGCCTCGGAGTAAAGAGCTCAGTGGGTTCACCACTAAGCTCTTTTTTTTAGAGAGAAGAGACCTGGCCTGTTCATCTTCTCATGATGTACTGTTGGTATCCTTCTAAATCCTTTTTGCGACATCTCCAGCACTCTATATTTTTCATAGCATTATGAAAATGATAGCATTGTACACAGTATTTTAGGTGTGGTCTAATCCAGTGTTTATCAAACTGTTTTCCTGGGACCCACTTTTGGCAACCAGCTGACCTTTGCGGCACACGCCATGTTCGCTTACCTTTTAATGCAAAGGGGAGCCTGCTTTCTCACACAACCTCACTTGAATCCATTTCAAAGGAGCAGAGGGCAATGCACATATAAGGTGCAGACTTCAACCAGTTCCTTTGTGCCAGCTTCATCTTTATGAAAACGGAAAAAACCTCATACATGTAGGTCGGCATGAAGGGCAATAGCAATGAAATATGTATTTTACTCAGCACTGGATACTTCTGGGAGATGCTACACCAGGATGCTGTCAGCCTCGTGGGCTTTTGGCATGTTTTTAATGTGGTATTACAGGTAAGCTCCAGCAGCATAGTCTTTTAAATTGGAGTCAGCTATAAGTTAATAACAGACTCTGGGGTCTCAACCTCAACAGGAATTTTCACCCACCACTTCTCTTTAAAATTCTGATACATCTCTCATTTGCCAGTATTTCCCTGCACATAACACACAAGGGCTTTGTCTCCTTATTTGCATTGTCACAATTCGTAAAACTTGACCTCAAGAAATCATCTTGATGCTACTTTGTTCCGAGTTAAGTTTTTTCTTCAGAGCTGTTAACCAGAGACCCTGGAAGTTCTAACATTGCCACTGCTCTGTCTCGCCCTGGACTCTCCCGTACAGCTCTGTCCAGCAGATTCTGTTGTGAGATCCTGTTCAATAGGTAAACTGCCTATTGGAGACCCTGTCCGTCCTTAATTTAAAAATAAATCTTCGCAGTTACCTTGCCTTGCTTGCCAGAAGCTGCAAAATCAAAGCAATTCTGCTCCCTGCTTTGGCATCAAAAGCACATCCCTGGACGGTGCTTCTTGTCAATTCACACAACCTACTTTCTGCTGCCGCTTTTGGCCAGAAGACTCTACAAGCAGCCAAATCTGTTTCTGCATGTAAAAACGGATACTGGCTGTTCGGTACTTCTCCCGTGATCGGGACAACTGCGGGAAAGGGGGACAGACCTCTCCACGATGCTCCCGACACCGTCCGCTGACTCACCAGAGGGTTGCGACCCTAGGTTTGAAAATGACTAATCTAGGTTTGATACAAGTTGAGCATACTTCTTTATTTTTCAATTCTAACCGTCTAAAAAGAAACCCTGGTGCTTGGTTTGCTTTTTTTTTAAAAAGTGATTCAGTACATTTTAGACAAATATTGACTTTACAAGGTTTTATGCAGGACTAAACTAAGTCATCTTGTGATTTAATCCACCTGCCTGGCAAAACACTGATGATGGAACTGATCCAGCAACTCCTGGCTTCATTTCAAATCCTGCATCAATTTTCAAGACAATGTACCTTTGAATCTCATAACCAGGGCTTCCTCTTGAGATGGTCATCACAGCAAAGCACCAGTATACCAGCACATTAAATGGCCTGTAAAATTGGGAATAGCGTAGCCCAATTATGCATATTAATTGTTTCCATTACCTAGGTGGGTTGCAAGTCTTATTTCACATGGTGAATATTCCATCGGAAAAGAAATGAGTCATTTGCCTTTGCAGTGATATCAGAACAAAGGGTCAGCTTGACAAAGGGTAACAAAGAGGATTTCATTGAACATGCATGAATCGCTGATGTGGCTGTACTGTTGATATAGCAACAAAATCCAATAATTAAATAGAATTAAAAATTAAATAACTATCCAATAGATGATATTTTCAAATTAGATTGATTGCAAGATCACTCTCTGGTATCTATTATGTCAGCATTAACCGCTGACTCTCTCAATTAGATTTGCACCCATAAAGCTCTCTGGTTTCCAGCTTTTTAAATTTCAAACAAACTGACCCTGTTGAGAACAGAAGTGGTGATCCAAAGCAATTCAGGACCTCAAGTACAGAAAATGAACTTTTAAAAATAAAAACTAGAATCTACAGGAACTTGTTATCACTAATAGAAGATAAACTAATAGAGAAAGCAACAGGAAATTGAATATTGCATTTATCTTGCTCCTACCAGTTATTTTTAATGGAGTTTGCCCATCCTACTGAAAACATTTTTCAACACTGCACATCATCAGATCTGTTCATTGACAAATCTTCTCACCGGTGTCTCAGAGCTGTTAGAAATTCATTTGGTAAAACACTATAGAATGCAAATTCATGTCAAGATTAATCGTGCTAAAAATTAGGTGTATGATTAGGATGACAACATTCCATTTTAAACTGGATTAACATTTTCTGAAGAAACTTTTCCTCAACTCCACAGATCGAAATTTATCCAACCAGCATTGGTGTTTTCTCAATGAGAGATGTGCCAAATATCCATGTTATTGGGTTTTGTGAAAGTACCTTGTAAAAGCTATGCTTTTGGAGCTGTGTGCTTCATTTTGTAGCCTTTTCTTCCCCAATCTTCCGTTCCCCTTGATCCAATGTTTGCTGTAATCCTTAAAAGAGAGGTTGGCTAGCAAACAGTTTTTGAAAGCTCTTGAACCACCTGCTGGGCATTGCCCAAGAGGGGGTATGTGGATTGAACTGCCATCCTTTATGTGCCATGTGCTCAGTAGCTCCAGCCACAGCAGCAATAGAATCTCATTGTGGGGGGACGGAGGGGTGGAACGTCCTGGTGTAACATTCCAGGGTAGAATAGCAGCTAAAACTTCATTTTTAGAAGAATTTACGTAAAACAGCCCATGTTCCAGGATTCAAAATAAGGAGGGGGGGGGGGGGGGCAGTGGTTACAGTGGTTAGCACTGCTGCATCACAATGCTGAGGTCCCAGGTTCAATCCCGGCTCTGGGTCACTGTCTGTGTGGAATTTGCACATTCACCCCATGTCTGCGTGGATCTCACCCCCAGAACCCAAAGATGTGCGGGGTAGTTGGATTGGCCACACTAGATTGCCCCTTCATTTAAAAAAAAGATATTTGACTCAAAACGTTAACTCTGTTTCACTCTCCACAAAAGCTGCCAGACATAAGATTTTCCAGAACTTTGCTTTTGTCCCAACTTGCGGCAGCTGCTCAAAGAGCTCATTAGCCCACGTGAAAAAAATAGAGATGCTGTCAGATGCTGATCAAAATCTAATGGACACAGGAAAAGCAGCTTCTTGAACCTGTTCCGTCATTCAATGCCATCATAGCTGATCTGTGACCTGCCTGCACACATCTAGCTTTTCCCCATATTCTTTCATATTGGTCAAAAAAATCCATCAGTCCCAGACTTAAAATTAACAACGGAACTTGCTTCAATTGTAGTTCGCAGAAGAGAGTTCCAAACACTGTTATATTATTTTTAGGTCCAAAACAGATGACATTATATTTGGCTTCATTGAAATTCACAGATTTATATTCACTTCATCGATTTATCACTGTAATTTCATGCTTCCATCTACACTGTTGTGATGCCTATCATGGTATCACAAACAAACTTCGGTTTGTGACTCTATTCACCATCACCTCAGTGCTTAATAAATAGCTAAGGCATTAACACAGATCCCTTAAGGACACGAGTCACATCCGACCATAGAGGACCCTGCCTTTATCCCTACTCATCTCTTGCCGTTTAGGCACTTTACTAACTGGGTCAATAATTTGCCTTCAAGGGATTTAATAAATGCTTCTGTAAGTTCCTATAAATAAGATTCAAGTGGGATGATTGTTGTTCGGTGTTCACTTATACATTTCTTTATCTCCTGCCCAATTTTCTTACATCTCAAGTCTGGAAGACAGCAACATCATGTTCAAATACAGTTCTACAAGTACCAGTCATATTCAATTACGAGTCCACGTTATTTATGTGCAAGTCTGGGTACAGAATGTTGACAGGGTATTCAACCATAGCCAAATCAAAAGTGTAAATGTTATCCTGCCCTCATGTACTTCCAACAGGGATCACAAATAAGTTAATAAGTCATTGAGATTGGAATCTTGGAGAATTTTCCCCTCCCAATCTCATGGGTGCTGGTGCCATCAGTAACACCTCAGTTGCGAGCTTAGCTGAGTTCAATCAGTACAACTCACACTTGGGTGGCAAAGGAGTGGAAGGTGGAAGCAGAGGAATGGAGGTCCTTGATTCTACTCATGTGGTTCAGTTATTTGCTGGATTCTCCACAATCAGCAGTTAATTAATTTAGACAGTCCCAAAAAACAAGTTTGACTGCGAGATTTGATTTGGGCCAATAACACAACTAAAAATTAAACAAACCCAATGTAATAGTTATGTTTGTGTTTTAAGTCAAATATTTAAGTCAACAATGAACATCATCTCCCAACAGGAACTCACCGCCAGGTGGGGAAATGAAAGTGTCCACATGCTGACACAGGACTACTCTCTGCCCACTGGTTTGAAGCTAACTTTTAAAAGGCAGGATTTATTATTTGTAATAGTCACTTTTAAAAACAAACATTGGGGGACTTCCGGTGGCGGCGATGCGGAGCTAAGCTGCACGTTCAGCAGCTCCCGCTTTTTTTGGACTTTCGGGCTATTTTAAGAGCCCGCAATGGCGCTGTTTTGACTTTTCCCCGGGGGGAAACACAGCCAGTGTGCCCAGCGGCTGGTGGATGGACTGGACTCGCAGTGGAGCGATCCAGAAGTCGGTATTACCACAGAGAAAGGCGAGAGGCAGAAAAAGCAAGATGGCGGCAGGCGGGGAAGCAGCAGCAGCATGGCTGCAGGGGGCGCGGGAGCAGCAGGAGCTGCATCAGCGCTCCTTCAAGGAGCTCAAAGCTGAGATCTTCGAGCCGTTTAAGGACTCGCTGGACAAGCTGGTGGCGACTCAGACGGCCCAGGCCGTGGAGATTCGGGAGCTGCAGCAAAAGGCTTCGGACAACGAGGATGAGCTTTTGGGCCTGGCAGTGAAAGTGGAGTCGCACGAGGCGCTGCACAAGAAATGGCTGGCGAGGATGGAGGAGATGGAGAACCGCTCCCACCGGAAGAATCTGCGGATGTTGGGCCTCTCAGAGGGGCTGGAAGGCTCGGATTTGGGGGCCTATGTGGTCCTAATGTTGAACTTGCTGATGGGTGCGGGGTCGTTTCGTGGTTGCCTGGAGCTGGAGGGCGCCCATCGAGTGCTGCAGCGGAAGCCGAGGCCGAAAGAGCCACCCCGGGCGGTACTGGTCCGTTTTCACCGCTTGGTCGACCGGGAGTGCGTGTTGAGATGGGCGAAGGAGAGGAGCAGCAGGTGGGAGAACACGGACGTTAGGATTTATCAGGACTGGAGCGCAGAGGTGGCGAAGAGAAGGGCTGGCTTCAATCGAGCGAAGGGAGTGCTTCATAGGAAGGGGGTGAAGTTTGGCCTTCTACAGCCGACTCGCCTCTGGGTCACTTACTAGGACCGCCAGCTCTATTTTGACTCTCCGGCGGAGGCCTGGGCTTTTGTCCAGACAGAGAACTTGGACTCGAACTGAGGACTGGGGAAAAATGTATTTTGTTTGGAGGCTTTGCCCTCCTGGGTATCCTGTTGTTTATATTGGCTGTGTTTGCTGATTGATGTTGTCTGTTCGTTTTCGCTATTTTGGTTTTTTCGGGGTTGTTTTCTGGGCTGTTTATTTACTGTGGTGTTTTTATTTGTTTTGTCCACTGGTGGGTTGGGGAGTAGTTTGGGGTCAGGGGCGTGTTGGGTTCAGGGGCGGAGTTCGGGTTGGAAGCGCGGGCTTTCTTCCCGCGCCAGAGGAATTGGGGGTGTTGCGTCGGGGAGGGGGGGGCATGGTTATGGCGGGAGTAGCCGGGGTCAGCAGACTCACGGAAGCACAATGTTAGGGGTAACGCAGCTAGGGGGGCCCTAGCTTGGGTGGGAGGAAGAGGGGGGGGGGTTACCGGGTTGTTGCTGCAGGGACTGTGAGGGAATGGATGGTGAAGTGGGGGGGTTGGGAGGGGGGTCTGCCACCATGGGGAGCGGGCTTGGGGGGTTCCCTGGGCGCGTGGTGGGTTGAGGAAGAGTTATGGCTGATCGGCGTGGGGGGAGGGGGAATGGCCCCCCGGGTTCGGCTGGTCACATGGAACGTGAGGGAGCTGAATGGTCCGGTGAAGCGATCCCCGGTCTTGGCTCACTTGAGGGGGTTGGGAGCGGATGTGGCTATGCTCCAGGAGACGCACCTCAGGGTTACGGATCAGGTGAGGCTAAGAAGAAGTTGGGTGGAACAGGTGTTTCACTCGGGGCTTGATGCGAAGAACCGTGGGGTGGCAATTTTGGTCGGTAAGAGCCTGTCGTTCGTTGCGTCCAAAGTGGTGGCGGATAGTGCAGGTAGATATGTGATGGTGAGTGGGAGACTTCAGGGGAGCGGGTGGTCTTGGTTAATGTTTATGCTCCCAACTGGGACGATGCGGGCTTCATGCGGCGAATGCTGGGCCTGATCTCGGACCTGGAGACAGGGGGATTGATCCTGGGTGGGGGCTTTAACACGGTGCTGGATCCGGCTCTGGATCGCTCGAAGTCTAGGACGGGCAGGAGGCCGGCAGCAGCCTCGGTGCTGAGGGGGTTCATCGATCAGATGGTGGGGGTGGACACTTGGAGGTCTTTGGAGCCGGGGGGTAGGGAGGTCTCCTTTTTCTCCCATGTTCATAAGGCGTACTCCCGGATTGATTTTTTGTGCTTAGCAGGGCGCTAATCCCGAGAATAGTGGGGGCAGAGTATTCGGCAATAGCCATTTCTGATCATGCCCCACATTTAGTGGATCTGGAGCTGGGGGAGGGGAAGGATCAGATCCCGCTGTGAAGGCTGGATGTGGGGCTTTTGGCAGGGGAGGAAGTGTGCGGGTGGATCCGTAGGGGCATAGAGGGGTATCTAGAAACCAATGATAACAGGGAGGTGCGAGTTGGGGTGGTTTGGGAAGCACTAAAGGCAGTAGTCAGAGGGGAGCTGATATCTATTCGGGCGCACAGGGAGAGGGGGAAGAGGGTCGAGAGGGAGAGGCTGGTGGAGGAAATGGTAAGGGTGGATAGGAGATATACAGACACCCCGGAGGAGGGGCTTTTGAGGAAGCGGCGCAATCTCCAAGCGGAATTTGACATTTTAACCACCCGGAAGGCGGAGGCGCAGTGTAGGAGGGCACAGGGGGCGGTATATGAGTACGGGGAGAAGGCAAGTCGGATGTTGGCTCACCAGCTCCGGAAGCAGCTAGAGAAATTGGGGGAGCCACGGATGCAGGAGGGAACTTGGTGCGGGGTGGAAAGGACATCAATGGGGTGTTCAGATCCTTTTACGAGGGGCTGTACCGGGAGGTGCCCCCCAGGGAAGCAGGTGGGATGAACCGCTTTTTGGATAGGCTGGAGTTCCCAAGAGAAGGGGACAAGCGGTAGGAGGGTTTGGGGGCCCCAATCGAGTTGGAGGAGCCGGTGGGAAGTATGCAGACAGGGAAAGCGCCAGGGCCTGACGGGTTCCCGGTGGAGTTTTACAAGAAATTTTCAGATTTGCTGTGCCCTCTGCTTGCGAGGACCCTGAATGAGGCTTTGGGGGGGGGGGGGGGGGGGGGGGGGGGGGGGGGGGGCTCTCTGCCCCCAACGATGTCCAGGGCAATTATCTCTTTGCTCCTAAAGCAGGACAAGGACCCCCTTCAGTGTGGGTCTTTCAGGCCGATCTCGCTCCTTAATGTAGATGTCAAGTTGTTGGCATAGGTGCTGTCCAGGAGGGTGGAGGATGTGGTCCCGACGGTGATTCATGAGGATCAAACGGGGTTTGTAAAGGGGAGACAACTGAATGCCAACATGCGGAGGCTCCTTAATGTCATGATGATGGCGCCGGCGGCTGGGGAGTCAGAAATAGTGGCGTCCATGGATGCGGAGAAAGCTTTTTATATGGTGGAGTGGAGTTACCTGTGGGAGGTGTTGCGGAGGTCTGGGTTTGGTGAGGGGTTCATCAGCTGGGTGAGGTTGCTCTACAGCTCCCCGGTGGCGAGTATGGTGACGAATGGGAGGAGGTTGGCGGACTTTCGGCTTTCCAGGGGAACGAGGCAGGGGTGGCCCTGGCCATGGCGCTGAGGGACTCGAAGAGTTGGAGTGGGATTGTGCGGGGGTTGGGGGGGGGTGGAGCACCGGTTGTCGCTGTATGCAGATGATCTGCTGTTATATGTCGCGGATCCGGCTGAGGGGATGCCAGAGGTGCAGAAGATACTTGAGGAGTTTGGGGACTTTTCTGGCTATAAGCTCAATGTGGGGCCCGCTTTCGTTGGCAGGCAGGGTCCAGTCGATTAAGATGATGGTGCTCCCGAGGTTTTTGTCTCTTTTCCAGTGCCTCCCCAGATTGATATCAAAGGCTTTTTTCATAAGGGTGAATTTGTCGATTCTAGGGTTCGTGTGGGCGCGGAAGGCCCCGAGAGTAAGGAGGGTATTTTTGGAGCGAAGAAGGGAGGTAGGAGGCCTGGCGCTGCCCAACCTGTGTGGATATTATTGTGCGGCGAACGTGGCGATGATTCGCAGGTGGGTGACAGAAGGGGAAGAGATTGGAGGTGGCGTCCTGTGCGGGTACGAGTCTGGAGGCTTTGGTGACGGCCCCACTTCCACTCCCCCCGGCAAAGTACTCCACGAGTCCGGTAGTGGTTGCGTCCCTTAAAATCTGGGGACAATGAAGGCGGCATAGGGGGGGGAGTGAAGGCCTCAGTTTGGGCCCCGGAACGGGGCAATCATCATTTTGCGCCGGGGAGAACGGGTGGGGGATTTGGGAGTTGGCACAGGGCAGGCATCAGACAGTTTGGGGACCTCTTCCTGGATGGGAAGTTCGCGACTCTGGAGGAGCTGGTGGGGAAGTGGAACCTCCCCCCGGGAACACTTTTAGGTATATGCAAGTCAGGGCATTTGTTAAGAGGCAGGTGGCGGAGTTTCCACGGCTGCCGCCAAGCGGGGTGCAAGATAGGGTGCTTTCGGGGACGTGGGTCGGTGAAGGAAAGATCACGGCTATTTACCAGCTGATGCAGGAGGAAGAGGAGGCCTCAGTAGAAGAGCTCAAAGCGAAGTGGGAGGAAGAGCTAGGGGAAGAGATTGAAGATGGAATGTGGTCGGACACCCTGGAGAAGGTGAATTCCTCCTCCTCTTGCACACGGCTCAGCCTAATTCAGCTGACGGTGCTGCATAGGGCTCACATGACAGGGGCAAGGATGAGCTGGTTCTTTGGAGGGGAAGGCAGGTGCAGGAGGTGTTTGGGAGGCCCGGCGAACCACACCCATATGTTCTGGGCTTGTCCGGCCTTGGAGAGGTTTTGGAAGGGGGTGGCGGGGACTTTGTCGGAAGTGGTCGGGTCTAGGGTCAAGCCGGGCTGCGGGCTCGCGATCTTTGGGGTAGCTTCGGAGCCGGGAGTGCAGGAGGCGAGAGAGGCCGGCATTCTGGCCTTTGCGTCTCTAGAAGCCCGGCGCAGGATTCTGTTACAGTGGGGGGATACGCGGCCCCCGAGTTCGGAGGCCTGGATCAACGACATGGCTGGGTTCATCAAGTTGGAGAGGATGAAGTTTGCCCTGAGGGGGTCGGTACAGGGGTTCTTTCGGCGGTGGCAGCCCTTTCTCGACTTCCTGGTGAAGGGGTAGAGAGTGGTCGGTCTCAGCAGCAACTTGGGGGGGGGGGGGGGTGGGGGTTTGGGGGTTTGTTTTTTGCGGCGGTGGGTTTGCTATGTTGTTATTTTCTTCTTTCTTGTATTGCTGTTGGTTTTTTGTTATTACTTATTTTGCGGGGGGGGGGTGTGTTCTTTTCTTGTGTTGGTGTGGAAACACGCCTTGTTTGTTTTAAATTGTGGGGAGAAAATTTGTTATTTAAAAACTTGAATAAAAATTATTTTTTTTAAAAACATTGGGACCTAAAACCATCCCTATGTGCCTGTGTTCTGATTTTGAATCTGAATATTTCATCGCTCCATTTCTAAGTATTGGTTCTTATTTAAAGAGAAATTAAGCACACAACAATGGCAATTAGATAAGAAACAGTAATTGCACTATTTTCCCCTCCCTACTCACAAATTCATGATGATCGAATAGCAACCTTTTGGGAAGAATAGCAATGGGCTTGTTTAGCACAGGGCTAAAGAGCTGAATTTTAAAGCAGACCAAGGCACGGTTCAATTCCCGTACCAGCCTCCACGAACAGGTGCCGGAATGTGGCGACTAGGGGCTTTTCACAGTAACTTCATTTGAAGTCTACTTGTGACAATAAGCGATTTTCATTTTTTTCATTTCATTTCGGATCCACTACGGGCATTGGAAACATAGGGACTTACAAAACCAGAAGAGTTGACTGCAATCCACCCGGCTGGTCCCAAAGTTGTGAAAAGACTATAAATTTACTCGCTCTCATACTTTAATCTGCTACATATCAACATTCCGTAAACAATTTAGCACAACTGCTGACCTGCACAATTTTCTTAAGCAGTATTTAAATCTAGGAGTTGTAGTTATTTAGTGCCTATCATTAATTCAGGAATTCCCAAAGCACTTTATACTCAATGTGGTAGTTCTGAAGCTTAGTCACTGTTGTAATGCAATAAATGTGGCAGTCACTTATAATATAACCAATACATAATCATTTTACTAGTGATATTGGTTGAGGGGTAAATGTTGGCCAGAGCACCAGAGAGAACAACCCTGCTCTTTTTTAAAATATTGCCATGGGATATTTTACCTCAATGTGAAAGAGCAGACGGGGCATAGGATTAACATTTCTTCTGCAAGTGAAGATGCAGCATCCCTCAATATGCAACATAATTAAATCTAAACCATATACTCCCCTTCCCTCATTGGAGTTTGAGTCTATCACCTTCGTCAGATTAGAATTTTTCATTGAGATTCTGCTTTAATTTATGTACACTCCGAATAATTTTGAACCTATTCAATATGATGCCTTTAATGCAACAAAAAACCTGCAGCTTCCATAGCTCTTCACAACCTAGATCAAGGTGTCAATTTGTGTGTTGCATCCTTTCTGATGTCAGATACCCTTACCATTGTGTGCCGTACTCAGTACTCCAAGCAGGACCACATCGGTGATTTATATACATTAATTATGTTACCATTCTGCAGATTAATGGAATATATTTGCTTCTCGGCCTTTTGGCTAAGATCAAGCATAGGACCAAGCCAGAGATCAGATGTAATGCCTGCTCTTGTCAGCTTGGATCTAGCATGTCTCTTTTGTGGCAACCATGAATTGCATTTAATTTGAATTTGAATTATTTTTTGCAGCAAGGAGATAGATTAAGGGCTTGCCCTGGCCACTCCTTGCATTGGCTTTGTAACTTTGAAGGAGGAATAATAGTCTTCTGCTAGGATGGAAATCGGCAGCACCGTGCCAGGCCTCGGAATGGCTCACAGACCTGGCCGATTCCCTGAGGCTGGAAAAAAAATCAAATTCAAAAATAAGAGGGTCTGAACAGAGGCTCCACACCACGTGGAGCAAATTCACAACTTATTCACAGACCTGTTTGCAACCAATGGCCAGTTCAGGTTTGGTGGTGGTGGTGGGGGGGGGGGGGGGGGGGGGGGGGGGGTCCATATACGAGGAAAAACAGGGGTAACAAGCAGACCAACCCCTCATGAAGGCCTAAAGACCAAGGGGGGAGGGGGACTTCCCACCCCCACAAACGGAATGAAGGCTACAGACAAATGAGGGGGGAGACCCCAAACACACCAGGATACAGAAGGGGGAAACGAGAAACGACTCCCACCGCTAAACAACAGTGACTCCAGTGAAACCTGGCAGACGGATCTGAAAATCGAACATTGTTGCACAAATGTAAGTACTATCCGGCGCAGGAGCCCCAGTCACAGCAATGGTGACAAGGAAGGGCCCCGAGGCTGGCCGTTCAAATCTATGTATGGGCGATACTTTACGAGAAACCCAGTTTAGATTTTCTCTCTTCTTTTCTTGTTACCTCTGTTACTGTTAAGTGAAATACCAATAAAAATATTTTTTAAAAGGAAAACCTTTTTTGAAAGTGTCCATGTGGAGTTTGCACGTTCTCCCCATGTCTGCATGGGCCACGCTAAATTGCCCCTTAATTGGAAAAAAACATTAGGTACTCTAAATTTATTTTTTTTAAAGAATAATATATTTTACACAACAAACATGCTTTCCTCCTTCTATGGCAGTTCTAAGTAAATAACCATAATGTCTTGGACTTTTAAAACAATCAGGGCAACTCCTCAGATAGAAAAGCAAATTTCGCCAGATTTTATTCTTGGTCGTACTAAATGAGCTGGTCTCAGGTGAAATGCGAGTAGGAATGTTATAATTTACCTCATTTAACTGAATTAGAAAGAGGGTAATTGAGCTCACTTGGCAAGACAGCTGGTCATAATACAGAGCAAGGCCAGCAGCATGGGTTCAATTCCTGTACCGGCTGAGGTTATTCATCTCAACCTTGCCCCTCGCCCGGAGTGGTGACCCTCAAGAACAAAGAACAAAGAACAAAGAAAGTTACAGCACTGGAACAGGCCCTTCGGCCCACCCAGGCTGCGCTGATCCAGATCCTTTATCTAAACCTGTCGCCTATTTTCCAAGGATCTACTTCCCTCTGTTCCCCTTTTTACTAGTGAAACTTCACAATTTCAAATGCATGTTCCCTGTTTAACCGACAGGTTAAATCAATACCAGTCAGCTCCCCCCCTCAAAGGGAAAAACAGTCTATGGTCATCTGGGACTATGGCGATTTTATCTTTACCTGCCGATCACCATGTAACACATTCATGTGATAATGGGAATGTCAAAATCATCAAAGGCGCCTCTCAGTTGTTTAGTTTATCCCAATAAATCAGCTCTTACATTTGGACCCTTCAACAAAATCAGGCGCATATCATAAATTCTAAAAGCAAAGCTATATATTTTTGAGCTCAATAGCGTGATGATATGGCTATGAGGAAATATGGTTAATATTTTTTCCAATTGTTATTGAGGCAGGATACAAACGCCTTTTTTTCATCAATTATATAAAATGATGCAATACTAAGTTGTCATCCACCTCCCTTCCACCATTGGTAGCGGAAGAAGAGCAAACTCTACTTAATGTAGTCTCATTCTTCTACTTTGACCCTGCAGACCAGCATACTTTTCCTTTCATATAAACATGCTGGTGTCCAACTTCATTTTGAAATATACTTTTGAATCTGCGTCCAGCGCCCTTTCACTTCATTGCAGATCATAACAACCTGCATTGAAAAGAAATTAATCTCCCCTGGAATTTTTCTCAATCACCATAAATCTGTTTCCTCTGGTTATTGAGCTCCCTGCAAGTGGAAATAGGTTCTCCCCATCTACTTCCGTGAAACTAGAGGGGGCGGTTTAGATCAGTTGGCTGGACAGCTGGTTCGTAATGCAGTGAAAAGCTAACCAGTGGGGGTTCAATTGCTGAGGATATTCATGAAGGTTCTGCCTTCTCAACCTTGCCCCTCACCTGAGGGGTGGTGATCCGCAGGTTAAATCACCACCAGTCAGTTCTCCCCTTCAAAGGGCAAAGCAGCCTATGGTCATCTGGGACCATAGTGACTTTACTTTTTACTAGTGAAACATCACAATTTCAAATGCATGGAGCGTTTCATTGATGTCAATGATTGGTTGATTCAGGTGATGGCCATTGTTTGATTAAGGCTGGAGAACACATAAAAAGAAAGTCAATAGCGGTGTTGTGGTGTTATCACTGAACTCGGAATCCAGAGACCCAGGGTGATACTCTGGGGACCTGGGTTCGAATAAAGAAGGTCATGGGCAGTGGGAGGGGTGAAGGCAGGCAAATCGGAAGACCTCCTCGTGGGTCTGCTCCTGAGCCAGGCCATTTACAGGTCCAAGCAGCCAGCCATGGAGGTGGAGCAGTTAAACCCTGCCTCTACTTCATGGCTACATTGATGTCCGCATGTCCCAGGGGAGGGAGCAAACTGTGACCACCAGGGCACTTGAGGCCTTCTGCAACCAGTGAGCAGCGCGGGGGCTGCAGCACATCATCAGCCCTGGGAACACCATTCTGATTTTTCGATAGGTTTCCTTAGTTTTCTGTTACAGTGCCCCTTTAAGGGGCTGACAATTAGTCAATCAGTGAAAAGCCATGTGGGGAAGGGGGGGGGGGGGGGGGGGGGGGGGCTGCAAGCAGGCAAATCGGAGGGCCTCCTCACGTGTTTGCTCCTGTGCCTGGCCATGGTGTCCATTTTAGGTCCAGACAGCAGGCGGCTGAGTGGGCATCCTGCCCAACTGTTTGCCTATCTTCCGCAGCTACCTTCATGCCTGTGTGTCCCTGGAAAAGGACCACACAGTGTCCATTGGTACACGTGAGGCCTTCCATTATCCGGGGGCTGGAGTGGATCATTAGTCTCCAAAACAAAATTTTAATTTGATTTGCTAAGTTTCCTTCAGCGGTTTTGTCTTTTTGTTGCAGTACTCCTCAAAAGGAATACAAATTAAATAGTGTGTGGGGGTGTGGGCAAATCGGAGGACTTTGTTGATCTGCCCCTAGATCTGGCCACGGTCACCATTACAAGTCCAGGCTGCGGGCTGTGCAGACAGTCATGAGACCCAACTGTCTGTCTCTCTTCTGTGTCTTTATTTATGCCCAAGTAAATGGTGGGCACCACAGCAGCTGGAGAAATGGCTCAGAAACTGATATACTAGTGGGGACGAAAGACAATGGTTTTGGTCTTCCCAATATTTAGTTGGATAAATATCAGCATGGTAGTGCATCTCTATGCTAACATGAAGAAACCTGTTTTTGTAGAAAATAAAAATGTTATATATGGAAAAAAATATCTCCGTTGAAGATGTGCTTTTATTACAGTGTCCCTTTAAGGAGGGGTCTTTTTGTTTTCTTTAATTAATTATTTAGTTTAATTGTTATGCTCAAAAGAGTAATGTATAAAGAGTGTCAGCTCAGATACTGTGCGGGTAGTTCGAGGCGGAGATCTGTAATGCTGGATCATACTTTTCATACTTCATCATCTGGCCTGGATCTACTTCACATCAAGTCACTTAAGGAGCTATTAGGATAGATAACCAAAAGTTCTGTCAAAGCAGTGGGCTTTTAGAAGAAGAGGTAGAATGGCAGAGAGGTGTAGGCAGCAAACTCCAGAGCTTAGGGCCATGGCTGCTGAAACATGGCTGCCAACAGTGGAGCGATTAAAATAGTGTGCAAAAATGCAGAATTGGGGGAGCACAGAGATCTGAGTGATTCTTCTGTAGGGCTGGATGGAGTTAACAGAGATAATGTACGGGGGCTATGAGGGATTGTATACAGAGATGAGAGTTTTCAAATCAAAGATATTAAGTTAAGTAGGAGCCAGTGTAGGGCAGCAAGCAGAGGGTGATGGATGAACAGCTTTGGGTGAGCTCTGTTTTGTGAAGGATCTAAACTGGGAGGTTGGCCAGAAAATTATTGGAATAATTGGGGGGGGAAATGGATGGATGAAGAATTCAGCAGCAAATGAGCTAACGTAGATGCAGAGTTGAGGGCATTGCAGAGGTAGCCTTGGTTATGGTGTGAATATGTGATCAGAAGCTCAGTTCAAGGACAAATGTCCTTTGTCAAGGTTACAAATAATCTGGTTCAGAACCAGAGAATTGCCAGTGCGAGGGATGGAATCGATGGCTCAGAAACTGATTTACTAGTGGGGATGAAAAACAATGGTTTTGGTCTTCCCAATATTTAGTTGGATAAATATCAGCATGGTAGTGCATCTCTATGCTAACATGAAGAAACCTGTTTTTGTAGAAAATAGAAATGTTATATATGGAAAAAATTATGTTTCTTGAATGGTCAATAGCGACCTGCTCACAAAATTAAGTATACTTTAGTTTTGTTTTCTTTTCCCAAATTCAGCTATCATCAGTTACAGAAAATTGGTTTTACATATTTTAAACTAAGGCGAGGTGTGCCTATTTCCAATTTCAATTCTTTATTAAAAACATAGAATGTCAAGTCTATTGTTTAAAATTGGGGTGGGGGTGAAATCAAGCAGCTTATGTTCTAATTAACCTAACCCTCTGTGAAATAACCTTCCCAATATTTAGTCAGGCATGGTGGGCCACTGCACTGCACGAACCAATTCTTAAGGTAGGGAAATCAGACACTGTGGTTGTCAGACAAGGACTGAATCAAAACCAATTGTGATAACCTCCACAGTCCACCAGCCAGTCAACATTCGCTACTTAGCTTTGCATACAAAAATAAATTGCACTTGGGCAAAAAATTCAGAACCATATCCCCCCACCCCCCAGTCAGGCAAAGCATCACATTGGAGCTTTTCTGATTACCTTCATCTATTCAAATGGTTGAATTAATTACAATGCAATCTAAATATATAATTGGATGACGCACAAATGCCAACAATAGCTACAAGGTCTAGCTAGCATGAACATAACTGGCAAACCCTGAATGCAACAAGGCAAAGTGCAGCACAGGGCTGGAGACAATTCAGTAACAAACACACAAAAGCGCTGGAAACTACAGAGGTTATCTGTCATTCGTCTGCCATGGTTAATCAACAATTTTGAGGCAATAAACGCAAGTACTTTTACAGGGTTCTTCTTCTTTTTTTTAAAAGGCATACAAGAAATTAATAATTGTTAATAATTTTAAGTACAAGTGGCTCTCCAATACCTCACCAGGTGAGAGATGAACATTCAAAAATTCTGGACAAAGCACTCCCCAAAAAACTCAGCAGAGCTTTAAAAAAACAAGCCTGCACCCCACAATGGTGACACCAGCTTATTGACAAACTTGCTTGACATCAATATCTAAAAGTATTTGCTGTTATTTCTGCCCCCCCCCCCCCCCACTCAACAATCTTACCTGCAGTCCTCTCCGCCTCAAAATACTTGAATCATCCATGATGTCCGTTCAAATTAAATTTTGCTGTGCATTCCAATTGCAGACTTGTGTGAATTGTATTAACACTTAACCTGTTGTCTCTCACATCAGTAGCGACCATCAAGAAAGTACAGTGTCCTATTTGTCACTTGTCAAAGCAGGCAGAGCCACTGCACTTCATTTCTCATTTCATAAGGACACCAATTTTCTTTTGCAGACTGTGCAACATGAATCTCTGCGTTTTTCTGTTTGACGGCAGTCTGAGCTGCTCAGAGGTTGGTAGTGTACCTGTCACCCATGGAGAGATTGTTTCCTGTTTTAAGTAGCTGAGACGTATGTGTTCAGACGACGCAGGAATTCATTCACCTATTCATCACCAGCGTAGCTGCCGGGGCTATTTCAATTCTGCAGCTCCTCTGAACTGGCAGTCTTTATATGAATTGCAGACCCGGCAGATAGCCAACAGCTCTTCTCGTGTGAGAGTTATGGCCACAATCAGAGCCCACTTCAGCATGAGGTCAAACATCTCCCCTCACATGCCAGCCTAATCTGTCTTTTGAATTTACATCTTCCATCAGAACAAAAAAACCTCTCCCTCTCTTCTCCAGTCTCAAAGTCAAGCCATAAGGTGACTGTCCTAATGATATTACTAGGATATTTATGAGGCAATCTCACAGAAGTCCCTGGAAAACAGCTCCATGATTCATTGGAGTAAAATGCAGCACAAATCCAGTGTGAACAAAGTGTTCAATTCATAAATCTTGCTCCGTTACGGCAAGCATTTGTCCGTTTGTTATGTGGCAGATCCAGAGCTCAGTAGCACTTCCTCTCCATCTGCTGTTGAAAGCAACTGAATGCAGTCAGCGAGGCAGCCAACCAACCACAGACAGGGCAGAGAAATTTGCATACATTATACAGTTCAGCATCTCACGCTGCTGAGAAAACCTCCCTCTACCTTTGGTTCAAAATTACATTCATTCCATACTTCTTTTGTCACAAGTGTAGTGTAATTCGCAGTTATAACAACAACTTGCTAAATATTTACCAGAGTTACTATTTTAGCAAATCTGAGTGAACAATTTCATATTGCAAATGAAGTCCACAAGAACCTCTTTAATAAGTCAAAGGAAACTAACTACATTTTTCTGAGGGAAACAGTAAGTAAAGCTAGTAACTCCACTTAATGGAGCACCTTTCTTGGTCAGCCCAAGTTTCCACTTTTATAGTCCGAATTTAATTTTAAACAGGCTATTTTATTTCAATTATTTAAACACGCAAGAAAGTCCAACAAGTATTTATTTTGTTCAAATAGCTCCTCCATTTAAGAGGAAAAATGTATTTTGATATTTTGGTGACATTGCCTGACTGAGCTCAGTTTCATCGTAAACAGCAATGACAGAACTTCTAAAAGGCCAGACCACCTCCTGACCCAAGGAAATCATAATACAAACTTGGCAGGCAGGATTTTCAACAAGCAAATTCAGTGTAAAGCTCACATTGCGAATCAACTGTCATCACCTAGAGCTAATAACCCACAAACTGTATGACGCCCGAGCTGAGTGTGAGACTAGGTTTAAGTCACTTCCCTGCTTGTTGTTTCTGAAGGCACTACTCCAGAATGTACAGAGGCACATCCCAATGGCCAATGACTGGACTGGAGTGGCCAAACAGCGAGTCAGAGGTGACTGAAGGATCTCCACCCCAAAAAACCTTTGAGCGGTAGGCAGTAAACTGCAATACATCAAAAAGGTGACCAGATTATTATTTTCTTTTCTAAAATGAAGATATGTTTTTAAAATGTATTCCTCAAACACCTTTACTCTTTAAGCAGTCTTATGAACACTTCTAAAATTAAAATCATCAGTACAAAGCCAATTAAACTTTGACACAAATTCCTAATATAATGAAAAACAGAATTAGAAGGCAAACAAAACTGTATTTCTTCACAAGATTTTATGATATTAGGACATTAACATAATTTATTTTGTAACTAACCAATTATTCACTTAAATTTCATTCAAAGCCCAGAGTCAGGGTGGCACAATAGCTAGCTCTGCTGCCTACGGTGCTGAGGGCCCGGGTTCGACCTCGGCCCTGGGTCACTGTCTGTGTTAAGCTTGCACATTCTCCCTGTGTCTGCATGGGTCTCATCCCCACAACCCAATGATGTGCAGGTTAGGTGCATTGGGCACGCTAAATTACCCCTTAATTGGAAAAAAAATAATTGGGCACTCTAAATTTATTTAAAAAGCCATTTAGAATCATAGCAATAACAGCTATTGAAACGAATGTACCATCTCAGAATATAGAATATACAGTGCAGAAGGAGGCCATTCGGCCCATCGAGTCTACACCGACCCACTTAAGCCCTCACTTCCACCCTATCCCTGTAACCCAATAACCCCTCCTAACCTTTTTGGTCACTAAAGGCAATTTATCATGGCCATAACCTGCACATCTTTTGGACTGTGGGTGGAAACCGGAGCACCCGGGAGGAAACCCACGCTGACACGGGGAAATGTGCAGACTCCGCACAGATAGTAACCCAGTGGGGAATCGAAACTGGGACCCTAGCGCTGTGAAGCCACTGTGCTATCCACTTGTGCTACCGTGCTGCCCTGAAGTACAAAGCCAATCTTGTGAGAGATGGGATGGGGATAAGGAAAGGAAAGCATGCATAACACACAAAAACTATTCTAAAAATAACTTAACGGGTTAGTGCATTATATAAACATGTACTGGATGTAGAGATTGTTCTGTCTCTAACATATCAGGTGTCCCAACATTTGATGTAATTGTCCCACTTGAACTTGTGTAGTTAAACACGCTAAAAATCAAGTCAAGAATCCAAGCAGGAAAAGGCCTCAAGAGCCATTTCCTATCCAAATAGGCATGTACACATGTGACATCATTCTTTGGAGCACATCCAACACATACATCTGTTTCTCCAACATACAGTTCTACCAGATGACTGACAACACTCTTTGTTAACCCCCGCCAGGAGGTTAGACATTTTATTGACTGTGCCCTTGGAGGTTGTTTTACTTGTTTAGTTTTTCCTACTCACTTCCTCAAAATTGGCTCCAATTTGGCAAATTGTCTGCTGTTTGACTCAAACTGAATGAAATAACTATTGAGGCAAGTAATGAATACTGTATTTTTAAAAATCATAATAGCATTCCAAACAAGAGAACAGGCTTGCGTTGGAGGGGTCTTCCTCCATCCTGAACTTGCTAACAGAGCGCATTTAAGGATCAAAACAACCTGTCCCAGTTTTTCTACCAATTGCGTTCCGAATCCAAGACGATGGTTGCTTAATCCAAAACTTCATATTATCTCTCCCCGTTAACCACTGAAGAAACATTTAGTCTCCTTAAGAGAACTCCACTGGATAGCATTAAGATAATTTCAAAACTTAATAATAATAATCTTTATTATTGTCACAAGTAGGCTTACATTAACACTGCAATGAAGTTACTGTGAAAATCCCCTAGTCGCCACACTCCGGCGCCTGTTCGGGTACACTGAAGGAGAATTCAAAATGTCCAAATTATCTGACAGCATGTCCTTCTGGACTTGGAGGAAACCAGAGTACCCGGAGGAAACCCAGGCAGACACAGGGAGAATGAGCAGACTCCGCAGACAGTGGCCCAAGCGGGAATCGAACCCGGGATCCTGGTGCTGTGAAGCAACAGTGCGAACCACTATGCTACCGTGCCACCCTTATGGTCTGGTAAGCAGTGGGCGAAAATATAATTTTGTTCAGTTACAAGTAATTCTACGTATACAACAGTATTAGATTCAATTCAATAAGTTATTCATGAAGGTCCCGCTTTCTCAACCGCCCCTCACCCCAAGGTGTGGTGATCCTCCGGTTAAACCACCACCAGTCAGCTCTCCCTCTCAAAAGAGAAAAGCTGCCTATGGTCATTTGGGATGATGGCAACTTTACTAATGGATTCAATTAAATGCTTTACCAAAAGACTGAGGGTTCAAATAAACAGTAAGAAAATCAGGAATTAAATGGAAAAGCAAAGTGATGGAAATCACCTTATTTTGTGTTGGAACTAGTGAGGTGAATCAACTTGGTAACTGTTAACTGCACTGCTTTTCAAGTTTATGCTTTTGTGTGGTGCACTGAACTCAACATTATCTACATTACACCAAATGGCTAAGAACCAATGAAATCAGAATGGACACTCACTTTACTGCTGCCATTTTCTTTCCCTGAAATATTGGTTGACAAGAATCAATAGGGTTCACGGAATGAAAGCCTGTTCAATAAGAATTTCTTTTTGCAATTGTGAAGTTCCAAACAGCAGTGGCTCAATGATGTGATCTCTCAGCCTTCTAAATTTTCAACGCTAAAGTTAACACCAGACTTGCTAGTGCAAAACAGTGCTACAGAATCTTTATTTAAACTGCTTCAGATGAAGATAATTAAAGTGGAAATCAAAGCTTCAGCTGATCTTGGGTGCATAACGTGATTTTCAGAGTTCCAAAACAATTATATTCTCAAGAATGGAGTTTCGCATGAAGTATTCATAGAGATGCAAAAACAAGTATTTCATTTCAATGCAGAGCAGTGTTCTCAGCAACACCTATTGCACTGATGAAAAAGATAGCAAAACTCAAAAATCTGAGGCCCTCTGTTGCTCCAACAATGGAGGGTTCGACGTTTCACCACCACTCCACACACCTCATCCATCCCAAATTTGGACTCATTAATGGATTTTCAGGGTCAGTAGCCAGAGGCTTGCTGAAAAAACATCCATTTCCTGTCACAACTGTGATGTTAGGAGTGTAGTTTAAAACAAATTGATTTTGCATCCACTCCTGTCATGTGATAAGCAGCAGAGAAACCAGAACAATTCGACTGCAAATAAAATTGTTCAATTAGCTACAAACAAGATTCATGCACATCTATGATTCCTCCAGGCAGTCAGTGTGCTAGTCATGGTTAAGTCAACTGATAGTGAAGTGGAAGAAAATTACTGCACAAGAATTGGTGTCCAAACATGTTGATCAACATCATCAGTGGTATATTTAGAGATCTGCAGCAACACTGTACTGGGTGGTGCTTGGTGGCCAGTCTGCTTGACATCTCCTGTTTTCAGTTCCCATCACTGGTGAGCAGTATAGCTACTGCAGAAAAAGAGCTAAGGGTTTAAGCCTCTCCCACCAGTACAAAGCCTCTTCATCAGCAAGTCCGATATATTGTCTCTTCCTGGCAACATTCATAAACTCGGTACCTCGCAGATCCAGGCTAACGTTCAGGAGGTTTGGAGGAGGCCTGGTGCCCAGACATGTGGAATTCCGGCATGTGATTATGCCCTGGTGCCAACAAACCTGACCCCCAGCTCTGGGTAATAAGTCCCAATGCCTTGCGGGTGTCTCAGGAGAGATGAAGGCTAAGTGAGTGAACCCTGGCAGGAAAATCCAGGGTGGGGTCCTCTCGGGACTCATCATCCATCAGGCAGCTTTCCAGCAACTCCTGCAGCAGAGCTGGTACCAAACGGTACTGGGTTTCTCTTTTCCTTTGGACAATACTAGCAATGCTGAGAGTGGGGCTCTGATGCTTGAGCAGCATGGTGGTACAAGGGCTCCAGGGTTCCAAGTACAATTCCAGCCTAGGGTAACTGTCTATGTGGAGTTTTCACATTCTCCCAGTGTCTGTGTGGGTTTCCTTTGGGTGCTGCTGTTTCCTCCCACAGTTCAAAGATGTGCAGGTTAGGTGGATTGGCTATGTTAAATTGCCCCTCGTTGTCCAGTTGTTTAGGTGGGGTTACTGGGTTACGAGGGAAGGGTGGAGACGTTGGCTTAGTAGGGTGCTCTTTCCAAGGGCCATTGTGGACTCGATGAGCCAAATGGTCTCCTTCTGCACTGTAAATTCTATGATCCTATGCGACACATGAGCATGGAATGGGTTTCACAATAAAACATAACACTCTACTCGTGATGATTCAATCCCCCTCCCCCCACTGAAGGCTAAGAGACTTCCTACTCTTAGTTCGTCAGCAAGTGCCGCCCAGTTAATATCAATGTGCATCTGTGGCCCGAAATCTACTTGCACCGCAGATGTCAAGAATCAATCCCATGAGGCATTCGATGCTGCCATGAGCAGCGTTCCCAGCACCAAGTGACTGTACCTTCTAGGAACTTCAACACATGGTTTGCAAAGGGCACCAAGTAATCAACAAGTTGGCTGGAGTAACGTGGTTACTGTAGTAATCTCTGTATATCAAAATACATGATCAATGTATGTAAAAGTAGTACAGTCAATTCAACACTAGGTGTCTCACTATGAGATGGTATAAGAAAGACTTTCCCGCTCTTTTGGAGAGAGTGTGCTTCAGGAGAATGAACATACAAGACATAGAATAGCTAGAGAGAGAAGTTATAAGTTATTTCAATATTACATTGTATAATTAGTTAGTTACCTTTACTATATTTTATTTCTTTTATTAGTTGAGTATTGAGTACAAAGGACTCGCAAATATTATTTATATTACTCAATAAATTAGTTAATCTTTACAAGAAGACTATTGATCATTTCATCAACTCGGCTGGTTCAAAGAGTAATATAACAGTGACTGTGCTAACAACTCCTGCCAGACCAAATTCTGCCACAAGGAATCCTGGCGATATCCAAGATCATGTCACTGAGACCAGTTAGATCATCACGATATGTACAACCCTCAAACATTTCCTCATCACTCATAGCTAAAAAGTACTGACTATGATGCTGACCACTCCCTCGTGCGCAGCAAGAGCATTACATTACCATTGCTGAATCCCCCACTATCAACAGCCTGAGGGATTACCATTGACCAGAAACTGAACTGCCTTGCCATTTAAATACTGTGGCTACAAGAACAGGTCAGAGGCTAGGAATCCTGTAACGAGTAATTCACCTCCCGACTCCCCAAAGCCCAAACACCACCTACAAGGCACAAGTCAAGAATGTGATGGAATATTTCCCACTTGCCTGGATGAGGGCAGCTCCAACAACACTCAAGAAGCTCAACACCATCTGGGACAAAACAGCCTGCTTGACTGCCACTCCATACAAAAATATTCACTCCCTCCATCACCGACACACAGTAGCAGCAGTGTGCACCGTCTACAAGATGCACTGTAGGAACTCACCAAGCCTCATTCAACAGCACCTTCTAAACCCACAACCATTACTATCTAGAAGGACAAGGGTAGCTGGCACACGGGAACACCACCAACTTGAAGTTCGCCTCCAAGCCACTCACCATCCTGACTTCAAAACATATCACCATTCCTTCACTGTCACTGGGTCAGAATTCTGGAACTCCCTCCCTAAAAGCACAGTGGGAATACTTGCACCATGTTAACTGCAGCGGTTCAAGAAGGCAGCCCAGCAAGGGCTCTCAAAAGCAATTACATGCTGGCCTAGCTAGCAAAGCCCACATCCCTTGAATGAATTTTTAAAAAATCAGGTTTCATCCAAGGAAACTGTACCACTCCAAGAAGAAAGGTCATCCTCGGATCAATACTTGCCACACCACGGGCCTAGAATGGAGCCGGAGTTCCACAACATCCCGATCATGCTGTTTTGGTCAGGCTAGAGTGTGGTGTCAAATTGGGGTGATCTGCACAACACTGTTATAACTCTGCACTCACGTCATTTGGAAAAAGTGATCAGACATATGCTGGTGAGGTTATCAGAGGTTTGAGGCTTACTGAACTGAAATGGAGTTAAGTCCCACTGTGGTAATTTGTGTGTGGAGCAGGAGGACATAGGTAAGGTTCTAAATGAATACTTTGTATCGGTGCTTACTAGTGAAAGGGACAAGGGGGAATAGAAATCAGGGAGAAGAACTGTGATAAAATTAAAGAAATTGGCATAGACAAAAAGGAGGTTCTAAGTAGTCTGTCTTGCTTAAAAGTAGACAAGTCTCCAGGATCAAATGAAATGTATCCCAGGTTGTTGAATGAGGCAAGGAAGCGGGGCGCTGGCAATAATTTTCAATCCCTGTCTAACAACAGGAGAGTCAGAGGACAGGTGGATAGCCAATATGGTAATATTATTCAAGAAGGGAGGAAGGGAGAAACGAGGAAACTACAAGCCAGTCAGTCTAACCTTAGTAGTGGGGGAAACTATTGGAAGTAATCATGGGGGGAATGTTAGCATACTGGTTAGCACAGTTGCTCCACAGCTCCAGGGTCCCAGGTTCGATTCCCAGCTTGGGTCACTGTCTGTGCAGAGTTTGCACTTTCTCCCTGTGTCTGCATGAGTTTCCTCTGGGTGCTCCGGTTTCCTCCCACTGTCCAAACATTTGCAGGTTCGGTGGATTGGCCATGCAAAATTGCCCTTAGTGTCCAAAAAGGTTGGGTTGGGTTGGGTGGGTTAATCGGTTACAGGGATAGGGTGGGGGTGCGGGCCTGGGTGGGGTGCTCTTTCCAAGGGCTGGTAGAGACTTTATGGACTGAATAGCCTCCTTCTGCACTGTAAATTTTATGAGACGGAATTAATCTGAATTTGCAGATGCAGGGATTAATCAAGAATAGTCAGCATGGTTTTGTTAAGGGAAGGTAATGTCTGACCAACTTGATTTAGAGTACCCAATTCCTTTTTTCCAATTAAGGGGCAATTTAGCGTGGTCAATTCACCTATCCTGCACATCTTTTCGGGTTGTGGGAGTGAGACCCACACACACATGGGGAGAATGCACAAACGACACACGGATAGTGACTCGGGGCCAGGATCTGCGCATGAGGTAGCAGTGCTAACCACTGCACCGCCTTGCTGCCCCCTGATTGAATTTTTTGAAGAGGTGACCAGGTATGTAGATGGTGGCAATGCATGACGTGAACCATTTAGACTTAAACATGGCCTTTGATAAGGTCCCACATGGGACACTGTTAGTGAAGGTAACAGCCATGGATATTTGGCAAATTGGATCCAGAATTGGCTGAGTGGCAGGAAATAGAGGGTGATGGTCAAGGGGCATTTGTCTGACTGGAAACCTGTGTCCTGTGGGGTCCCAAAGGGATCATTGTTGTGGTCATTGCTGGTTGTGGTTTCTGTAAATTATTTGGATATGTTTGTAGGAGGGTTGATCAGTAAGTTCGCAAATGATACGAAAATTGATGGGATGGTAAATAATGAGGGGTAGTCTTCAATTACAGGAGGATATATATGAGCCAGTCTTATGGGCTGATTAGTGGCAAATGGAATTCAACCCAGACAAGTGTGAGGTATTGTACTTCGGCAGAACAGGCAAGGCAATACATGATGAATGGCAGGACCCTGAAAAGCATTGAGGATCAGAGGGACTTTGGTGTGTATGTCCACCGGTCCCTTAAGGTAGCAGGGCAGGTGGATACAGTGGTTAAGAAGGCACATGGTATACTTGCCTTTATTAGCGAGGTATAGAGTTCAAGAGCTGGGAGGTTATGCCAGAACTGTATAAAACGTTGGTTCGGCCATAGCTAGGGTATTGTGTGCAGTTCTGGAATCCACATTATAGGAGGAATGTGATAGCACTGGAAAGGGTGCAGAGGAGATTTACCTGGATGTTGCCTGAGCTAGAGAGTTTTAGCTATGAAGAGAGATGGGATAGACTGAAGTTGTCTTCCTTCAAGGAGAAGAGACGGAGGGGGAACATGATTGAGATATATAAAATTAGGAGGGGTATAGATAGGCAGGAAGAAACTTTTCCCTTTGGTAGAGGGATCAATGGCCAAGGGGTATAGATTTAAGGTGAGGGCCAGGAGTTTTAGAGGGGATGGGAGGAAAAACCATCTCACCCAGAAGATGGTGGGAGCCTGGATCCCACTGCCTGAAAAGGTGATGGAGGCAGAGACCCTCATAAATTTAAGAAGTATTTAGATGTGCACTTGTGTTTTTTTTGACTGGCGCAGATGCAACAGGCTGAAGGTCCTTTTCTGCACTATAAACGTCTATGACTAATTTATCAATGATAATCAACAACTGATAATCTAAAAACAAGTGAGTATACCAGAGGTGCCCAAAACAAAAGCTGACTAAAAGCAGGCATTCTGGGCTGTAACCCAATCTCAAGATTGTGATCACGAAAAACATGAACCATCTACCTGCTGAAAGATGAACAAGCTCTTTATGGACTGCAACCACGATTTTCAGGACATGGATTATTGCACAAGATCCCACCAACCTCATGTGTGAACATTTCACAGATAACTGCGCCCTGGAGATCCATGGTTAGGAAGACATGCAGTTCATTACTAACCAATTTGACATGGGTAGAATGTATGTCCTTGCCATAAGCCTGAAGAAAACAAAGGTAATGGCATCGGTTCACCCCAGGGAACCACTACACCATATCAGAAATCAGGAAGACCAATTTTATATTCAAGTAACTAAAAGACCTTATTATTAAATTATTCTGGGACAAATTGCACAAATTTATCATAACCTTCTATGTGGAAATGAACTTTGCATGTTATCACAATCAGATGTGACTGCTTTATAAATTCCATCCTCAAAATAATAATGTACACCAAATTGTATGACGCTATCATCCACTGTCAAATCCTGAGCATCTCAGACCACCAGCACAGAGGTGATATTGATGAGATTACGACTACATTGGTCAGTTTTTTGGTATAGAAATCTCCGGAAGGCCAATAAAAGAGCCTTTGCAGAGAATGCAACCAAAGCAAGTAGAAGTAGACAGGGCAGAATAAGCAATATAAGGACAAGCTAAAGCTCAGTCTTTCGCTAGGAAATATCAATGCCAGTCACATCCGAAATCTCACGACTAATTCCACAAACTGGCGGTCAGCATTCCATTGCAGTGTTAGCTGATATGAGTACCAGTGCACAGAACCTGCAACGGTGACACAGCAGCAGGTGTCAATCCCAGTTTGGGATTGTCAATAGCACAGCAGAGTCTGCTTCTCTCACACTAGTCGTTACAAGTGCAGTCGTCAGGATCAATTTTTCCAACATTGACATCCAAGAGTATGAATAACTATTAATACGAATCGAACTTTAATGTAGAGAGTGTTTCATATCTGGCTAAATTATAGTATAGTGATATTTGTTTAAAACTGCCACTACAGACGTATATAGGAAAAATATGTCTATTCTGTGAACAGATTGTGCATCATTTTAACATAATCAAACCCGCGGTCGCTGTATAGTTATTGGATGATGAGTGAATGAATAGTTTATATTGATATATTGCAGTACATTGCCTGGAAAAAGTACAGAACTTGCTTTAAATACATCACAAATGCAAACAATATTTTGCATTGTAAAACTACAGTCAATGGATGTCTGTAGCCGGTCAGCTTTATTCCAGATTTGAGGAAGACCCTGGTACAGGAGAATCCTGCCACCTTTTGCCTCTAATCCAGAGGTACTGAGGCAAATGTTATATCCTTATTTCAACCTGGGTATTTGCATTGTTTCGCAATTTTAGTGTGATACTGATCCTTGTTCAGTGTAGGATGACAAAATGCACTTGACCACGGAGCCATTCCCATTAAAGACAAACTGATTTTATATGAAGTATTTTATGTTCAATCAAATAATTGCAAACAAATCTCGAAGCTTCAAATTAGGTCAATCCATTAAACTCCATATTTAATATCTTCAATGGAAAATTAGCTAACCAGTTCTAAATCATTCTGTGAAGTGGATTACAGGCGGTGGAAAGCAATTATGCCAAGTCATTTTTTAAAACTTCCACAAAATTTATTGTTCATAGTTTGGCTCTACATAAGTGTTTAGATGAGGAGCAGACTGAGGTGATTACTACTTTCAAAAACACACTTCATTTTATTATGGCATCACTAATAATTATTATGAATAGGCACGTGGGAAATAACACAAGGGGATAGCATTGAGAGAAAAAAATCGATATATTATGTACTCTAGGAGCAAAGTAGTCAACCTAGTATATAATAAAAAATCTTTTGAACTTGCATTGCAGTTGTGTTGCTTTATGCGGACGACCTGTTGCTGTATGTGGCGGTACCGGTGGGGGAGATGCCGGAGGTGATAAGGATTCTTAGTGAATTTGGGGGCTTCTCTGGGTATAAGCTGAACCTGGGCAAGAGCGAGTTGTTCGTGGTGCACCCGGGGGATCAGGAGGAGGGGATTAGTAGGATTGGAAAAATCCTACCAATCATTGGAAAAAGATCATCAAAATTTGAAGCATGGTGCAAAAATATGAACACTTAAGGGACCTTTCAATTTGCGAAATGGTGCTCCTTATAGAGGGGTGACCAAGAAGATAGGGAAAACAATTTGAAAAAAATACAGCCAGTGATCAAAGACAGGCAACCACTTTCCGAAATAAGAACAGCAAAATGTTAATGTTTGGTAACATGATCACTATGGGGAGAGGGTGATGATCTCACAATAAATATAACTGAAAAGGCAGAAGAATTGTTGGCAGTAACATTAAAAACATTAGCTTTAAAAAAATAATTTCATATTTATCATGCAAACAATTGTGCAAAATGGATTCTGGATTTAATTATCATTTTCACTTCCAGATTTGCAAAGACCTGAGTCTCAAACAAGAAATGTTTCAAGATAATTCCTGTCACATTGTAAATCAACGATCGGCAAGTTTGCCTGCATGGCCTAAAATGGTGCAGCTAATTGCCGAGAGGAAATGAGGGCGACATTTGAAAAGCCGTTATGAAATTTTATTCTTACTTTATTTATAATCACTGCCATTTGAACCAGAACTTTAAACTTGCAACAGATTTGTGAAAATACTATGGTGGATAAGCTGCTGTTGGAGAGCACTAGCTGAACACTATTCGTTCCCGTGTCTCAAAATTCCACTCAGAACAAAACCAACCATAATGATCATTTCATTTTGATAATCATTTATTTAAGAACATAGGAATTGCCAGATGAAGAAAGGCAAAGGTCCTTCTAGTTTGCCTTCAACCGTGTGGGCAGTTCATGACACCATGATAACAGTGATCAAAGACAGGCAACCACTTTCCGAAATAATCACAGAATCAATCTCCATCAATTGGAGGCGACCAGAGACCTAGAAATGACAATTAAAAACCCATTGTTGGAGAGCTTTGGAACCATAGATCCAAAATCACCTTGCCATGAGGTGCATCTCAAAATATACATACACTGTATCCCAATTTGGTATTTTCTGAAAGAAACCTAATTAATTTGCTTTTGAATGAATCAATTTCTCCATATGTAGTCTGTTCTGTACAATGGCCACTTGTTCATTGAAATACTGTTTCTGCAAACTAGTTCTGAATTTATCCCATATCAGCACAGGCTGAGTCCTCTGGGTCTACTGTTCTGAACAAGGTGAAATAGCTTAGCATGGTGAACATTATCCAGCCCTTCCAAATCCTAAAAACAGCAATCGGAATCTCTCAATTTGTTCTTTTCCAGGGAGAGCATGCTCTATTTAAATAATCAATCCTCATAATCCCATCTGCTCATCCTTTCAATCATTGTGGTCGCCCTCTGCTCAAAAAAGGGAACTTAATTCAACATTAGTTGGAGATATTTGGACCTGGTCAGCACCCAGCTCTACCTCTCATTCATTCCATGGCCGCGGTGTTTTCAGAAGACCAGTCTTGGAAAAACGCCAGTTCGTTCCAGACAGTGCACTAATTTCTGGTCCCCCAAAAGTCAACCTCATATTTAGATATCTTCATAGGTAGGGCCCTCCCTATCCCTGTAGCCTTCCCCAGCCCTACAATTCCATTATAGCTGTTCAATTTTCCAGTGTACCAACATTGATGGGGGATTTCAGAGTTGGCACAGAGCGGGCATCAGACAGCTGAGGGACCTGTTTATTGATGGGAGGTTTGCGAGCCTGGGGGAGTTGGAGGAGAAATTTGGGCTCCCCCCGGGGAACATGTTCAGGTATCTGCAGGTAAAGGCATTTGCTAGGCGGCAGGTGGAGGGATTCCCTTCGCTTCCTGCGAGGGGGGTGAGCGACAGGGTGCTTTCGGGGGTCTGGGTCGGAGAGGGGAAGATATCTGATATCTACAAGGTTATGCAGGAGGCGGAGG
This sequence comes from Scyliorhinus canicula, assembly GCF_902713615.1. NCBI lineage: Eukaryota > Metazoa > Chordata > Chondrichthyes > Carcharhiniformes > Scyliorhinidae > Scyliorhinus > Scyliorhinus canicula. The sequence continues at coordinate 47,407,913 of NC_052149.1, read as the reverse complement.
AGGCATCAGTAGAGGAGCTGAAAGCTAAGTGGGAGGGGGAACTGGGGGAACAGATCGAAGACGGGACATGGGCTGATGCTCTAGAGAGGGTTAATTCTTCCTCCTCGTGTGCGCGGCTTAGCCTCATCCAATTCAAGGTGCTGCACCGGGCCCACATGACTGGGACGAGGATGAGTAGGTTCTTTGGGGGTGAAGACAGGTGTGTCAGGTGCTCGGGGAGTCCAGCGAACCATGCCCATATGTTCTGGGCATGCCCGGCACTGGAGGAGTTCTGGAAGGGAGTGGCGAGGACGGTGTCGAGGGTGGTGGGATCCAGGGTGAAGCCAGGATGGGGACTCGCGATTTTTGGGGTTGGGGTGGAGCCGGGAGTGCAGGAGGCGAAAGAGGCCGGTGTGCTGGCCTTTGCGTCCCTAGTAGCCCGGCGAAGGATCTTGCTACAATGGAAGGATGCGAGGCCCCCAAGCGTGGAGACCTGGATCAATGACATGGCGGGTTTCATTAAGCTCGAGAAGGTCAAATTCGCCCTGAGAGGGTCGGTACAAGGGTTCTTTAGGCGGTGGCAACCTTTTCTCGACTTTCTGGCTCAACGATAGGGTACAGGGACAGTAGCAGCAGCAACCCGGGGGGGGAGGGGGGGAAGGGGGAGGGAAAAGGGGGGGGGGGGCGGACAATGACTATGTTTGTTTATTTAATTTAAATTTATTTTTAAGTTCTTTTGTTGTTCATTGGGGTTGGGGTTGGGGGGATGGGATACATATGGTCTGGGGGTGTTACAGTTATTATGGGTTATTTTGTTGCATTTCATTGTTTGTCGTTATGTTTTATATTTTCTGTAAAAAATTCCAATAAAAATTATATTTAAAAAAAAAAAAAATTTCCAGTGTACCCTCCATCCATTTGCCCTTCTATTATTCACCATATGTTCAACAACTTGAGACCATAAAAGGAATTCTCTTCCAAACATCTCCACCTCCAATCTTCTCATGCAAGACACTCTTTAAATTCCACCAATCTGACCAAGCTCTTAACTATCTCTTTATTTGGCTTGGCTTATATTTCCTCCTGGTCACACTTTGGGATGTTGTTCTATATTAAAGATACTATGTGGGTGCAAGTTAGAAGGTTTTGTGGTGAGGTGGGAAGCTTCTCAACCTCTGAGCCAGAGCTGTTCATCCAGAACCTAATGGCCAATGAAGGTGCATTAAATAGGTAGAGTATCAATCTGTGAATCTTTCCAACACGCACTAATTGCAGACGGTAAGGCTGAGAAAGATTCCTAGACAGCCATGTCATTAAAAAGATAGTTGGCGCCTCTACCATCACCATCCATCGCTCCGAACTGCACCATGAACGTAAAGGTGCATGTTGCCACAACAAACTGGACTCCTCGAGTGAACTGTAACACACTGTCACCACCAGATGAAAGTTAATGTTGTACGGCATAAATTCCGTCGGGGGGTGGGGGGAATGTACAGTGTTTGCATCTCGCTTTTCTTTAGGGACAAGGGTCTGTATAATGCCATAGATGTGCACAACTCATCACTGCAGAAAGTGAGAATATAGATGAAAAAGAAAGTTTCACACACAGATGCATTTGAACAGTTGTTATCAAAATGATAATAGGTTATATTTTCAAACCTTTTCAGCTGAAACCTTTCACAGAACCTTGTGTGTCTATATGAAAATCGGAATTTAGTGATGCTGCAGTCAAATGTGTCAATTATATTTTAAAGAGGGAGTGCAGGTAGACAAGGGCACAATAAGAGAATATCTCACCAAGGACAAATAAAAAGATTTTGTGCACAGCATCCACCAGCTGAAAATTGTTTATTATGTTTTTGACAGCAAATTTTCTCAATTAGCTTTTTAATGACATTGAACCAAATTGTTAAATAATATTTCAAATGCCATTGGTACTAGAATTCACTCTGCAATTAACTTGGGGAGGTATGGTAATGACTTGGGGGGGAGGGGGCGGCATTGTTAGTAATAAATGAACTTAAAATCGATAGCAAAAAGCTATATAGGGTCGGAAGGTGTAGAATCTATACCCTGGGGAGACAGCGGAGGAGATTGTGGAGGCCTTGGTGGTGATTGGAGGCAGGGAGGGTTCCAGAAGGCTGAAAAATGACTAATTTAACACCGCTGTTTAAGAAGGGAGAAGACTGGAAATTATAGGCCGGTTAGCTTGACTTAGGCTCTTGGTAAGACTTGAGTCTATTATTAAGGATGAAATTGCAGAGTACTTAGAAGTACATGGTAAAATAGGACTGAGTCAGCACGACTTCGTCAAGAGGTCATGCCTGACAAATTTGTTACAATTCTTTGAGGCAACAAGGAAGTTAGACAAAGGAGAACCAGTGGATGTGGCCTTTTTGGATTTCTTGTACAAGGTGCCGTAAGCAAGCTGCTAAATACGATAATCATAGATTATCATAGAATTTACAATGCAGAAGGAGGCCATTCAGCCCATTGAGTCTGCACCGGCTCTTGGAAAGAGCACCCTACCCAAGGTCAACACCTCCACCCTATCCCCATAACCCAGTAACCCCACCCGACACCAAGGGCAATTTTGGATACTAAGGGCAATTTATTATGGCCAATCCACCTAACCTGCACATCTTTGGACTGTGGGAGGAAACCGGAGCACCCGGAGGAAACCCACGCACACACGGGGAGGACGTGCAGACTCCGCACAGACAGTGACCTAAGCCGGAATCGAACCTGGGACCCTGGAGCTGTGAAGCAATTGTGCTATCCACAATGCTACCGTGCTGCCCCAAATATAAGAGCCCATAGTGTTAGGATCAAGATACTGGCATGGATAGAGGATTGGCTAACTGGCAGAAGGCAAAGAGTGGGGATAAAGGGGTCTTTTTCAGGATAGCAACAGGTGGCTAGTGGTGTTTCGCAGGGGTCAGTGTTGGGACCACAACTACTCATGATATACATTAATGATCTGGAGGAAGGAACTGAGGGCATTGTTGTTACGTTTGCAGATGATACAAAGATATGTAGAATGACAAGTTGTGTTGTGGAAGCAGGGAGGCTGCAGAAGGACCTGGAAAGAACAGTGGGCAAAGAAGTGGCAGATGGAATGCAATGTAGAAAAGCAGTTTGGTACGAAGAAAAGAGGCATAGACTATTTTCTAAATGGGAAACGGCTTTGGAAATCAGCAACACAAAGGGACTTAGGAGTCCGAGTTCAGGATTCTCTTAATGTTAACATGCAGGATCAGTTAGGAGGGCAAATGCAATGCTAGCATTCATGTTGAGAGGGCTAGAATACAAGAGCAAGGACGTACTATTAAGGCTGTATAAGGCTCTCGTCAGACCACATTTGGAATATTGTGAGCAGTTCCGGGCCCGTATACCAGGAAGGATGTGCTGGCCTTGGACAAGGCCAGAGGAGGTTGACAAGAATAATCTCCAGAATGAAGGACTTGTCATATGAGGAGCGATTGTGGACTCTGGGTCCGTACTCGTTGGAGTTTAGAAGGATTTTGGGGGGGGAATCTCATTGAAACTTGCAGACTAAGGAGAGGCCTAGATAAAATGAACGTGGAGAGGGTGTTTCCACTTGTAGGAAAAAATAGAACTCGAGGGCACAGCCTCAGGCTGAAGGGACGATCCTTTTAAACAGAGATGAGGCGGACTTTATTCAGCCAGCGGGTGGTGAATCTGTGGAACTCGTTGCCACAGAAGGCTGTGGAGGCCAAATCACTGTGTCTCTTTCAGCCAAGATAGATAGGTTCATGATTAATAAAGGGATCAGGAGTTATGGGGAGAAAGCTGGAGAATGGGGATGAGAAACATATTAGCCATGATTGAATGGCGGAGCAGACTCAATTTTAAGCTGCTCATTTTATTTCCACTGCTGGAACCAAGCTTTACATTTTAAAAAATTATTTCATGAGATATGGGTGTCGTTGGCAAGGCCAGCCTTTATTACCCATCCCTGATTGCCCTCGAGAAAGTGGTGAGCTGCCTTCTTGAACCACTGAAGTCCATGTGTGACAGCGAAGGACTGGCATTATAGTTTCAAGACAGAATTGTGTGTGGCTTGAAGGGGAACTTGAAGGTGGTGGTGTTCTCATGCATCTGCAGTCGTTGCCCTTCAAGATCGTAGAGCTCACATCTTGGAAGGTACTGTCGAAGGACCATGGTGGTTGCTGCAGTGAACAAAAAAGATCAAAGAACAAAGAAAAGTACAGCGCAGAAACAGGCCCTTCAGCCCTCCAAGCCTGCGCTGACCATGCTGCCCGTCTAAACTAAAATCTTCTACACTTCCGGTGTCCGTATCCCTCTATTCCCATCCTATTCAATTTGTCAAGATGCCCCTTAAACATTACTATCGTCCCTGCTTCTACCACCTCCTCCGGCAGCGAGTTCCAGGCATCCACAACCCACCTAAAAAAACTTGCCTCGTACATCTCCTCTAAACCTTGCCACTCGCACCTTAAACCTATGCCCCCTAGTAATTGACCCCTCTACCCTGGGAAAAGTCTCTGACTATCCACTCTGTCTATGCCCCTCATAATTTTGTAGACCTCTATCGGGTCTCCCCTCAACCTCCTTTGTTCCAGTGAGAACAAACCATGTTTATTCAACGTCTCCACATAGCTAATGCCCTCCATACCAGGCAACATCCTGGTAAATTTCTTCTGCACCCTCTCTAACACCTCCACAATCCTCTAGTAGTGTGGCACCAAAATTGAACACTATACTCCAAGTGTGGCCTAACTAAGGTTCTACACAGTGCATTTTGTAGATGGTACTGCTGCCACTGTGCACTGATGGTGAAGGTAATGACTGTTTACAGTACGGAATACCGGTCCAATCAAGCGAGTTGCTTTGTCCTGGATTGTGCAGGATTCATTGTACCATGAATTGCACTCATCCTGGCAAGTGAAGTGGATTCCATCATACTGCTTTGTAGATTGTGGACAAGCTTTGGGGAGTCTGGGGGGAACTATTTGCCACAGTGTTCCCAGCAACTGTTCAGTTCTTGCAGCCACAATATTTATATGGCTGGTCTAGTTAGGTTTCAAGTCAATTGTGGCCTCCCAGGATGTTGATGGTGGGAAATTCAATGATGATAATGCTACTGAATGTCAAGTGGAGAAGGTTAGATTCTCTCTTGTTGGAGATGTCATTGCTTGGCACTTGTGTGTCACAAATGTTACTGCCACTTATGAACTGAGTCTTAATGATGTCAAGGTCTTGCTATACATGGTCACGGACTAAGAAATTGTGAATAGCATTGAACGTTAGTATTGTTTTGAATCATCAGTGAACATCCCCATTCTGACCCAATGGTGGAAGGAAGGTCATTGATGAAGCAGCTGAAAATGGTTGTGCCCAGGGCATTACCCCTGAGGAATTCTTGCAGGGATGTCCTGGGACTGAGAAAATGGGCCTCCAACAACCACAACTATATTCCTTTGTGTTAGGTGTGATTCCAACCAGTGGACAGTTCCCCCCGCCCCATTAACCACTGACCAGTTATTCTAGAGTTCCTTGTTGCCACATGCGGTGAAATGCTGCCTCGATGTCAAAATCAGTCACTCCCACCTGCAAGTTCAGCTCTTTCGTCCATATTTGGACAAAAGCTGCAATAAGCTCAGGAACTGAGTGACCCTGGCATAACCCAAACTGAGCAAGTTTTAAATCGAAGGTGTTTGAAAGGCAGTTTAAACATCAGTGCTTTGCCAATATAAGAGGTACGCATTGTTTTTGAACAGCAGTGTATTGCATTGCAAATTTTTTAATGCCAATTTAAATAGTGCCCCATTGTATTATACTCTAGCACTGAATTGTAGGCAGGTTTAATTTCAATGTTTTTGGATAGGAGTTTCTAATTTCAGCTCATTCGCTGGGAAGATGCTCGGCATAGAGAAAATGTTTATCAGGATTTGTTTTCAAATAAACATTTTATGGAGGTATTTATTTGCATTGTAACAGTAGCAATATCAACAATGTACAAAAATATAAACATAGTGCAAACACTGCCGCCCTCCCCCACAAGTCCCACCATTACTTAACCCCCTACTCTACGCTAACCTACCACTTCTGCTGACAAATTAATTCTCTGTGAAGAAGTCGATGAATTGTTGCCACCTCCGGTGCCACTTTCGGTGAACCCTAACTGTGACCATCTCATGGCAAAATTAATGTTCTCCAAGCAGAGAAAGCCAGCCATGTCCGACAGCCAGGTCTCTGACTTCGAGGGCATTGAGTCTCTCCATGCTAGTAATATCCACCTCTGGGCTACCAGGGAAGCAAAGGCCAGAACGTCTGCCTCTTTCTCCTCCTGGATTCCCGGATCCTGCGACACCCTGAAAATCGCCACCTTTGGACTCAATGCCACCCTTGTATTTAATACCTTGGACATGACGTCAGCAAACCCCTGCCAAAATCCCCTCAACTTTGGACATGCCCAGAACATGTGGACATGGTTCGCTGGTCCTCCCGCACATTTTGCACACCTATCCTCCACCCCAAAGAATTTGCTCATCCGGGCTACTGTCATATGAGCCAGTGCACAACCTTGAATTGAATCAGGTTGAGCCTAGCACACGTTGCGGTCGCATTGGCTCTACTCAAAGCATCCGCCACAAAGGTGTTTGAAAGGCAGTTTAAACATCAGTGCTTTGCCAATATAAGAGGTATGCATTGTTTCTGAACAGCAGTGAGTTGCATTGCAGATTTTTTAATGCCAATTTAAATAGTGCCCCATTGTATTATACTCTAACACTGAATTGTAGGCCTATCTCTTCCCCCCAGTTCCTCCTCCCACTTTCGCTTCAGCTCCTCGGTCTGCGTCTCCTATGATCCGATAAACTCCTTATAAATGTCCAAAACGCTCTCCTCTCCTATCCATCCTCTGGAAACCATCCTATCCTGAGTCCCCCTTAGCGGCAGGAGTGGGAAGGTTGGTACCTGTCTACGCAGAAAGTCCCGCACCTGCAGATATCGAAATTCATATCCCCCCGCCAATGCAAGCTTCTTCTCCAGCGGCCACATACTCGGAAAGCTCCCCGCTATAAACAAGTCCCCCATCCTCTCAATCCCCGCTCTCGGCGAGATTCGGAACCCCCCCGTCCATTCTCCCCGGGGCAAACTGGTGATTATCGCAGATTGGGGACCAGACCGATGCTCCCACTGCTCCCACATGTCTCCTCCACTGCCCCAGACTCTCAAGGCCGCCACCACCACAGGGCTGGTGGAGTACCGCGCCGGCGGGTATGGTAGAGGCGCAGTTACCAGCGCCCCCAGACTTGTGCCCCTGCAAGAAGCCACCTCCATACGCACCCATGCTGATGTTTATCTGAATATTTAGGAAGTAGACAAACAGGGATTTCAATCAGGCTGAAAGACAAGTTAACCAACTTCACTCCCATCTTAAGCCTCTTTCAAGCCAACTGGTTCAAAATGGCATTGCTTAGGTTGCCTCCATTCATTTTCAGCAGGTATAACATCTCAAATCCAGCTGTTAAAAAGCCGGACATCTGAAAAGTGGACATTTTTAGAATGTCCCAAGCACCAATTTTAATTAGGTAAAACAAAACTTACCTGGACAATGCAGCTAAAGGTTGAATTGGCACCTTCACTGTTTGCACGCCGGTCTATTCTCGCATTCCGAGGGACCTTTGAGTGCACTTGACCCCAAACTGCCCATGACCCAAACCCCCTACCCAAAATCTAGCAAGATCCAATGTCCAGTACAAGCTGAGATTACCGCTTTTGAGACACAGTACTAGTACAGTCCGAATGAAATTTATTTTTTTTAAATGTTGAATTCGAGGCTGATGTACATTTGCACAGTCTTCAAAATAAACTGCTTACTTTTTCTAAAATTGTGGCAGTCACTGCACCGAAAGGAAATTTCCTTTTAAATCCATTTAGATTTCTGATCTCTACATTCCAGTGGTGCTCTCCTATGATTATTGCAGACATTAAAATATTAAATCTTAAAATTTAAAATATTAATATTTACCATACATGAACAGTATGGTGGCAAAGTGGTTAGCACTACTGCCTCACAGCACCAGGGACCTGGGTCTGGTTCCTGCCTTGAGTAACTGTCTGGAGTTTGCACGTTCTCCACGAGTCTGCGTGGGTTTCCTTTGGGGGCTCCGGTTTCCTCCTTCATTCCCAAGATGAGCAGGTTGGGTGGATTGGCCATGTTTAATGCACGAGGTTACAGGGATAGGGTAGGGTAGTGGGCCTAGGTAGAGTGCTCTTTCAGAGGGTCGGTGCAAATGGCCGCCTTCTGCACTGTAGGGATTCATTGGAAGAGTTTCACAAATGGAATTTGGTGAGGAAACAAATATGTTCAGACCCCAGTCTGAAAACCTTTGCACAGCATGCAAAAATTCAGAAGACAAACCAGAAGGTCATTGATATCTTTAGCTTTCATTTTCACGCACAAAAACTTGCAATTTATTCAAGACCATATTTCACTCCTGGTTTTGCAATCATCTGTTTCACAGCATGAAGCAACTGGAGCATACTTGGCTGATAAGGGTACATTCAAATAAATGGATTTTGGTTTGCCCATTTATTATTATCTAAAATTACAGTAGAGTTAAAATAAATGTTTAACTCAAGTGTGTCAAAGACCATTAACACAGTACAGAAGAAATTAACCTTTACAAAATGCTGCGCTGATTTTCCTAATAATAACTCATTCAGTTTCTCATATGACAGCATGGTTGGATACATAGCCCTCTTTCTAAGTCAATTCTCCATTTGAAGGCAGGCACTGTCTGTTTGGTTACAGTTCCAAACACACCAGCAGTCTTTCTGTACATTGTCCAAATTCCATCTTTCATGCAAGACTAAAATTGGCGAATGTCTGTGCATAATTACCCTTACACATGTGAGAATCAGTCTCAATCTTGGCCTAAGTCAACCAGAGTTCACGAGATAGGAAAAAACATGGCTGACTTTTCACTGTTCAAAGGACATTGAACTAAATTGTGAGACTCACTTTCAAATTGCTCAAATCTTTTAAAACAGCAGAGATTAAATTTGTAGTACACTGGTTTGAATGGTGTCTATTGCGTATTCACTTATGTTACAATCCCGGACCAGACCCCAACAGTTGCTAGGATACTGAACAGAAACACCAATATTTTTGCCTCACGGCGCTGAGCATCGTCTTTGATCCCAGGTCACTGTCCGTGTGGAGTCCGCGCATTCTCTCTTTCTAACAAAAATAAATTTAAAGTAATCAATTCATTTTTTTACGTATCAAGGAGCAATTTACCATGGCCAATCCACATCTTTGGGTTGTGGAGATGAGACCCATGCAGACACAAGGAGAATGTGCAAACTTCATGTGTACAGTGACACGGGGCTGGGATCGAACCGGGTCCTTGGCTCTGAGGCAGCAGAGCTAAAAACTGCGCCACCATACACACACACACCCCCCCCCCCCCCCCCCCCAAAGCTGGTTGCTTTAAATTTATTTTTAAAAATAAATAATAAAAACACTAATAATTTATTTAATTGTAAGAGTGTGAGGAAAGGATACTTCACTCCAGGAGTGATTCCATGCACAAATAGAGATATGGGTCGAGATTCTCCCCTACCCAGCGGGGCGGGGGGTCCCGGCTTAGCGGAGTGGCGCCAACCACTCCAGCGTCGGGCCTCCCCAAAGGTGTGGAATTCTCTGCACCTTTAGGGGCCAAGCCCTCACATTGAGGGGTAGGTCCGCGCCGGAGTGGTTGGCACCACGCCGACTGGCGCCAAAACCGGCGGCAAAGGCCTTTGACGCCCACCGCCCGGGCTGGCTGAAAGGCCTTCGCCGATTCACGCATGCGCCGGTGCGTCAGCTGCCGCTTATGTCACCGGCGCATGCGCGCTGGGGGATTCTCTTCCACCTCCGCCATGGTGGAGGCTGTGGCGTAAGAAAAAGAGCGCCCCCACGGCACTGGCCTGCCCGCCGTTTACGGTGGGCCCCGATCGCGGGCCCGGCCACCATGGGGGCACCCCCCAGGGTCCAATCGCCCCGCCCCCCCCCCCCCCCCCCCCCCAGGACCCCGGGGGCCCGCTCGCGACGCCGATCCCGCCGCCACCAGAGGTGGTTCAAACCACAGCGGCGGGATTGGCCTCTCAGCAGCGGGACTTCGGCCCATCGCGGGCCGGAGAATTGCCGCAAGCGGCTCACCGGTCGGCGAGGCGTGATTCCCGCCCCCGCCAATTCCCGGGTGGCGGAGAATTTCTGCCACAGCAGGGGCGGGATTTTCGCCGGCCCCGGGCGATTCTCCGACCCTGCGGGGGGTCGGAGAATTTCGCCCATGGTGTATTAAAACAAACTTTATTACTAATACAATCTTAAAACTACCCTAACATCACAGAGATATAGCTTACAATTAACAGTTAAACAATGCTTAATAACAAAATGAAACCTTTAAATTCCTAACTGTTCTCTTTTATCTCCACTCGAGCAAAACCCATCACAGCTCAAATCCACTTTTAAACATAGGGTTACCTGCTGTACACTAATTAGAATTCCTTTCTAAAAGACTGACTGGAGAGGGAGAGAAACCCAATCAGAAAATAGCCTGCTGATTCTTGACTATCTCAGACTACTGTTTAACCTGCCTGCCTTTGGCCAAAAGTTCTTGTCCTGTTCACGGGTAAATCTTTAATTGGTTTCAGGAAACTGGAGGTCTGTTCACAGACAGTTCAAAACTGAACTCAACACCTGGTTGCTTCAGCCCCAGCCTCCTCCCATTAACTACATCATCTTACTAAAGCCAAGGTGCCTGGATGGCAGTGCCAAGCTCTGGAGGTGGCGCTGGAAGTCCAGGCCCAGGAGTGCGGCAGCGCAGAGGTGGGGGTGTACTTAGAGCCAGAAGTTGTTAAACTCTAAGCCCTGGACAGCGAGGTTCGCTGTGCACTACCCCCGGATTTCCACAGAATGGGATCCAGAGGCCAGTGAGACTTTCTGCTTAACGGGGTGCACCGTGAGGGAGCAGCACTTTACCGTGGTGGGGTGAACAAACCTCTCCGTGCTCACGGAGTCAAAAAGGTAGGACGCCTTGTGCCCACTGAGTTCCACCGTCGTCGTTGCAGTCGTGAGGTTCCATGGTCGAGACTGGTCCAGAGTAATGGAGGCAAGATGCGGCAGATGCTGGGAGGCCCCGGGTTGAACAGCGGTGAAGGAGGTAGCAGCAGGCGATAAACGGCCAGTCGGGTCGGGGTCCTGCGGTGCCGTCCAAGATGGCCAAACCCATGGGTCGCACATGGCAGTTGGTGGACAAGATGGCGGCGCCAATGGGCTGCACGCGGCCTGCGGAGTCCAAGATGGCGGCGCCCACGGGCTGCACATGGTTTGCAAAGGGGAGAATGGTGACGGGACCGGGTCGCCCGCGAGATGTGCGGAGATGGTGGCGGCCGACCGGCCCTGACATACTGCCACAAAGTGCCCCTTCTTACCACATCCTTTGCCCGTCGCTGATCGGGCCGGGCAGCGTTGCCGGAGGTGTTTGGTCTTCCCACAAAAGTAGCATGTGGGCCCCCCCGGGGTTGACCGGCTGCCGCGCGGCATACAGGCCTGCGGTGAATTGGAGGAGGAGGTCGGGTCGGAAGCAGGTGGGGTCCATGCTGTCCATGGGGGTGCCGCGCTGCCGGGGGCGTACGCCTGGGCGTTACGGGAGGCCAACTCTAAAGAGTTCATGAGTCTCCTAGCCTCCTGAAGATCTAGTGTATCTCCTTTTAACACCCACTGGCGGATGTGTGGACAGCATGCCTGTGACGAAGGCATCCCGAATTAAGAGTTCAGTTTGCTTGGTAGCTGAAACTTACCGACAGTCTCAGTTCCTACCGAGGGCTAGCAGGGCGCAGTAGAAGTCGTTCAGGGATTCCCCTGGGATTTGGCGTCTGGTGGCCAGAAGATGTCTCGAATATACTTGGTTCACCGGGCGAATATAATGCCCTTTCAGCAGTGCCACAGCTTCAGCGTAGTTGGGCGCATCCCTGATGAGTGGAAAAATTTGGGGACTCACCCGCGAGTAGAGAATCTGTAACTTTTGGTCCTCCGTAGGTGGGTCTGTGGACGTCCTGATGTAGCTCTGGAAGCAAGCCAGCCAGTGGTCAAAGGTGGCCGAAGCGTTTGCCGCGTGGGAGCTCAGTTGCAGACGGTCCGCTTGATGTGGAGCTCCATCTTTCAATATCTTGTCTAATAAATCAATTATTGCGAAAGCCAGATTAGAGAATAATCGAAGGCTTTGTTAGACAAGATGGTGTTCGCCAGCAGCTCGTAACAGAAAATGGCTGCAGCCGGGGATGAACACCTCTTTTACCATCCACTGGGCGGAGCCAGCAGACAGGGATTTACCCACATATCTAATACAGTAGTACCCCCAACACAGGTACCGTAATACATATAATACGGTCTACCACACACGACTGTGGTCTCAACTCCACTTTCCTGTCTGCCCATGACCCTCGACTCTTGACCATCAACGTGCAGAGGGAAAATAAAACTATAGTCAATTGAAATAAAGTTCTAAGAAATTCCTATGCAACCCCGTGAAGCAATAAGCCATGAAGTGCCACCATTAAACTAAAATCCTGCAAGTAATTTACTCCACTTCCTTTTAAAAACTAGCAGCAGTCCCATCCATGCTCATCATAACTTCCCAATATTGTCATGCTATCTTTTAAAGTCGTGTTGTAATATAAACAGGATCAGTGGAACCAGAAGGAATGAGCAGTGCATTATTTTCCAGAAGGCTGCCTCCTGGCAAAGTAAACAGTTACAATGAGTCCTGTTGAGTTTTAAGCAGTGTTACAATTTCCTGTTCTTCTTTTCACCTGACTAACAATACCATGCCAAGTCATATAGTCTAAATGGATGTTGCGTTTGATGTAGTGTATTGACTTCAAGGGAAGGTAAGAGCAGAAAGCTCAAGCTAATGCACTAATGATACAACCAATCCCATTAGAAGGGGGTCATGGTGGAGTCATACTCCATCCATCATTTCCATTCAGTGCAGACTTTTACACTGCTTTCTGATTTAGCAAAGCTGGGACTGTTCTTCCTTCAAACACATTACAAATAAAAACTTTACCATCCAATTTTTGAATTAAACAGGCACCAAATTAAAACAAAAACAAGTCTGTACTGTGGATAGACACAAATCCAAAACTAGGACGGGAAGCAGAAAAATTCAAACAAAATTCAGCTATGAGTTGCATCATTGCAAGATCTATACTTTTCAGCTAACTCTATACCCATAAACTGAATGCAAGTATTATGAAAACCCAACCAAAGCAGTAAGTTATAAAAGGAAATTTTCATTTGAAATTTCAGTTGAACTTGGTCAGTGTACATAAAATGCTGCAAAATTTAACTTCGGATTTTGTTCATTTTAACTTACAGCCTACAGCCAAGTCAACAGAAAATGGTGCATGAAAGCAAACCGTTATGGAGTTTAATTTTAATTTTCAGTCCTAATGATTAACGGCATTCTTGCTATATAAAACTAGAATACTACAACTATCCAGCTAAAATCGTACCTCAGCCCTTCACAGTATTGTATGATCAACATGCAAAAATGATAGACCAATTGGTCCATTGAGTTTATCCAGAGAGTCATGGTGCAACTGAGCATCATCATTCCTAACATCACAGGGCGGCACTGTGCCCCAGTGGTTCGCATTGCTGCCTCACAGTGCCGAAGACCCGGGTTCGATCCCGGTCCCGGGTCACTGTCCGTGTGGAGCTTGCACATTCTCCCCCTATTTGTGTGGGTCTCACCAACACAAAGATGTGCGGGGTAGGTGAATTGGCCATGCTAAATTGCCCCTTAATTGGGAAAAAAAAGAATTGGAAAGTCTAAATTTTAAAAAAAATCATTCCTAACATCACCCACCATCTGCCTAATCTCCTGGCAGAGTAATTAAGCTGCAAAAGCCATTCTTCTGCACACACACAGCTGTATGAGGACCAAGCACGGTAGCATGGTGGTTAGCATAAATGCTTCACAGCTCTAGGGTCCCAGGTTCGGTTCCCGGCTGGGTCACTGTCTGTGCGGAGTCTGCACGTCCTCCCCGTGTGTGCGTGGGTTTCCTCCGGGTGCTCCGGTTTCCTCCTACAGTCCAAAAATGTGCGGGTTAGGTGGATTGGCCATGCTAAATTGCCCATAGTGTCCTAAAAAAAAAGTAAGGTTAAGGGGGGGGTTGTTGGTTTACGGGTATAGGGTGGATATGTGGGTTTGAGTAGGGTGATCATTGCTCGGCACAACATCGAGGGCCGAAGGGCCTGTTCTGTGCTGTACTGTTCTATGTTCTATGTTCTATAAGCCTGAGAGCCGTCCTGCTTCTTCACTGGAACCTGCAAGCACGCCTCAGAGGTAGTTGGAACCTGTGTCTCAAATTATGTTTCCTCAAAGCAATTTTCTTTGCCTGGAAGTGCCAGGTGATCAGGACTTCAGAATGGGGGCGAGGGGAGAGGAAGCAAAGAACTCTGGGGTGGAAAGAAGTCAGGAGGTCCGCAAGGAATGAGTACGGTCAAGGACCAGTGCGTGCAAGGGCCTCTATTAGAAGGTAGGGAAAATGCAGAAATTGAAGATGAAATATCAGGAACACGGGGAAGGGAAAAGAGAGGTAGAGAAAGTCAGGAATTTGGCAGGGGAAGACAAGATAAGGAACTGGGGGAGCGGGAGGAAATGGCAGAAACATTGGGAAAGGAGAGAAGAAATGTCAGGAACTTTGGAGGAGGAGGAAAGGAAAGGAAGAGACATCTCAAGAACTTGAAGGGGTAGGCAGGTGGTCACAAACTTTGGGAAGGGTTGAAAGGAGAAGTGGGAAAAATGAGGAAAGGCAAAATAAACAATTTTAAAAAGGATGCAGAAATAAAAAAAGACCTACAGATGTACATAAACAAGTCTCTGAAGGTGTTTGTTGGCATTGGAGCCTTCCAAACAATGACTGGATCAAGTTACACAATACAGAGGGCCCTCAAAATATGCTGCTTCAGGCAGGATCAAATTAAACATTATACATAAACTGCTGAATGTGTCCGATGCTTCAAGAGGACCAACGATGTGGTGCAAATAACCACAGCCATCTCCCAGGAGGCAGGAAAAACATATTCTCATCTAATTCAGAGGAAAATGCTCTGTAACCAGTGAAGCTGTCCGAACTATGTTTTAGGACAGTGTTTTTTCCCAGGGACTCATTTTTACCAATCTGCCATCCTTCGGGACCCACGCAGGCAGAATTTCACGACCCACCATTTTTGCTTACCTGCGATGTGACAGGTGAGCCTGCTTGGTCCTCAATCTCACTTGGTCTGTCATTCAATGTTACATTTCTGCTAAGGATCTCACTGCATCCGTTGAAAAAAATCAAGAGGTCTGTCCTCAAACTCACAGTGCTTAGTCTTGGAATGCCTTTCAACTTTTGAGGGTTTCAATCTTTCATTTGCCAGTATTTCCCGATATATAATAAACATGAACTTTGCCTCCTGATTTTCAGTGGCACAATTAATAAACCCATACCTCAAGAAATCTTTTTATACTGCTTTGTTCCTGTTTTCAGCTTCTCCTTCATGGATTGTTCACCAGAGGCCCTGCTAGCACCGGTAGCAGCTAAAAAATGGAGAAATCTCTCTCGTGCCCAGTGCCCAGAGCACATGACGTCAGAGTGCGGGGCGCATGACCTGCCCTCTGCGACTGCTCCAGGCAGGAAGTCTTTTAAAAGAATCCGCTCCTGGGTCAGCACGCTGACATCAGGAGGCGGCGTTCTGCCTCTTTGGGCTCTGTGTCTGCTCACCGCCGAGGGGGCATTATGCATGGGATGGCCTGCAGTCTGAGAGCTGGTCGCGGCCAACATTTTTTAAAGCCGGTTGTGGCTGTTAGGCTCCTCTTCCCACAATCGGGAACACTAAATCGCTGGCTTTTAAAGCAGACCAAGCAGGCCAGCAGCACGGTTCGATTCCCGTACCAGTCTCCCCGGACAGGCGCCGGAATGTGCGACTAGGGGCTTTTCACAGTAACTTAATTGATGCCGACTTGTGACAATAAGCGATTTTCATTGCATTTCATTTCATTTTCATTTCAACCGATAGCCCCGCAACTCTTACGACACCCACTCGCGGGTCACAACCCCGAGTTTGAAAATTACCGTTTTTGGAGACTGGTGAACATGAGACACATGGGTCAGTGTCCACCTTTTGTGCATGGTAATAATCATAGCTAAGATCTTAAAAGCATCCAGTCCCCTGATGAATACGCACAGCAATATGCATTCATTGCATAAACTGGCAATTTGTTCCAAGAGTCAATGATAGCGTACAGAAAGAAAAAAAATCTATTGTCACCTAATCTAATTGTATGCTTATATAATTTCTCAGCAGGTTCCTCTATTCTCAAGCTATATAATTCAAATATTCTATCCACATTGATACTGTGTTATCTCTCTTATTTTTGAGGCCTCAATTCCCCCCAAAGTCCATGCTTTTCTAGGTGTCCAAACTAGTGACCTTTCTCTGAACCTCCGCCAGAGCGCCTAAAAAGGACACTACGTTAAGGGAGCAAAACCAGCAATGTATCCTGGATTAAGTTTAACCAAAGTTTTAAATATGGACAACATAGTTCTTCTTAAAAATGTTTTTTTTTAAATCAGATCATTCTAGAAACACATCTGAATGCTAGAAATGCATGCAAATACAGCATTGCTTTTGCTAGTTTGTGGCACTCATGCCAAACTTGAAAGGTTAATGTACGTAGCTTATATTTCCTCCAAGGTTGCACAGTCGAGCAGCGCAGCAACCCCAAAGTTTTCAACCAGGCCATGCACAAGTCGACGCCTTGAAGTTGCCCCGTGCAAAATAAATTTAAAGAGCCTTGCGCACTTAAATAAATCACCTCCATGCTCCAAAATAAAAGTAGAGGGTATGTTAATTGTAATACCAACATCATTTTTCCATTCAAAAATCTTTGGTTTGAAACCTTAAATGGTACACCCATGCTTGGGGTTAGGTACCCATGTACATAACAGATAATGTGTTACTGCAATTGTAATCTTGTTCAATAAAAGAACAATAGGTTCAGACATGTGCATAATATTTAACGATATCAAATCACCCAAATACTTAGACCAAATAATTCCCACTTTATTTAAATTCCAAACTTAAATCTATGTTTGTCCAACTAATAACCAAGACCAAAGTCATATTCTAATGTTTGTTTTGTTACTGTAACAATATCAACTGCCTTCTGAGAAAGGATGCTAATTAATTTGAATATGACAATTAATTTTATAACTGTTGGTAGCTTGAAAGCAATTTATTTGAAAATCCATTCAGTTCAAGTCTATTTATATTTTCTTAAATCAACTGGTCAGTTCAGTGCAAAACTATTTAAAACTTGACAGTCATCAATTGAAAAGTCATTAATTCTGGCCTTCTGTGAATCACCAATTTTTGATCACACCACCCTTGGTGTCACACTTTCAGTTGCATAGGCCCCAAGCTGTGGGATACCCTCCTTGCACCTCTGCTTCACCATCATACTTCCTTTCATTGAGACACTGCTTCAAACCTATCCTCCTGACCAAGCTAAAATCTCCTTCTTTTGCTCAGTATCATAGATCATTGAATTACACTCCCATGAAAGGCCTTGGGTCATTTTATTACAAACGGGTGCTATATCAGTTGTTGTTGGTGAAAAGTAATTCTTGCTACTTCCTTGAATTTGACTTAAAAATTCCTAGTTAAATTATAACTGCTGGCTAGTCCAGAGATCTTAAAATTGAAAAGGAGAAAGTTACATCGATCTTCAAAGTTCTTACTCAAGACCATTCTGGGTATGGCTCAGTCAGGCTATCACAATCCTAAACTCCAAAATATATGCCAAATAATGCCATTATCATGCTCTTTTAAAAAGTAGGCATTGGAAAATACACCCATTTAATTTACTACATCTTCGATCATTTTCAACAGACTGTAAGACTGTACTATAAAATAACTGCAGAATGGTTCAAATATAGATTAATTTTCACTGCAATTTATTTCAAAATAGGAAGCAGATAACATGCAGACCACTCACAAGCTAGCTCAGGGAATGGGAATTATGGACTAGTCAGCTTAACTAGTCGATGGTAAGAAAAATAATGGAATCCTTGCTAAAGGAGAGAATAGAAGAACAATTAGAAAATAAAAATACAATAAATTAATAGTCAACATGGATTTCAAAAGCAAATATCTTGCTTGGTCAACATTATTGATATGAAGTGCTAACGGTGAGATAGTAATGCAGGCGATGTAATTTATTTGAATTTTTAAAAAGGACTTCGGTAGGATGCCCATAATGGAGTAATAAATAAGGTCAGAAAACATGGATTCAGGAACTAAGTAGCAGAATGGATTGCTTACTGGCTTCAAGACAGAAAGCAGAGTGGGAGCAAACAAGTTACATAGAGTGGCAGAAGATTGAAAGTAGGGTTCCACCAGTCATGTTCACAATTTACATGAACAATTTGAACTTGGGAATTAAAAACACAATTTCTAAATTTGCATATATTAACACATTTGAGGGATAGTCAATACTGAAAAAGACTGCAATAAATGACAGCAGAACACTATTGTTTTCCCATTATTAACCCATTCTGAAAATCTAAGTTCAACACAGATGAAAAGGCGGTATATTTGGTGGGAAGAGTCACTTACCGATTGAAAGATACAATAGAGTAACAAAAGGATCTCAAGAGTACAAATACACCAGTTACTAAAAGATTGCATCACAGGTTAGGAAGACAATTAAATAAAACAAGCACCAGGCTTTATTTCGAGAGGGATAGAATTGAAAAGTAGGGATGTTCTGCTAAATCTGTATCAAACCTCAGATCGACCACACTTAAAGGTACTGTGTGCAGTTCTGATTGCTACATTATGAAAAGAATAAATAAGCACTAGAGAAAGTGCTTGGGTTAAGAACGCCATCGGCCAATACGCAATTTAGCATTTCACTCATCGTAGCATCTCCAAGTATTAATAATTTAAAGAGAAATATTTACTCTGCTATATAATTGCGAGTTGTTTCAACAATTACATTTTCTTGTTGCAAAAGACAAAGAAAATAGCCCTGCAATTTATGCACAGAAAGTACTTTCTGTCAAAGCACCAACAGCAGCATCCAGGAGGTCAATCGTCAATTCCAGATGATTCCCAGTCAATCCGAGAGAGTTGGCAATCCCAGCCAGAAAACATTTGGTGTAGTTAGTGGCCAAAATATTAGTGGATATAAATGGAAGCGATGTCTGGTATATAACATCAGTATTTATGACCTAAAAATAAAAATAGGAACATCCATTCCCTGAATCCTGTGCTTGCTTTCAAAAACAGAATATCAAAGCTTTAGAACTGTGGCCTTAATTTCAATTCTCTGCCCTTATAATAGTGTTAATTATAAATGACAATTAAATTGCCTTTCTTTTTGCCCCAACGCCATTAACTTACTTATTGGATAGTCAATATGAGACAAAGGACACTACCTTTGGAGTTGAACAATTATTAATTTAGCTCTACCCATAATCTGTTTACACTTATCAGATTCATTTGTAACCTGACAAAACAATTTGCAATTTAGTCTTTCTTTTGCTCGCTTCAAATGCTTTTTATGCTTACGTGTTTTACAATTTTGATGTTGATTTTATAGAAAATGTTACATTATCATTGGGATGAGATATTTCTCCGAGAAACTTCATTTGAATTAATGAAGGGAAATTTCATTATTTTCAGGAGATTCCACTGTGAATCACAAACATGGCTCTTCACTATAAACATCAATGTGATGTGTTAGCTTCAATTGAAAATAAAAGGTGTCTCCTCATAACCTTTCAAACAGCAAAAGAAATACTTGCGTTTTTATCATGCCTTTCACAACCCCAAGATGTCCAAAGCTCTTCACTATGAATTATATAGTTTTGAAGTGTAATCAGTGTTGATGCGTTCAATGTCCAGGGATCAGAAATTGAACGAGAGTAACTTGGATAGGTTAAAATTCTGTTTCGGACCATTCATATTTAAAGAGAAATCCAAAGACCTCGTTTTAACCAATAGAACTACACCTTAAGATATCACTTCTTTTAAAAACAAAACATACTTTATTGTCCATAAAATAATTAAACAAAATAAGAACTATAAACTTAATATGGTATATAACTATATATGTTAAGCACTCAGGTTTACTTCTTGGCCAAAGGTTCTCTGATAAACACATCAATCTTAAAGTTAGTTACTTCTGTCGGGACCACCCATGAATAAATATGCCACAACTCTCTTCAGAATTCTCCCCAGCTCCATCTATTCTCAAGAGATAAAACTTTCATTTATCATCTCTTAACTCTAAATGCCTCAGTCCTTTGGTATGGTTAGTTTTACAATACAGTGGGACAATGTCAGGCCTCGACTCCAATAGGTCCAGCCACACATGGCAGATGAGCACCCAATGGCCCTGCTTCTTTGACAGGGCAACTTCTCTTTCCTGCAGGATTGGACCTGAAATGGGAATGTTCTCTGCCCGGGCTGCTTTGAGCCACACGAGTAGAACTTTGCGAACCTTGAGAAGGATGGCCGTTCACATCCTATTCCATGAACACCTGCTGGCCAAATTGTTCCAAGATGTTATAATTCCAAGGGTGGACAAATGTGATGGTGGAATCTGCCACTCAGTCACAATGTCCGCTTTCTGCTTCATACTATGGTTTTCCACTTGTTGCATCAATTTTGCCTTATCTCCGATCAACAAGACTTAATTTTCTCACAGGTTTAGCCATGCTTGCAGACTTTGCACATTCTTTCACAGGAAGATCTCAATGTCAAATGATGGCTTGTCCAGCGCTCCATGATTTCACGCTCCTGCACGGTCATAAAGCTCAGACAAATTTGTCTAATATAGAATGACTAGTGTGGAATTTTGTTCTCTAGGATTTTCTATTCTGCCGGCGGGATTGGTTCACGACTTTGGCAGAACCAGAATTTCACGTCATCAGAGATCGACTTCTCACAGGTTTAGCCATGCTTGCAGACTTTGCACATTCTTCCACAAAGAGATCTAAATGTTAAATGATGGTTTGTCCAACGCTCCATGATTTCACGCTCCTGCGCGGTCATAAAGCTCAGACAAATTCGTCTAATCTAGAGTGACTAGTGTGGAATTTTGTTCTCTAGGATTTTCTATTCTATTCTACTTCGGCAGAACCAGAATTTCACGTCATCAGAGATTGACTCACCGCAATTTCACTGTACTCCCAGCTCATTCAGCTGAGTAATTTCTGTTTAACAAGACTCTGTGGGTGTCACTGTCGATTTTTCAACTGGTTTCAAACTGGCCAGTCTTCCATGTTCGGTTTACAGTGCAGGTCTATTTAACTGTCATTTACTTTGGCTATCCTCTCTCAATGAGCTGGAAACCACAAAAGGTCCAAACTGCAACGAACTTGCAGAAAACAGCCATATAAATTGAAACTAGAGAATATCCCTAAACTCCACTTATCTCCATTACAGCATAGGCTGCTATGGTTGTCCTCAAACAAACCTTTACATTAATTATCCTTAATTTACATTTTCTTCATTGATCTGACTAAGTAAATTGGTTTTGCAGCCTTTCAGGATTTACTGTGTTTAAAACTACTTTAGCTCTAACTGCCATTACTACAAACATCAGAGACATTACATCTCCAGCTCTGTAGCTAACAATGAAGCATAAAATCAATATCTCGCCACTGCAGCCATGTATAACCTCACAAAAGCACCATAATTAAGTTTCAATAGTTCTCAATTTCCAACCCAAAATTGTTTAACAACGCATATAAAATTTAAACATCACCACTGTACACATTTAGCGAATTACATAACTTCACTCTGATATTTTGTTCATATTTCAGGAGTTTAGCTGCCTGGTAACAGCGGGGAAGAAGCTGTTTTTGTGTCTGTTCGTACTTGTTCTCAGACTTCTGTATCTCCTGCCCGATGGAAGAAGTTGGAAGAGTGAGTAAGCTGGATGGGAGGGATCTTTGATTATGCTGCCCGCTTTCCCCAGGCAGCGGGAGGTGTAGATGGAGTCAATGGATGGAAGGCAGGTTTGTGTGATGGACTGGGCTGTGTTCGCGACTCTTTGAAGTTTCTTGCGGTCTTGGGCCGAGCAATTGCCATACCAGGCTGTGATGCAGCTAGATAGCTTGCTTTCTATGGTGCATCCATAAAAGCTGGTAAGAGTTAATGTGGAATGCCGAATTTCCATAGTTTCCTGAGGAAGTATAGGGGCTCTTGTGCTTTCTTGGTGGTAGTGTCGATGTGGGTGGACCAGGACAGATTTTTGGTGATGTGTACCCCTAGGAATTTGAAACTGCTAACCATCTCCACCTCGGCCGCATTGATGCTGACAGGGGTGTGTATAGTACTTTGCTTCCTGAAGTCAATGGCCAGCTCTTTAGTTTTGCTGGCATTGAGGGAGAGATTGTTGTCGCTGCACCATTCCATTAGGTTCTCTATCTCCCTCCAGTATTCTAACTCGTCGTTATTTGAGATCCGGCCCACTATGGGCGTATCGTCAGAAAACTTGCAGATGGAGTTGAAACCAAATTTTGCCACGCAGTGGTTTGTGCACAGGGAGTCGAGTAGGGGGCTAAGTACGCAGCCTTGCGGGACACCGGTATTGAGGACTATTGTGGAGGAGGTGTTGTTGTTTATTCTTACTGACGAAGTACTTCGATACTTTTTGAAAAAAGTATACAGTAGGTATGCAAACATACAAGAGGGCTGCAACCTACTTTCTGTCCATCTCAGAAGAAAAGCCCAAATTAATAAGTGAGTTGCAGAAAAAGCAAAATACTGCAGAGGCTGGATATCTGAATTAAAAACAGAAAATGCTGGAAATGCTCAGATCAGGCAGCATTAGCTAACAGCAAGTATTTCAGATCAGTGACCTTTCGACAGAACGGAAAATCATTACAGATATATTTGATGCAAATATAAAGGTAGGAAAGTGGGAGGAAGGGAAAGAACAAAAGTAAAGGTCTGTGATAGGATGGAAGACAGGAGTGATTAAATGACAAAAGAAGTGAATGTATAAGGCAGAGGGAGGTGGTCAGGGGATAAACTAGGAAACAAACGACTGGTCAAGAAAAGATTATATTGTAAATTCTTGGTCACAAAACCAGATGCAGATGTTGAACTTTCAATCACAGAGAATAAGTGTCATCATTTATCTTAATTCTAGGCAAGTATTTATGATTTCTAAACATGTGCACCATGACTACAATAAAGATTGATGGAAAGCCTAAATGAAACCGCAAAGAAACCTCAAAAGGAATCTGCACTCTGGAACTCAAACCACTTTAGGGACCAATTACAGAAATCCACTGATGAGAATTGAAAGTCTGCTTAGACTGGCTGTCTCGACATGGTTGTAAACATTGTGACTTACTCTGCAGGTGCATCATTTATAAACTGTCATTTGTTCAATTAAAATGATGCAAGATCCTGTCTGTGCATGCACAGCTAGTAGAGCCGCCATGTTTGCAAACCTTATCGTGTCAAGCACGAAGATACAAGAACATTTCTTCAAATCTCCAAGAAAAACATTGTGATTGGTAAAATCTGAGACGTTATGTTTTTGGAAACGAGAGATATAATCAATGAAAGAAATATAAAAAGCAGAGTCCAAGCGTTCAAATGGTCTTTTTACACCTCAAAGTGAGGGGAAGGCAGACCTCGATGGGTCAGGCGATAACTAAGGGCTTGTGCTGTGCTGCGGCCTGCCCACTGCAACAGCTGGCTGCCCGAAGTCAGATGGGAAAATTAAGACAGAAAGGGACTATTGATTCTCGGATGAGATGTTTGAAGTAAGCTCCTACAGTCAAAAGATGAAAGCAAGTAGCTAAAAACAATGGTTGAAGCTCTGTGTGCCAATAACAGTACCAGTAGTGGCAGCAGTGCCAGTACCAGTGGGTGCAAGTGGTGCTAATCGGTCAAATCAGACAAGAAGTCACCACACTCATGTTGAACAGGAACATGGGAGCATTGACTATCAGTATGCTTACAATAATCACGGCAGCAGTAGTTCCAGATGCAGATTCTGATGAATTGCCTGATACTGACAGATCTAGATCCAGTGCTCCTCTGATCAAAGATCGACCACCCATGGGAAACCAATCAGCTGTTGGTGACAAAACTACAAAACAGCATGAGAAACAATCATTTGGACATTGAGATTTGCGTCCACTCTGAAATAGAAAACCGGCTGAGCAATGATTGTGCAGGGAACTTCTTTTATCAAGTCAGTCGGGGGCCGCTCTACGCGGCCGGCCCGCCGATTCTCAGCCCGGGATGGGCCAGCATCATAAAAAAGCTGAGTCCCGCCGGCGCCATCCACACCTGCTCTCAGCCGGCGGGAACTCGGCGTGGAAGGGTTGGGGGCAGCCTGTGGAGGAGGGGGGGGTCCGGCCCTGGGAAAGGGGGAGGGGGGGGGGAGGGGGGTTGCTCTGATGTGGCCTGGCCCGCGATCAGGACCCAGCGATCGGCGGGCCGGCCTCTCTGGCTGGGGGCCTCCTTTCTTCCACGCCGGCCCCTGTATTCCTGCGGCATGTTGCGTCGGGGCCGGCGCATTGAAGGAAGCCACTACACATGCGCACGTTGGCGCCGGTGCCACTGCGCATGCGCAGATCCCGCGGCGCCCATTTGACGCCGGGATCAGCAGCTGGAGCAGGGTGAACCGCTTCAGTGCCGTGCTGGCCCCCCCGTAGGGGCCAGAATTGCTGATCCTGAGGCCGTGTTGACGCCGTCGCGAAACACGACGGCATTTCCAACAGCGTTAACACTTAGCCTCAGAATCACAGAATCTGGCCCAAGGTCTTTTTTTCATGTCCGACTGAAATTGAGAATACCGGAGGTCAATTGAATAGTTATTAGGGTATTTGGAAAGCAACATCAGATCAAACCATTTTCAACATGGTGTCTGGGTATGATTCAAAATTTATTGCCTCAGCCAGGCAAGTGTTTACAACTCAAAACATAAATTGAACAGCAAAGAAAGTAAAGCTGTATGAGAAATCCTCTGGGGGAGGGGGGACGGGGAGAAGGGGGTGGGGGGGAAGGAGAAGGAGGAGGGAGGGAGAGGGGGAGAGAGAGGGGGGAAAGAGGGGGAAGGGGGAGAGAGGGGGAGGGTGGGAGAGAGAGGGAGGAGAGAGAGAGGGGGGGAGGGGGTGGGGGGAGAAGAAGGGGGGAGAAAGAGAATGGGGGAGGAGAAGGAGAATGGGGGAAGGGGGTGGGGGGAGAAGGAGAAGGGGGGAGGAGAAGGGGGGAGAAGGAGAAGGGGGAGAAGGAGAAGGGGAGAAGGAGAAGGGGGGGAGAAGGAGAATGGGGGAGAAGGAGAAGGGGGGGAGAAGGAGAATGGGGAGAAGGAGAATGGGGGAGAAGAAGGGGGGAGAAGGAGAAGGGGGGAGGGAGGGAGAGAGAGAGGGAGAGAGAGGGAGTGGGGTGGGGAAGCGGGGGTGGGGGGGGGGTGGGGGAG